>NC_047088.1:59885848-60531785 GCF_902459505.1 Geotrypetes seraphini
GGAGTTTCATCCCCTTTATCATCTTGGCTGTTCTTTTTTTAACCTTTTCTAGTTCTGCTGTAACTTTTTTGAGATAAAGTGACCAGAATTGGAAGCAGTACTCAAGGTGAGGATAGTATGGTACATGGTTTCAAATGCAGCAGAGGGTAGTGATCAATGGAGATCGCTCTGAGTTAAGGGATGTTACCAGTGATGTGCCTCAAGGTTCTGTTCTTGGGCCATTTTTATAAATGATATTACTGAAAGGCTGTCAGGTAAGATTTGCCTTTTTGTGGATGATACCAAAATCTGCAATAGAGTAAACATCCCAGATGGTGGGAATAAAATGAAAAAAGACCTAGCGAAGCTTGAAGAATGGTCTGAAATTTGGAAGCTAAAATTTAATGCTAAGAAATGCAAGGTCATGCATTTGGACTGCAAAAACCCAAAGTAACAGTACAGTTTAGGGGGTGAAGAACTTATATGCACAAAAGAAGAGAGGGACTTGGGTGTGATTGCATGTGATGATTTTAAGGTTGCCAAACAGGTTGAAAAGGTGACAGTGAAAGCTAGAAAGATGCTAGGGTGCATAGGGAGAGGTATGGCCAGTGAGAAATAGGAGGTATTGATGCCTCTGTATAAGACTTTAATGAGACCTCATTTAGAATATTATATACAATTATGGAAACCACATCTTCAAAAAGATATAAAATGGATGGAGTCAGTCTAGAGGAAGGCTGCTAAAATAGTGCATGGTCTTGATTATAAGGTGCATTGGGACAGACTTAAAGATCTCAATATGTATACTTTGTAGGAAAGGGGAGATATGATAGAGACATTTAAATACCTAAGTGGCATAAATGCGTATGAGTCAAGTCTCTCATTTGAAATGAGGCTCTGGAATGAGAAAGTATAGGTAGAAGTTAAGAGGTGATAGGCTCAGGAGTAATCTAAGGAAATACTATTTTACTGAAAGGGTGGTAGATGCGTGTAACAGTTTCTCCGAAGAGGTGGTGGAAACAGAGTTTGTGTCTGAATTAAAAAAAATGTGGGATAGGCACATGAGAGAGGAAGAGACAATGGCTATTACCGTAGATGGTCCATTTGGCCTTTATCTGCCATCATGTTTCTAATCCAGACTATTTTTTTTTTAAACCTGTCATTCCTATGCTTTTGATTTTCTTCTTGTATTTGTGACAAGTACTATTATTACTTTTGATTATATCCTGCTATTGTGTGATATACTTTGTATAAAATCTTAATAAAAATTTTAATGAGAAGGAAAAGAAAAAAAATGTATCTCTCTTATTAAATCCTAGTCGAATTGTATCCTTCAACAACAGTAAAAGGGTTTCAGTATCATATTTATCACAAAACCCAAATTGACATGCATCTATAATGTCACAAGTTTCCAAATGTTCTACTAATTGATTATAAACCACTCTATCAAGAACTTTAAAAATGGTAGAGAAGAAATTGGTTGATAGCTTTCAGGTACAGATGCATCTAATTTCACATTTTAAGAAGTGTCCATTCAGCAGCTTTCTTCAATATGGTAAGGACCACTCCTTCTAAAGATTTGTTTACAATTTTACTCTGGCTTTTAGAAAGCTGTAGTAGAGATTTCTAATGTGGGCCGGCGAGGCAAATGCTCCAATGTTCATAGAATTCCTATGAGTGTCAGAGCATCTACCTCACAGGTCTGTGGTAGAAGCCTCTACTGTGGTTTTGTAAAAGGAGGCCTTAGTGAATAGTGGAACAGTTAGATCCTTCATAGTCTTTATTACACATGGTGTGCAAACATCTAAAGCACATAGCAAGTTCTTAGTTTGTGAAAAGGCCAACTCTACCTCTGCCTCTGATATCAATTGAAAGTAGTCCCATGGTACAATTGAAAGTAGTCCCATGTGCTCATGTATTGGAATCCTCTAAAAATGTCGCTCCCACAAAAAGACTAGTAATCTTATGAACTTTTCTTTCAAATCCTACTACAAACTGTTGTAGTGTAATTTCACTTTGTTTAATATTGGTTTAAGAGGTATCTTCAGTTAATTTAGTAACTACTTGCAGCAGTGCTTTAGAAAAACTAGGGGGTGATTCTATCGTATTATCTAATATAATAAAACGGTAAGCCGCGCATACGCAGTTCCTATGCGTGTGTCCGTTTTCCGTGAGCTGTAGCTAGGAAGTGCGCATGCGCGGCTTACGATCTTCTTCCTCCCCCCCCGCCGAGGCGGAAGTCGGCCGTGGTGGCTGCTGGCCGCCCAAAGCTCTCTCTCTCTTCCTCCCCCCCGAGTCGGATGTCGGCCGCGGCGGCCAGAGTCGGATGTCGGCTGCGGCGGCTGCTGGCCGCCCGAAGCTCTCTCTCTCTCTTCCTTCCCCCCCCCCGGCGGACATATTTTCCACCAGTCAGTCTGCAGGGGCTGAAGAAATACTTTGAAAGTCGACACTGGCCTCATCCACACAAATCCTGAGCCAGAGAGACCATCGTTTTCTTGATTTTTACTTTTTTTCAAATGAGAAAATAAAATACAATTGTCCAAAAGCCGACCTGTTCATTCAAATAGTAGCATTTGTAAATCGGGCCAAGGACCAAGTTCAGTCTTGAAATTCACTCCTGAAATTTCACTCAACTGTAAAAATCATTTGTCCAACTTCTAGGCATGTTATTTGGAAGAGTTTCTGATTGAATGTAGAATTTGGGATGGTTCTGTGTTCTGAATGAAACCAAAGCTTCTCCCATTCATCCAAGGACATAGTGCACATAGATGGGGTGGTGTAGGACATGGGAGGTAAAAGGAAGGGAGAATGGACAGGGGGAGCAGGCAAGGGGTGGTAGTGGACAGCCAAGGAAAAAAAAAAAAAAGACAGACAGACAGAAATACAGAAAGCGGCTAAGGAGAGAGAAAAAATAAAAAAGACAGACACACACACATATATTCTAGCACCCGTTAATGTAACGGGCTATAAGACTAGTTGAAATATAAATGCTTACTATAACTGCAGATTTATGTGACTGCAGTTTTAAATTATATTCTTCCTGAGATATCACTGAAGGATATTTCTCCATTTTCTCTCACATTGTCTAACCTCACATTTTAAAGTTATTAATTCAGTATTAAACCAAGAAACCATCTTATTAAGAGATTGCTTTATTTATATGATACAATAACACTTAGGGCCTCTTCTACTAAACCACGCTAGTGGTTTTAGTGCCGGGAGCTGTGCTGAATGACCCACACTGCTCCCGACGCTTATAAGAACTCTATGAGCATCAGGAGCAGTGCAGGCCAGCGCTAAAACCACTAGCGTGGTTTAGTAGAAGAGGGGGTTAGTACTGCGCAGTGCCACTTATGTGTGATAATTTTTAGGAGCATCCATTTAGGCCAGCTAAAACCAGGCCTAAATGTCTTTGCCTAAGTTGTGCACACATAGGCACATATTCTATAAGGCCCTGATTCGGTATAGGACTCCCTGGAGAGGTGTCCTATTCAGAATCGGGCCTACACTAAACCCTGATTCTGTAACCGGCGTCCATGTTACAGATGCTGGTTAGAGAATAGGGTTAGATTTGACATGGCCCGCTACACTTATCGCGACAAGGGATCTCTCTGCCACTATAAGTATAGCGGGCAGCGGCCGCCTGTCCAATTGCCGGCAGGAGGGTGCCCAAACCCTCCTGCTGGAAGATGCCCCCCCGACACTACCGACCGCCTACCCCCCAACACTACCGATCGCTGGCAGGAGGGTGCCCAATCACTTCTGCCGGAAGACGCACCCCTTCCGCAAAAGGCCTGATTGGCCCAGGCTCTAGAAGCCTGGACCAATCAGGCCTTAGGTATAGCGGGTCCGCCCATCCCCATTTAATCTAAGGCCTGATTGGCCCAGGCCCTTGCCGCGATAAGTATAGCAGCCGCGTCTACTTACAATATAGACCAGCATTTTGTTGGTCTACATTGTAAGCGTCTCTTCCTCTACTAGGGAGACGCGTAGGGCCGCCTAGGTTCGCCTAAGGCCTGCCTAAGGCCCTTAGGCAAGCTTAGGCGTCTTGCGGGCCTCCCTAGGCTCCCTGAGGCGCCTTCAATATAGGCGGCCTGCCTGGGGAGCATTTTTAAAAAAAACGTGCATCCCGATTGGCTGATTAGACAGCTGTAGGACGCCTACAGCTGCCTAAAATCGCACTTTGTAGAATCAGGGCCTAAATGTGTTCAGAGCTTAAATTAATGCCCATGATCCATCCCTAACCACGCCCACTTTTTAATATTGCACACTGCAACTAATGAACAACTTTTATAGAATTGTTATGTGTATAATTTCCAATTAATTACAATTGACATCAATTATGTGGTGTTACTTGCCAATTATCAGGGCCAATTAGGCCTATTATAGAGATTGGGCTCCTTTTACTAAGCTGCACTAGCGGTTTTAGCGTGCGTGCTAGACACTAACGCCACCATTGAGCTGGCATTGGTTTCTGGCAAGTAGCACAGGGTTAGCGTGTGTGGCAATGTAGCGTGCACTAAAAACGCTAGCACACCTTGGTAAAAGGAGCCCATTGTTTCTTTGCATATCGTGAGTCCATCTAGCCCTACCAATGTGCTGAGACTAGAGCAATTTTTGTGTAGCAGGTGTTAAATTTTGAAACGCATTGATGGGGCAATTATGTCTATGT
The DNA here is from genome assembly GCF_902459505.1 of Geotrypetes seraphini. Taxonomy (NCBI): domain Eukaryota; kingdom Metazoa; phylum Chordata; class Amphibia; order Gymnophiona; family Dermophiidae; genus Geotrypetes; species Geotrypetes seraphini. Next base: position 59,890,500 of record NC_047088.1, read on the forward strand.
GCAGACAGCTTGAAATTTAACCTTTTGAAAATGCAGCTATTTGTATCTGCTTTAATGTACAGGCAGTAGATGGAGGTGGGAAAGAAATGGCATGAAGACTCAAGGCTCCTTTTACTAAGGTGCACTAGCGTTTTTAGCGCACACTGCATTGCCACGTGTGGTAACCCCGCGCTACGCGCCAAAAACTAACGCCAGCTCAATGCTGGCGATAGTGTCTAGCAAGTGCGACAATGCAGCGTGCGCTAAGTGCGCGCTAAAACCGCTAGCGCAGCTTAGTAAAAGGAGCCCTCAGTTTTTGTTATGTTAATTTTATGCTATGCTATTGTTTTGTATTATTTAATGTGATTTTGTATGTGATTTTTGTTCTTTGCTTAGATTTGTGGATAAACAGGGTATAAATAATTTTAAATAAATAAATGTATATTTTATTTGGAAACCTATATATAAAAATAGTATATAAATTTTAAAAATAAATTTAAAAATAAATTTAAAAAAAAATTAAAAAAAATATATATATATACTAGTGTTTTAGCCCGTTACATTCGTTACAGTAACGGGTGCTAGAATAGCCTCACCTATACCCTGACTCTGACCACACCCATGCCCCACCTCTATCATGCCCGGACCCTGCCTCCCACTGATCCCAATCCCACCACCTCACCTTTCACCATTTCCTTTGTACTCTTTTGGCCCTCCTGACAGGGTCTTTACTTACCCGAGGCGGCAGCAGCAGTCATAGAAACATAGAAACATAGAAAAATGACGGCAGAAAAGGGCCAAAGCCCATCAAGTCTGCCCACTCCATTGACCCTTCTGTTTGATTTTGCTCACCACCCCCTGCCCTCACCTCATTAGAGATCCCACATGAATGTCCCATTTATTTTTGAAATCTAATACGCTGTTGGCCTCAATCACCTGCCGTGGGAGTTCATTCCAATGATCGACCACCCTCTCAGTGAAGAAATACTTTCTGGAGTCTCCATGAAATTTCCCTCCCCTGATTTTCAGCGGATGCCCTCTGGTGGAAGAAGGTCCTATAAGACGGAAGATATCCTCTTCCACCTCGATACGACCCGTGATATATTTAAATGTCTCGATCATGTCCCCTCTCTCTCTTCGTTCTTCAAGTGAGTACAGCTGCAATTTATTCAGCCTTACTTCATACGGAAGATCTTTGAGCCCCGAGACCATCCTGGTGGCCATCCGCTGAACTGACTCCATTCTCAGCACATCTTTCCGGTAATGTGGTCTCCAGAATTGAACACAATATTCCAAATGAGGTCTCACCATGGATCTGTACAGTGGCATTATGACCTCTGGCATCCTGCTGATAAAACCTCTACGGATACAACCCATCATTTGCCTTGCCTTAGAGGAAGCCTTTTCCACCTGATTGGCAGTTTTCATGTCTTCACTAATGATTACTCCTAAATCCCGTTCTTCCGTGGTCCTAACTAAGGTCTCACCATTTAACGTGTAAGTCCTGCACAGATTTCTTTTACCCAGGTGCATCACTTTGCATTTTTTAGCATTGAAGTTAAGCTGCCAAGTCGATGACCATTGTTCTAATAGTAGTAGGTCCTGTGTCATATTGTCAGGCATAGTGCTTTTACCTACTATGTTGCACAGTTTGGCGTCGCCGGCGAACAATGATATTTTTCCTCTGATCCCTTGGGTCATATCACTTATGAATATGTTGAATAGGATTGGACCCAAGACCGAGCCCTGTGGTACTCCACTGGTCACATTCGATGTTTTGGATGGGGTACCATTTACCATCACTCTCTGAAGTCTACCGCTCAGCCAATCCTTAACCCATGCAGCTAGTGTTTCCCCTAATCCCAGCGATTTCAACTTGTTCAATAACCTACGGTGTGGGACGCTGTCAAAAGCTTTGCTAAAGTCCAAATACACTACGTCCAGGGACTCCCCGGCATCCAGTTGTCTTGTTACCCAATCGAAGAAGCTAATCAGATTTGATTGGCAGGACCTGCCTTTGGTAAATCCATGTTGATGGGGATCACGTAGATCTTCTTCATCCAGGATTGTATCAAGTTTCTGTTTGATCAGTGTTTCCATGAGTTTGCATACTATGGATGTGAGACTTACCGGTCTGTAATTCGCCGTCTCTGTCCTGCAGCCCTTTTTGTGGAGTGGAATAACGTTAGCTGTTTTCCAGTCCAAGGGGACTCTTCCCGTGCTTAGGGAGAGATTGAAGAGCACAGATAATGGTTCCGCCAGGACTTCCCTCAGCTCTCTGAGCACCCTGGGGTGTAGGTTGTCTGGTCCCATGGCTTTGTTTACTTTGAGTCTTGAAAGTTCGCAGTAGACGCTACTGGGAGTAAACTTGAAGTCTTGAAACGGGTCTTTCTGGCTTTCCCTTGTCCATAAAAGTGGACCGGATCCCGGCTCCTCACAGGTGAAAACCGAGCAGAAGTATTCATTTAGAAGTTCTGCCTTAGTGGAATCCGATTCTGCATAATTCCCGTCCGATTTCCTGAGTCGTTCTATCCCATCTTTGTTTCTTTTCCTGTCACTAATATACCTAAAGACGGATTTATCCCCTTTCTTAATGTTCCGTGCTAGATTCTCCTCTATTCGGAGCTTGGCCTCTCTGACTGCCTTCTTGACAGCTTTAGACCTGTCCTGATAGTCTTCTTTTACCTCCTGCTTTCCTAAATGTTTGTAGGCAATAAATGCTTTTTTCTTCTCCTTAATGAGGTCCGAAATTTCAGTACTGAACCACTGGGGTCTTTTGTTTCTCCGACTTTTGCTGACCGTTTTTGCGTAGCGATTTGTTGCTTCATGCAAGGTGGATTTCAGAGTCGACCACATATTTTCCACATTGTCAGTTTGTGCTTGGTTTTGCAGCTCTCGATGGACAAAATCTCCCATGCGTTCGAAGTCTGTGCCTCTAAAGTTGAGGACTCTCGTCACTGTATTTGATCTAGAGAAACCCCACTTGAGGTTAAGCCATATCATGTTATGGTCGCTAGAGGCCAGCGTATCACCTACCGATACTTCTGTGACGCTGTGACGCAGTGCTCCAAAGCAGCAGTGGTCCTACCATTTTCATCTCTCCCTTTCCCCCTTTCACACCCTCTACCATCTCTCTCTGATCCTGTTTCACCTCTTTTGCCATCTTTCCCTTTCCTGTCCCCCTCTGTCCTGCTCCAAGACCATCTCTCTCTCCTGCCCCCTCCACATTCCCTGAAGTCTATCTCTCCCTATCCCCTACCATCTCTCCTGGTCCCCTTAGTAGCCCCTCTGTCCTTCTCATCCATCTGTCTCTGTCTCTCTTTCCTCACCTCCTGCCTCTGCAGAGCTCTCGCAGCTCCTTCTGCCATCTTCCGCCGTGGCCTACAGCCGCCGACAGCCGCCACTGCGGCCTGCAGCCGCCAACAGCCGCCGTGGCCGACATCCGCCTCGGGGGATTCTCGCGCATGCACACTCATTCCTGCGGTGCCCTACAGTGCACGGAAAACGGGAGCACGCAGGTGGGAGTGCGCATTTGCGCTTAGGGCTTTATTATATTAGATAATGTCGCTGACTATCAGTGCCTAGTTATCCAGAAAGTAGGTGCTGTTACCCAGATAACCAGCATAGAATATTTACCTCAATATGGCTGGTCTTTATATTTCATTCCTTTGCTGTATGAATAAAGCAAAGGGATTTACTTTTATTTTGTGTTTTTGAAATAATAGTCATCCATATCTTGATCCCCTCCCTGATGCCCCATCTAGGTCGAGTTTTTTTTTTCATTACAGCTTTCCATTGTCAGAAGACACAGATTTATGCAGCCTTCAGCTGCCGACAGCTGTCGTGGCGGCCTGCAGCCGCCGACAGCCGCCGCAGCCGACATCCGCCTCGGGGGATTGCGCATGCGCACTCCCACCTGCGGTGCCCTACAGCACATGGAAAACGGGAGCACGCAGGTGGGAGTGCGCATGCGCGCTTAGGGCTTTATTATATTATATATATATATATTATTTCCCTGTGCTAATGTATGTGAACAAATTCCATTGCAAGCTTCAGTGATTCTTCATCTTTTGAAAAATATTTGACTAGAAAGTCCTGATAGTATCTAAGAGTTCACCCAAGTACTCGTTTGATTATAGATGTGGCGCAGCATTTTAGAAAGGACATACAAATTGGAATTGTTTGTTTACTGGCATTTGATATACAGTACTTTTGTATAGAAAGGGTGGTAGATGCGTGGAACAGTTTCTCGGAAGAGGTGGTGGAGACGGAGACTGTGTCTGAATTCAAGAGGGCTTGGAATAGGCACGTGGGATCTCTCAGAGAGATAAATAAATAATTGTTACCGCAGATGGGTAGACTAGATGGGCAATTTGGCCTTTATCTGCCATCATTTTCTATGTTTCTAACCCTATCTTGGAGAAGTTCTGGGCGGTGTACAATTTTTTCTATCAGATACCCACAGAGCAGTAAAGACCTTCCTCTTCCGCCAATCAGGCCACTAAAAACTGCCTCCTCAATATACTTCGCCTAGTACTCTTCGCTATGACCAGTCTGGTCTCTAGAATAAGCTCTGTTATTGTCTACTGTAACCTATTTGTTGTCATGACTAGTCTATTTTCAAACAATTATGAATGTCTACTTGTAACCCGTTCTGAGCTTCTGGGAGAACGGGATAGAAATTGAAATAAATACTCTAAATATTTTAAGATACCCTGCTATATATTTTGGAACAGGATCTGCTGAGTAGAGAGTGTTCTAAAATACATGGTGAAATGAATAATGTGTCACCTGTACTGTAATGTTCTGCAGGAACACACATAAGTACATAAGTAGTCGCCTCCGCCGGGGCAGACCAGAGGTCCATCCAGCCCAGCGGTCCGCTCACGCGGCGGCCCATCAGGCATATTGCCTGGTCAGCGGTCCCTGACTAATTTTATGCCTACCTCTACACTTATCTCTAAACCTTCCACTGCTCTTATCTGTACCCCTCAATCCCTTTGTCTTCCAGGAACCTATCCAGGTCATCTTTGAAACCCTGTACTGTGCTATTTCTTATCACATTTTAGTTATCAACATGGTCTACTGTTAAAGGTGTGTTATTTAATTTTCAACTCTAGTTATTAGTAACTAGGACTCATTGCATAAAATGGGACCTATGTTAAAACCACATGAGTTTGTGGTGCAATAATTTGTCTTAATAGTAGTCTATGATGATAACTACTACTCTCAGAAAGTTAATTTATCACTAACTTGTGCTGTTTTAGAGAATTGTTACAGCTAAACAATAATGTTTCGTTAGGAATGTCAGAAGTAATCCATAATTGTCTCTTACTATATAAGGAAAAAATTCATAATGTCAGATTTACTGGACTCTGAAGATCTGGTCACTGGAGGGTTAAATAGTTTCCATTATAGCTGTCAATTTGATAATAAAGACAGCTCTTTCTATAGCTCAGCACGATTCTAGTCCAAGGCCCATGTCTCCTTCACATTTGCAAATATCATTTCATTTATAAAGGACAAGCACGTCCCAAGTGCATAGTTTTAGGACATCATTTTTAATAATACATTTAATAGAACATACCACAAGTGACTACATTTTATAATTTCCTTGAAGTTTTCTAAAACTTCTGTGCCTCGGGGCTGAGAAACGGGTTGTCAATCTCTCAATCCACACACTTTTTTTGTATTAAAATAGTTATTTATAGTTTTATTTTAGGAAGGGGCAGATATCGATAACATTGAAATGGAAATGATCTTTCTCAACATTCCTGATGCCTATTCATATTTCAGACATGAGTACGTGGTTCATTTTGTCTGATGTTTGATAAAGGGAAGGGGCCATTTTAAAAAAGAAATATTAATAAGAAAACAACAATGAGTTGATTTTGTTTTATGTGAATCTTGGCTCAGTAGAGAATCAAATATATTAAAGAAAAACTGATTGCAGATAACTCTTTTCTTAAATTAAATTATGTCATTATTTACAAAGGATGAACTTAGACTGTGATTACAATCTTAATAGAACTAGTAAAAATGAAAATACCATCCTTGCAACTGAGTTAATTTGACACTTTTTTCAAATGTTGTGCTGTGAGTTTATTTATATAGAAGGACATGATGACGGGACTAAATCGCGCGAGACAACGGCGCGCAGACAACTGAGCGCAGACAACTGAGCGCAAGGTTAACGGCGCGCCGAAGAAAAGCACTATTTTAAAGGGCTCCGACAGGGGGTGTGGGGGGGGGAACCCCTCCACTTTACTTAACAGACATTGCGCTGGCGTTGTGGGGGATTTGGGGGGTTGTAACCCCCCACATTATACTTAAAACTGAACTTTTTCCCTAAAAAACAGGCAAAAAGTTTGGTTTCAAGTATAATGAGGGGGGTTACAGCCCCCCAAACCCCCCACAATGCTAGCGCGATGTCTGTTAAGTAAAATAGGGGGGTTCCCCACCAACACCCCCCGTCAGAACCCTTTAAAATAGTGTTTTTCTTCGGCGCGCCGTCAACCTTGCGCTCAGTTGTCTCGCGCGATTTTGTCTATGAACCGAAGGACATTTTAGACAGGATATCCAACCTGGAACATAGGTAAGAAAACAATAAGGCAGAAAATCTACTAAATCCAATGTGGATGATAGAAGAGAAGCAGACCATATGAAGAAACACGGTCTTCAATGTACTCCCATGATACAGGTAAAATTCCCAGAGTGGCTACATTTCTCCAGAGAGGGCTATATCAGGGGCAAGGCAACTGAAATAATAAACACAATCGTAATAATAAAAAATAAAAAAAACCCACAATAAAAAAAGGTGCTACAGTACTATGGTTCTAGTAATTTAAAATGTAGCTTTCTCAGAACATTAATTAGTCAATACAGTTTGGCAGGTCAAGCAATGTTTTATGTTGCACAATAAAACAGGGGAAACAGGGGGTCACATGATGATAGCGTGCTGATCAGACGTCAGTAGTTCGAGCTCCGCTCTAACCCTTAGAAATTACCCCCGAACCTGCATATAGTCGGCACGTTTCTTTTGGATTTTTTGCTCTCACCTCTTCGGGTTCTCTCCTACTTCTGGGAGCCCTGGTGGAGTGCAGACCAGCTCTGTTCGGCAGGTATGCCGATAAAGACCTCGAGGCCCGGAAAGGAAAGGGCTGCTAAGCCTCTGCAAATGGCGGCCACCAGCCCGATCTCTGCTGCTATGCCCCAGCACGATGCAGACATGCAAGTGTCTGTCTGCCATCTTTTGAAGCTGCTGGATGAAAAACTGTCTAAAATACATGCCATGCTGGCATTGCGGGCCACTCTGCATGGCTCCAGCAGGCAGAGGAGCGGATTTCGGCACAGGAGGATTGGGCGGAGACATCGGACACTCATCTTGCTGCATTGGAAGCGCAACTTAAGCAGCTGGATGTTCGGGCTGAGGAGGCAGAAAACCGCAGCTGTCGAAATAACCTACGGCTTATAGGGTGCCAGAGTCTGTCCGCAACTCTGAGCTTGGAGACCTGGTGGCCACGTGGTTGCCCCAAACCCTCGGACTTACATCTTCCTTGGGCCCAGTGCACGTGGAATGGGTGCATCGCATAGGGGTGCCACGTGCTGAGGGAGCCCGACTGCGTCTGGTTATAGCCCATTTCCTCAATTATGCTGTTAAAGCTCGCATCCTGGAGGCTTACCGGCGAGTCCGCTCCCTGGATTACAATGGCACCAAGCTCCTGCTCTTTCAAGATTTTTCCATCAAGCTCTTGGAGAAGCGGCGGGCTCTGGCGCCCTACTGCACACAGCTTCATGCCAGAGGGATTAAATTTACTCTCCAATATCCCGCTAAGGTGCGCATTCATCACAACACCGGAGTGGTCATGATGGATACTCCGGCAGCGCTCCATTCCTACTTGGAAGGGTTGTCGGCTCCTTGAGGGGCTGGAGTTGCTGCAGGCCTGGTCGAGATCCTGCCTTGGGACCCTGGGAGGCTACGGGCTCTCTTCCTGCTGCTGGTGCAGAGATGGACATTTTGTATTTGCTTACCACCCAGGGAAGCGGGCAGTGCTTGTGGCTTCCTCTGTGGGATTTTATGTCTCTAGCCCATGGGCCACTACACGCCTCTTGCCACTCTATGGCTTCCTGACTCCGCTGTGGCCCATATTCTCCGACCTGTTCTGTATTTGCCCGGCAGAGGATTGCTTCTTTCCTCATTCTGACCTGGAGCCTGTTGGAGCACCATTGTTGGGTTCTTCTACCATCTCCATATTTTCCGGAAGGTGTCTCCCAGTCTTTTTGTGCCAGTGTTGACTATTTGGACACATTGCTGACCAATGTTTTCTTGGGGGGGGGGGGGGGGCTCGGGGTATTTGTTACGTTCTGGTTTTCAGGGTGGATTGTGAGTTGGGTGAATGGTTTGTTTCAGGGGGGAGGGTTGGGATGGGCAGGGAGGGAGTGAGTCGGGTGGGGTATGCTTGGATGGGTGTGCATGGAGTCTCGAGGGCATGGGCTGCTGCTTCGTTGGTACATAGATCACTATGGCATGTCTGGAGGGGAGGCCTAGCTGGGGGGCCTTTTTCCCTCTACTATTTGGCAGATCTTTCTTATACCTGCTGTTCATGGCCTGGTAGATCATGGTTACTTTGAAGTTTTCCACTCTCAACGTGGATGGGATCCATTCCCCGATTAAGCGGAAGAAAATACTCTCCTGGTTTCGTAAGGAGCATATTGACATTGCCTTTATACAGGAGACTCACCTCACGCCCGTAGAACATGAGAAACTCAGGAGGGATTGGGTGGGTGAGGTGTACTATTCCTCTTATAGTAATCGTCAAAGGGGGGTAGCTATTTTGATCCACAAACAGCTCCCGTTCCAATTGCATAAGATTATACAGGACAGGGGGGCAGATATGTCCTAGAGCTGGGGGAGCTTTGGGGACGGACTTACCTATTTTGTAATGTATATGCCCCTAATGTTTATAATCATCATTTTTTTTCCGGGGTGATGTCACGGCTGGCACAGTACCCAGGTTACCAAATCGTTCTGGGGAGGAATTTAATATAATGGCGGATCCCTCTCAAGACTGCGCTTCCACAAAGTGTTTTCCCAAGGATCACATGGGAAAAGGGGTTAACTTTTTGACCACACAGCTCGGGCTTTTGGATATCTGGCGCTTACTCCATCCTGCAGAACTCACCTATACATTTTACTCCAATCCCCATAATTTATATACACGTCTTGACTATTTTCTGCTTTCTCCTTTGTTGTTACCCACCGTCGTGGTTGTAGATATCATGGAAGTTCCTCTATCTGATCACTCCCTCATGGTACTTTCCCTTCAACTCTCCATGGACCCTCCTGAACGGATGTGGCGTTTTCCGAGCTACCTTTTTAAAGACCTTACTTTTCACAAGTATTTGCGAGAAAAGTGGTTGGATTATTATAGTACCAATCAGACCCCTGATCTTGATCTGGGTATTTTCTGGGAGGCTTCCAAGGTGGTACTGCGGGGTTTCGTTATTGCTTATGTCGCTGGCAAAAAAAAGAAACTGGAAGCGGAATTATTGACGTTAACGAGCGAGTTGCAGCAGCTCCGGCGACGCCATCAGGGGACTTTACTGGACACTGATCGTACTCGCCTACGTGCTCTTAGACAACAGATTGATGCGATTCTCACCCAGCGGGTGGAGTGAAACCTATATTTCCGCCATTATAGAAACATAGAAACATAGAAACATAGAAAGATGACGGCAGAAAAGGGCCATAGCCCATCAAGTCTGCCCACTCCACTGACCCACCCCAATAGTCTAGATGCTAGTGACTCGACCTACGTAGGGATCCCACGTAAGTGTCCCATTTTCTCTTAAAGTCGAGCACGCCGGTGGCCTCGACCACCTGCACCGGAAGCTCATTCCAGTGGTCCACCACCCTTTCCGTGAAAAAATACTTCCTGGTGTCACTACTAAATTTCCCCCCTCTAAGTTTAAGCGGATGCCCTCTTGTGGTCGAGGGTCCTTTGGGGAAAAGAATGTCATCTTCCACCTCGACACGTCCCGTGATGAACTTAAATGTCTCAATCATGTCCCCCCTCTCCCTGCGTTCCTCTAGAGTGTAGAGCCGCAGTCTACTCAGTCTCTCTTCGTACGAGAGACCCTTGAACCCCAAGACCATCCTAGTGGCCATCCGCTGAACCGACTCAACTCTAAGCACGTCTTTCCGGTAATGTGGCCTCCAGAATTGCACACAGTATTCCAGATGAGGTCTCACCATGGTTCTGTACAGCGGCATTATGACTTCTGGTTTCCGACTGACAAAACTTCTATTGATACATCCCATCATTTGCCTTGCCTTGGATGTGGCCTTCTCCACCTGTTTGGCAGCCTTCATGTCTGCACTGATGATTACTCCCAAATCTCGTTCTACTGAGGTCCTAGCTAATGTTTCTCCATTTAAGGTGTAAGTTCTGCACGGATTTCTGCTACCGAGGTGCATGACCTTACATTTCATAGCATTGAAGCCTAGCTGCCATGTTGAGGACCAGTTTTCCAACATACAAAGGTCCTTTGTCATACTATCCTGTAAAAAGTTTCCACTTACTATGTTGCACAGTTTTGCGTCATCGGCGAATAATCTTCATCGATGGGGGGGGAGAGCTGGTAGGTTATTGGCACACCTAGTTCGTCCCTATCGCAAGCGCCAAGTCATCAAGGCTATTACTGACACGCAGGGTTGCACTTATACGACTGAAGCCCATATCCATCATCAATTTGTGACCTATTATAAAGATCTCTATGCCTGCAGACCTTCTGCAGATTCCGCTCGGGAAGCCTTTTTTCAGGATGTCCTCCTCCCTAAGCTCGATCCGGCCCAGATTCAAGCTCTGAATGCTCCCATCGACCACCTTGAGGTGGAGCTAGGTATTAAGGCGCTTAAATTAACTAAATCTCCAGGGCCTGATGGTTAAGGGCCAGAATACTATAAGATATTGTTCGATGTTATTTCCACCTCTTTAGCGGCTGCGTTTAATTCCTTGCATTCTCAGAAGAGTGTGGACCGCTATAATATGGCACACGTTGTTTTGTTGCCCAAGCCGGGCAAGGACCCATCTCAGGTGGGCTCTTACAGACCCATTTCGCTTCTCAACCAAGACGCAAAACTGCTCGCAGCGCTGCTCGCTAGACGCCTGAATGCCTACCTTCATCTTTTTATTCACGAAGATCAGGTGGGCTTTGTACCTGGACGATACGCCTCTATGAATCTTACGAGGGCTTTGATGACCATTTACTCTCGCAGGGGAGGAGACAATCGGGCGGCTATTGTGGGCCTTGACATGGAGAAGGCATTCGATAGCATCTCCTGTTCTTATCTTTTTTGGGTCATGGGTCAATACGGGTTGGAGGGTTCCTTTCTAGAATGGGTGCGCAGTCTTTATTTTTTTGCCCCAGGCTCGGCTTCTTGTTAATGGACACCTTACATCGCCGTTTCCCCTTGAACAAGGTACTCGGCAGGGGTGCCCCTTGTCCCCGCTCCTTTTCTTACTGGCTATTGAACCTCTGGCGGTTAAGATTCGCTCTGACCCTATCCTTCTCAGCATCAAAATTGGAGCCAAAGAGAGTCGCATTAATCTATTTGCAGACAATATTCTGTTATATCTGGAACAAGCACCCCCTACACTTACCTGTGGCTCTTTCTCTTGTCCGTGACTTTGGGACCGTGTCGGGTCTTTGGGTTAATTGTGCAAAATCGGAACTTCCTGCCTTTGGGCTTCTCATAGGCATGAGCAATGGCATGATGCTCTTCCGATTCCCCTGGTCCGGAAACCTATGCGCTACCTCGGCGTCTATTTGAGCACCCAACCTCATATCCTCTATCAATATAACATTCTCCATCATATTGAGGCTATTCGTAAACTCTGTGTGAAATGGAAGGATTTGCCGCTTTCCCTTTGGGATAGAGCGGCGTTATTCAAAATGGTTCTCTTGCCGAAACTTTTATATCTGCTCCAAACGATCCCGCTATGGATCTCGAACAGAGATGCACAGACCTTTAAGTCTCTCCTTCTTTCCTTCTTGTGGCGCAACAAATGGGCTCGCATCAGCTTTACAACCCTATCCTTGGACAAGTGGCACGGTGGACTGAACATACCTGATATTCGTATGTACAATGTGGCTTCCCTGATGCGTTTTGTCCATGAGGGCGTCTCAGGTCATTATAGGTACTCTCCGCCTGGCTGGTTCACTGTATGGTGCGCACCTCATTTCTTCCTATCTTTGTTGCATGTGCATCCCTGGTCTTCCCCGGGGATGGATTTCCGCTTTCATTTTCTGAAACCTCTTCACCAGGCCTGGTGGTGGTGGCGGAGAACTCAGCAGCGTGCTCCGCAGGCATCTCCGTTCTTGCCCCTGCTGGGTAATGTCATTTTCCTCCCAGGAATGGGGCCCTCGGGGTTTCAATTCTGGGAGTCCCGGGGCTGTGTCAGCCTACGACATCTCTCTGATGAGGGCATGGGGTCGTTCCCCACTTTTTCCCACATCCAGTCTTGTTGGGAGATCCCTACCGCACACTTTTGGGCTTACTTACAGGCCAGGCACTATTATCTTTCCTTAACCCGCAGGTGGGGCGAGCGATGGCCTTTTGGAAGACTGGATACTCAATTGGCTCTGTTACCTTTCCAGATGAATACCTTAGCCACTTGGTATCAGCTCCTTAAGAATGCTCTCCCCACCACTTACCTGCCCAGGCTTATGGCCCAGTGGTCCCGGGACCTGGCTCTTGACTACACTGAAGCCCAATTTTTAGACCTATTCAATAACCTTACTCAATTCACGGGATCTACGGATCTCAGGGAGATGCAATTTAAAATTCTTCACCGCGCTTATATATCTAGGGCTAGAGGCCAGGCCATGGGCTTATGGGACAATGCTACTTGCTCCCATTGTCAGAGGGCACCGGGCACACTGGTGCATATGTTTTTGGAGTGTCCCCATGTGGCTCTTTGGCTCCAGGTTCTACCTTTTCTTGATGACTTGCTTGGCCGGAGAGTGCCCAGGCAATATGGTCTCTTGCTTTTGGGAGACTTGAGGGAGGTGTCTTCTGCGGGGTTCTCCCCACCTTGCCGGAAGCTCCTATACACAGTACTCTTAGTGGTAAAAAAGCTCTTGCTCCTGCGTTGGGTGGAGGGGGCTCTGGCCTCATTTAATCAGTGGCTCCATAGAATGCAGGAGCTGGCTACCTTTGAACTCCAAACCTATGTTTCGCCCCTGAGTAGTGATAAAAACTACTCCTTGTGTCTCCTTGTGGAAGGCGTTCCACGCAGCGGCTGACTCCGCTGTATCTAAGGCCTCGCCCTGATCCGGGCTTTCACCTTTTGGGGTTTCACGTCCATGGCATGGCTGGTTGCTCTCGAGCTGGGCTGTCTGATGTTTGCCTGTGGTGTGCTTGGGGTGTGACTTGAGTTGGTTGTGGTTTGACTTGGGTGGTTGTGGTTTGAGTTGGATGGTTCTGAGGGGTGGTTGGGAGGGTGTATGTTGTGAGTGGGGATTGTAAATTTTTGAAAAATGTTCTTGCAGTCTTTCTTATATTTTGGGAATTGTTGTATTGATACGCTTCCTAGGTCCCTTATTGAAGGGGTTTCCCCTTCCTTCTAGACTGATTGTGTATTTGTCCTCGGTAGGCATTTTGTTTGCACTTTTTCTGTTGTACGGCATTTGATCTATGTTTTATTATTCTGCTGTACCAGTTATATGATCCCTTGTCCGGATCTTGTTGATTGTATTGACTGCTTTTTCAATAAAAATTATTTACAAAAAAACAAAACAAAACAGGGGAAACAAAACTACAAACTCAAATATGTAAAGTATAGGGTGGAATTGTCTAAATCAGAATGATGTGCACACAACAGAATGTCCTTAAATCATCTGATGGTCCAAATAACTTTATTCATCCAATAACTCAATGACGCAGGGCTCCTTTTACTAAGGTGTGCTAGTGTTTATAGCGCACGCAGGATATTACCACGTGCTACACCATGGCGCTATGTGGCTAGAACTAACGCCATTCTAATCCATACATTCAAATTAAAGAGCGCTTACTGTCCTCTGTCCTCAAAGTTAATTTTTTGTAAAAAAAAAAAAATAATAATAATAATCTTTGAGACATCCTATTACAATATAAAAATATGTGTTATAGTGCAAAAACTAATTTAATGCAATGGGCCTTTTCTTTCTTTATGCATATATTTTCTTTCTTTATATATTTGTATATATGTTTTATACTGACTTTCCCAAAATGAGTGTGAAATAGTTTGCAATGATCAAATACAAATAATTAGAAAATCATACAATATCATAATTTCTAAAACATAATAAACACGAACCATATGGCCTACTTTTTGTAGTAGGCCATGCAGTAAATAAAGCATGTTAACACTGGTAGTTCACACTGCTTATAAGTGAATCCTTCATGAATTAGTTTCCTGATGTCTACTTTTGGTATTCCATTAAAAAAAATCTACTCTTAACAACCTTAATTAAAAACAGAATTTTAATTAAAAAGTATTTCTCATGGGACACACACACAAAAAAAATGTTTTTGCACATTCCCCCTTGGAATATGTGTGCATAAATAAAATACTCTTCTGAGCTCTCTGACCTCTGTGTGGATTAAAGTAAACATGTAGTGTAATAGAACATTTTACTTGCTGCTTAAAAGATGCATGCATTCTATCCATAGCTGAGAAAACAATAATTCCTGTTAGCAAATGGAAGCTGAAGGAGTAACTTAATTCATGTGGATGCCTTTTTGCTGTGTTATTTCAGCAAGCTCTTCACTTGTTACATGGAGGGGTAAAATAAAAAAAATATGTCAAAGTCCATTTTGGGCCTAAGGCGCTAGTCATCCAAAGTCGGCAGCATCTAAAGTCTATTCTCAAGAAATATGTCCAAAATTTTTTTTTTCAAGAATTATCTACTTCTATGTCCAGCCATTTGATCGTCCAGACCGCTAAGTTGTCTATCTTTATACTGCATTCTCATCCCAAATATTGTTCAAGTCCAAAATGCCTAGGAAAAAACCTTTTGGACGTAGAAGGGGTCAGCAAAGTGATAGAATGGCCACCCAGACATACTAACAGAGTAGTGGGCCACCTTACAGGCCACTGCTGTGAACTTCACAAAAAGGGTACCACATAAACATTTCACCACAACTTCCTTATAGGTCATGGTGAGCCTCCACCAAATACCTCCAAAACCTACTATACCCACCTGTCTACTATCCCAATAGCCCTTATGACTGCAGGTGCCACCTAAATAGCAGTACAGTAGAGTTAGGGGGTTTGGAGGGGTGCACATGTTCCACCATAAATGCAGTGGTTAGAGTGGCTTATGGGCTTGGGTCCTCCTCTCTATGGTTCACTAGCCCACCCACCCCCCAGACTACTTAAGCCACCTCTGTGCAACTCTACTAGGCTTTCCTAGGCCAGGTGCTAATTTTCTGGAGGCAGGTATGTACGCTTTTATTCCGATTTTTATGGCTGTGTATGTGCGTGGGGGGGGGGGGTCAGTGATCACTAGTGTAGTGTGGGGGGTCTGTACTTTGTTACTCAAAAAATACCTCTCTTACCTCTTAATGTAATGTTTTCACTAGAAACAACAGTGAATGCTCTTTTCTATATACTTGTCTCAAGCTTGTGATTTAATGGCTTGCTTAAAGGGGAGGGGGCCTCAGATCCCCGCAAATTGTAAGTATGTTAACTGAACAACTGCACCGGAAAGGGAAGAAACCTCCTGGGCCCCACACCCCCTCCTGCCTAATGGAATTTGTTCAATGCTCTCTTAATTCTCTATGCAAAATTCTTTAAAATACAAAGCAGAGAACTTAAGTTAGGCAGGGCTTTTGAATGTGTGCTGCAGGAATAGTAAGTCTCCTGCTGGCTTTGCCGGTCCGCTTTTGCCAACGTGAGCTAGCAGGTGTTTCGCTGTATAGCTGCGTCAGTGCAATAGACTCTCGGCTTTACTTGTCATGCTCATATAGGCTTGGGATCCTTCCTGCCAGTAGTCGCGGAGGGTGTGCCTTCGGCAGGAGAGATTGGGCATCTCTCATGCCGATATTGGGTTTGTTGGAGGGGAGGGGGGCTTGCCAGCAGAAGACATTAGGCATCTCTCCTGCCACGATCGTTGCGGTGAGGGATGGGCAGTTTGCCAGGGCTGCTGAGCTGATCACAGCAGCCGCAATCAGCTCAGTGGCCCCTATTCAGAACTTATACCTGTTTTGACTTAGTCTAAGCCAAAACATATAAGTTCCAACTGGGCCATCTCCTTAGACTTTTGGTTATATTTAAAGTACGATTAAGTCTAGGTCGGCCCACTCCCACCCTTTCCCCTCCTCTAAAAATGCCCCTTTTCGCTCTAGGCATTCAGAGGAAAGGTAAAGGCCCAATATCTGGTCTTAGAGACGTCTAAAACCAGCTTTGATTATCGGTATTTGGATGATCTGCCTTTTTGATCGACCAAGAACCGATTTAGGCCACTTTTTGAACTTTTTAAAATTTTATTATGAGCCCCCTAGTGTTTACCTTTTCTGTATAAATCATACTTTGGAATGTACCGTATTTTCGCGGATATAACGCGCACCATTGTAAAACGCGCACAGGGGTATAGCGCGCAGAAATCACGATGATATGTACAAAAACTTTTCTATACCGCGCTCAGGCATATAACGCGCATGCTGCCCGACTCTCCTCTGGCCACCCCGACTCTCCTTTCGCTCTCCCCGACTCTCCTCTGGCCACCCCGATTCTCCTTTCGCCCTCCCCGACTCTCATCTGGTTGCCCCGACTCTCCTCTGGTTGCCCCGACTCACCATTCACCCGCCCTGACTTTCGGTGCACTGCCCCGCCTCTCCGTGCCTGTCCCCCTTGAAGTCCTGTCCCCCCTTGAAGGTCTGCCTGTCCCCCCTTGAAGTCCTGTCCCCATCCTGAAAGCCTGATGCCCCCCCTCGACGTCCGATTCTTCTCCCCCCTCGGCAGGACCACTCGCACCCCCACCCCGAAGGACCGCCGACTCCCCGACAATATTGGGCCAGGAGGGAGCCCAAATCCTCCTGGCCACGGCGACCCCCTAACCCCACCCCGCACTACATTACGGGCAGGAGGGATCCCAGGCCCTCCTGCCCTCGACGCAAACCCCCTCCCCCCAACGACCGCCCCCCCCCAAGAACCTCCGCCCGTCCCCCAGCCGACCCGCGACCCCCCTGGCCGACCCCCACGACACCCCCACCCGCCTTCCCCGTACTTTGTGTAGTTGGGCCAGAAGGGAGCCCAAACCCTCCTGGCCACGGCGACCCCCTAACCCCACCCCGCACTACATTACGGGCAGGAGGGATCCCAGGCCCTCCTGCCCTTGACGCAAACCCCCCTCCCTCCAACGACCGCCCCCCCCTCAAGAACCTCCGACCGACCCGCGACCCCCCTGGCCGACCCCCCCACCCCCCTTCCCCGTACCTTTGGAAGTTGGCCGGACAGACGGGAGCCAAACCCGCCTGTCCGGCAGGCAGCCAACGAAGGAATGAGGCCGGATTGGCCCATCCGTCCTAAAGCTCCGCCTACTGGTGGGGCCTAAGGCGCCTGGGCCAATCAGAATAGGCCCTGGAGCCTTAGGTCCCACCTGGGGGCGCGGCCTGAGGCACATGGGCCAAACCCGACCATGTGTCTCAGGCCGCGCCCCCAGGTGGGACCTAAGGCTCCAGGACCTATTCTGATTGGCCCACGCGCCTTAGGCCCCACCAGTAGGCGGAGCTTTAGGACGGATGGGCCAATCCGGCCTCATTCCTTCGTTGGCTGCCTGCCGGACAGGCGGGTTTGGCTCCCGTCTGTCCGGCCAACTTCCAAAGGTACGGGGAAGGGGGGTGGGGGGGTCGGCCAGGGGGGTCGCGGGTCGGTCGGAGGTTCTTGGGGGGGGCGGTCGTTGGAGGGAGGGGGGTTTGCGTCGAGGGCAGGAGGGCCTGGGATCCCTCCTGCCCGTAATGTAGTGCGGGGTGGGGTTAGGGGGTCGCCGTGGCCAGGAGGGTTTGGGCTCCCTCCTGGCCCGATATTGTTGGGGAGTCGGCGGTCCTTCGGGGTGAGGGTGCGAGTGGTCCTGCCGGGGGGGGGGATGTATCGGACGTCGGGGAGTCGGCCGGGCAAGAGGGCTTGGGCTCCCTCTTGCTCCGATCGTGGATGCGGGTGCGGGTGGGAGCGCGTGCGAGCGGTCGTTCGGGGTGGGGGTGCGAGCGGTCCTGCTGGGGGGGTGAATCGGGCGTCGGGCGGGGTGGGAACTATGTTTAAAAACTTTTGTATACCGCGCTCAGGCATATAACGCGCGAGGGGTATGCGCGGTACGTAAAATCACGTATAACGCGCGCGTTATATCCGCGAAAATACGGTATATTTGTAAGGATTAATGTGAAACATCTCATTAATATTTTTCATACTCTTACTAATATTTTCTATTTGTTTCTATGATGCTGGATAATGTTTTCAAAATCTATTGTTTATTATAGAACCTTTAATCTGTTTGTGTTAATTTCTTTAATGTTTCTGTAAGCTTTTTCAACACATTCTACATGCACAGGGAAGTTTGTGAAAATTTCTTCATGCCTAAAATATGCTACTTAATGTGATAGGATGCATAAGGCATATTTATTGTAAATCTGTGGAGTTCATTTTCAAAAATTAAAAACATCTAAAAAACTTTAAACCGTTATTTGAATGTTTTAATCACCAAAATGTCCAAGTGCCGATTTTTTTGAAACCGACATTCTGGACATCTTCCTAGGCTTCGTAGCCACTGTGGGGACATGTTAGAGGCATGTTATGGGTGGGCTTTGGGCGTACTTATACTTGGATGTCTTGCTGTGATAAATCAAATCTTTTCCAAGATGTCCAGGATGGAACTTTAAACGTGTCTGAGTGCTAAAAAATGTACCATACCCAAACTGACTAGAAGACCACTAGAGGGATTATTTAGTGATCCCTCCACACTCCTTCAGTGGTCACTGACCTGACAATATGACAGTATCACTCTCCTACCAGTTGAAAACCCACTAACTAAAGTAACCCCCAAAATACAAGATATCTGTAGGACAATAGAAGCCTGGATGAAGGACCACAGACTAAAATTAAACACAGAAAAAATGTTATTCTATTAATGGAGAATGATAAACAACCCACAGCAACCAACATAGAAATTAACTCCCTAACTTACCTACTAGAACCCACACTAAAAGTGTTATACAGTAGATAGATGTGGCTCTCTTCAATTACAGATCTGCAACATTGTCCAAAAATACTTCATAATGATGCACAACCTAAGAACATATGAACATTTTTTAAAGAGTCACAGTTTTGACTCCTAGTACAATCCCTAATCTTGGTATTGATGATTATTGCAACATTTTGTACTTACCATGTCTGGCATCAAAGATAAAACAGTTGCAAACTAATCTTTTCCATGAACAAATATGACCACATAACACCAGCCTACCTAGAAACACACTGGCTCCCAAGTGAAAGGCTGAATCTTATTCAAATTCTATTGCCTGCTGCTTAAAGCTCTACAGAGCTATGCCCCAATTTACCTGAACAATAGAATTGCACTGAAAGAAACAAAAGGCCTCAGAGAAACATGAATCCCTTAACTTACCCCTCAAAAAAAAAATAAATAAATAACAAAAAGGCTAAAATTGTTAGAAGGTCTACTCTCATTCCAAGCAGCAAAACTAGATAAAGATGTTGTCAGAATCTTAGATGCCATATTGGATTATAGAATCTTCCAGAAAGAAATCAAAATAATGTTATTTAGGAAATATGCCCTGCGGATGCTAATGCAATCTTTGTCAAATAATAAGTTTTGAAATGTAATTCCTTGGAAATGTCCAGATACCTCTTGTTGTATTCCACCTAGAACTGAAAGATTAAAACAGAATAGAAGTCAATAAATATAATGTAATCAAATTATGTTATGAATATTATCATATGGAAGCTGCCTAGAACATTTGGATAGTGTGTATTACAAGTATTTTAATTAATTAATTAATATAATAAAATAAAATAGCTGATTAGGTGTGATATTCAGCACTTAACCAGCTATGGTAAACCACATAAAGATCTTTTAGATGTGCTGAATGTTGACACTTAACTGTCCAAGGGCGGACTGTGCCTCTAGAACGTCCCCCAATAGCTGGTTTTGTGTTAGGTACTAAATTGACCTTTTCATAAGTATTAACCAGTTAAATGCCACTAAAAATGAATGGTTAGCCCTGAATAAACAATTTAAGTGGCCAGGAACCATTTATAGCCAGTTAAATCACTTTGAATATTGACCTCTTTCATTTTAATCATGAACATGAAAAAATAATTTTCATACCGATATTGCTATAGCCATATGGATACATTTTCATTTGAAGATATTGCTCAGTTTTGGTTTCTTGTTTTTGTGTGTGTGTATTTGGCAGAGTAGCCTATTGGTTAGAGTACTATTCTAACAATGAGGAAAGTCTGGTTCAAATTCCACTGCTACTGCTTATGAATTTGGGAAAATCACTTAATCCTCCTGTGAAGGGGTATACATCCCATCACCAAAATCTACAAACTTGAGGAAAAATGCTCACTGAGAAAGTACTACCGTATTAGAAGATGGTGTGGGCAGGGCCGCCATCAGGGCAGTACCACCAGTCCTGCATTCAGGGGCCCGGAGCTGACAGGGGGCCCGGGCTCCCCCAGGGTCCTAGGCCACAGTCTAGGGGGAGGGGCGGTCCGCCCCACGTGGACAGAAGAGAGCTGGACGGGGGCCCCTCGGAGTTCAATACATCTCGAGCTGTCTTCTGTTCCTGCCTGCCCAGCCGCTCACATATAGCCAATCGCAAGTGTTCCCCGATGTCAGCGCAAACGTCGAAGGGAGGGCTTAAGCAAAGCATGCCCTCCGACGTCAGCGCTGACGTCGGAGAATACTTCCGGTCAGCTATTTGTGCACGGCAGGACAGGCAGGAAACAGAAGACAAGCCTCGCGGCTCGAGCTCCGTTTTGCTGAGAAATTTGCAAAGATGGGCTGGGAGGCAAACGCGGAACACAAAAGGGGGGGGAGTGCCTTATGGACACAAGGCATGAACTTGGGAGAGAAGAAGGGAGGGAAAGAGATGCTGAGGTGGGGGAGGGAATGGGTTTTTGGACACAGAAGGCATGGACTTGGGAGAGAGGAAGGGAGGGAAAGAGATGCTGAGGTGGGTGAGGGAATGGGTTTTTGGACACAGAAGGCATGGACTTGGGAGAGAGGAAGGGAGGGAAAGAGATGCTGAGGTGGAGGAGGGAATGGGTTTTTGGACACAGAAGGCATGGACTTGGGAGAGAGGAAGGGAGGGAAAGAGATGCTGAGGTGGGGGAGGGAATGAGTTTTTGGACACAGAAGGCATGGACTTGGGAGAGAGGAAGGGAGGGAAAGAGATGTTTGTGTACACGGGGAATAGAAGAAAGGAAAATTTTTGGTCATAGGGAGGGAGTGAGGTACAGATAGTGGCATACCAGGGGGGGGGGTCCGCCCCGCCACACCCCGGGTTTACGTCCCAAGGGGGTGCACAGCTGGCCACCCTCCAGTGTTCTCCCTAGGCCGGCAAACTGTGGCTCTTTAGTCACTTAAGTGCCACCGCCGCCATCGGGAACAGGCCGGCACCAAGTTCTCCCTGCTTTTCCCTGTGGGGCCGGCCAACTCTCGCCACTCGCGTCAATTCTGACATCGGAGAGGACTTTCTGGGCCAGCCAATCGCTGCCTGGCTGGCCTAGAACGTCCTCTCCGACGTTGGAATTGACGTCGGGTGGCGAGAGTTGGTCGGCCCCGTGGGGAAGAGAAGCAGGGCGAACTCGGCGCCAGCCTATTCCCGATGGCGGCAGTGGCAGCCTATTCCCCAGTGGCGGTGGCAGCATTTTCCCAATGGTGGTGGCATAGGGGAGGGCAGGGAGAAAGAAAGAAAGGGGGGACAGGAAGCCAGAAAGAAAGAAAGGGGGCAGGGTAAAACAAAGAAAAATGGGGCACAGAAAGAGAGAGAGAGAAAGACAGACATACAGAACGAAAGAGGTTGTGGAGAGAGAAAGAAGGGGGCAGGGTGAGAGAGAGAAAAACAGACATACAGAAAGAAAGGGGGTATGGAGAGAGAGAAAAAGAAAGAAGGGGCAGGGTGAAACAAAGAAAAAGTTTGGGGAGGGAATGAGGTCTGGAGGAGAGGAAGCATACAGGAGGCTGAAAGAAGGGAAGAAATATTGGATGCACAGTCAGAAGAATAAAGTGCAACCAGAGACTGTTGAAATTACCAAAGGTAGGAAAAATGGTTTTATTTTCAATTTAGTGATCAAAATGTGTCTGCTTTGAGAATTTATATATGCTGTCTATATTTTGCACTATGGCCCCCTTTTACTAAACCGCAATAGCGTTTTTTAGCGCAGGGAGCCTATGAGCGTTGAGAGCAGTGTGGGGCATTCAGCGCAGCTCCCTGCGCTAAAAACCGCTATCGCGTTTTAGTAAAAAGGGAGGGGGAATATTTGTCTATTTTTGTATAGTTGTTACTGAGGTGACATTGCATAAAGTCATCTGCCTTGACCTCTTTGAAAACCCGCGGAATATAAATGATAATTAACATTTTCTCTGCGTACAGCGTGCTTTGTGTTTTTAAAATTTTATTGTTGGTAGATCATTTTGACTTGGCTACAAAGGTAAGGGGGAGGGAGGGAGGGGAACTGCTGAAAGACATCTAGTAATCCTTGAAGGCTTGACTGTGCAGGGAATTATTTTTGTAAAATCATGTTTTGTTATGTGACTGGCATTATTTAGACTTTAATTTCTATGAATGAATAGAATGAAAATGATATTAATTACTTGCTTGTTTTTATGTGCTTGTGCTGAAGGAAAGTGGAGAGAGAGTGGGCTGAGGACGCTGAAGGGAAATGGGGAAGAGAGAATGGGGAGAAGACGCTGATTTATAAATTGACAATTGTACAGAATATTGTTTCTTTTTTATATTCATCCATAGCTGCATGTTAATGATGTGCTCATATGCACTTTATAACATATACATCATCATTAACATGCAGCTGTGGATGTGTAAAGGACAGGCTGAGAAGGATGGATGGGAAGGAAGGAAGGTGCACATATCAACATATCGTACATTTTTAACATGCATGATGCAGCTATAGGCAAGCAGAGGAGGATGGGATCATACAGATGTGTTTGTTCAGATATGCGCTCAGATTTGTAGTTTTTTTTTTCTGATATATTTATTAAGCTTACAGTATTTATAAAAACACATTTAATACTTGTTACAAAAAAATATTGTGCAATTGTGATCTACTTCTGGCCTACAAAGGTCAAAAGAAATCCTTAACTGAGATTTTACATTCAGAAGGCCATCACTAGCACTATTATTTATTAGTTATTTATTTATTATGCAGATGTTTGTTAGTTTGTTATTAGTTCAGTATTAGACATATGTTAGTTTAGAATAGATAGTTATAGATTAGTTTAGTTTAGGTTAGGTTAGGGCCCTGCTGAAAGAGTCTACCTTGACGTGGTTGCAGGCTTACAAATCTTTTGGTCAAAGAGTGCGGCGACAGAGAAAAGCATGTGTGTATTCTGCCCATGGAAGAAGGGGAGGTCGGGGGGGGGGAAGGGGTGCTGGGGGGCCGAATAGGATTGCTCAGTAAGGGGCCCAGAAATTTCTGATGGCGGCCCTGGGTGTGGGTCTAAGGCAAAGGTAAATAGAACTGCTAAAGAAACTGATGACATCTCATTTGCATATAGATTTAAATACTGGGGAATTGCCTGCTGATAAGGACATGTAGTTTCACCATGATATTAAGAGGAACCTCTTCCCATGACCTCCAAACTGAAGGAACCCAGTGGGAGAGCTTGTCAGGAGCTCTCAGGCGACCATCAAGGGGATGAAGGCTGGCATTTGCTAAACCCTTGGTAAGCTAACATATCCTGATGTGGCCAGAGCATGGTCAAGGGCCAGATTACCTTGTATGGCCCATGTGGCTAAGGGCCAGATTATCTTCTGGGGCCAGAGTGACTAGAGTGACCAGTGGTGACCAAGTGACCAGAATGATTGAGAGTGACCCCAGGGAGTGGCAGGATAGGGAGGATCCTGAAGAGCATAATAACATTCCAGGACTCAACTGAGTAGGCAGGCAATGACATTTTGTGTCAAGGGTGGGATCTCCAAAACCACTTAGTATTGTGCAGAATAGTATCTGCCTCGAGCCCTGACACTACAGTATGGTATCCTAAGTTGGTTTAAAGTGGCTAACAAACCAATTGCAGACCCAATAATTACCCTTGGAACAGCTTGTCATGCAAACTTTAGAAGATTGTATAATATGGTCAGGGCATAAAGTTACATGTGAACTTGTGGAATGCTATAAGTTATGCCCTTATCTCTTGAAAATAGGTGTTGATATGTCAGCTGTATGGTTTATGTAAGTGCTTAGATCTGATGCTAGTATATCTACCCAGTTATTCTGTAGACACCTACTTACCTTTATGGAATATTCATCAATCAGGTGGCCTCTCTATATAGAACTCCCCCTCTCCCCCTTACTGTGGGGCATGCTCAGGCAACTTGAAGTATATTTGGGATCAGTACATGCTACCATATGTTAAAAAAATAAAATGCATTTTTTTTAGCACTGGAACAGGTCTGGGAGCAAAGCGTGGGTGGACTCTGTGCTAATTGGTTAGTGCAGCTTTATGAGCTCTTAGCAGGTACAAAATAGGTGTTGGTAAGTGTTAATGTGCTAATTTCCATGTTCTAATGGGGAAATTAGCATGTGGCCATTAATGCTGGAAATGAAAAAAATCGTCCATGTTACCCCTGAGGTAAAAATGGTTTTAGCATGTGTAGAGAATGACATGGGGACAAATTTGTCCCTGTCCCTTAAATGTTTAACTGGTAAAGGAAAAATCATGAGTAATTTTCAAAACCATTGGCTTTTTTATACAGTCATATTACTGTGCTAAATCCCTGCCAGACAGTTTGCCATAGCTCTGCTTCCAAGTCTTTAAACATTTGATGGAGCAGATATAGTCAGTCAATTTGAGACTTGTCTTCTGTCAGCCACCTTGATTCCACTAATACCACTCATAAGGATTTTGAGCATCACCTCTATCTGGGAAAACAACATTTCAATCAGTTAAAGTTTAAATGATTCAGAACTAAGACTCCAAATGAAAGGCTAACACTACAGGACAGGTTATTATAGACAAGAGCTTCAGCTTGTCACTGGAAAACACAGGACCAGCCGTCCTTTTACACACTTGCTACACATGAATGCTATGCCCTTAATGAAAATACAACTGCTAGTTGATCAGTTTAAAATGATCACATTCATCTTTATACTGAATGAAAATTCAGTGCTAGAAAAATACATTGATTTAATCAACTGTATTACAGGTGTTTAGTAATGAAAACATCCTTACTGTCAGAAGATTAACTGTAGATTGATATGAGATAACTATAACAAATTAATGAATGAGTAGCCATGTGAATTTTTCATTTTCTCTCATTTTTATGGTGGTGAACAATATATTACTGTTTGTTTTTTTTATACTAAGCATAACATAACATCATACTTATAAACTGCATAACCGTAAGTTCAATGCAGTGAACAAAAGATTAAAAATAACATAACCTAAGGATGATTTAAATTAGTTCGCTAAATATTTTGAAAAAAGATGAGTTTTCAATTGAGTTCTAAAGTGCTTGTAAGAGCAAGCACTATGCAACAGTGGCCTAAATTCTCTGTCATAGAAAGCAGCCTGAAATGCTAGTGTATGTTCCAAGGATTTCTTGCTCTTACAATCTTGTGCAGATGGAAAATTAAACAATGCATGTGAATCTCTCCTATGTTTATGGAATGCTATGAGAAATCTATCAGTCATATAGTTTAGAGCAATACCATACACAACTTTGTAACAAAGACAACATGTGCCTCCTTAAACAAAACATGTGCCTCCACTGGAAGCCAATGCAACTCATGGTAGAAAGGAGTCACATGATCATATTTCTTTAGAACATAAATTAATTTGACCCCCATATATTGAATCAGTCTAAGCCTAGCCATGGTTCATGTCAAATAGACACTGTTACAATAGTCGAGAAGATTTAGAAGTAATGACTGAGCTAAAAGTTTAAAGGCCAGAAACTCAAAATATGATTTTATGGTACGCAGCTTCCACAATGCGATTTCTAAACTGCCTTCTTACAGCAGCCAGAACGTTGAAGCTGTGTATGGCTGCCGTAAAGGTCATCTCTGACGCAACCAGAAGTTGCATCAGAGACGACCTTTCTGGCAGCCATATGCAACTTTAACGCTCCGGCTGCTGTGTGAAGGCAGTTTAAAAATTGACAGCCACGAAGGTAAAGGGCAGGGAGGTTTGTCGGCACAGTTGTTGGACCGGGCCTGTTGTCCCGGGTGGGGGGGTTGCATGGTGGAAGTGGCTAAGAGGTGTTCTTACTGCAAGGGAGGTGAAAGTGCCACGAAGGTAAGGGGCAGGGAGGGAGAAAGGGAGGAAAGGTAGGGTGGAGAGGAACAGACACTGAAGGGAAATGGGTAAAACAGAGTGGGGAGAAGATGCTGAAAGGACATGGAGAAGATGCTGAAAAGACATGGGGAAGACAGAATGGGGAGAAGACGCTGAAGGGACATGGGGAAGAGAGTGTGGGGAGAAGATGCTGGCAGGGAAGAAGACAGAGATGCCAGACTATGGGGGGAGCGAAGGGAAGAAGATGGGTGCCAGAACAAATTAGAGGAGGGGAGAAAGGGAGAGGCACAGTAACAGAGCAAATGGAAGATGCAGAGAGAAGAGAGACAGTAGATGGAAGGAATTGAATGAGAAGATGAGGAAAGCAGAAACCAGACAACAAAGGTAGAAAAAAAAATTATATTTCTTTTTTTTGTTGTTCTTTAGGATAAAGTAGTAAATTAGTTGTGTTGATAAAATTTATAAACAAAGCCCTGCCAGCTGAACATCTCTTTCTTCAGTTCAGCAGCCAGAACTTTGATTTATAAGGAAGGAATAAGCTAAATATTGCAGTACTGAGGCTTCAATGGATGCTGCGGGGACGGTGACGGGGCGGTGAAAGGGATGGCAATGACGGTGACAGGGCAGTGAAGGGAATGGCGGTGACGGGGCGGTGAAGGGGACAGTGGGCCTTGGACGGGACAGTGACGGGGATAGATTTTTTCCCCGTGTCAATCTCTATTTTGTATGAAATTAAACTCATACCCTAATTCTTCTTCTATACTCATGACAGCAGTGCACCATGATAAGACTAATAGACAAAAATACAGTCAGTTGGAATTTCTCACAGAAAACACACACCCCACCACATGCGCAAAGAAATTGCACCTCTATTAGAAAGTGTATTTTGCCCACAAGAGCACATCTCCAAGGAGCTTATGCATGCATACATGTAATAGTTCATCTCTGAACTGCAAAACATCTCTTTTAATAAAGATATTTGCATGTTCGGGAAAGTCATGGGAAACATAATTCTGATTACTCTATGAGCATGAGGAAACAGAGAGGCAAGATAAACCAAATAAAATAGAAATGTAACATAATCAAGAAATTAAAGGTCCCTAATCCAACCCCAGAAAGGAGTAGGTTTCAGATGGGATCTGAGGTGATAAAAAATAAACAAAAAAGAAAGAAAACAAAAAAAGAAGGAGGGTTAATGGATTGACACAAAAACATGGAAAGAAAAACTATGAATGTAGAGAGGAGAAACATATACAGTGGCGTAGTGAGGGTGAGAGGTGCCCGGGGTGGCGGTGTCCCTCCCCTACCCTTGTCTCCACCCCCCACTCCTTTCTTAATGCCCCCTGCTGCACACATCCACCCCCTGTTCCTTTCCCTTCCCTCTACCTCGGATTGTTCACCACTGCAAGCAACAAGAACGTCATTGTGCTCCTTGTGCCCCGTCAGCTCTCCCTCTGACATCACTTCCTATGCGCAGCATCCGGAAGTGACATCAGCGGGAGAGACAACACGATCACAAGGAGCACGTTGAAGTTGTTGCTCATGGCAGTGAACAACTAGAGGTGTGGGGGAAGGACGGGGTGCATGTGTGGTGAGGGGAGGAGTGGGAAGAGGCGCGGAACAGAGAAGAGGAGGGGGTGCCGGCACCCACACCAACATGGCGCTCGGGGAAGACCACCCCCCCTTACTATACCACTGCACATATAAATTCTTGCACCACACACTGAACTTGTCAATAATAGGTGTAATTTTAAAGAAGATATACTGTATACTTTAGGCAAGTATAAAAGTCACCTTTTCCTGATCATGACGGGAATAGCTGTTCAACTGATCACACATAATTGGAAGAACCATGACAGAATTAATTACACTTTTTGGTGGGTAAATGTGTGTACCACATATAAGTATGAAAGAATGATGGCGGAACGTTTGGGGACTAGTAAGTCCTTTAATGATGTATGGAGTCCATTGACTACTTTTGTTGCATTACAGTAAGGGTCATGTTTCTTCCCTTTTCATTAGATTTATTTACACATCCAGGGAGGGTGGGTGGGTGGGAGGAGGGAAATGTACTTTGAGGAGTTAAATTATTTAATTATAATATTTAAATCACATCATATGTTTTATTGTATTAATAATTAAGATGAGGATGGGAGTAAATGATTGTTTAATGTAATAATTGTATAGTTATTAGTGCATTTTTGATTTACCAATTGTATTGCACTATCAAAGTTTGAAAATTGTCTAATTATACGTCCTGCCGATCTGATCGTCCAAGCCACTAAATTGTCCATCTTTATACCACATTTCCATCCAACTTTCCGTCCAAGTCCAAAACGCCTAGAACAAGCCCTGTTGGACGTGGGAGGGGTTTGCAGAGTGATGGACTGCACACCCAGACATGCCAACTAAATAGTGGGGTACCTTACAGGGCACTGCTGTGAACTTCACAAAAAGGGTGCCATGGCTTCTCCTCACTACAGCTCCCTTATAAGTGACGGTGAGCCCCCCAAACCACCTCCAGAATCCCGCAGACCTACTTATCTACCACCACAATAGCCCTTATGACTGCAGGAGCCACTTATATGCCAGTAAAAAAGGATTTTGGGGATATATAGGGGAGTGCACATGTTTACGTATCAATGTAGTGATTACAGGCTCTTATGGGCATGGGTCCTCCTCTAGATGGGTCCCTAACCCACCCCCAAGATGACTTAAGCTGCCTCTGTGCTGGACGACTAGGCTTTTCTATGCCAGGCTGCCAGGTGATGATGGTCTGGAGGCTGAAATTTAAAGTTGTGAATAAAATTTTTATGGGGGTGGGGGGGGTTTGGTGATCACTGGGGTAGTGTGTGGGGGTCTGTGCTATGTGTTTGCAGTGCTTATCTGGTGAGTTTAGGTGGGTTTTTGTGACTTAGACCATGTTTTACATGGTCTAAGTCATAACTTCCAAGTTATGTCGATCCTGGGCTGTATAACTTTCGGTTATACATGCTGTACAACTAAGTCTAAGCCAGCCCACATCCCACCCAACTCTTGCCCTCGACATGCCTCCCGAAACACCCCGTTTAGCTTTGGACGTTGAGCGGCACTATGAAGGCCTAGGTCGTTTAGAAATACGTCCAAAACCGGTTTTTATTTTCGGCGCTTGGATGTTTTTGAGAAATGCTCGTCCAAGTGCCGACTTAGGCCAGTTTTTAGACATTTTTCTTTTTCGATTATGAGCTCTATAGTGAATAATCTGAACATGTAAGTTTGCAGACTTGATAATTTCACACACCTTCCTGCATTCCTTTCTTAATAATTTCTATTTGCTTTTTGGCCACTAAGATCCCTTTACTGGATGATGGCTTCTGTTGTGGATCCTACTCCTTCCATGAACACGGAAGAGAAGAATTTTAACATATTTGCTTTTTCCTCATCACATTCCACATAGTGGTTGTTTGAGTTTTATCTGCTATTCTTCTCTGTGCTCCTTTTCTTGGAATGTGATTCATGAATTCCAGCTCCTTTGTTTTTATTTTTTCAGCCACTTGTTTGGAGTACCATAATTGTTTCATTGTTCAGTTGTTTTTATTTACATTTCTTATAAAGATCCATTGCCAGTTTTGGTGGTTTGTTTGTTTTTTGTTTTACTTCTTTTAGCTTGTAATACTCTTTTTCTACTTATGTCCTCCTAACCCCTCAGCTCTTTCTTTTTATACTCCTCAATTTTATCAAAGTCAGCATTTTTGAAACTAAGGACTTTGAGTTGTGTGTGTCTGAAATCCATTTTAAGTCTTATCAATTCATAGCTTGTAATAATCACTATTGCCTAGGTGAGTATCCATCCAGACTTTAAACATATATTTCTTTCCTTTTGGATTCGAATCACCATTTGTCTGAACAGAGTACTTTGAAAGACATTTATGATCTCTTCTTTCAATTTCTGAAAAAAGGACTTTCCAAACTATATCTGGCAGGTTGAAGTCCCTCAGCAACAACACTTTCCTTTAA
The DNA here is from genome assembly GCF_902459505.1 of Geotrypetes seraphini. Lineage (NCBI taxonomy): Eukaryota > Metazoa > Chordata > Amphibia > Gymnophiona > Dermophiidae > Geotrypetes > Geotrypetes seraphini. Next base: position 59,921,019 of record NC_047088.1, read on the forward strand.
TTCTGAAATTTTAAATAACATCCTGTTGATGTGTTATAACAGGCAGGAATGAGCTTAGCTAGTGCACATTATAAATAATTACTGTGGAAGCACTTACTAATACCTATTTTGTAGAAACAGAGAAACATGAAGGCAGATAAAGGCCAAATGGCCTATCCAGTCTGCTCATCCACCGCAGCCACTATCTCCTCCTCTTCCTATGAGGTCCCACATGCCTGTCCCATACTTTTTTTTGTCTCCACCACTTCTATTGGGAGACCATTTCATGCATCTACCACCCTTTCTGTAAAAAAGTATTTCCTTAGATTATTCCTCTTAACTTCATCCTAAGATCTCTTATTATGGAGCTTCCTTTCAAGTGAAAGAAATTTGTCTCATGCAGATTTATGCCATGTAAGTATTTAAACATCTCTATCATATTTCCTTCCCACCTTTCCTCCAAACATTACATATTGAGATCTTTAAGTCCCTATAGGGTCTACCTTGGGGGGGGTCAGCATCCAAGAAAAAGATCTAAGTGTTCTTGTAGACAATACGCTGAAGCCCAATGTGCGCCGGCAGCCAAAGTAGCAAAGATGCTAGGAACTGCTAGAAAAGGAATGGTAAACAAGACTAAGGGCTCCTTTTACAAAGGTCCGCTAAGCGTTTTTGCATGTGTTTAATGCACACTGAATCAACGCATGCGCTAACCGCTAATGCGTCCATAGGATAACATACACATGTTATCGTTTAGCGCGTGTTTAGCGTGCAATAATATTTATTGCGCACTAAAAATCATAGCGTACCTTTGTAAAAGAGAGGGTAAGAATGTTATAATGCTTCCGTATCACACATTAAACCTGTGTTAATCATTTAGCACATGGTAATATGAACATGCCGATTAGTAATGGAACATCCACTCTCTGCCCCTGACATGCCCCCTCCACACAAAAATAAAATATTTTTTTTAGCAAGCAAATAGTGTGCACTGATTGGGAACTTCCTGTAGGACATTTGAGCTCATCCAGCAGTAAGCCCCATTAAGCTGTAGTAAGCTTGAGCTTGTGCTTCCTACAGCTCAGTAAAAGGACCCCTTAATTTCTTATCTAAAAAGTAAGGCATCAGCATTGGAAAAATATCAATAAGGTATATTACATGGGTATAATTCCTGTTTCATCCTTTAGATTCTATATTTTCTGTTATTTTTTTGTCACACAAATGTTAGGACTTACAAAAGTGTTTGCATTTAAATATCAGGTAGAAAAGAAAGTAAGCTAAAAAAGGATGAATGGAAATCATCCAAAGTAAACTAAAAAAGAATGAATGGAAATCATCCTTTTATTACGAGATAACAGTTACTATTGTTGTTTACTGGCATAAGTGCAATCGCAGCCCTCAGCAAAGTCAAAAGTCTCCAAAGTACTATTTGAAATAACTGAATATGGCATTTAAATTAATTTTTTTTTCTCTTATATAAACTGGTTTCCTCTGTTTAATACTGTTTTAAAATTCAGTTGCTGAAAAGTCATAAATGCTTCACTCAGAATCTATTAAAACACTGCATGAAGCAACAAATAAAACAGTATAAATTTCATATTTCATCTTTTTATTCTCTTTTTTTTTTTTAGCACACAATATACCTGCTTAAACCTCCCCCCCCTTTTATTTTTTACAAGGGAGGGATCATGCTTACATCCATTCAGTGATCATCTAGTCAGTTCAAGAATCTTTTTGCCACGTATTATTTGTTAAAACAGGTCTGGCCCCAGATATCCAAATTGTGTCCTGGACAATTGATTATGGTAGAAAAATGTCCAGGTTTTAAGCCCACCCTAATTCTGCCTACACAATACCTCTATCATAACCCTTTGAGATTTAGATGAATTGCAGATGGACAGCTTAGAAATCTGTCTAGAAAATAGGTTTTGAAAATAGTGAATTGGACAGGTTTGGTGAAAAAAAAGATCCATCTGCCTCTTTATATTACTTTTTTGTTTTTTAAACAAATGAGCCTCAATATACAGTATCTGCTGTTACTAAGTTGAAACCAGAATTATTATTATTATTTTTTTTTTTTTTTGGGGGGGGGATGGTATAATGAATTATATGGCAAAATTCCCGTTTTGCTCTTTAGCTATTGTTGTTAGGAAGGCTTCTTAGACATTTCACCCACAACAGATATCCTCACATTCTTCTATGGTCCTAGGTACCTTACATGTACTGTCTTACCATACATAGAAAATCTTACATTGTTTTCAAGATATTTGAAGGTACTAGTCCAAAATACTTGCTGGAGCTTTTCTCTTTTCCAAGGTTAATTAGACCTGGAAACTTACTTTATTTTCCTTCTGCTGAAGGAGTATGTTATAAGTGATCTCTTGAGAGTTCTATTAATTTCCAAGCAGTTGAATTTTGGAATTCATTACCAGTTGAATTAATATCTGCAAAGTCTTTTTCTTTATTTTGCTGCTCCCTCAGGACCCTCTTGTTTAAAAAATATTTAGGTTAATTTTATGTTTAATTATTACCTAATGGGCTATTTTACAAAACTGTGGCAAAAAGTAGCCTTTGCATGCAGGAAAGACCCACATCAGGATGTGCTACGGCCACTTTTTTGCCTCAGTTGGAAAGCAGACAATTTTCTATTTACTGCATTAATGACCATGTGCTAAATGGCAACATTACTGAATGGGACTTTATTGCCATCTATTTTGTAGGCAGTAAGGGCTCATGTGCTATGCACACACTAATCAGTTAACATTCAACAATGTGGCTATGCTAACTGATTAGTGCATATGTCCAATCTCCATTCCTACATATGCCCCCTGTGTGAAGAAATAAATTATATTTTTTAGCATACTGGTAGCATGGGCACATCTCAAGTTGCTCCATGATATGTCCTTTTAAAATGTGGTAAGCAGACATTAGGGGTGAATTCTATAAGAGGTGTCTAATTTCTACCACAGCCCGGAGCACTAAATGCTCTGATACTCATACAATTCCTATGAGCGTCGGAGCAGAGTTGGAGCATTTAGCGCTCCGGGCTATCACAGATTAGTAAAAGGGGGGTTAATTAGTAAATTGGCTTAGGTTATGAGGCACCATTCTACAAAAGATAGGTGCCTACTGCATGATGCCTAGCGGCATCTAACAATAAAGTAGGCGCGTTTAGTGGTGCAGGGTGACTTAGGTGCTGCTAGGTGTGATTCTCTAAAAAATAATTATGCTGGCTTTTACAAAGTATATCACAGGCCGTCAAGGTAAATGCTCCAACACTTATGGAATTCCTATGAGTGCCAGAGCATCTACCTCATCATACCACGGTAGAAACCTCTACTGTAGCTTTGTAAAAGGAGCCCTTAGGCATCTGTAATGTTGGCCTTTAAAACCATGGTCTACATTACAGGTGCCTAAGTTTTAAGTTAGGTACAATTCTGTAAAGGGCGCTTAAGTTTGATTGGCACATGATAAGCACCTGTCTTTTAAAGGCTATTTACAGAATCCAGCTTTTAGTGCTTACCACAGGTTGGTGAGAAGGCCCCTAAATTTGTTGCAACTCCCAATGGACTTCTTTAGCAATCTTTACTTTGATCCATTTTGAACCTTTAGGGGGAATTGGCGGAATACAAGTACTATATTAAATTAGATTAGAATGTTGCTTTCTATTCCTTTCCTAATAATTCCTAATCATTCTATTTCTTAACTGCTGCCACATGCTGAGCAGAGGACTTCAGTATTTCATCAACAATGATACCTAAATCCTTTTCCTGAGTGGCTGTACCATTAACACATGCTAGTGAATTCTCCCTCCCTCCCCCCCTCATTTTCCAAAACTGTAACATGGATTTTAGCGCCGGCAGTGCCGGTAACCGCTCTGATGCTCATAGGAATTTGTGTGTTAGAGCTGTTACCACTACGGCTGGTGCTAAAAACCACGCTATGATTTTGTAAAAGGTGGGGGATGGTTAGCTGTACAGGTGCTCTCACAAAAGTGTAGAGAATTCCACCGTTACTGCAGGAATTTCTCAACATATTATGTCTCACCTTTTGGCAGTTAATGTATATTAGTTACAAAACTTTGGCTCAGTTTATAAATTGGAGCCCACGTGTACTAAAAACTGAGGGTTTTGTTATAAAAGGAGTATAAAAATTCAGTACTGTATAAATGGTAAATTGCACTTCACTGAAGTGGAAACCTTACTTTCAGAAGTTTTATAGTCTGGCAGTAAAGTAAAAAATCACTGTACAATTCATACACTTTTTAAACAAGACTGGCTCTCCTGCCAATATTATAAGTATTACCTACATTGGCCTTAATGACCCTTGTGGGAGATTAGTTTCAGATTTGCCACATAGATAGAATATAGATGACTATGAAACATACAAGACTATCTGAATGTGTTCTGTAAGGCAACCCTCATACTCTTGAGCAAAAAACCCCACAACATTTCAGATTTGAAGAGCTACTCAAAAATGTGCAGCAAAATTTATTTCTTTATTTTTTTTTTAAACTCTATTGATTTTCAAACTTAGACAGTGCAATACAATGAATTGAACATAAAATACTGCATAAAACACACTATTAACTAGGAAGGGTATCACTGTTCGCCGACGACGCCAAACTTTGCAACATAGTAGGCAAAAGCTTATTACCTGATAATATGACACACGACCTACTGTTGCTGGGACAATGGTCAACTACTTGGCAGCTAGGCTTCAATGCTAAAAAATGCAAGATAATGCACCTGGGTAAGAGAAACCCGCGTAGAACTTATGTACTAAATGGTGAGACCTTGATTAGGATCACGGCGGAACGCGACCTAGGGGTGATCATTAGTGAGGACATGAAGGTTGCCAATCAAGTGGAGAAGGTTTCCTCCAGGGCAAGACAAATGATGGGGTGTATCTGCAGAGGTTTCATCAGCAGGAGACCTGAAGTTATGATGCCGTTGTACAGAGCCATGGTGAGGCCTCACTTGGAGTACTGTGTTCAGTTTTGAGACCACACTACCGAAAGGACGTGCTGAGGATCGAGTCGGTTCAGCGAACGGCCACCAGGATGGTCTTGGGGCTCAAGGATCTCACGTATGAAGAAAGATTAAAAAAATTGCGGCTGTACTCACTTGAGGAAAGAAGAGAACGGGGAGATATGATTGAAACATATAAGTACATCACGGGACGCATCGAGTCAGAAGATGATATCTTCTGGCTCATGGGACCCTCGACCACCAGAGGGCATCCGCTGAAGATCAGGGGAGGGAAGTTTCATGGCGACTCCAGGAAGTACTTCTTCACCGAAAGAGTAGTGGATCATTGGAACAGACTCCCACTCCAGGTGATAAAGGCCAGCAGCGTGACAGATTTTAAGAGAAAATGGGATACTCACATGGGATCTTTAAGGGAGTAAATTCAGGGGAGGGGATACTTGGAATGGGCAGACTTGGTGGGCTTATAGCCCTTTTCTGCTGCTTTTTTCTATGTTTCTAAAACAATCATTATCTCCCCATCCTCCTCCCAATTATTAATACAATAAGACAAATGATGTGATTACAATATTATAATTAAGTAATTTAAATTTTCAAAATACATTTCTCTCCCCCTACCCACCTACCCTGGATGTGTAAGGAAATCTAAGAAAAGGAAAGATACATGACCCTTATTGCGAGGTAACAAATGTATTCAATGGGCTCCACACTAAACTCCATACATTCCGCATTAATTCTCTCATATTTATATGTGGTACACACATTTGCCCACCAAAATGTGTAATTTATTCTGTTGAGGCTCTTCCAGTTATGTGTGACCATTTGGACAGCTATTCCCATCATGATCAAGAAAAGACGGCTTTTATATTTATCCAAAGTAGGCTTAACGTGTAGTAATGTACCACAAATTATGGCTTCAAAAGTTAAGGGAAGAGATGACTCAAGAATAAGATTTATTTGTCCCCTAATTGACCTCCAGAAATTAAGTATCAATGGACAATAATATAACAGATGATCCAGAGTCTCTATATTAATATGACAATGCCAGCATTTATTAGACTTAGAACTATCTAGTTTTTGTAAACGAACTGGGGTACAAAAAATCCTATGTAATAAAAATAATAATTTAATAAAAATAAAAATGTATTTCTGCTTTTTAGCAAGAGTAAATTAGGAACATAAAATACTTATGAAGAAAGGGGTTTCTTGTTCTTCTTATTTAATTGTCTGAAGATAGATTTACTTTCCTCTTGAGGTTCATGTTCATAACATTAGACCTTGATACACCTCATTTTCATTTGACAATAAAAATGCAGATAATTACTGTAGTAATTACTTTTGCATTACCTTGAAATGAATTTGGTTTTCGGGTTATAAAAATTATTGGGTCCAAAATAAAAAAAAAAAGATTGAAATCCTAAATTCAGTCTCTTAAGTTAGGTTCCTCACTGAGGAGCAGGGCCATAGCCACGGGTGTTCTTTGACACCCCATCTTACTTAGGCCCCCTTCACTTTTGCCTCAAGTCTACCTAGCAGACAGCTGAAACACTTATGTAGCTTGCAGTTATCTTCAAGTCCTGCCAGCTGAAGAAATCTAGAGCCTGCCATCAGCTGTGTAATGGAATGAATCACCACAACAAGCAGTGGCAGCACTTTGAGCTGCTTATAGTGGCACTGTGGGCCCGATTCTATAAATCAGTGGTTCCCAACCCTGTCCTGGAGGACCACCAGGCCATTCGGATTTTCAGGATAGCCCTAATTAATATGTATGAGAGAGATCTGCATATAATGGAGGTGCCAGGCATGCAAATTTGCTCAATGCATATTCATTTGGGCTATCCTGAAATCCTGACTGCCCTGGTGGTCCTCCAGGACAGGGTTGGGAACCACTGCTATAAATGATGCCTAGACTGGCATGTGGAATGTAACATTGTTTAATTGGTGTGATAATTGAAAACAGTATTAAAATCAAGTTTAAAAACAATTTAAAATTTATCAATTTGAGTTCTGTGCAGAAACTGGTGAGGTGTCTACCCAAAAAATAGCATGGAGGGGGTGAAGTTTGGACATGGAAATAGATAGGCATCAGTATTTTAGTCTAGGGAAACCCTGGCCTAATATATCGGCACGTAAGATGCAGCTGCTTACTGATGCCTAACTCACCTTAGGTGCTGGTGGTCAAATGGAGCCTAAATTTGATTTACATGCAGAAGGCACCATTTCTCTAAGTTTCTACTGATTTAGGCACCATTTATAGAATCAGACTCTGAGAGCATGATCAGTTCTTACAGAGCAGCTCCAGTATTATACAGCTGACACTGGACAAGGTTCAAAGAAGAGCAACCAAGATGATATAGGGGATGGAACTCCTCTCGTATGAGGACAGACTAAGGAGGTTATGGCTCTTCAGCTTTGAAAAGAGATGACTGAGGGGAGATATGACTGAAGTCTACAGAATCGTGAGTGGTGTAGAACGGGTACAAGTGGCTTGATTGTTTACTGCATCAAGATTTACAAAGACTAGGGGACACTCAATTAAGTTACAGAATAATATTTTTTAAAATCAATAGGAGGAAATATTTATTTTACTCAGAGAATAGTTAAGCTAGTTTTAAAAAAGTCCATAGTCTGCTGTTGAGACAGACATGGGGGAAGCCACTGCTTGCCTTGGATCATTAGCTTGGAATGCTGCTACAATTTGGCGCATTACTGGTTGCGCTGCTCTGTAATTAGCTGCAGTCAGTTACTGACTGCAGCCAATCACAGAGCGGCACGGGACCAGGCAGAAAGCAACAAAGGTTGCGCTCCTGCATTGTGTGTCACTCTTCCAAGACAAAGGCAGGAGACCGCAGTAGACCACCGCCACTAAAAAAGGAACTGGGGTGGGTACGTTTTATGGTCTGGTGCGACTTATGATTTAAAAAATATGATATTTAGTTTATAGTAAGTAAAACTTACTCCCCCTCCTCCTTTTACAAAGCTGTGCTTGCAGCTGCAACTGCAGTAACTGCACCAAAGCCTATAGAGATTTAAAGGTGGCTTTTGTTGTGCGGCAGCCACTAGCGTGACTTTGTAAAAATGGGAGTAATATAGAAGTTACTGCATGAGCTCTTCCCTGCAGTTTATTTGAATATCTCAGATGTCAAATATAAAACATATTTATAAGCATGCATTCAAACTTGCTAACCATTACTATAATTTACATTTCTAATTAAAAACTCATTAAGAAAGCTTTTTTTTTTCCAAAAAGTTCTACATATGAACAGAAATATAGTCCTCCTCATTAAATTTCAGAACTGTCGACTTGATCTGTTTTATTAATGAGTTTAATCTTTTTCTACATTAAATTGATGTCTTTTCCCTATTTTTTCCACTTATATATTTCCTAGCAATATTATGTCTGTTCTTATTTATTTGTACAATGTGGCATTTTCAATCTCTAACACTTTGATTATCGGATTTAATGGCACAGCTTTGGACTGATATGACTTAAACATTTAGCAGCTCTCACTGTTTTCATAGGAAAAATGACTGGTCATATTATTTTATTTCTTGCTGTGCTAACCATCTCTCAAAATATTATGGGAGGCTTATAATTAATATTCTACTGTTGTATACATTTGAAGAAGAGATCTGTGAGCCTTGAAATTTCCTGTACTTAAACATCTTTGTTCATCTTTTTCAATAACACAACCTACTGAGGAAGCATCCTGACTGAGACAATTATTTGGGCTTGTGCCTTATGTGTAAGGATGTAAGGGAACATCATATTTTTTTCTGGATGCCCAAGTTATTAGGTATTTGTATATATTAGATTTGTATATTACACTCGGACCATTATGGAATATTCTAGAAGCATCTTGCACATTGTAGCAGTGTTGTGGGTAACTCATCTACAGTATTACTGTCTTGAGAGTTATTTGATAGAAGCTAATGTACTTAAGGGCAATACTTTTAGATTTCATAAATTTGAAATTTAGGTTTGTATTTATCTAATTAGCTATTGAGGGGTACAAAATATAAGTGCTTATGGCATTCTCTTGCCACATATACTACTGTTTGGTGCTTTCTCTGGTGGAACCAAATGTATACTTTTGTGTCACTTAAGAGTCTGCAGAAAAGGCAAAAGCTGAGTGGAGAATTCAAGACAAACCAGGAGAGGGGTGAGAGAGCACTAGGTGAATTGTTTTTCCAACATTTATCTAATGAATAACTATTTTAACTTTTTTTTTTTTTGCATTGGGTGTGTTTTATCAGTGTTAATTGAATAAAACCTGCAATCAGAAGTCCTAAATATGCCAGATAAAACTGATATTTCAAAAATATTAGCTAGCCACTGAAAAATTTCATTTGAAAAAAAACCCAAAACAACAGTAATTTAAACAAAATAATTTTAGAACCAGTGAATTAAGATGCCTGTTCGCTAAGCTCCAGTAAATGTTTCACTTACCTCATATTTAACATAGCAATAAATGCAAAGCATATGTGTTGAATCTTCCCTGCATTTGCTACATAGGGCAGTGAGTTAACACAGCACAGATGCAATGATACATGCAGTTCCTGATAATGTAGGAGAACCTGAGCTATCAGGTGCTGCATATACCCCCCTTTTACACCTAGAGTATAGGTGTGGTTGACCTGGTCATTGCTAGGCAATGTAGTTAGGTGCTAGTAAATCAGGCCAGGAAAACCCTTGGCTAATCTTCCAGTGCCTATCACAATGATACCCAATATTGCCTAAAGCATGACTAGGTGCGATTCTATAAATGACCCCTAGCGGTTGATTAAAAACCTCATGAAACAGCACATACATGCTAGGCACCATTTATAGAATCAGGCCTTTACTGCCTACAAAATAGGTGGTGGTGTGAGCTCATGCACGATGACCATGCTTTAATGGAGAAATTAGAATGCGACCATATCGGAAAATAGAAAAATCTGCCCTTTACCTAAAGTGGCCTCAGTTCATTGGAAAGACCCACAGAAATATAGAAACATGATGGCAGATAAAGGCCAAATGGCCCATCCAGTCTGCCCATCCACATAAACTGTTATTTCTGCCACTTTCTAAGAGACCATACATGCCTATCCCAGGTTTTCTTGAAATCAGACACAGGGCTCCTTTAACAAAGGCACGCTAGGGCCTTAACATGTGGAATAGCACGTGCTAAAATGTCACATGCGCTAGCTGCTACCGCCTCCTTTTGAGCAGGCGGTAGATTTTTGGCTAGTGCACGCTAATCCTGTGCGTGCGGTAAAACCCGTAGCGCACCTTCGTAAAAGGAGCCCACAGTCTCTGTCTCCACCACCTCCACCGGGAGACTGTTCTAGGCATCTACCACCATTTCTGTAAAAAAGTATTTCCTTATATTACTCCTGAGCCTATCACCTCTTAACTTCATCCTATGCCCTCTCATTCTAGAGCTTCCTTTCAAATGAAAGAGACTCGACTCATACATATTTACGTCACGTAGGTATTTAAGCTACCCATTTACACCCCCCCCCCTTTTACCAAGCTGCACTAGAGGTTTTTAGCGTGGACCAACGAGGTAAGTGCTTCAACACGCATAGGAATTCTGTGAGCATCAGAGCATTTATTGTGCTGGCTCAATCTAAAAACCTAGACAAAAAAAAGAAGACAAACTACTCCATTCGATTTTCATCAAAAGACAAACACCAAAACAGTGGAGTAGGCATGCAAATTCACATAATATTCAAAAATAGTTCTTCAACAAACTTCTCAAAACATTCTCCAAAACATCAAAAAAGGTTTGCATAAACATCAAATTTAAGTTTCAAGTTTAATATTTTTCTTGATTGATCGCTTAATCAAATTCTAAGCGATGTACATATTAAAATATAGTCAAATAGAGACAAAACATTACAAACTTTAAATAATAACACCGGGTAGATAACTAATACATTATACATTGTACTCATTACATAGGGTAAAATAGGGTTTGAAATACATTTAATAAAGAAAAGCAAAACAAAGGAAAAATACAATAGGGAAATAAATAACCACAGAGCATAATACAATAAAATAAAGTCACTGGTTTAAGAACTGTTTAATTAAATATTAAAAGCATCTTTAAAAAGAAATGTTTTTAGATTACTTTTAAATTTTCCCAGGTCCTGCTCATTCCGTAAATAAATTGGAAGAGCGTTCCAAGTTTGAGGAGCAGTTACAGAAAAAATAAACTGACGTCTAGTATTATGGAATGGTCAATAAATTTTGCTCATTAGACCTCAAGGTTCTGCTTGGATGATATGGTATTAAATGTTTAAATATGAATGCAGGAGTCTTGTAGAGAAGAGACTTAAAAACAAGTAAACAGAGTTTATATGTTATCCAATGGATAACTGGGAGCCAGTGTGCATCTATCAAAAGGGGTGTTAACATGGTCATATGCTGGTCATGTGCTGGCTGAAAAATAGTATTGGAATAATATTGGAAAGGTGGAAGACCTCAGACTCTTTGTCCCAGCTCACAATAGAGCAGCTTACGCTGATCAATTCAATGGGATATTCTGTCAATCATTGGTCTACCACCTCCCCTATATATTAACTATATCAAAATTAATTAATTGAAAAATCATAAAAGGAGCTTAGCTTCTGATTGATCTCTTTAGAGCACTGATCTTTGGTCACTGATCCCAAAGGGGCCTGTATCGCCCTAAAGCTTCATCAGGAGATCAGAAGACACATTGTCCTCATGTAGCCCTGTTCCACATGATAAGATTGTGATATCTGCAGCAATCACTTGACAACGCTGAATAAAGCAAGTTTCATGCCAAATAGAAGCGCCGGCACACTGAGCCCAGCTGCTCCTATGCTGCTGTACATATCCTGCCTTCAGTACTAGAACAGCTTGATAAAAGGGGTCCTTAGATTTTAAAGGTACTGGAAGATTTAATATATCCACAAGATATTTCCTAAACATTTCTTTTCAGGATATATTTGGCACCTTAGGAAAATGAATCAAATGAAGATTTCTGTTCCCACTTTAAATTCTCAATAGACTCCAATTTATTATGTAGGAACAGATTATCTTTCATTAAGTCAGAGTTCCGTTGTAAAGCACACTCTGATTTAGTCTCTACAAAAAGAACGTGATTAGAAATTGCATTTAAGTCCAGTTCTTGAGCATTTAACCTCATGGAAAAGTCTTGATTCTGCTTATACACTGAAGAAGATTCAAAGACAATAGCTTACCAAACTCCTCTACTGCAGCCTATATGGGATCTATGGAAATATTAGTAGGTTGCTGCAATGCACAAACAAAAGGGGACGAAGAATCCTTCAACTGTTCTCCAGTCTTCAGATCAAGTTTTCACAGACTCTCTACAGGAGAGGCAGCACTACCAACATTCTTTGTTACTGCCACTATCATGGAACTGGTGGCTACTTCAAAGCCAGTTGTCTGGGGTGCACTTCCATCAGTACAGTCTGCTCTCCCCACAGCAAGGTTTGGGGAAACTACCATCAAGCACTCCAACCATATATGAGCACTGAAGATGCCAATCCATTGGACTAACTGTAGGACTAGTCTACTAGATATATTTACCTGTGTGGTTGTTACCTGTCTTTAAAATAAAAAATAAAAAATTCCATAACGGGTAGAAACAGTTATAAGGAAACTGATTCAACACTCAAACCGTGCTTTGGTTATCTTGATGCACCCCCTGAAATGAAACTAAAAATCTTGAAAATTATAAGGGAAGCAAAATAAAACATATGATACATATGCTGTTTATTTTTAAACATATGTTTTGTTTCCAACATCTTCTCTAACATTACTTCAGGCAAAATTTATGAAAAAAAACCCTCTCTGCAACCAAGATAGTGTAAATAAAAAAATCATACTTTGGGCCCCTTTTACAAAGTTGCAGTAGTGATACTGCCACGATAATTGCACAGAAGCCCTTTTAAATTTGATGGGATTCAGTGCTTTCACCTAGAGAATGGCATGGTGACAGGATAACTGCGGGAAATCATCCTCATGTCATTCTTTAAGGAGAGAGGGAAGAATCAGCGTTATGAATGGGCAAAACCACTGACTCTCAAGCCTTGCATTAAAGAATGCTGGTGTAAAAGGACTGAGGTTGAAATAGACACTAAAGAATGACATGGGATGGTTTCCTGCAGTTATCCGCGGGGACAGAGATGGTGACAAATTCTGTCACTATGTCATTCTCTATGAGCATCCCAACTGTGGCTTATAAAAGGGGCCCTCTGTGAGCTAGAAATTGATATATAATACTGGGATCTAAATAGTGAAAGTGGAGTAACAAATAAACATATGAAAACAGGTTAGGTGTACATTAATAGGTGAGCACAATTACTGCATCTCAACTCAACACATCATACCTTTTGATGTCAATAACTCACACAAATATATGCATTTTCATATAAATAATATTTATTCAATTTCTATCAAAATTAAACTTGAGGTTAAAATTATAATTAAAATGACAATTATATGCATTTCCATAAAACATGACCTCATAATTATTCCTTGTGTGAGGGGGGATTATTTTCCACGGGACTAAGTGGTCCTCTGGAGAGAGCTTCTCCCCCAAATCAAAGCTGGGGGACTTGCTTATATACTATTACAATGACTGGTGACAAGTCACTTTAGCATCTAATACTTAGCTAACATGTTCTCTTAGAAGGGGAGACTATTTCAGACAAAAAAAAATTCCATAGATTTTGAAGAGGCTTAAAAAAAAGTTTTTAAAGTATAGAAGTTAAATATATTTCTGTTACAACAATTTCTAATATATTCTAAATATGTATTTAGTATTACATAAAATCATATGATAATATGTACTCTTAAAAGGAAAACTTCTTAGCACCACTATCTTAATAAACTACCAGTTTTACCAAAGGATTACAAAACTTGTTTTCAGAAAGAAAGGAGCTATCTTATCCTTAACCAGTACCTTCTTTTATATATATAAGCTAGCAAAAGATCCTTATTCTCAAAAGATTCCTGGAAGTATGCATTATTGAAGATAGACAATACTTTTTTATCCTTAGAAGAAGATATGAAAATATCTTTCATGAATCAACATGTCTTTCTACAGTCTTAAAGAATGAATCAAAAAGCTCTTTCTGATCCTTTAAGATTTTCTCTGGAAAACTGACAGTTTGTCACAGACACAAAACCAAGCTAATTTCTTCTTCAGTACCTCTGCATCAAGAGCCAGGCAGGATATACAAGTTTTTCCTTCAACTTATACTACCTACACTAATAGAGAAAAGACCAGTTTGTGAACAGAAAAATATTCTTAAATTAGGAAAACATATATTTTAAATCTAGTTTTAAGGATATTTTACTATTTAGGTAAAACCCAGGCATAAAGTCAAATAGTTCCTGTCTTGGATCTCTTGGAGTGTCTACTGTCCATAATCAAGCTTCAGTGACTGAGAATTTCCATGGCAACCATCCAGGAGACTGGCCAAAGTTCAGATAGGTCAAACTGCACATTTGTTCACACTTCTTATGGATTTTCTAAAGTTTCATAAAGTATAAGTATTTAGAACATTTTCCTATTTGAATAAAAACACATACAATTATGCAGTCAATCATCCTTGGAGCCCCAAGTTTCATTCATACAGATTCAATAAGTATTACAGCACATAGAGAAGATTTTAACACACAAACTTCCCTCACTCAGGAATGTGAAATCATATATCTTCATTACAACTAGGCCAGAAGTCAGAGACCCTTCCACCTAGTCTCTTGGGCATGCCAGTATAACAAAGAACACAGAAAATGTGGGAATCTGAAGTTTGTTGTAAATTAAACAAAGGGAAGGAGAAAGAACTCTTAAAATTTTAAGTCTTTACCTTTACAGATGTCTATGCACTTAGGCCTGGATTATATAAACAGCATCCTGATTGTAGGCAGAGATAGGCATCCTACCACTGTCTAACCAGCCAATCAGGACATGGGCGTGGGCATGGTTTGGCCCGGAAATAGCTTTAGGTGGATCTAGGCAGCCGTATATATCTTCCTAGGCCTGCAGGAGACACGCACAATGTAGACCAGCAAAATGCTGACCCACATTATAAGTAGACGCAGCTGCTGAGCCTATCATGGCAAGGGATCTCCCAGTCCCTCCTGCCAGAACTCCCCCCTCCATAGATCGCTGGCAGGAGAGATGCCCAATCCCTCCTGTTGGAAACCCCCCGTAATTCACCGGCAGGAGGGATGCCCAATCCCTCTTTCCAGAACTCCTCCCCCTGTAGATCGTGGGCAGGAGGGATGCCCAATCCCTCCTTCCGGAAGCCCCTACCTCCCCAGTAGATTTACAGAGGAAGGGATGCCCAATCCCTCCTGCTCAGCAGCCCCTCCTGTAGATTGTCAGCAGGAGGGAACCCCCGTCCCCATAGATCACTCAGCATGGACCCCCCCTCCATCCCTACATGGACACCTCCACCCCCACTAGAACCTCTCCTTCTGGGGAACACTGGGATGGGATCTGGGGTGCCGGGCAGGAAGGACTGGGCATCTCTCCTGTTGCAATCATTCAGGGTGGTTCGTGTCGGGTGTCGGGGAGGAACTGGGCATTATCCCTCCTGCTGTGATCATTTGGGAGAGTGGGGAAGGTTCCTGCATGAGGTTTTGGGTATCCCTCCTGCCAGTGATGTATTGGGGGGATGGATGGCCATGGCAACTAAACATATCGCAACAGGGCTATCCCTTGTTGTGATAAGCTCAGCAGCCATGTCTGCTTACAATATAGGTCAGTATTTTGCTGGCTAGGTCCACTTAAGGCTACTTCTGGGCCAAGCCGCACCCACACCTGAACTTAGACAAGCTTAGGCAGACTTTCTCGCCTCCCTAGGCTTCCTGAGGTGCCTCCAATTTACGCGGCCTGCCTCGGGAGGTTTTTTTTTTAGAAAACACACATCCCAATTGGCTGATTAGGCAGCAGTTGGCCACTTATAATCGGGTCGCTGTTTATAAAATCTGAGGCTGGGTGTCCAAATCCCATAGTGCTCTACCCAAAAAGGGGCATGACAATGGGAGAAGCTTGGATTGGTTAGGAACATTCTGAAAATTTGTGCATGCTATTATAGAATACTGAGGATGTGTAGCCAAACTGGGCACCAAGAGTTACAACTAGTTTCAGCTGCTATAAGTCCTAGTGCCCAAATTAGGAACAGGAATCAGCAGCACTATAAAGAGTGTTCACCCTAGAACAACCAATATAGAGTGTTTATTTTTTTCTGATATGGATTTTTAAGTGTTATTTACCAAGGGCTCCTTTTATTAAGTCGCGCTAGCGAGGTTAACACGTGTGACTTTTCATCACGTGCTAACCCCCGCGCTGGCCTAAAAACTACCGCTTGCTCAAGAGGAGGTGGTAGCGGTTAGTGTGGCCGGCGGTTTAGCACGCGTTAAACCGCTAGCGCGGCTTGATAAAAGGAGCCCCAAATCTAGGCTTAACAGCTTAAGGCCTCTTATTTTATATTTTCCTAGAGGAGAGGCTTCAATAGAAGCAATGGCCACCTAGAGACTGATATCAAAAGGGCTTATCCAGGTAGCAGGATCTGCCAACCAGATAAGTCCTGGTGAGCCCAATATTCAGTACTATTTTTATTTATTTGTTTGCATGTTTGTTATATCTTTAGATCAGTATGTCACAAACTTTTTAAGCTGCTGGCATACTAGTCTTGGGGCTGTCGCGGATGTCCTCCAGCTACAGCCCTTAGCCTCCTATTACAGATGGGGGGGGGGGGGGAGATGCTGCAGAAGGAGAGATAAGGAGAAGAAGCAGCGGTGTCGGTGAGGAAGAAAAGCAAAGGAGGCGGTTGACTGACTACGGGACATGCCTCTTGCCACGAGAGGCATGTCCTTTAAGCAGTCATCTGGTGCTGGCGCCTCTCCTCCTCACCGGCATCTCAGGGCACACCTGGAAGCCTCCGGGGCACACAGTATGCAATACTCTGCTTTAGATCATCAAGAGATAATAAGTCAATTTGCATACCAAGAGTTCAACAGACATAAAAACAGAAAAAAAACCAACACAAAACAAACAAACCCACAACTGATTAGAAATACAAGAGGTGTAAAAAAAAAAACAGAACATGGCATAATACAAATCCTAATACCAAAAACAAATGTTTCAGCTGAAAAACTGAATATTTGGACCATTCTTTCATATACAATTCCTGGTTTCTAATGTTAACATTATTAATTAATCTCTGTACTTCAGCTAATGCAATCATAATAAGGTGGCTATTGTTTTTTTTTGTCATTATTAACAGCTTTGGAAACTTCTATGTACTGTGTTTCCCCGAAAATAAGACCTACCCCGAAAATAAGCCCTCGTATGATTGTCGGGGTAAGTCTTAATATAAGCCCTACCCATGAAAATAAGCCCTAGTCACTGACAGCAGCGCTTCCCCCCCTGCCGACCCTTCCATCTCTCCCTCCTATCCAAACCCTGACCGCGAGACCGAAATACCTGGTAACAAATGGCAGCGTTGGAAGCACAGGCTGCATCGCTGCCTGCCCTTCTCACGCCTGGCCGTTTCATGCCGCACTGCTGATGACATCATCAGTGATGCAACAGAAGAACACCCAGACATGAGAAGGGCAGGCCGCAATGCAGCCTGTGCTGCCGACGCTGTCGTTTGTTTCCAGGTATTTGGGCTTGCGGTTGGAGTTTGGATGAGAGGGAGAGATGAAAGGGTCAGTAGGGGAGGTACGGGGTGTGCATCAGCGGCAGGGGGATGGGAGGGATAGAAAGATATTGAACAGGGAGATGGGAGGAAGGGAGGGATAGAAGCTGCAAGGGTTCTGCTGCACAAGGGGAGGGATAGAAACTGCAAGAGTTCTGCTGCTCAGGGGGGATGGGAGGAAGGGAGGGAGGGATAGAAAATACTGCACAAGGGGATGGGTAAGAGGGGAGGAAAGATGCTGCACATGCGGGGGAGAGAACTTTTCAAACCTCCCTCGTATGTAAGTATTGAAATCAATTTGTATAGTTGCCAGTATGCTTCAAAAGTAAATACGTTTGTAAAATATAGATAATGTGTCAAAAATATACCCTTAAATTCTTCTTGCCTTTAAGATTATTTTTTATATGTTATGACATATCTGTCTCTACAAGTTTCATATGCAATCTGTGACTGATTTAGAATGCTTTTACCTACCCACATAAATGGGGAAAAAGCTTTGGTAAATCAGATCCTTAGTATTTTGTAGCTTTCCACAGATGTTAGGAAAAGTTGTTAGAGAAAATCTTCTCTGATTCATAGTCAATGTGTTGCCCTGAGGAAATAATACCTAATGTACAAAATTTAGAGTACTCTTCTGAACTCTTTTCTATATAGCATTGGTTCCCAAACCTGTCCTGGCAGCTCCCCAGCCAGTCAGGTTTTCAGGGCATCCACAATAAATATTCATGAGAGACACCTGCATGCAAATCTCTCCCATGAATGTTCATTGTGGATTTCCTGAAAACCTGACTGGCAGGGGAGCCTCCAGGACAGGTTTGGGTACCACTGCTATGCAGTGTAGTTTGGACCACAAGGTAGACATTCAGATCACAAACATAGGAAAATGAGTGGCAGGCTTAGGTTAGACATTAAAAATGCAATTCTATAAGTAGATGTCTACATTCATAGTGCCACTAACACCCATAGATGTACAGACTTCTAGCACGTTTGCAGGCAAGTATAAATGATAGCAAAGTAAGCACAGTTCTATAAGGGCACCCATAAGTGACATAGCAAATTCAATTAATTGCACTAGAAATTTGGCACTAAAACCTGTAGCACTAAGCTTTATTTTATAAAGGGAGAAGGCCATTTACAGCAGAACGCTTGGCATGGATCACACACCTAACTTTTGGACGCTGTACTTACAAGTGCTAAAAACAGGGCAAACAATGCTAGGAATGATTAAGAAGGGGATCACGAACAGATCGGAGAAAGTTATCATGCCGCTGTACGGGCCATGGTGCGCCCTCACCTGGAGTACTGCGTCCAGCACTGGTCACCGTATATGAAGAAGGACACGGTACTACTTGAAAGGGTCCAGAGAAGAGCAACTAAAATGGTTATGGTGCTGGAGGAGTTGCCATACAGTGAGAGATTTGGAGAAACTGGACCTCTTCTCCCTTGAAAAGAGGAGACTGAGAGGAGACATAATGGAAACATTCAAAATACTGAAGGGAATAGACTTAGTAGATACAGACAGACTGTTCACACTCTCCAAGGTACGGAGAATGAGAGGGCACTCTCTAAAGTTGAAAGGGGATAGATTCCGTACAAACATAAGGAAGTTCTTCTTCAGCCAGAGAGTGGTGGAGTCTGTTGTAGGGGAAAACACCCATCCAGGGTTTCAAGACTAAGCTGGACAAGTTCCTGGTAAACTGGGATGTACGCAGGTGAGGCACTGGTCTTTGGCCTGGGGGCCACCGCATGAGTGGACTGCTGGGCAGGATGGACCACTGGTTGACCCAGCAGCGGCAATTCTTATGTTATGTATAAATGTCAGTACCCAGCTTAGGTGTGTTTTGGACAAATTATATAAATCTGTGTGCAACAATTTGGAACACTCCCAACCTGGTCCATGTCATGCCCCCTTTTAGGATACATGCAATTGAAGTTAGACACCATTCTTTATAGAATAGCATGCAGCGCAATGCATGTGCAAATGTTTAAGACTGCCAATTAACATCAATTATTCTTGTTCCTGGGCTCATTAGCCAATGTAGAAATGCATGCATGGTGTGTGGAAATGTATGCATGATATATGCAATTTGGGGAATAGTGCATAAATACAAGGGGCATTCACATGGGTGGGGCATAGGAGAAGCATGGGTGATGCTGCCACTTACCTGCGCAACAGAAAACTGTAAGTTATGTGTATTTTTGCTGATGCAAAAATCCGAGACACACTACAGTTTAGTGGGTGAAGAACTTTTGGGCACGAAAGAGGAGTGATAAAATGTGATGATCTTAAGGTGGCCAGACAGGTTGTAAAGGCAGCAGCGAAACCTAGGGTGCATAAAGAAAGGTATGACCAGTAGGAAAAAGGAGGTATTGATGACCCTGTAAATGAGTCTGCTGAACCCTTTTGTAGAATATTGTGTACAATTTTGGAGACCACACTTTCATTAAGATATAAACTGGATGGAGTTGGTCCAGAAGAAGGCTACTAAAATGGTCAGTGTTCTTCATCATAACGCAGAGGGACAGACTTAAAGATCTGTGTATACTTTGGAGGAAAGGCAGGAGAGGGAAGATATGATAGATGTTTACCTATGTGGCATTAATACGGATGAGGTGAGTCCCTTTCATTTGAAAGAAAGCTCTAGAATAAGATAGCATAGGATGAAGATAAGAGTGGAAAGGCTCAGAAGTAATCTAAGGAAATAAGGATGGTAGATGTGTAGAATAGTTTCCCGGGAGAGATGGCAGAGAGAAGGATTATGTCTGAATTTAAGAAAGCATAGGACAGCATGTGGGATCTCTTAGGGAGATAGGAGATAGTAGATGCTACAGATGGACAGACCAGATGGGTCTTCTGGCCTTTATCTGCCATCATGTTTCTATGTAGAGGCCCACAGTTACATCAGATCTATGGCTGGCAAAACGAAAGACCTGTGAATATAATGTGTGTTGATTATGGGTTATGCAAGCATTCTGTAGCAGAATCTAGGAGGCCAGATGTCATTAAAGAATAGGTTCTTGCATGTGGCATCAGGGTGCCTAAATGGTAGTGCCCACTTACAGAATTATCATAAAAACCTTTAGCAGGTTTTTTGGAAGAGGCCATCCACCATAGTCCATGGGCTCAGACACCAACAGTTAGCATTTAATGGCTTAAGGAGGAAGACACTTCTCCTCTTTACAACATGGTAAATCAGGGTGCCACAGAAGATGGGGGGAGAAGGAAACCAGGTAACCACCCATCATCAGCTTTGCCTTCCAGCATATTATATATTAACTCCCTGATTCTATATATTGCACCCCATATTGAATGTGCAAATCTGTGTGCATTGCAGATTTGTATCTGCAACTTAATTAGTTAATGAACAATTATTGACATGAATTAGAATTTATGTGCACAAATTTCTACATGTATTTTATAAAGTGCTGCATGGAAGTTCTAGAGCACAGACCTCAAAAGTAGATGTGGCCAGGGGAGGAGCGTGTGGGCGGATCCTGGGCATTCCTAAAAGTTAGTTTTACTTAGAGTACATCCAATCACACACAACTTAGGTACAGGCATTTAGGCCTGATTTTCATTGGCATAAATGCCTCTGCCCAAATGTTAGTCATGCGCATAGGCATATTTAGAATTTATTCCAAAGAGGGCAATTCTATATAAAGTATGCATGCATTAAGTGTGTCTGACATGTGTAAAGGCAGAATATATTCCACTTATGCACCGCTTGCATAGTATTTTGTAAGTTTATGTGTAAGTGGCATAGTGGAGGAGGAGCATGGGCAGGATTCATCAGTGTAGAAGTATGCGATGATTAACAAACCTTTGAGTATTCTCCTACACCTGCCATTCATCTTCTTTTTGATGCACTGTGAGATAGTGCTAGTACAGTGGTACCTCGGAATCCGAATGCCCCAGAACTCGAACGGTTTGGAATCCAAACTTTTTTTTTTTTTCATTTTTGCCCCGGAATCCGAACACTGCTTTGGAATCTGAACTGCAAGCAGTGCTCAGCCCAAAGCTTCCCCTCTGATGCATCTTCCTGTTTCCGCCTGGGAGGGAAGCTTTGGGCTGAACACCACTTGTAGCTGCCGTTGACGATCTTGCTGTCTTGCTGCTGGGGATCCCAATCTTGCTGCCTCTGCTGCTGATGATCCCGGTCTTGCTGCCTCTGATGCTGGGGATCCTGATCTTACTGTTTCTGCCAGGTAGGCCCGATCTTGCAGAGCTTGTGGGACCAAGGAACGGATTAATCCAGTTTCTATTCTTTTCAATGGGAAAAATTGTCTTGAAACTCAAACGTTTTGGAACTCGAATGGGGTTCTGGAACGGATTAAGTTCGGACTCCAAGGTACCACTGTATTCTATAATGGTATCAGGGAGCCCTGATGTTTTAAAATTTACACTCCCTGTGATGTAACAGGTCAGAGTGTGTTTGAGTGGCACGTGACAATTTTGTTGTGCACCTCTTGGGGTGCACTAGAATTCTGGAGATGAGGGAGTACAAACATGAACACCACACAGGTATTGGAGCTGAATCAAAAACATGCTTTATTATCAAACAGTACAAAATCCATAACACTTTGGTTCCTCAGCCACTAAATGCATATAATCAAAACAAAACACAAAAATTCAATTATTTTCGTCAGAATGCTCACAAACATAAAAACTTCCATTAATGGTTTCCAGGACTTTTCTGTGCTTTAGTCAGTCCTGCAATATCCATCACAGCTTCACAGCAAGTCCTGTGCAAAAACAAACAAAAAAGAAAGATAAGACAGTTAAGCTTTTCAGCATATATTCCAGTCGGAGTTCTAGTTCTTCCTGCTCTGCAGCAAAAAAGAAGTAGTTTGTTACAGCACTAATAACGAAAACAAAACTTTTCTCAAACGTTTCATCTCATCAATCCTGCTTGCAGGAGAAACAAAAAAATAAATAAATAAATGGTAGCATACTTTCATAGCTACAGTTCTTTATAGAAAAACAGCATCTGGTTCAAACGAAAAGTTACTTGCAGAGTTTAACAAGCAGAAAAAGGGTTTATGAAACCACTTTAACATTTTCACAACGCTTTACTTCTGTAATTAAGTGATAGTTTCCACTTGCCTTAGACACACAACACATTTCCATTTCTTGCAGCTCTGCATTGGTTTTGTCTGGATAGGGCTGTACCTCCATGGCTTGGTTCTGAAAGCTCTCACAGCTTACTTCCTGCATTTCCATGGCTATTGGTATTTCACCCTCTACCTGACCACTCAGCTCTGAGGTTCCTTTGTCATCTTCCAGGACTGCTTCTTCCATCTGGGCTGTTATACCTCTCCTTGGTCTGTTCCAACCTTCCTCCCTTTCCTCCAAGAGTGTAGCTCTCGTGTTTAAGAATCTAGTGCCCTTCCCCCAACTCCTAGATGTAGACCAGGGATCCCCAAAGTCCCTCCTTGAGGGCCAAATCCAGTTGGGTTTTCAGGATTTCCCCAATGAATATGCATGAGATATATGTGCATGCACTGCTTTCAATGCATATTCATTGGTGAAATCCTGAAAACCCGACTGGATTCGGCCCTCAAGGAGGGACTTTGGGGACCCCTGATGTAGACGTTTGTCTCAGAGCTCTGAGACTCTTCCCCTAGAGTTTAAAGGGCCAGTCTCTAGCAGGATGTGCACTGTGTGAGAGAGCTATCTGCATTTTTGTTTCCTCTGGTGTTTTTAAGCTGAATAACACCAGATTCAATAATTCTTGTTTTAAACTGAGAAAAATGGTTTGTGTCAGCTTCAGCTGGCCCTGTTATCATTGGGACACTGCTAGCAGTCATACCCTGTCTATCTGAAAATGCGGTGCAGATTTACAGACTTGTTCTAAAAATGCTAAATCTTATTATAAAAGTACTGATTATAAGAGAAATTAAAAGTTACTCTATTATTAAACCAAATCACTTATACTTGGCATCTTTTCTTGAATGAACCTGTAACATTTTATTTTATTCTAAGCACCTAGGCCCTGATTTTACAGTTAGGCACCTAGATTGGCATACCTAGCTAAATTAGGCACCTAGTATTTTTTTTTTTTTAATTGGCTTAATCAGCACTGATAATTGAAGGCACCATTAAAAAACCAATTAAAAATGATTGAAACATTTTAATTTGCTGGTAGGTGCCTACTACTTTGAGGTAGGCATCTATATTGAGGTACCTACTGGCACCTACCAGCAAGTAGGCATGATTAGGAGTGGATTCAGGGCAGATTTTTGGGCTTGGATTGATAGCGCTAGTAGGCGTCTACTTTAGGTGCACTCATTTAGGCTAAGAAAACCCTGGCCTAAATGGTAGTGTGCCTAAGGATTCAATGCCTACCTACACCTAAGAACGCTTATGCATTGCTTTGCGGGATTCTATAAAAGGTACCTAGCGGTTGATCGACAAGCATGCCAAACAAATGAAGATTTTTGGAGGGCGAATTGGTCTGTTCAGAATGGAGTGTGAGTTATGAGGGAGTGATAACCTTGAGAAAACATGTCGGTTATCTCCCCCCTTTTCTGTGAGCTGAGACCAAAAACTTGATTAAACAGAGCTAAGTAAACCACTTTGGGTTTATATTTATAAGTTGGAATATATAAGATAAGAATAAAACGAAAACAGAAAGAAAAATTCAAAAAGTATATCACCAAAAAAGAATAGAATGATCCTATGACAAATTGAGGCATAAAGCCACCCACTATGAGTGAACACTGAGAGGGAAGGTGGCCTTGCTGAGGATCGGGTGGTAAATCTTCTTAAAACTAACATATGAATGAGGTGTGAGGATATATTTATAAGTTGGAATATATAAGATAAGAATAAAACGAAAACAGAAAGAAAAATTCAAAAAGTATATCACCAAAAAAGAATAGAATGATCCTATGACAAATTGAGGCATAAAGCCACCCACTATGAGTGAACACTGAGAGGGAAGGTGGCCTTGCTGGGGATCGGGTGGTAAATCTTCTTAAAACTAACATATGAATGAGGTGTGAGGATATATGGTTTATATACTATATATATATTGGAGTTTATATTTAAAACAAATAAAGCTAATCATAAATGGCATCTTATAGAATCAGGGCCCCACTGCCTAATCTTATATGACCTAATAGCGAGAACTAGCTCAAAAAGCGACATCTTGTTTAATCAGCAGTTCTAGAGTTCCTATGCTAAGGACACTTTTGCTTGTTTTCATAAGTGCTTTGCTTTCTTTTTGTATTTCTGAAACACAATTAAAACTGTAAGTGCACTCATAAAATGAATAGGCATTTTAATTCTTACTTACCAGAGACTAGGGAGATTGTCATTTGGGACTCTTGAGAAGTTCCTACCTTCTAAAATGAAGCCAGTAGGACACAATTAAACTAAAATTGCCCATCAAATAGATACATTTTCAGTAATGTTTGGTATAATTTTCCCCCTAATGGTTCTACCTTCCTGATGGAATGTTTGATCACCCTGTCTTGAAATACAGATTGACTTTCTGCACATGAGCAGGTCTCTTTATGGAAACATTAAGAGAGAGAATTTGCCACATGAACATTCTGTATGAAAAGATTTACTAGAGCTGTGTGAGAGGCATTGTTCTTCTTGGATGACCTCCTTGCACAGAATGATAGTTTTATCCTT
The DNA here is from genome assembly GCF_902459505.1 of Geotrypetes seraphini. Taxonomy (NCBI): domain Eukaryota; kingdom Metazoa; phylum Chordata; class Amphibia; order Gymnophiona; family Dermophiidae; genus Geotrypetes; species Geotrypetes seraphini. Next base: position 59,946,324 of record NC_047088.1, read on the forward strand.
CTCCACATCATTATGTTTGCTGAGGAAAAAAAATCCTGCTGCGCTACATCATAATAACATGTAATCTTCCTGCCTAGTTTAGCTGAGATTTAAGGAGCCTCTGTTCAAAAGCGGTGTTCTAAAGCTTGATCTATAATTTACTGGAATCCACTTGCAAACGAGCACAGCTTCTTAAAGGGGGGTAGAGTCCTTAAAACTCTTACATGAAGATCAGTTTAAAAGGAGCATAGAACCACTGGAAAATCTGCCAAACTGTCTACTCCTGCCATCCATCCCCAACAAAATTACTCACCCTTAACCTCTAGTTCCATCCCTCTATGTAAATGCACAGATATTGCTTCAATAATTGTTTGTTTAGGAAAAGCAAACTTTTTAAAAATTAGAAATTAAAACATCATATATTTAAATCTGGTGATCTAGCTCAAAGGATTCAAGCTGGCATATATCCCTTTTTTTAATGCTCAAAGGTCAGTGATCAGATTTGACATACACATGTAAAATTTTAAAGGGCACTGATAATAGTTTATAGAGTTTCAGAAGTATTTGAACTTTTCATTTTAAACAAACAGGGACCGATTCTAAGATTAGACACCCCCTATTAGATTCCCCAATTCTGCATGGTGAGATCCCATTTCATAATGGCATCTAGGAACTTAGAGTGCCGTTATAGAATATAAATGTAACTTGGCATCAGTATACATCAGTGTTCTTCAACCACCGGTCCATGGTGCGATCGATGTGGCGTTATCTTCGAGCCAGCTCCCTCTTCCTCACTGATTCAGTGCACAAAGCCACGGGCAGTGGTTCCTACGGGCATCCTGTGCCTGAAACGGAAGCCTTCTCTCTGACGTTGCAACATCGGAGGGAAGGTTTCCAGATGAGGCACAGGATGTGCAAGGTGCAATTAGTACTATTATGGGGGCGGGGTCTGGGGTGGAGATTGGGTAGAGATGGCCGGGGTCTGGCCCACGACTTAGCCCAGTGTTCTTCAACCGCCGGTCCATGGACCGATGCCGGTCCACAGAATAGGTGTAAAAAGGTTGAAAAACACTGGTATACATAACATGCAGCAAGGGCTCATATAATTTACAGTATTCTGAATTTGAGAATGTACCAATATTAAAGAATCTATATTGGAATCCAAGATGGCGATTAGAATAGACGCGGAGTGCAGGGCTCTCCTCTAGCATCAGCCTGTCTACCCTTTTCACCTTAACGATGTTTCCTGATTTCTGCTTATAGTTCGCTAACGCGCTATATTTTTTTCTATGCTGTATTTTTTTCTCTGTATGCTCCTGATCTTGTGTTTCCCTGTAGGTATTTATTCCTATTTTTTTTTTCCTTCTTCAGTCTCAGCTCTTCTTTCTCTGAACATTTCTTACCTCAGTCTCTCCAATTTTCTTTCCTTCTTCAGTCTCAGCCCTTCTTTATCTGAACATTTCCTACCTCAGTCTCTCCAATTTTTTTTTTCCATTTTTAGTCTCAGCTCTTCTTTATCTGAACATTTCCTTCCTCTGTCCAATTGCAGCTCTCTTGCCCTCTAAGCCCAAGTGGCTGTGCATGTCTTCTCTCCTGCTCCCCTTTCCCGACAAACCTGTGACTCCAGCAGTGTTGCAGCACTCTACACACACTGCTTCGGGGGCCTTCTACTGCCCTGATTTACTCTGGCACGTCCCTTATGACATCATCAGAGACGCGGCAGAGCAAATCAGGGCAGTAGAAGGCCCTGAAGCAGCGTGTGTAGAGTGCTGCACACGCTGCATGAATCGGCGTTTGGAGTCGGGACCGCGAAGAAAGTAGCGGCTGGAATCTTTTTTCAGCGCTTCCCTTCCCGCCCCTTGAGGTGTCGCTGCAGCTCCTCTCGATCCCCGCCAGCATCGGAAGCCTTCTCCGACACTGGTGCGGCTCGTGAGAGGAGCCGACAGGAAAGCAGGATGTCCAGCGCTGGGGTCCAGTCCTTCCGGCGAGTGTAGGTAGGTGCTGGGGATTCGCGCATGTGCACTCCTGCGGCCACAGACCTACTGATCATGGAAGCATGCCGATAGGAGTGCACATGCGCGGCTAGCGTTTTATTATATAGGATTTTATTATGTATGTAAACTTGTAACCAATTCTGAGCTCTTCTGGGAGGACAGAATATAAATCTAAATCAATAAATACATTTAGTAGTAAAAATTTATTGGCTACTGACCTTCAGCTCATTTGGATCAAAAGTGGCCCCTATTTAAACATTTGTGAAGATTATTGATTTAGATAGTATTCAAAAAGTAAGCCAATATTCAGCATTTTCTTATGAATACATATTTGAGAGGTACAATCTTCTGTTTAATTTTTCTTCAGATTTTTTTTTCCTCAGTGTGTATCCTATTAGCTATGTAAGAGCTACCAGAAAATTACTGTACATCATTATTAAAAAAAAAAAAATAGCTGATAGCATGATAAGAGCATTGAGCTGCATACTTATGTTTGGTACAGATGGTTTGCTAAATGGTCCTGGAGTATCATTTAAGAGAACATCAGCCAAAATGCTACTACCATCATCCTTAAAAAAAAAAAAAAAGACAATCTGAAAGGCAAAGAGCCTGAGGATAAAAAGCTGAATTTATGGTTCCATATAGTGCAAAAATGGAGAGGTAAAAATTACAGTACATTGACAGAAATGGTACTCAACAGTTCCTAAATTAAACATGGCACACTAGGGAATCTCTAGGACCTTTAGAAACTCTCTTTTGGTACTTTAACCACAGTACATTCAATAATAGTCATGATGCATGACTGAAAGAGTTTTAGAAAGTATAAACTTGATATGCCTTATTTAACAAAATGTGGTTTACTAATAGAAGGTTCAGATTGCCAATCTGTTTACATGACCTAGAGAGTAATGCGATGACCATTCCCAATACTGTTCCTTGTTACTTTCAAATGAAAGTGGCATCTGGAGAGGGATTTATTTTAGTGAGCAGTACGAAGCAAAGTGATAGTAACGTTGCTGAAGTTTATGTATTCCACTCATGGGGTCATCTATTTATTTATTTATTTTAATGGCATTTTAGCATGTACAGCATTTAAACACAAGAGCCATTCTCTGTATTTGGGAATTTGTTTTTCTGAACTCATTTGCATTTTTAGGTTTGTTTGTTTTGTTTTTTTTTCTTTCAAGTGAGCCACACATTCCCCTTACTCATTAAGGACCTAAGAAATTTTAAGATGTTTCGTTAAGGGGCAGAATGACCTGTGAATGAGGAAGAATTGAGCTGTGAAGGAAGCCGGTAGAAGTAAATATAGCATTTCGGCAAAGTTAGCTTTTAAGTATGACATATCAAAACAGTTAAGAGTTAGCCTAATAAACTGAAATTATAAACCTCAGTTAAGATTTCCAGCCTCTGTTTTTTTGTTTTGTTTTTTCCCAGATATTTTATACATCATTCATGATGTCTGTCAGTGGTTTAAATGTAGCTGAATGGGTTTTATTGGATAGATGACAGCTACCATAATGTATGTCTCCATATCTTTAACAAAAATAACACTAAACATTTACAGAGGCTTTACTTGTTGATTTAAAAATAAATGGACAGGAAGCTGTCCCTATGTTGGAAAGACTACTAAATAAATAGAGATTCAAATCTCTCAAAATACTTACATATTGCTTCCAGTCCTTGGCTTCAGGTGTTTCTAACTTTGATATTTCCACTATAAGTACTGTAAATGCTAATGGATAAAGATGATATAGCATGTTCTGTGATTGGTTGCTTCTGCCTTCAGTATTCCCTGTCATCATCTTTTCTTGTTGTTACCATCAACCCCAGCCGTCAGAAAAATCACTGAACTGTGAGCCATATAAGCTTTATCACCTGCAGAAAGATTCTTCATATCCTTTCATATCTTTTGTGCCATTGTCTGCTTAGTTAGTCAAGTTATCCTGCTGTCCATACTAGAAGAGCTGAGATTATACACAACCCTACTTTTGTTTTTGGTCAAATTTGTCATCGATGCATCTTGGAAATCAGGACTTATACCAGTAGAGCTGCCCGATTCAGGAAAAAAAAAATTGATTTGATTCGATTCAGCCTTTTGAATCAATTTTTCAATTTGATTTGATTTGATTTTCCTGCCCAATTGGGTGTTATTTTCAAACATCCTGGTGGGTTTATTTTATAGCCTCTTCACCCCTTTTATAGCCTCTTTACCCCTTTTGCTCTCTCCTACCCACACTGGCGCAGTGGTGTAAATAAAATAAATAAACAAAAAAGACTTTTCCTCTCTTTGTTAAATCCTAGCTCACGTTCGCGGTCTAACACCAGCTCTAGCAGGATATACATTTCAAATCTGACATATTGTAATCACAGAAAATAAAATCATTTTTCCTATTTTTGTTGTCTGGTGATTTCATGAGTCTCTGGTTGCACTTCCTTCTGACTGAGCATCCAATCTTTCTTTCTTACTTTCTTTCTTCACTCAGGCCCAACAATTGTCCCTTTCTATTCCCTCCCTCTTTTCTATGTCACTTAACATAACATTGTGCTTATTGTCCGCGTAACCAGAAGTCCAACGCAGTTTACAAAAAGTTATAAAAGTAAGCATATTACATAAAATAAGATGGTCAGTTAATCAGTCAAATATTTAGAAAAGAGAAAGGTCTTCAATTGTTTTCTAAAATGTCTTTAAGAACTGGTTGTAAGCAATAATATTCGAAATTCGTTGTCATGAAGAGCTGACTGAGATGCCAAAGTTAGATTAAGAAGTTACTTACTCCTGCAACCCTGGACAGATGGAAAATTAAACAAAGGATGAGTTATTCTAGTGTGTCTGTATGAAGCCAAACAAAATCTATTGACTAGGTAAGAAGGAGCTATACCATAAACAGCCTTGTAACAGAAACAGCCTAATTTAAACAATACCTGAGCTTCCATAGGTAACCAATGCAATTCACAATAAAAGGATGTGATATGATCGTATTTCTTAATCATGTCCCAAGTTAGTATCCCTTCATCACAACCTCCCTCCTTCCTTCCTGTGTAAGTTAGTGCCCCCTTCCCTCCCTCCCTCCTTCCTTCCTTCCTATGTAAAGTTAGTGCCCCTTCCCTCCTTTCCTCCCTCCCTCCTTCCTTCTTATGTCAGTTAGTGCCCCCTTCCCTCCCTTCTTCCTTCCTTCCTTTGTCAGTTAGTGCCCCTTCCTACATCCCTCCATGCTGCGCTAAAGCCTGCCTTCCTTCGTCCCTTCCTGCTGCACCAAAGCCTGCCTACCCGCCATCAATTACTCCTCCTCTCCCCCTGGTCCGCCACTTGCCACAACTCGAGGAAGATAAGGGTCAGTATGCAGTGATTGAACACCACTGGCACACAATCCTTCCCACGATGTCAATTCTGACATTGGAGAAAAGGTCTGGGTCAGCCAAGCAGCGATTGGCTGGCCCGGACCTTCTCTCTGACATCAGAACTTACATCGTTGGAGGGCTTCTGGGCCAGTGGCATGCAATCGCTGCATGCTGGCCCTTCAATTACCTTCGTGGAGTTGCGGCGGCGAGTGGGTGGGGAGCAGCAGCAATGATAGCCGGGAAGAGGAGTGTTTTTAGGAGCTTTCTGAAGTGCATGTAAGAGTTTCATGTTCTGACCAGCTGGCTCCATTCAGGATCTTTGGAGGCTGCGCATCCTTTAATTGAGAGGAAGGCAAAGTATTAGGGGGACTACAACCTTAAAGAGTTTATTAATATCTGCTTCATCAATGCATGCATGTTTTATCAGAAATATGAAGCAGATATTAATGAACTGTTAAGGTTGTAATGCAATACTGAAAGGATCACTTTATTAGTTTCGAATGAGATATGAAACACTACAGATAGATATATTATTTCTTCTGTCCTTTTATCTTGCTGCTTTATTTAAAATATGAAATAAGTATTCAGTCAATTTATGACGCTTTCACTGAAACCGAGCTTTAGTAAGTGCCCTTCTAGAAGACAAATTACATATCATTTGAAAGTCCAGACACATGAATCGGTATTAAGCAAAAAGTTATTGAAAAGTTTTTGTGAAGGGCTGGCATTCATTATTTACCTAAAGATAAACTGCAGTGTGTCAGCACAAACTGCTCACAAAAGACCTAAAAATGACTCTCTGGAGGCTGAGATAGTACCTTTGCTTCTGCTCATAAAATCTTACACATTTATGAGCAAAGTTAAGCAATTATGCACATTTGCATCTTTGAGAGGTGGCTTAGAATGGTGAAAGGATTCCATTTGGAGCTGTGATGAGCCAGCAGAAGTAATTCTTTAAGGACTCCATTAAGCCATCAGATTAGAAATACTGTTGAATGTGGGTCACTTTCACTAGTGCTTTATTTTCAGCACTGAAAGGTCATTGCAGCACTAAGCCACCTGTCTTTCCCGAGTGGCTAACAAACAAGTCTAAATGTTCACACTGAAACTATCTGGAGAATGTATGAAGAGCTTATATATATATAAAAGAAATGATATTCAGTGAGAGAAGTGATTTTTGCACAGGATGCTTACTATCAACTTAAGAATATGTAATAATTATGGTGCTGATCCCGCCAGGATTTTCCTTTTCTTTCTGAGAAAATCCCTCGTTGAATTGGACCAGATGCCAATAACCAAAAGCAAATCTTTCTGGACTATGCTATAAAAGAAAAAGACAGAGGCTCAAGAAAAGTTGATTGAGGACTATTATTTGATTAAGGTGACAGAAAGTTAAAGGAAGGGCAATGAGTTACTAAGCTGAGGTACACCGGTTTCTACTCCTAGACGGCCAATAGACTTGCATGAACCGATGCTATTGCAAGTGTTAATGCACACTTAAAACATTTGGGTTGATATCCTAAGCAATTTAAATGGGCAAGAGAGCTTCTGTCCACTTGTGTCTTTCTAGCAGACAATATTCAGCCGTATTTAACTGCAGAGTAGAGAATGACACGGTGACAAAATTCATCACCGTTCCCGTCCCCGCGGATAACCGCGGGAAATAAACACATGTCATTTTCTAGTGTCTATTTCATCCTCTGTCCTTCTACACCAGCATTATTCAAAGCAAAGCTTGCGGGTCAGTGGTTGTGGCCATTCATACTCTGATTCTTCCCTCTTTCCTTAAAAAATGACATGAAGATGGTTTCCCGCGGTTATCCGTGGGGACGGGAACGGTGATGAATTTTGTCACCGTGTCATTCTCTACTGCAGAGTGCCACTCAATATTGGCACTCACCAGCTATTTTGAAAGTAGGTAGGTAAGGCGTCGAATAGGAGGTGGAGCCAGGAGTTATGAGGGAGTAGGCAATATTTAGTGCCGACACCTACATAGCTAATCAGGCATATAGGATTGTCTAAAAAAAAATCAGTCCTAATTTATATAAATCTCGCTGCCCTCTTTATAATCACTAACTCTTATTATGTTTTTCCTTCCTTATATTTAAGTTCCTGTATACCGTGACGAGCTCCATCTCAATGGAGAGGATGCAGTATATAAACTTAAGGTTTAGTTTAGTTTAGCTATGCGAGTGCTGGCACTGAATATTGACAAAACCAACAATTCCACAGTGAATGGAAAGACCAAAAAACAAAAGAAACTGTGGAAAAGATGTTCTTAGATGCAGGCATTTATTCAGTCAATTATTATATGAATAATGGTCAGCACCTGCTTGACTACCAGGTTCTGGCCTTAAACAGGGTTATTCTTCTCATCACCACCCCAAGTAAAGTTTGATTCCTATTCTTCGTACCCCCAAACTTAGTCTCCTCCCCCTCAGCACCCGAGGATAGTCATATAGAAAAAATAGAGTTATAACAAAATTTGAGCCTGCATTCCTTGGTTTATAGTCCACTGCACTAACCACTTGGCTACTGCTCTGACTCGTTTGCTGGTTTGTTCAGAATGGCCATAATACCTGTAACTGACATAAACCTCATTTGCCTTTCTGTTTTTACTTTCAGGGGAGAGGGAAGGGGACAGTAACTACTGGGGGATTAAGGATGGGGTTATGCCTTAATCCCTCCAGTTGTCAGCTGATGAATTAGAGCACCTTTTTACAACTTGGATGTGACAGAGACATGTCCAGATAAAAATTTTCCTTGTTTTCAGGCACAAACATCTCTTCTCATTCAGAAATCACTGCTGGAAGGCCTACTTTTGGGCCTTCCCTAGTTCCACCCAAAACCTGCTCACAACTCGTCCCCTTGCTATTTGGATGAACTGCAATATGGAATACCCACATTTTGATGTTTCAAAATTGAGATTTGGATGTTTATAGCAGATGGAATTCTTTTTTTTAGAAATTTTGAAGCATTCACCTGATTTGAAAATGGGCACTGTGGTAAGCACTCTTTCCCTATAGATGCACATGCACAAACAATGCATGCACACATTGATCACGTATGTGCATTCTTTGTGGAAACAACATGTACTATGTGTAACTAGCTCACTCTTTAAGGAGAACATGCTCTGTGTTTACATATTGTGCTCTGTTATTGACAAACAGCATTTGTTTCAAATGAAAGCCCATCCCTATAGTGCATTGTATCACCCTCCCCTCCAGCTCAGCTAAGAGAATCACTGCCTTAATTTTGTGATCTCTCTGCTGAAAACATAGGCTGAATTGTAGCAGCAACTGTGGAAAAATCCCAGGTCAGCAAATGTAAACGTGGTCATTTGTCTAATTGACAGAGATGACTCATTGGAAAATATCCTAAAAAAAAAACACAAAAACCTGTTCAATTGTTGTTCCTTATCAGCAAGTGGGCTGCTTCATAGGCACGCCTCACTGTTTATTCAGCAATGTAAATTTTTGAATGTTCTTTTTTATTGTGTTGGATAAGCATATCGCTGACAACAATGTTTATTCTTCTTTCAATAGCTTATAAAAGAAGTGGGCAGACCCCAAACACCTTCAAAAGAATCAAGCTTGGAGGCCTGGATTCAGCCACAGGTAAGCCAGAACATCAGTGCAGAATGTATAGTGAAGTCCAGTGGCGTAGTGAAGGCAAAAGGCCTCCAGGGCCTCCCCCCCCTCGATCCTTTCTTGCCACCCCACCGAGCGCATGGGTGCCTTTCCTTTCCCCCTCTTAAACTCTTCGCTGTCATGAGCACCATCTCCAACCTGCTGCCCACGCCAGCCTTGGCTCTCCCTCTGTCACTTCCTGATCCCTCTGTCACTTCCTGGTTGACTTCAGAGGAAGAGCCGAGGCTGGCGCGGGCAGCAGGTTGGAGATGGTGCTCATGCCGGTGAGGAGTTAAAGAGGTACAAGGGGAGGTTGGAGAGGATGAGAGGTGCGGGCACCCGGGGCAATCCACCCTCCCCCTTATTACACCATTAGTACAGTGTTGGTTGGCATTTTCCAAAACAGTATGCCTGTGTTTGAATCTAGTTACATTTGACAGGTTTAACTTGTGCTATTTTCCTTATGTTTCCTGAATCACTTAATAGACATTTAAGATAAGATTTTGCTTGTGGGGGCTTTTGATTGCTTTACTTTTAGAAAGCTTTACATAGCACTGAAGGTCAAGGTTACTGTGTGCTCAAGTTACTAATGGACTTATTATGTATCCTATTGGCGTAATGGATGACCTGCAACCAGCTAGTGAGAAAAAAAAGACATATAAATGTACTTAAATCTGACAGTTCTTTAATCTCATAGATAAACTGCTATTTAATCATTCTAAGGAATAGTACATTTTGTGTTTGTAATGATATGATCCAGTTGAACACACTGTGCAAAGCAGATTTTGTAAGAAAGGACAGGTAGATGTATGAAAGTAGATGGTTATGTGGAATTTTAGCTTCAGGCCCACAGACTGCTATAAGAATTTATACATTTTATTTCAACAAGATATTTAGAGCTGATCCATGCTTCCTACTAAACACATCAGTACTCCTTTTAATAGTTGATTCTAACAGCTTATTTTCTTTTCCTTGTACTAATCAAGAAGTGCTTTGCAATTGAAGTTGTTTTATAACACAGAGACTGTTGCCTTGAGGTCTTTTATCCTCTTTCAATCTATTATTCCTACCCAACAACTTTGTCTATACCTATTGATTTCTTTTATATAAATTCATGGTAGGTATTAGATGGAAATGAAAGAGTCTTGCAATATTTTGAGGTCTTTTTTTTTTTTTTTTTTTGATTCGAGACTTGTTTGCGTGAACAAATTCATTTTTGTTTCTTTGTGTGAATAAAAAGTAATTGACAAATTGTAAAATGTATTTTAATTAATATACTAGAAAAGAAAGAAGAGTTGTTATGTAGTTTGATTTATTTGCTTTGTAACATTTTCAGAGAGTTGTATAATATTTAGAGATCCTTATACGCAGCTGTGTTAAGCAGCTAGCATTAGTTCGGAGTTGTGCTAATGATCTTGCAATTTGCATTAAATCCAGCCAACATATGCGCACACACACACAGCTATAATAGGAAGGGACAGGTTGAGGGCATGAAAGGGGTGAAATGTAGGGGTGGCTAGTTGTAACAACTAACTTGTGGGTTAGCGCTATAGAGGTAACTATAATGACTGCTGATAGCATAGTTGTACTTATAGTGCTAGGGGTCATTGGCACTATTTTCAACCCAAGGCAGCGTCAGAATGGAAGCAAAGTAGAAACAATCACAGCTCAGACCACTACACTACCAAGGAGACTCAAGTATAAGCCCCAACAGGATTGGAGTGGATGAAGGGTAGGATATGCTTTTTGAGAAGATCACTCTGCAGGGAGGCTTTTGAGGAGTTATTGAATCAGGGGCATCAGTTCTTTGGGGGTATTGGATTAGTGAATCCGATTAGAAGGGTTCTGATTGGGGAGAGTGAGCTGGGAGAGATCAGTATTCTGAAAGTTGCCTGTCTAAATGTCTGCCCTCAACTATGGCTCTCCTATGCATCACCCTTGTGAACACCCTTTTACAAATACGTGCTATGCCATTTGATTGCCTATCTGTAGAATATTTTTTATTAACAGCGGTACCTGGAGTGACCCGCTTCTGTTAACACGATAACCCCCTCCTCCCGTCCAACCTCTTCCCAATCCCAAGAAGACCAAGACATCTTAAGTGGTAAAACCTGGCCGCAGCCCTGTTTATTGAATAATAACATATTCTTAATACAATTAACACAATTAAATGTACATAATTTAACAGCCACAATTAAAACATTAACAAAAAAAACCCCTAACAATGGTATCACCATTGTTACCAGATCCCGAGTTACCACCAGAAGTAATTGGCCCCCGACCCCGCCATCCAAGCTAGGGTCTGAGGGGTGGCATGTCCCACACATGCCCCATTATCCAGGGTCAACCGACCCACCAGGCACGGCGCCCAGCCGGCCCACCGCTCATCCCTTGATGAGCCCCAGTAGCCAGTAGCTCGGGATACCGTGACCCTTACCGATACTACCCCCATAAACTAATGGGCGGGCGGGTGGGAAAGCAGTCTCGGAGGACCAAACCGTTTAGGTCCTCCGAGCACGCCTCCCTTTATCCCCTCCCACCCACAATCCGCCACGGCTGCGACGACCTGATAAAGGGGAAGCCGCGATCCCAAGGCAAAGGACCGCCCCCCCCGCCCCCCTCCTAGCCCCGGCTAGCAAGCCCCGACGAGCGACTCAGCGGGCCACCCAGTCCCGCGTTAGGGTCGCCCGTCGAGACCAGCTCTCGGGCTTGCTTATTATTTTAGTATTTATAGACCACTTATAACCTAAATGGTTTACATTCAGGTACTCAAGTATTTCTCCCTATCTATCCCAGTGTTCTCACAATCTGACTACTATACCTGGAGCAATGGAGTGTTAAGTGACTTGGCCAAGCTCACAAGGAACAGTTTATTTGCCCACATTCATCAATATATAGCTTCAAATGGTCCATAATGCAAAAGGGGACTACTATGGCCTAAGCCGAAAATGGAAAGCTAAAAAAAAAAAAACCAACCCTTTGAATAAAATTCCCAACCTTTGAACTGATTGCATAAAGGCAATACATAGACTTTAAATACCAGGAGAGAAAGTATAGATTCTTGGAGAATAATGTGAAAACTACTGTCCAAAGGGACAGAAACGACTGAAACCTTTGACTAAATTTTTAGAGATGCCCAAGGTTGTTATTTTCTTAATTCTCACCCTATTGACTGCCTTTCCCTCTGAGTAGGGTTACCATAATAATAATAATAACAGTTTATATACCACAGGACCGTGAAGTTCTATGCGGTTTACAATGATTAAGAATGCTACAAATTGAGTAGAACTAACAAAGTTAAAATCTAGTGATTAACAGCTCTAGAGATCAGTTATTGTGGGAAAGATTGTACAAATCAGCTACCTAAGTACTTCAGGAACAGATATGTTTTTAGGTTTCTCCTAAATTCCCCATAAGCATTAGTAAGCATAAGTAATTGTTCCAGATCTTTACCCCATAATGCTGCTTGATGTGAGAAAAGATGTTATGTCTTTTAAATTTACCGTATTTGCCGGCGTATAAGACGACTTTTTAGTACCTTAAAATCTTCCCAAAAGTCGGGGGTCGTCTTATACGCCGGGTACAGTTTACATGCCCTTACTTGCGGGGCTGGATGTACTCAGTCGCGCGGCTCTTCTTCTCCCTACCTTCTCTGCTTGCAGCACAGAGCCGAACGGAAGTCTTCCCGACGTCAGCGCTGACGTCGGAGGGGAGGGAGGGCTTAAACAAAGCTTAAACAAAGCCCTCCCTCCCTCCGACGTCAGCGCTGACGTCGGGAAGACTTCCGTTCGGCTCTGTGCTGCAGGCATGGCAGGTAAGGAGAAGGAGAGTAGCCTCGCGGTTCGAGTGGCTACCAAGAGAGAGGGGCGGCCGCCCCGCCCCGGTTGCAGCACAGCCGGCCAGGTTCCCTTACTTTTGTGGCACTTCCCCGACCGACCGATAACAGCCCGGGTCCGACAATCCTCCCTGCCCTGTAGCCGCGAATCTAAATACCTTCTTACAGCAGCTGTAAGAAGGTAATTTAGATTCGCAGTTAAGGGCAGGGAGGTTTGTCGGACCGGGGCTGTTGTCGGTCGGTCGGGGAAGTGCCACAAAAGTAAGGGAACCTGGCCGGCTGTGCTGCACCCTGGGCGGTAGAGAAGGTGTGCGGAAGAAGGGGTCGTCTTATACGGCGAGTATAACACAAAACTCTATTTTTTAACTAAAAGTTGGGGGGTCGTCTTATACGCCCAGTCGTCCTATACGCCGGCAAATACGGTACATCCTCTCACTGGTGGAGAAACAAAATTCAAGTGTGAGCTTCTCTTATGTCTATTAGTTGAGAAAGAGAAAAGGTCAGTTATATATTTAGGGGCTCTAAAAAAAAAAGAGAGGACAGATTGAGATATCTGGGTTTTACTTCCACTGAAAGCAATGGAAGTAAACCCAGATGTCTCAGTTTGTTGGCCTTCTTTTTGGAGCCATATGATAACTCTATGTCTGAGTGGGATGTTAAATATACTTAAATCTTACTTAAAAAAAAAAGATATAGAGCTTCATATTTAAAAGGACACACAAATTGGAATTGAGGCATTCAGGTTGGGACATCTCAAGTTCCACTAGTATCTGCCATCGGAGAGCCTAAAATACATTGAGGAACGAACCATAAAAGTTTAAGGCACCCTTTTAAAGGTTGCATGCTTACCACAGCAAAACATGGCATACCGTGGAGCATACTGAAGCATCTCACAATATATTTGGGATGTATGCATGCTACCTACAGTATATGTTCCCATCATAGGTCTTGAAAACCTCATTTGTTTTGTGAGATTCTGTGCTTCAGATTTTGAGCTGCAACACCGGTTCACTGAGGTCCTTTTCTCCACTGAAGACATCATTGTTTAAGCTTGAGCCACCAGAGTTTTGGAAATGATTTTATAACTGTTTTCTATATTTATCTTCACCCTGTATATATTCAGGTATTTAAAAACTTAGGGCTCCTTTTATTAAGGTGAGGTAGGCGGTTAATGCGCGGAATACCGCACGTTCAACCGCCTGCCGCACTAGTCGCTAACGCCTCCATTGACAAGGCATTAGGTTTTTGGCTTGCCGCGGGGGTTAGTGCGTAATTAAATGTCCGACGTGCTAACCCCCGTAGCGCACCTTGATAAAAGGAGCCCTTAGTGCATGGCCATAATAGAAGATTATGTGGTAAAAAGTGCCTTAGTGCATGGGAAAGACCCACATATGGGTGTGTTTAGTAAAAGGATCCTATATATACAGTATATGCGGGACATCCACGTTAAGTTCTGAAATGACAACATCCACATACCACTCGAATAAAAAAAAATCTTCTGCAGAGGTATGACAGAGATATCAGAAATAGATTATGTAAAAATCCTATGAGTAGCAGCCTGTTACATAGAAATTCAGTATCCATGGTAACAGTAATATATAATCAGAAAGCATAGTCAATCTATGAAGGATTTTCAACACATGAGGGACTTTAACTTATGACCGAAGAGACAAGACAAAAGATTTTAACAACGTGTCTACAAAAATAGAAAACATCTCTAAAATAGATCACTTCCCAGATATAACAAGACATATATAGATGATTCAAAACTTTGGGAAAAAAAAAGTGCATCGAGAAGTTCACTTTCTTTTCCAGTCAAAATCATGCTGGCCTCATACCTTCAATGATAAAAAAAAGGGTTCTCTGTATTCTTAGAGTAAAATGACATGGTCAAAATCTATAGCAGAGGGAATCAGAGACTTCTTTGGTCTCTACAATATAGATCTCTCTTGTCAAAAAGGCCATAACACTACCTTTATCAAAAGGTCTGATAATACAGTTGGGATCCAAAGAGGCTGCAAAGACTTCTTCCTTTTTTTTGTCAAGTTGAAAAACTGCTTATTGGGAGAACACTCTTAATTGTTATGTGTTCTATAAAACAAGTTGTCAGAGTGAGGATATATCATTTCATTCTGGGAAAGTAAAAAAAAAATAACTTAGTTTTACTTCAGAAATGTCAATATTATTGCCACTATTTTTTTAAATAAGTGATTAACTTCAACAAAGCTATGGGACGAGGGAGCACCAGACTTAAGATGTTTTAGAGTAAATATTGTTTTATTGGAAACACAGCGCCACAAACATGCCATAAACAATAAAGTACACAGGTAAGTTTCCTATTTAACAAGAATTGCCTACAAACACTCTGAATCGCACCCCACCCCTCCCAGTGATCAACCCCTGCAAAACAACTCAGCCTACAAAGGTACAAAACTGGATAAATCACACACACACTCAAATACAGTAGTATTCATAGCCCACCCTAAGACTCTAATGGAGTAAAATGTTACTAAGGAACAAAACAAACAAGAAACCCTGATTTGCACCACAAAGCGATCCCCCCCCCCCCATGAACCACCCAACCCCAGATAACCTTTCCCAAAAGACCTATATCCCCCTCCCCATCCCATCCAACAGCCACACCTTAAAACCCCTCAGCCCCGTACCCACCTTCCCACGCCCTCCACCCAAACCCTCTCTGATACCTCCCAAAGGAGTGTACTTCAACTGTAGAGCTTACAAATGCAATGTGTTCAAGACAAAGCTATGGGCTCTTGCTGGTAAACGCTGGATATAAGTCTTCCAGGTCATCCAAGAATGCTTTTGTTGATTATATGTAGGGGTGGTCACACGAGCCTCCAGTAGCATAAGGGAGTGATATGCCGCTTTCCAATACTTAAGATGTTTTAAGGCCAAATGCGGCATAGTACATTGATGATAGTGGTATGGTAAATAATTTTTTTTTTTCTTCTGATTTAGAATACAACTGCATCTGAATGGATGCATCAGACTGCCAGTTTATGAATAAGATACCACACATATTAAATATTCCATGACCCATTTTGCAAGACATGCTTTCCAGCATCATGGCCATATCATGGCTGTATCCTTTCCTTGGGGTGCTCACCCCTTGTTGGTTTCTCTTATCTTCTGGGACTCCCTCCTGGTCTCTTCTCTTTCCCAGGTTCAGAGGCTGGTTGAGCCTGGTAGAACACTGCTAATTCCAAGGCCATCTCTAGCATTAGTTTGGGGCGTTGCCTCACCCACTGTCTCATAGATTGAGGTAATCCATCCAGGGCCTGCTTCAGTAGAACTATATTTGCTACCTCCACTCCAGGCTTCTCCTCTGCTTTCAACTACCTCAATGCAATCTCTTTCAGTTTATAGAAAAAAAAAAAAAAAACCTCTGTGAGGGGTCTCTTTCATCTGGAGGTTACTTTTCAAGAATTTCTGACTATAGGAATCTGGCATAATCTCCACTTGTTCCAAGATGGCGGCATTAGCATTTTTATATGAAGCACGTCCATCAGGTGAATTGATTGTTCCTGGTTAACAGGTTCCCAGATATGTAGGTCAAATGGTCTCTGCCCATCCAGTCAAGCAGACTGTTCTTTCAAAATTCACCAAGAAGAGATCAGGATCATCCTCTGCTGTCATCTTAGACAATATTAGGACAGGCACAGTCTTGTGGGACTCTGGTCCCTTTAGTCTGGGGAAGGTGTGCACTTGAGAGCCCTGTTGGAGTTTCACAAATTTCTGTAGAATCTGCCACTGCTGCTCCAAGTGCTCCTGTATAAACTGCTGTTGCTGCTGCTGCTATTATCCCCTAAAAGGGCAGACTTGCACGGTCTGTGTCGGTGTATGGCCGTTTGGTGGAGGATAGGCAGGGGAGGGCTTCAATGGCTGGGAGGGTGTAGATGGGCTGGAGTAAGTCTTAGCAGAGATTTTGGCAGTTGGAACCCAAGCACAGTAACGGGTAAAGCTTTGGATTCTTGCCCAGAAATAGCTAAGAAGAAAAATTAAAAAATAAAAAATAAAAATAAAAATTTAAATTGAATCAGGTTGGGCAGACTGGATGGACCATTTGGGTCTTTATCTGCCGTCATCTACTATGTTACTATGTTAAAACTAGTCACCCCAGCAGTATATAACGTTATCATAAGAATTAGTCTAAAATACCGCTAATACCAGACAATACACATCAGTATTGTTAGCCCAACAAACTTGAAAGGCTATGGCCTCAGAATCGGAGCCTACGCACAGCAGTGAATCACAAACTGAGGATAATCCGCGTAGTACTACAGCTCCTGCTCCAATCATTGGCCGGTATTTATGTTTTTTTATTTAAAATTTTTTCTAAAGCATTTCAATAAAGCTAAACCCTTCACCCCGGATTTCAAAAACTTTTTAAGGGATACTGTGTATATATAATAGCCAGGAATAGAAAAAAGTAGACCAGAAAGACTTATCTTGTTGCTGATTTGTCTTTAAAGTAAATTCGGTCACTAGTGTCTGTTTGCCGACGCGGCCAGCGTTTCGCGGGAATTTTAAACATCCGCTGCATCAGGGCCACCGGGACATTCAAAATCACAGGCTCACTGGAAATTAAGAACAAAATTAGAACATTCATACTCCCAAAACCAAAAGAACAATATAACAATGTATCAACACTCACATCAGTTCACTCGGTCACAAATTTTCAAACCGTGTCAAGATGGCAGCAACCTACGTTTTATAGTTTATTCATAACGTCATTACGTAACACAACGCAACATTCTTCACAGTGTAAACACTAGTAAAAGTGTTGCCATTCAAACGATCTATTAAGGCCTGTTGGCCACAGTGTATCTAGCCTATTGATCCAGCGCTGCTCCCGTTGTGCAAGATACCTTCTAAAGTCCCCCCTCTGCTGCCCGGATGCACCACCTCCAGAATTAAAGCTCTTAGGGACCCAAAATCATGTTCTCTTTCGATGCAATGTTTAGCTAATGGAGCCCCAACTACCTTATTCTTGATGTTACTCTTATGTTCTATGAGTCTCGTAGTAAATTTTCTAGATGTCTGACCCACATAGATTAAATCACAGGGGCATTTAATAATATATACCACACCACAGGATTTGCAATCAGAGGTATGTCTTAAGATGTACTCTTTTTTGTCTTTAGGATTACAAAAATCTGTTGGTACATATCATGAGCTCACACATCTGGCATGTCCCACATGCTCTATGTCCCATCCATACTGAATCACACCCAGATTTAACATTGGAGAGCACAGAGGGGCATAGGATCTCTTTCAAATTCCTGGTTCTACAAAAAGCTATCCTCAAGATATAGGCTTTAAAGATACCAGAAGTCTAGAAAATCGCCCAGTGTCTCTTTAATGAACGAACCATACGATGACACTGGCTCGAGTATGTTACCACACAAGTCATGAACTGTTCCCCTGATTTCTGGAAATCAGATCTTTTCGGAGCAAACAAACTCTCCCTATCACAATACCATGCTCTTTTATATGCTGCAGAAACAACTTTTAGGGGATAGCCCCGGACCAGAAATCTCTGTTTAAGGACATCAGCCTGTCTTTTAAAGTCCAACTTAGAGGAACAGATCCTCCGAATACGTAAAAACTGGGAGTAAGGTAGACTTTTTTTCAGTGAACTAGAATTACAATCAGTAGGTTTAGTATATACTGATGTATAAAAAGCACCATCCCTAATTTCAACAGATACATCAAGAAAAGAAATCTGGTTCGTACTACAAGCATGGGTAAAGCGTACTTTTGGGTGACAGGCGTCCAGAAAAACAAAAAATTTTTCCAAATCATCCTGACTCCCATTCCAGATTAAAAAAATATCATCAATGTATCTGGTCCGGAAAGCCACATACTTAAAAAACTCACACTCATACACCCAGTCACGCTCAAACCTGTCCATGAATAAATTTGCAACAGCGGGGGCCATAGTGATCCCCATTGCAATACCAGATTTCTGATGAAAGAGATGCTCTTCAAACATGAAAAAGCTGTCACATAGCACTATATTCACTAGAGAGCAAATGAACTTAGTTGGTACTTTGGGTTTCAGTCTTTTCTCTAGAGTATCATGAATTATTTGTAGTGCTTCAGCTTGGGGTATAATCGTGTAAAGAGAGCAAACATCTATGGTCACTAGGATAGAATGAGGAACAGGCTTAATAGTATCCAATTTTTTTAGGAATTGGGTCGTATCTTGAGTGAAAGCAGTAGTCTGACATACAAACTTCTGAAGAAATTTATCAATGTAGATGAGGAAGCTTCAAATGCTGGCTATTATATATACACAGTATCCCTTAAAAAGTTTTTGAAGTCCGGGGTGAAGGGTTTAGCTTTATTGAAATGCTTTAGAAAATTTTTTTAAAAGAACATAAATACCGGCCAATGATTGGAGCAGGAGCTGTAGTACTACGCGGATTATCCTCAGTTTGTGATTCACTGCTGTGCGTAGGCTCCGATTCTGAGGCCATAGCCTTTCAAGTTTGTTGGGCTAACAATACTGATGTGTATTGTCTGGTATTAGCGGTATTTTAGACTAATTTGGCTGCTATTATCCCATCATCATGGTCTGGATTAGTTTTTTTCATGTTTTACTGGCAGCACTAGAGCCCACCGAATATAAGGAAGCAATAATCCTGCTTGCCTGGCACTGACTATACTTTTTCATGTTTCACGCTTGAGT
The DNA here is from genome assembly GCF_902459505.1 of Geotrypetes seraphini. Lineage (NCBI taxonomy): Eukaryota > Metazoa > Chordata > Amphibia > Gymnophiona > Dermophiidae > Geotrypetes > Geotrypetes seraphini. Next base: position 59,965,818 of record NC_047088.1, read on the forward strand.
ACCTGATTGTAAAAAACCACTTAGATAACCTTGATAAGTGGTATATCAAATCCTAATAAAAACTTGAAAAAAAAAATCCTCTTAGCCTCAAAGTATGGCAGAATGCTAAACTCAGACCCAGATCCTGAAGTTTGTGGGGTCCATTTCTTTTGATGGGTTGAGCGGTGATCTCACTCCTGACACCACATGTAACATCATGAGTGGAGTTTGAGATCAGGCCTCTGCCCACACAGCCAGACACAGTCAAATGCAGTAAAGAAAAACTCTTTATTCATTCAAAAGAAATACCTAACCCTTGTTACTTCACAGGGACAGGTATATAAAGAACATCCTCTGTTCAAGAAGCAAAAAAGTCCTGAGGTGGCATATGACTTGTGATTGTAACACCCCAAACACTGTCTATAGAAGTTTTTCTTGAGAAAGGTAATAAAATCTGGCCCCAGCCATATCAGATGAGGCTCTGTTGCGTGACTCATCTTCTACCAACCTTGCTATGCTCATGTCACCCCTCTCCTTAAGTCACTTCACTGGATCCCTATCTGCCATCGTATACAGTTCAAGATCTTATTGCTGTGTGTTCATTCTGCTGCCTCTCAATATCTCTCCTCACTTCTCTCTCGGGAAGGGGTAAAATGCGGACCTCATGGACCTGACGGACCTCGCGGATCTAAAACCACACGTCCTTAAAAATCTGAGGTCCATGTCCGTGCCACTTGTAGCTTCTGTCTCTGACAGACCTCTATGAGATTTTAGCGCTGACGGATCCGTCTCAGCATAGGGAGGGAAAACAAAGTATTAGGATTCGTCAGCGCTAAAATCTCATAGAGGTCTGTCGGAGACTGAGGCCCACGTTTTACCCCTTCTCCAAGAAAGGCAGAGCAGAGGGGTACATCGAGCAATTCAGAGGAAGGAAAGCAGCCGAGGCTCTGCCTCATGCCTACGATCCTCAGACTGAACCCCGGCAGCACCCAGCAACGTTTGGAGATTTATTTTCCATAACGCACGTCCCAAACCTATGTTCCCACTCTCTTTGTCTTTCCGAAAACCTATACATAAGAAGGCTTCTGGTCTGCCGCTCCAGCACTAGTCTCTGGCTCTAACAGACCTCTATGAGATTTCAGCACTGACGGATCCTAATACTTTGATTTCCCTCCCTATGCTGAGACGGATCCGTCAGCGCTAAAATCTCATAGAAGTCTGTCAGTGACAGAAGCTACAAGTGGCATGGACACGGACCAAAGATTTTTAAGGACGTGCGGTTTTAGATCTGCGAGGTCCGTCAGGTCCGCGTTTTACCCTTCCCTTCTCTCTCCTTATACACCTCCCAGAGAACTCTGTTCCTCAGATAAATCACTCTTAACATTACCCTTCTCCTCCACTGCCAAATCCAGACTTTGTTCCTTTCATCTAGCTGCCCCCTATGCCTGGAATAAATTACCTGAGTTTGTGCGTCAAGCCCGTTCCCTTGTTTAAAGGCAGATTGAAAACCCACCTTTTTAATATAGCTTTTAATCCTTAACCCTACTCCTCTGCCCTCCAACCCAGCCAGCTGATTAACCGTTCCCCTTAAATGTATCCATGACATCTTGTTTGTCTGTCTTGCCTGTTTAGATTGTAAGCTCTTACGAGCAGGGACTGTTTTCTTATTCTTTGTGACTCTGTACAGCGCTGCGTGCATCTGGTAGCGCTATAGAAATAATTAACAGTAGTAGTATTCAGCAAAAGGAAAGGTGGCTTATCTTAGCCAAGTATAATGTCTGGTCATTATACTACTACACAATACAATATAATGCAGTACTTATATTTCATCATTAAACCTCTCAACTCTATGCAAATTACAAATTTAATATACTGAATAAGAAGAGACATCTAGGAATTACATAAAAATCATTTTAAAAACCCGTTTATATATTTCTACCTTATACTTCCCAAATTCAAATCATTTTAGATATTCTTCAAAATATATTTCCTTGACTATCTTTCTAAATTTGAGATAGTTTGTAATCTGTCTCACTTCCAATGGAATGCTATTCCATTTGACAACTAATTGATATTGGAAAGTGGACGTAAACATGTTCTTATGTTTCACTCCTTTAACCTAGGGATTCAACTTTAGGCAATTCCTGCAATTAAATGGTGATTTCTTAAAAGACAAAAACACTAGTTGAATCAAATAGGAAAGTATCCCAAAACATTAAAATATTCATTCTAAATCTACCGTATTTTCACATAGATAACGCGCACCCGTGTAAAACGCGCACACGGGTATAGCGCGCAAAAAACACATATTTATGTACCGTATTTGCCGGCGTATAAGACGACTTTTTAGTACCTTAAAATCCTCCCCAAAGTTGGGGGTCGTCTTATACGCCGGGTACAGTTTACATGCCCTTACTTGCGGGGCTGGATGTACTCAGTCGCGCGGCTCTTCTTCTCCCTACCTTCTCTGCTTGCAGCACAGAGCCGAACGGAAGTCTTCCCGACGTCAGCGCTGACGTTGGAGGGGAGGGAGGGCTTAAACAAAGCTTAAACAAAGCCCTCCCTCCCTCCGACGTCAGCGCTGACGTCGGGAAGACTTCCGTTCGGCTCTGTGCTGCAGGCATGGCAGGTAAGGAGAAGGAGAGTAGCCTCGCGGTACCAAGAGAGAGGGGCGGCCGCCCCGCCCCGGTTGCAGCACAGCCGGCCAGGTTCCCTTACTTTTGTGGCACTTCCCCGACCGACCGATAACAGCCCGGGTCCGACAATCCTCCCTGCCCTGTAGCCGCGAATCTAAATACCTTCTTACAGCAGCTGTAAGAAGGTAATTTAGATTCGCGGTTAAGGGCAGGGAGGTTTGTCGGACCGGGGCTGTTGTCGGTCGGTCGGGGAAGTGCCACAAAAGTAAGGGAACCTGGCTGGCTGTGCTGCACCCGGGGCGGTAGAGAAGGTGTGCGGAAGAAGGGGTCGTCTTATACGGCGAGTATAACACAAAACTCTATTTTTTAACTAAAAGTTGAGGGGTCGTCTTATACGCCCAGTCGTCCTATACGCCGGCAAATACGGTACATAAATTTTTATATACCGCGCACACCCGTATACCGCACATGCTGCCCGACTCTCCTTTCGCCCACCCCGACTCTCCTCTGGAGACCCCGACTCTGTTTTCGGCCGCCCCGACTCTACATTCCTCCTTGAAGTCCTGTCCCTACCCTGAAAGCCTGATAACCCCCCCCCCCCCGACGTCCAATTCACCCACCCTGAAGGACCGCTCGCACCTCCACCCCGAATGAGCGCTCGCACTCCCACCCCGAAGGACCGCTCGCACCCCCACCCGAAGAACCGCTCGCACCCCCACAGCCTCACCCCCCTCCCCCATGGAGAAGCTGTCTACCTTGTTTCCGGATGCCAGCGAGCCCAGCTGTTTTCTCTGCCGGCGGTCCCGCCCCTTCTCTGAGCCCTGCTGCGCTGCTTTTTCTTCCGGCGGTCCCACCCTTTCTCTGACATCAGAGAAAGGGCGGGACCGCCTGACGAGGAAGCAGCGCAGCACAGGGCTCTGAGAAGGGGCAGGACCACCGGCAGAGGAAGCAGCTGGGCTGGCATCCGGAAACAAGATAGACAGCTTCTCCATGGGGGAGGGGGGCTGTGGGGGTGCGAGCGGTCCTTTGGGGTGGGAGTGCGAGCGCTCCTTCCGGGTGATGAATCGGGCGTCGGTGGGGGGGGAAACTATGTAAAAAAATTTTTGTACAACGTGCTCACGTGTATAACGCACAAGGGTATGCGCGGTTTGTAAAAACCACATATAAAGCACGCGTTATATGCGAGAAAATACGGTAATTCTGGCTTGTATTGGCTGCTACTATAAAGATCTTAACAATGCAGTTAGCATGATCATATTTGCTAGCAGAAAAAAAAAAAAGCTTTGCTGTAGTATTTTGAATGATTTGCATTTTTCTAATCAGGACCTTATTATACCAAAAATCCAACTTGGATAAAATCAGTGTTTGAACTACCAATGCTAATTTTGCAGGTTCAATATATTTTCTTATTTGCCTCAGTTTTATCAATACTGCAAACAAGCTCCTAACCACATAATTAACCTGTTGTTCCATTGTAAGTTGATTATCCAAATTAACCCCCAATACCTTTGCAGAAAATTCAAGCTGGTGCAAATTGTTCTCAATTAGGAATTTTTTCTCTATCCTTTGATGATATTTTGGGGCCAATCTTTTCTATAGAGCTACTAGACATATACAGTGCTCTACATCAAAACAGAAGAGACAGTTCCTGCTCAAAAGAGCATATAATCTAGTCAAGATAGACAAACTGGACAAAAAGGTGCATCAATATACAGTACAATGATCAGTGGGTAAATTACAGAGGGAATGATAAGACAGACACTGGTGTACCGTGTTTCCCTGAAAATAAGACAGAGCCTTATATTAATTTGTGTTCCAAAAAACTAGGGCTTATTTTCAGGGAATGTGTTTTTTTTTTTTGTTTTTCATGTACAACAGTCATCTCTCCCTTCTTCTCCTCCACCCAAATTATTCCTCTTTCCTTTCTCTCTCACCTCCCCCCATATGCAGCATCTTTCCTCGCCTCTCACCAATCCCCTTGTGCAGCAGCTCCTGAGGCCTCCCAAAACAGCAGAAGCACTCTGAATGGGCTGCTTCGCAGCCTTCCCCACTGGGGCCGAGCCTTCCCTCTGCAGCGTCTTTCTATGCTTCCCTCCTATCCCTCTTTGCAGCAGAACCCCAAGGACCCTCCCACCATAAGCCTAACATATCTCCACTCCAAAAGAATCCAAAACAGCAGCAGAGGGAAGGCCTCGGCGAGGAAGGCAGCAAAGCAGCCCATTCAGAGCGCTGCCACTGTTTTGGGAGGCCTTGGGAGCTGCTGCCTATCTGGCAATGAAAGATGCTGCACTGGGGAGGGGGGGGGGGGGAGAAAGGAAAGAGGAAGAATTGGGGTGGAGGATAGGAAGGGAGAGATTATTGGCAAATTGGGCAGCATTAATGTCAGGGATGGAGTTGGGGAGTGTTGGGATGGCTTCAGTAGGTCATTCTTAACTAGGGCTATTTTTGGGTAGGGCTTATATTAGGAGCATCTTTAAAAATCATGCTAGAGCTTATTTTCGGGAAACAGGGTAGTTGTAGTCAAAGCATGTTTGGAAATCACCTCTTCCTTCTTCTCCCCTGAGCATCTTTAACCTAGCTCTGACCCTGCCTCTTATACTTCCTGGTTCCTGCCTCCCTAACCCCTCCTTTGAGTGTTACTTCCCCTAAGGAGGAGCTACCCTTATTAAGGTAGCTCTAAAATTACAAGGAAGTATCCAGTAGGGGGAATGGCAGTGTGCTGTAGAGTCCCTCAAACCTCTATTGCCTAAGATGAAAACTCGTATTGTGAGCCTTCCAGAGACAGAAAAATGCCCACTGTACTTGGATGTACACTTCTTCAATAGCTTGCAGGAATTATGAAGAAACTCAGTTTAACTACTAAAGAAACGGGCAATGGTTTACATTGTAAACTGCTATGTTGAATTATTTTTTTTCTATCTATCTGATATATTACTAAAAAAACATTAAAAATAAAATGGTTCCACTGCTGCAATAAGGTCATAACATGAGGGCTGGCATAAGATCTGACAAACAGGCATGTCTTCTAGATAGATCTGCTTTCAGTCTGACATATGTGCCTCAAACTTTCTTTGTATATTAAATTATCTGGCACAAGAAGAGTTTTCAAAGATGCTTAGTATAAAAAGAGAGACGGCTAATCATTACAACAAAGTGACTTCATAAGTTCCATTCTTCCAGAATGGACAATTAACTGTGAATATGCTGCCTCAAGAGAGAAAAGTCTCAGAACATATATATATACAAGTAATTATGTTTTCAGGAACAGACATTAGCAGATTTTTTTTCATTTGCTTTCACTCCCCACCTGGTATAGATAGCGATATAAGTAGCAAAGAGAAAAATAATAAAATTATGTACAGTGACCACATTATGCATGCCTACCAATATGGGAAAAACAGATTTTTAATTTGCTTATTTTGCTCAAAACAAAATTAAGCTTAAGAACTACAAGGCCTAATTACAAGTAATATAACATAATTATTTTTGCAACATATTTAAAGCTTTTCTTTCTAATTTCAAAACGGTGTATAACTACATTACTAATCCAATATTATAATAGTAAATACATTTTGATGATCAGAATTGCTACATTAATCTTATATCCCACCACTGCACTGTTGAAAAATCCACAGGGGTTCTGCTAATCAACTAAATCAAATCTTGTAATAGTCCATATATACTTTAAGCAGCCTATAAATGCAGTTAAACCCAGCCAGTCCTATGATGATTAAGAATGCACAACATTTTTTGGGAATATTGTTTCATTGTTTATTTCCTTTTTAATTTATTATTTACGCACTTTTGTTCAGTGGCGTACCTAACATATGTGACACCGGGGCCCATCATTTTTTTGACTCCCCCCCCCCATTTCTATGAAAAACATGATTTTTAGTAACAATTCACACATCATACAATAAGAGTGTACCTAGGAAAAGGCAGCAGCTTACATACTGCAGTGAGCAGTAGAACATCAATACACCCACTGTAATACTGAACAAGCCAGACTAGTACAGATCAATCCTGCACATCCAATGCTAACAGAAAACCATGGGCTAGATTCACTAAACCTTTTGATCCTGTACCGACAATCGCAAAACCAGTTTTACCGGTTTTGCGATCGTTTCCCGACCCCAACCCGATTCACTAATCTCCTATCCGATCCGATCCAACATATGCAAATTAGTAAAACCCCATGCAAAATATCCAAGCGGTTTTTACTATCCTAAAGCTCGACTGCTGCAGACCTGTCGGTAACTGTGTTACCAACAGGTCTGCTAGTTTTTTGACAGGTCTGCCTGTCTTTTTTATTCTTTTTTTCCCCATGGCATACATATTTTGCGTGTGATTGGCCAGATACCAAAGGCAGTGGTTACACACGCTAAATACCTCCCCCATAAAAAATAAAGAATAAACGACAGGCAGACCTGTCAAAAAACCGCCGCTGCCCCCTTACCTGACAAACACACATTCCCCCAGTGACCCACAAATGGCAGGAGGGATGCTGATTCCCTCCTGCCATCGGTGCTTCCACACCCCCAAAACCATGGACCCCTGCTCCCCGTCCCCATACCTCTAAAGTTGGGAGCAGGAGGGGTGCTGAGCAGCTACTGCAGGGAACCCCCCCAATCTCCACCATAAGTCGGCCGGCAGGTGGGATGACCACTCTTTCCTGCAGCCACTGCCGAATCCCCCAACACTGTCTATGGCAAGAGAGATGGCTAATTTCTCCTGCCTCCACCCCTGAACACCCATCCAACACTGTCTCTGGCAGGAGGGATGCCAATTCCTCCTGCTGGAACCCTCAAAACAACCCCCCAACTGTGAAAGGCAGGAGGGATACCCAGTCCTTCCTGCCAACAGCCCCCCAAACCCATGACCCCCCAATCTATGCCCCCCTTAGAATTGAGCCCCCACCCCAGCACTTCCGCAGTCCCAAATTTTCTACCCCAACACCCTGATTCCCACCCAACCCCCACGTACCTTTTGTAGTATGGCGAGCTGGAGTGATGCTTACTCCCTCTGGCCGCCAGGCCCGCCTTTTCACAATGATAGGCCTTCCTCTTCCCGGTGCATCCTGGGATGCACCAGAGAGGGGACAATAGCCCTGATTGGCCCAGGCGCCAAAGGCCCTTCCCATATGAGGGCCTTGGGGCACCTAGGCCAACTGGAGTCTTAGTCCTACTTCCCAGTGAATTCTGGAATGCACTGGGAGTGGCCTAAGATTCTGATTGGCCAGTTACCAAAGGCAGTGGTAATTTTGGCTGCACCATTCGCAATCAGGATAGTTAGCTCTCAGTAAAGACTTGTTTGCTAACTATCACAGCTGGCCACTCTTTCCGGACCTGGCACACTAGCAGTAGGCAGCTAACACAGAGATTTTTTCACACAAAGGTTCCAGTGTTACTACAGTAGACTGCAGCAAAAGTTTTAAATACTGTCTACTGCACTGATAATGCAACCTTAGCTGCTTAATACAGCTTAGTAAAAAGACCCCATAGTAAATGGCAGCAGAAAAAAAGACCAGCAAGGCCCATCCAGTCTTCTCAAATATTTATTAGTAACAAGTTTGATTGACTCAGCTTCTTCATTGGCTCTACCTGAATGTCCAGTTTTGTGAAATCTGACACTTACACTTGGTAAATGTCAATGCTAACATGTGTAAGTTACAAAAGCAGCACTTATATGCATGCATGCTGACATTTACCGGTACAGGTGCTGAACCCTGAGAGATGCCACTCTATTATTTGAACGTTTCTTTGTAAAATTGCTGCTCCGGTTATGTGAACCACCATATAAAAGTGTACTTCCCACAGAATTGTAGCCATTTTATATTCAATAAAAAGTGGTAATTGTTTATGTCAATTAGTCAGCATTAATTGCTAACGTCTCTAATTTGATAGTTCTAATGTATTGAAGGGTTTTAAAAAAAGGTCTCAGGAGAGTCTAACTTAAGGGATAACTCTGAACTGAATGCTAATGTGTTTGTTGTACTCTTTATTAATAAACTCAGAAATATTTGAAAGGCCTTTACATGAAAGAGAAAGCGTGATGATTGACCCTGTGTTATGTGGCAATATTTTGGAAATCATTTTCAAATGTGTACCTGCAGGAGTTGTCTTCTCTACTTCAGATGCTAAATCAGACCACATCACTTTCAGATCTTTGTCCTTCTAGGCTGGATAAAGAGGGCCAGGACTTTGTCTGAGGACTGTTTTGCAAACTTTACGTAACTTTATGTTGCTATTTATCCCCAACAGGTCCTGTCGGACATTACCTACTAAAATGTACATATTACATTTTCGCTCAGCAAATTGTATTTCTGTACTATTGCCTCCTGAGGTCTCTGATCTCTGTATTTCCTCTGAATATCTACTTATTGTATTTCGCTGAATGTCCAGCACTCTTGATTGTAAACCGCCTAGAAGTCGCAAGATTGTGGCGGTATAGAAGTATAAAGTTATTATTATTATTATTAATAATAATTCCTTTATTTATATGCCACAACAACCCGCTGGTTCTGAGTGGTCTACAATAAGCTCAAACCAATATAACATTGGGAATATACAATCATGAAAAGCATTAAAAATGTATAGAAGCATTAATTATACAAAACATTTGTTAAACAAAGATGTTTTCACTTGACACCAAGAGATAAATAAGATTCAGTACATAAAACAATATTCCCTCCAAAATTGAACTGCTTGAAATACCAGCAGCTTCTCTATACATTGACGATTTGGCCAGCTACGAATAGATTGAGAGGGCAATGTAAGTCACTCAACCAAATAAGATGGGACTAACGTTAAAGAGCAAACGAGCAAATTTAAACAGCATTCTAGCTCATACAGGTAACTAATATAATTGCAAAGTTCAATAGTCTGCTTCATAGTCATACTGTACTTCTTCAATGAAAAGGTCAACTGAACAGCTGTATTCTGAGCTGTTTGCAATTGCTTCAGTAAATACTGAGGACAACCCAGATAAATGAGATTATAATAATGATTTGCACCATCCCCTTAATTCTAGAAAGTTCTACATCCAAATTTGCTTTTAGCAAACAAATTTCTGCATGTAAATTATAGAATAAGGTCAGTTGTGTGCTTAACTTAATCTAATAATAAACTGATGAATTGATATTAATTGAATTTAATTTAAACTATTTGCCACAAATCAGCAGTTTCACACAAGTCGGTGTTCTCGTAAGTTGACAAAGTGCCGGGTTTTGAAAAGCCGTCCGGATGCCCGGACATGTCCGGGTAAATCCGGACGGCTGGTATCCCTACCCACATCTACACCCCCTTGCATTTTTCCATAGCACTTACATACATGCCTATAGAATAGTCAGGATATTCATGTGTGAAATTGCTACATTTTGATGCACATATAAGGGGTGCTTAGCCATAGACTCTTAGTTATGTAAACGTCCTTTATAATTTCTCAATATTTACCGAAGGCCATTGGCTTACCTTATCACCTGATGTATATCTTTTTTTTTCTTTATTTCTTTGCTGATGATATTCAGCTTTATTTACCACTGCGAACTAATCAAAAGAAAAAGATTTTGAATTTGCAAAAATGCTTTGCTCTAATTGTAAACTGGATATGCTTGAAATTTATACTGCTGAATCCAAGCAAGGTTGAAGCTTTATACATTCAAAACCATCTCTACTTTTCATGTGCCTCAGACAATAGGGAAGGGTCATTCAGTAGAGCTGAGTGAACCAGTGCTAAGCCTGGGAGTGTGATCGGATTATATTTTATCTATGAAGGCACACATTTCTGTCATAGGGAGAAGTTGTCATTTTCATTTTAAACAATTATAATCAATTCAGTTGCTATTTTCACTGGATAATTTTTCTGTGGCTATTATTCATGTATCCATAACTACTAGGCTGTATTGCTCTAATTTTCCATATCTGAATCTACTCAAACAGGTAGTGGAAAGATTACAGAATATCCAGAGCACATCAGCCTGATTACATACTGCAGTGTGGATTTAGAGATCATATTTTTCCTGTTTTAGCAGATTTGCATTGGTTGAAGGCAGAGAAGAGGATTAAATTTAAAACATTGACTATGACTTATAACATTTTTCAGTGTGATGGGTCCTGTGTATCTGTGAGATAAATTAATTCTTGCAAGCCAGCTTGTACAGTACATTCACAGAGAACTTGTCAGAACTCTCAACAGGGAGGGAAGTTAGAGGAATTAAAGAAGAAAATCTGATTTTTTTAATGTCTATCTCTAGTCAGTTGAATAGAGGAGCATTTTTACTAATATACAGCAAGTGTCTTTGCATTTACCATATTTTACCTACAAAGGTTAAGTGCAAAGCCCATGAGATAAATGAAGAGCATGCCAAGCGTTTGATCTATATTTACTGCACAGGACATACTCTTACCGCACTGGGACAGACAGGGAAAATGCATGAGTACCTGATTATAAAACTGCTTAGATAACCTTGATAGGCAGTATATAAAAACTTGAACTAGATTACATATTTTGGGAGGTAACATGGGAACACTAGTTTTGTCTGCCAAGGTCTGTAACTCAGGGCTCCTTTTACTAAGCTGCGGTAGCGTTTTTAGGGCGCGCTAATACCCGCGCCACGCGGGAAAAACTAACGCCAGCTCTATGGCGGCGTTAGCACGCTAAAATTGCAAGCGCAGCTTAGTAAAAGTATGTTTCAGCGCAACACCCCCCAGACTTTTTCATCAAATATGATCCCCCTCCCCTAAACAACTTAATCCTTAAAACTTATTCAATATTATATCCCCCCCATCTGATCCCCCTCAAATCAAGTCTCCTAGAGCAGCAACCCCTCAAAATATAAGTCCCTTACCCTTACTCTTTGGGATTTAATCTGAACTCTGTACGGTGGTCGAATCTTCTAATACAAGAATGGTGCCACTCTGCTCCCGTCCGGGCTCATAGTGAAAGTGATGACCCCTATCATTAATCTTGCAGTACTACCACTAGAGATCATCCCTTCTATATATGGAACAATTCTCCTTATATAGATGGATGATCTCTAGAGACAGTGCCACAGTACTACCCTAAAGGTCATCATTCGTTCTAAGGAGCGATTCTCAAGGGTAAGGCCTTTGAGGAGGATTTGCTTCATGGCGATATGATCTTGGGAAGATATTTTTGAAAACCGTCCTCTTCACAAATCCAGCTCTGTCTGGATTTTTTAAAATGATTGTGTGCTATTGCTAACATTAATGTAGGCCATATACAGTATTCAACAAATATGAAAAAGTCCTGTGTTAGAATTGGGCTTAACATATAGAAAAGTCCTGTATAAAGATGCACTAAGCACATTTCTTAGTGCAGCTTAGTAAGAAAGCCCCTAAAAGAAGCTTGAACTGTATACAAAAGGAGGTGGGAAGAAGAGGGGTTAAATTGGTATTACTAATAGCTTTATTTATATCCTGTCATACCTTTTCAGGTATATGTTGATCAAAAGTCATGCAAGTATCTGCCTTATAAGCATGAAACTATAATTTTGAACTTGTTCAGTGCTAGAATTATCCACTCCCCCCCCCTGTACATTAGGATGTTTTGGCAGGGAAAAAGCAGAACTATCTGATGACATCCAGACCCCTCAAGGTTTTGCACATGACTGTGGACCTCACTAAATCAGTACACGGTTGCCAAGGTCCAATTAGTAGCCTACTTGAATATCTTTAATGAACATATTGAATTCTTCTTTCAGATGTTACCTATTAGTGGTTTTATTGCAAAGCATAGATATTTCTAAGGTGAATTAGAACTAATTTGAACTCTTACCAATTGTATTCCACTTAGAAAAGAGCCCCAACTTTTTTTTCTCAGCAGTGTATATGTAAGTTTGTTGTCATGTCTCTAGGTCAGAATACATTGTACATTGGTTTTCTTAATTTATCTTATTGCCGTCAGGCTACATATGTCTAATTATGGTTTTCTAATTGCCATTTCAGTGCTTTCTCAAGGACAACAAGCTTTAGATCACCTGGAGGTAGAAGTTAGAAAACAAGAGTTTCAGAGCGCTAACTCAGATATTTCCTGTGGCTTTTCAGCCTTTTCTTCTGAAAGTTTGCTAACCATGAAAATGAGCAGGATAGAAAATCTTCATATAAAAATGTATTACTATCCCAGCAGGAAAGATTTAGTTGTAATAATCTATTTATTTTAAATTGCTTTAGTCATGCGTTTTATCATTATTTGGTTGCCAGCGTTTTTCTGCATTCATGGACCTTATTTATTTAAAAAAATTTATGTACTGTCGATACCTACAATTCTGATGGCTTACATATAAGCATTATAGGTCACGCACACATCTATGATTATGTAACTCCATTATATCTGAAATTCCATTGGTTATCTGACACACCTAGGGCTCCTTTTACAAAGGTGTGCTAGCATTTTTAGCGCACGCACAGGATTAGCGTTAGTGCGTGCTACCAAATAAACCACCGCCTGCTCAAGAGGAGGCGGTAGCGGCTAGCGTGCACGGCATTTTAGCGTGCACTAAGCATGCGCTAAAACCGCTAGCGCGCCTTTGTAAAAGGAGCCCCTAGCACTCATTGAGATCTTTAAATGACAATAGAGTAGCTGTTCCTCAGATCTCAAAGGTTCACCTTACCTCAACCAGAAATGGTGCATTTTTCTACTTAGTTCCAATATTGTGGAACAATTTACCAGTAGAGTTAAGGCAGGAAGAATCATTTCAAAATTTTAAGAGACATCTAAAAGCACATTTTTTTCAAATGGCTCTCTCAAATTGAATAATGGAATGGGGACCGCAATCTGCATTAACTTGTATTAATTTGTACTGATTCGTGTTGATTTGGATTTATTTATTTCATATAACAGTTTTAGTGGATATGTTTTAGAAATGTTAATTTCTTTCCTTTCTCTTCTTGCCTTTCCTATTTTTTAATGGAATTCCATTCTTAAATATGATTAAGGGCTCCTTTTACTAAGTGTTTTTAGCACACGCAGCATTTTAGCACGCGCTAAACCTGCGCTATGCGGCTAGAACTAACGCCAGCTCAATGCTGGCGTTAAGGTCTAGCACACATGGCAATTTAGCATTCGCTGTTCCGCGCGTTAAAGCCCTAATGCGACTTAGTAAAAGGAACCCTAAGTTATGATGTAAACCGCTTTGATCCTTTTTGGCTTTATAGGAGGCATAGAAAGATTTTAATAAACATAAACATAAGAAAACTAGCAGACAAGAATACAGACATATTAACAAATAATAATAATAATTACTTTATTTTTGTATACCGCTATACCACAAACAGTTCAAAGCGGTTTACAGAGGAAGAGACTGTACATATACAGCGAAGATACAAAGAGTAATTAAGAACATTCATACAATAAAATAAGATTTAAATAATCCAAAAGCCAGTTGAGTATAGGTTGGATTTGTCATAGTTATTGAGTTACATAATTCAGGAGCTGCCACCATGATTATTGCCTCTCTGTATTCCTTTACTCTTACCTGTTTAAATAATGGAATTTCAAGTACACTCTGATTCAGGGTCCTCACAGGTGGTTTTTGGAGTGACTAATGTTTATTTGAAGCAGGCTACTGAATACTACTACCCTGCTAGAGCATTGCATTTTGAGCACCGTGGTGTATTATCGGAAATATATTATTCTCAGGTGAATTATGCAACTACTAGAGAGACTAATATATCTAAAATGGTGGAAGTGGGTCAATAAATAATAAATAAATGTAAATACTCCACTTTCTGAATTGAGAACACCATCTCAACGGAAGAAAAGCCTCAAGTTTTTATTTAGGTAGAGCATAAATTCTCAGACCTCCTCCACCCACATCATTGGCAAAAACTTCAGAGGAGAATGTGTCATTGCCACTATTCAGTTTAAATGCAGGACTAAGATACACAGCTGCCTCTCTACTATGAGGATACAAGTGATATTTAAGCAATAGCCAACGTTTCACGGTATAAAACCGTTTATTCAGGGCATATCAGCTTCCACTTTCCCACACAATTCTGTGAAAACAAGTATATACAAATGTTATATGTATAAAATTCATATATGATGATATTTCTTAAACGTATCCGATCATGGTACTCACTGAGTTGCTTGCTTGCTCACTCTCACCAGTATGTCATCGCCATAGTGGTTTCTCATTTGTTCAATCTACACCACGTCAAATACGTGGAGGATGTTGGCCGCTCTTCATTGGTTGGCTGGCTCAGCTATAGCCATCATGGATAGGTTATCTTAGAAGCAAGGCTTATTTCATTTTCTGAAGTACTATGCTCAACAGATCAAAACTTTTAATAGAAATAATACCAATCAATACACATATTCAAACCCTTCGGTATTACAGATTCGAGTTTATAAATCCATTGTTGTTCTCTTTGCTGAAGATGTAACTGCCTATTGCCTGAGGCTTTTCTTTCGTGGATTACTAGAGATACTGCACTCTCTGCTATTGGATCTCATTTATGGAATCAATTGACATAATGGAAGTGTCATCTGTCACAGTTTTCTCATTTTAAGAAACAGCTAAAGACATTTTTTTGTCAGGCCTTTTTAGGATGAAGGAATTAGAACTGTGGATGAATTGAAAAAGGTGTGGATTATTTGAAAGAGGTTTTTTTTGTTTTTAATTGTTTAACTGTTGCATTTTGTGTTATATTACAGGGCTCATAATCAAAAAGTAAAGACGTCCAAAAACCATCATATGTTGGCACCTGTACATCCTAATCACCGAGACATTCAAGGGCTAATTTTTGAAAGCATCTCTCTGCAACCTCTTGAGAGGTATTCTAGCTGCTGTATGATCAAAAATACAGGGGTCATATTGATAGGTGTGTTATGGGCAGGTTTTGGGTATGCTTAGACTTGGCCATCCTGCACTTATAATCAATCCTTTCCCAAGACGTCCTGGATAGAACTTAGACATTCTGAGCTAGTCATGTTTTCATAGTGTCTAAATGACAAAAAAAGTACCCAAACTGATCAAATGACCATCCTGGCAGCCAAAATATCCAAGTAGATGATTTCTTGAAAAAAAAGTGGATGTTCAGTGGTTTTGAAAATGGATGTTTCTCCACCTCTAACTTTGGACTTCTCGCTGAAAACATCCAAGTCGGACTTAAATGTCCTTTATGAAAATAGTCTTCCATGTATGCATTTTTGTATTTAGACAGGTTAAAAAATTTAAAATAAATACATTTAAAAATATGCATGTTTTAATTGTGATTTGCAAAAAAAAAATAAATTGTAGATTCAATGGAATATATATTGTTAAATATAGAAATAAAATAAATGTGACTGTCGATAGAACTGCTGCATATACCACCGCCTAAAGAGAATGCGGTGAGTTTATCCACAGTATTTGCAGTCCAGAAGTGTGGCTGCTCTCAGTAGGGGTGCAGAGGTACTCCCCTTGATGTCTGGTTTTCACCCCCATCTCCAATCTCCCTGGCTCATACTACCATTCCCAACAAAGGTCCAAACCCTGCTCCCTGAAGATCTAAACCTCATCCCTGAAGATATATACCATCCCACCATCACTCTTTGACTACCTATAGACCTACTTGGGAGTCTTCATCAATAGTTCAATGATCCCTGGTAAGAGTGGTCCTCCTCTGCTGCCTGAACCCCTGCTGAGATCCAAAATGCCAGTCATGATCCCTAATGGTATTTTAACACTAGTAATTCTTGGAGGACATCCTTCCACATCAAGATATTTCTTTATGGAATGATGTCCCTAGTTGTAATACCATGAGACTACCGCTATTGGTCATGGTGACTATGTACTATAGATCCTGGCCAAAGGCCTGAGTAGGAACAGATGGGGACTTCTCCTGTTGGGACCACTGAACTACTGGCAGGGTGGGAAGGAAACAAAATTTGGACCTACAGGGGGTGAAGTTTGAACCTTTATGATGTGGAGGTGTGATCCAATGGAATCAGAGATGGGGTGTGAGATGAGGGATTGGTCATTGGGGAGAGGTGTCAAGAGGAAGATTGATGTAGAGAGTGTCAAAAGGGGGATTGCATGTTCAGGGACCTGCTTACCTGGTGGTACAATATCCTCTCACACTGAGGATGTGTCTCCAGGGGCCTCTGCCCAGGAGGGAAGGGTTAGGACAGCTGTTGTAGTTCGTGAATTGATCATTAATCATGTAGATAGCTGGGTAGCTGGTGGACATGAGGATCATGCTTGCCTGGTGTGATGGTGTCAGACCTCACACGTCAGATAGGATTTTAGATAGTTCTGGGGAGGTACATGTAGGTATCAATGACATAGGTAAATATGGGAGGAAGATTCTGAAAGCCAAATTTAGGTTCTTAGGTAGAAAGCTGAAATCCAGATCCTCCAGAGTAGCATTTTCAGAAATGCTTCCCATTCCAAATGCAGAACCCAAAAAGCAGGCAGAGCTCTGAAGTCTCAATGCATGGTTGATATGATGATGCATGAATGAGGTATTTAGATTTATTAGGAACTGGGAAATCTTCTGGGAAAAGGGAAGTATATTTATTTTATTTATTTATTTTTAAAATTTATATACCATTTTGTTCTAAAAGCGGTTTACAAATGGTTACATACATAAGATATTATACAATTCAAAACCAAATTAGAACAAGACAAACAGATATCTGAAAATATGGACTCCACATTAACCAGGATGGAACCAATCTGCTGGTGATAACTTAAAAAAAAAAAAAAAAAAGATAGAGGAGCTTTTAAACTAAGATGGGGGAAAGCTAACAGTTGGCCAGGAGTGGATGGTTCAGTGTAGAGTATCCTTGAAGGATACTATTGAAACTGGATATTTAGGGAGTCCCAACAGAAAAATTTCAATAATGATGAAAGAAAGCCAGGAGTGCTTAAGAGGAAGGTAGAGTAAAGGACTCAAATTATTCCTGTCATCGTCTCAGCAGCCTTTAGATACAAGGAAAAAAAAAAAATAAAACACACAAATTGAAGTGTCTGTATACAAATGCTGGAAGCCTAAAAAATAAATTAGGAGTGTTAGGGTATATAGTACTGAATGATGAAGAATATATAATAGGCATCTCAGAGACTTGTGGAAAATATATTTTAACATTTACACCAGTCCTCAAACTGGTGTAAGTGCTCTCATCAAACCATCAAAACATAAATATCTACTCAAAAAACCACTAAATCAGTCATAGAAAATACACCATATGGTCAATATTTAAAACCATTAAACTGGGTAGACTCTTGCCCAGTTAAATCACTTGTGCCACTGAATATCACTACAAACTGCCCCTGCACTATCTGGTTAGTGAAAGTGTGGTCCAGAGCTTTGGTGGAGCCAGTTCTTAACCAGTTAGCAGCCTATGAGTAAGGTGGCTAAGTATCTCTTTTCACTTTGAACTTGTTCCTTGCTAATAAATGAAGTGTACATGGCTTTTGGTATCCTGAACTGCATATGAATACCTATTGGAGCTGATTCTCTTTATGAAAGTTGATCCCCTATGATGAATTAATATTTTAGATGGACATATGTGAATTTTTTATGAACAAAGTGAAACTTTTTAACCTATGAAGACCAACTGAGGTTTTTCTCCACTTTTTCTAGTGTTTCCAGTTTATTTTGCATTGGAGGGTCTTGTGAGAGTGGCTGCATTGTATGTATAGGGCATATATAATTTGTGATTTAGTAATTTCAATTATCCCATTGACTGGATAAATGTTACATCAGGGAGTGCTAGGGAGGTAAAATTCTTAGACATTATAAATAATTGCTTCTTGGAGCAACTGGTCCAGGAACTGACAAAAGAGGTGGGCCATTTTAGATTTGGTCCTCAGTGAAATGCAGGGCTTAGTATTGGCGGTAACTTTGGGAAATAGTGATCGTAACGTGATAAAAGTTGAGTTATCTGGAGTGATGTTGCTAAAGAAATCTACTGTAGTGGCATTTAATTTTCAAAAGGGTGACTACAATAAAATGAAGAAAATCCTTAATAAGAAGCTAAAAGGATCAGTGGTAAAGGTTAGGACTGCAAACCAGGTGTGAATGTTATTTAAAAATACCATTGTGAAAGTCCAGACTAGATGTATTCCACATATTAACAAAGGTGGAAAAAAGAGACAATGAGATCTGGCATGGTAAAAAGGTGAAGTAAAGTGGCTATTATAGCCAGAAAACATAATTTAAAAGAATGGAAAAAGGATCAAAATGAAGAAAACAAGAAGAAACATAAGCACTGGAAAATTAGATGCAAAACATTGATAAAGAAAGCTAAAAATGATTATGAAGATAAACTTGCTAAAGAGGCAAAAAAAACCTCATAGTATCAGTTGTTTTTAGGTAGGCAGAAAACCTGTGAGGGAATATGTGGGACTATTGAATTATCATGGAACAAAAGGGATGCTAAGGAAGGATAAAGCCAAAGCACAGAGACGGAATTAATTCATCGTTTCAGCCTTTATGGAAGAAGATGCAAGAGATCTACCTGAACTGGAAATGGTTTTTAAGGGGATAATGCAGAGAAACTGAAAAAAATTTTGGTGAACCTGGAAGACGTACTAAACCAAATCAACAAGTTAAAGAGCGATAAATCACATGGACCGGACGGTATACATCCCAGGGTGCTGAAAGTACTCAAACATGAAATTACTGTCTGCTGTATCATAAATTGCTGATCATCTGTAGTATCTGAAGATTGGAGGATGGCCAATGTTACGTCAATTTTTAAAAAGGGATATGGGGAAATACAGACTGGTAAGCCTGACTTCAGTGCTGGGCAAAATAGTGGAAACAATTATAAAAAAATAAAATTGTGGAACATGTAGATAAACATGATTTAATAGGAGAGAGTCAGCATGAGTTCAGCCTAAGAAGGTATTGCCTCACCAATTTACTTGACTTCTTTGAAGGTATAAATAAATATGTGGATAAAGGTGAGCAGGATGATGTTGCATATCTACAGTAGATTTTCATAACGCTTTTGACAAAGTTTCTCATGAGAGGCTCCTGAGAAAATTAGAGCCATGGGATAGAAGACAATGTTCAGTTCTGGATTAGAAATTGATTATCAGCCAGAAAACAGAGGGCAGGGTTAAATGGTCATTTTTCTCAATGGAGGAGGGTAAATAGTGGAGTGTTGCAGGGTTCTGCATGCGCTAAAAATGGGACCAGTTCTGGAACCAGTACAATTTAACTTATTTATAAATGATCTGGAAATTGGGACAACGAGTAAGGTGATTAAATTTGCAGAAGACACTAAACTGTTTAAAGTTGTTAAAATGCATACAAATTGTGAAAATTTGCAAGCAGACCATAGCAAATTGGAAGACTGGGCATCCAAATGTCAGATGAAATTTAGGACTCCTTTTACCAAGATGCGTTAGGGCTTTAACACACAGAATAGTACATGCTACAATGCCACACACGCTAGATGCTAATGCCAGCATTGAACTGGCATTAGTTCTAGCCGCGTAGCACGGGGTTAGCGCACGCTAATCTACTGCATGCGCTAAAAATGCTAGCGCATTTTAGTAAAAGGAGCCCTAAATGTGGATCAATTCAAAGAACTCCTTTTACTAAGGTGCGCTAGCGGTTTTAGCGCATGCTACAATACCTTATGCGCTAAACGCTAATGCCTCCATAGAGCTTGCATTAGTATTTTTCATTTAGCACGTGGTTAGCGTGCGCTAATCTTTAGCACGTGCTAAAAATGCTAGCGCACCTTAGTAAAAGGAGCACAAAGTGATGTAGATTGAGAAGAATAAACCAAATCATAATTACTAAATGCTAGGGTTCACCTTGGGGGTCAGCACCCAAGAAAAATAAAAGATCTAGGTATCATTGTAGATAATATGCCGAAACCTTCCATCCAATGTGCAACAATGGCGAAGATGCTAGGAATTATTGGAAAAGGATGGTAAACAAGACTTAGAATGTTATAATGCCTCTGTATCACTCTATGGTGCGACCTGACCTTGAGTATTGTGTTTAGTTCTGGTCACCTTATTTCAAGAAAGATATAGCGGAACTAGAAAAGGTTCAAAGAGCGACCAAGATGATAAAGGGGATGGAACTCTTATAGTATGAGGAAAGACTAAAACGATGAGGGCTCTTCAGCTTGAAAAAAGAGACAAATGAGAGGAGATATGATTGAAGTCTACAAAATCCTGAGTGGCGTAGAATGGGTACAAGTAGATCAATTTTTTACTCCATCAAAAATTACAAACTTAGGGGCACTCAAAATTACGGAAAAATATTTTATAACCAATAGGAGGAAATATATATATTTTTTCACTCAGAGAATAGTTAATCTCTGGAACGTGTTACCAGAGGATGTGGTAAGAGTGGTTAACATAGCTGGTTTAAAAAAAAAAAGGTTTAACAATTTCTTGGAGGAAAAGTTCATAGTCTGCTATTGAGATGCACATGGTAGAAGCCACTGCTTGCCCTGGAATGTTGCTACTATATGGGTTTTTGCCAAGTGCTTGTGACTAGAATTGGCTACCGTGAAGATGGGAGACTGAGCTAGATGGACTACTGGTTAGTCTGACCCAGTAAGGCTATTATGTTCTCAAATCTCTCAATTCTGGAGCTTCTATTCTGAACCAAAACAATTCAGCTGGAAGGTCAAATTGGTCTTTTCTGTCATCATCTACTAAGCAATTATGACTCAGAATGCTTTCAATGGTATTTAACCAGATTATTCTCATCTATAATAGCAATTATCATCAGCACAATGTCATGACATTGTGTAATTATTAGACAGTAAAAATTCACCTTGTGTACTGCGGAGTACGACATCACCGTTAACTACTCTAGTGCTTGTTAATATCTGTGCTCTTTCAAGATTATGCATATTAAGAAAATCACAATTGGCCTAAGACAGGTGTTACATTTCATTTAATTTTAATTTAAAACCATTAATGCACCATCCATCCACAGTTCTTTGTGGTTTGCAATAAACATTCACAAATCATATTGACAAATTCAAACATCAGGCAATTACCCAGGATCATTCTTCTAAGGCAAGCATGGATGGATGGATCATGCCATCGAGTTGGCCACCAACTCATGGCAACATACAGTACCCAGTGCATTAGATAATAATAAGTTTGCTAATGATGAGTTGCACTAAGGGATAAACCGGGAAGGTAATTGTTATCAAATGGCAAGCCTAAAACCAGAAAACAGATTGTTTTTCTCCTGAAGCAGCGGGAAGCCACAAAACAAGGGGCCCTTGTCGGGATTGGTTTTCCTTTCTGGCTGGATGTATGGACTGCTGAAAATAAGCTACTTTGGATTGGATGTGAAGTTTCATTACTTTGCCCGAGATGTTTATATTGACATTTTCTTGAACTGCAGATAATTTGCATAAGGAATTCTGATTTAGAATGATATAGTCTGGGTTTGTATAGAACAGTCTTTTTCTCATAACCTTTTATAGTAGTTGTTTTTTTTTACTGTTTTGTTTTCCCAATTGTTAAGAGCAAATCAATGACATGAGGTGGGCTTCTGATCTATTTTGAAGCCTATTTTCTGGTTTTGAGGCTTGCCATTTGATAATAATTACCTTCCCGATTTATCCTTTAGTGCAACTTAACATTAGCAGACATTATTATTTAATGCAACATTGATGGAAACATTAAGTTTGCTCCCTTATATATTATAGCACTGGGACTCATACATCAGCCATTCCAACATACATTTCCCGTTTCAATAATAACTATGACATCGTTCAGTTGGGCAAATATTGGCCGCAGCTTTATTTCATATTATTTTCAAACCTTAATTTTCAAAACTTTTATAAACATAATCAAACTCACAGTTAACTATTTAGGATTTACCTCCAAAAGCTAATCGGTATCGACACTAGCTCCCTTATCCCAAACTTTCCCTTAACTCCCGGTGACTTACAGTGTCGTCAAGCCACCTCAACTCGTGGCAGTGTCGCCCACGAGGACATATTTACCATTCACCATCATAGGTCTTCCAATTCAATCTGCCTCTAATAAAGGCTCTGCCCTTAGGCCCCCACACCTACTAGCTGCGACTGACCCCCCCCCAAAATTCCCAAACCCGTACATCTTTCAAACCCCGCACCTCTGTACTTCCTTTAGCGGTGGGAGGGAGGGAAATTCGAATCCCTTTTCTCCTCCCTCATTATTTCACCCATGCTTTCTTATTTTTTGCCCGCCAATCTCTATCTTTCTTTTCCCATTAATAACTCCACCCCCTTTTCCTTTTTCCCCCAATCCCAACACTCCTATCCCCTCCAATCAAATCACTCCCTTGTTACTATCCCCTCTCACTCCTGCTTTCCCCTCCCCACTATTCCAATCCCTTTTAAAATAAAATGAATGGCTTTGATGTCGCCCACTGTTAGTGGCCACTCAAATTAGCTGCGTGGCCTTTTTACGTGAGGAACATATAAAGTGCAATCATACATAGCTATTATTCATTTCCATTATCTTTCCCATATCTTTGCATATAGTCTACAGTAACCTTTTATATATTTACTAGGCCAGAATCCCAATTGTCCTGTGATTCTTTCCAAAATCCCTTTACCTATCAATTCAAAATCCCTTTACCTATCAATTCAGGTCTATAATGCATTTCCAGACTAATATGGATAAACATTGCTGAATAATAGTAATAAACAGCAACATTTCTCAAAGCTTGTCCATATGTTAGAAACTATTGATAACTGTGCTCCGCTATTCTGTCAATTTCCTACCCACTCAGAGCTGTTGCAATGATTTTTCAATATTTATCAAGCAAATGTTTGAGAAATAAATATGCCTTCAGACGCTTTCTGAATCATAGGTCTTAATATTATCAAGCGCGCATTAAGGGAGTAATTTTTTAGGTTTTAGGTGGTTAGAATATATACATTTTAGTCATTTATACTTTTAATTGATCATTTAGGCATGCAAATGACCTCTCATTCATGTCTACAAGCATGAAAGTATACACATTAAATTTAATAGTTTGCACTTTCAGTGTGGGTGTCCACAGGTATAGCAGTTGGCACAGCACAGTTAGATTCTAAACTTACATGTATAGATTATAAAATCCCTTCATTTACATGCATACTTGTGGAAAGTACATGCTAACATTCACAATACCCTTCAAACTGGTATAAGTGCTAATATCAAATTATCAAAGCATAAATATCTACTCAAAAAGCACTAAACCAGTCATAGACAATATTCAATATGGTCAATATTTAAAACCATTAAACTAGGTAGAAGAGTCTCTTGTCCAGTTAAATCACTTGTGCCACGTAATATCTCTAGAAATTGTACTCTCTGGTTAGTGCAAGCGTGGTCCAGAGCTTTAGTGGAGCCAGTTTTTAACCAGTTAGCAGCCTTATTCATACCACTAACTAGTTACATAGGCAGCTAAAGTTAGAATAGCAAAAAGCTGACAACTTTAACTACTGAGCTAACTGGGCACCAGTATAAATATTGCTCCATGCCTGGTTAACTTGAGGGGTTTCTGGTGCCCGTCCCCCACAATCTCTGATACCCAATTTCCTCCCACCTCCTACAAGATGAAAGCCTCAACAGTCATTCCCTGCCCCTATCTAGGTAGCCCCCTCCCCCCGGTTTAATTTGTATATCATTGGAATACTGCGTACAATTCTGGAGGCCTCATTACTGCAAGGATGTACTGAGGCTTGAGTCAGTCCAGCGAATGGCCACCCGGATGGTCTCGGGACTCAAGGATCTCCCGTACGAGGAACGGTTGGATAAATTACGGCTATACTCACTCGAGGAACGCAGAGAGAGGGGAGACATGATCGAGACGTTCAAATACCTCACGGGCTGTATCGAGGTAGAAGAAGATATCTTCTTTTTCAAAGGTCCGACGGCGACAAGAGGACATCCATGGAAAATCAGGGGCGGGAAATTGCACGGCGACACCAGGAAATACTTTTTCACCGAAAGAGTGGTTGATCGCTGGAATAGACTTCCACTTCAGATGATCGAGGCAAGCAGCGTGCCTGATTTTAAGAAGAAATGGGATCGTCACGTGGGATCTCTGCACAGAGATAAATAGGGGAGGGTCATTGGGGTGGGCAGACTAGATGGGCCGCGGCCCTTATCTGCCGTCTTTTTCTATGTTTCTAGGCAGCTCTATGTGCAGGAGCAACACCCACTCACTCTTTCCCATCATGGCTCTGGTCACAAAGTGACCACTGCAATCTCTAGTAGTCTCACATAATCTCCCACAGTCAACATATGCTAAATTAGCTCCAGATATTCAGTGCTGATGCCTGGACATGGTCTAATATGATCCGAAAAAGATCCTACTCAAACTACCTACCGCGCTTCTGGAGCAAACAACCTATCCACATAAAATCATGAGAAGGTCTACTGAACTTCTGGAAGACAATAAAAACTCAGTTCTTCCCCTGACACTCTATGAGAGTGCACCAATCCAAATTTCTCAGACCTTCAGACAAAGTGCCCTGACCCTCCACTGTCTTGAATCTTAAAAGCTAGGTGCTTCATCTTATGACTGACCATGCCATGTTTTTTCATACAATGTTCTTCCACACTCTGTCATACTGTTCACCATCTTTGTCCTACTATACTGTATACCATATTTATCATATTATATTTGTAATGCTATGTCTACCATACTACGATCTCTCATGCCATACTTGCCACATAATGTTTGCTGTTCCATGTCTTCCATGCTAAGTTTCATCATGCACTCTGGCCTTACCATTTTTGCCAAATTGTATACCTGGGTTCCTTTAAGAGTACCATCAAACGCTTGAGAATAGTACAAAATGCTGCCATTCGCCTCATCTACTATCTTAAAAAATATGACCATGTAAGCCCTTACTACAAAAAACTTCACTGGCTGCCAATGGAGGCAAGGATCATCTTCATATTTGCTTGCCTCTGCTTCAAAACCCTAACAGGCTCTTCCCCAATTTACCTGTCTGAACACTTTAAATTTGCAGGCCCCTCTCGCATACGAAATACCTACCTATTTGCCTTCCCATCCCTAAAGGGCTGTCTCTACAAGAGATTCCTTGATAGATCTCTAGCATTCCAAGCTGGCAAATGGAATAAATGCCTAACCACCCTCATCTCTAACTCTCCATCCTACCAAACGTTTAGGAAGTCAATCAAAACCTATCTCTTTGATAAATTCCTCTGACTCTTCCCTCCCCCCCTGCTTCCTTGCTCCCTGCCTGATCTTTGATATGCCTCCGGATCTACCGACTTCTCCCATCTGGTTAAGGTAACTTAATGTCCAAGCTAAACTGTTCGCTTAGTTTAACTGAATGCCTTATCTTGTAACGCCATTATCTTATACGCTTCATCACTGTCATGTATGTAACATCGCTGTAAATGTACAATCTCTTCCTCTGTTAACCGCTTTGAACTGCCATGGTACTGCGGTATACAAAAATAAAGTTATTATTATTATACTATGTTAGCCATGCTTTGCCGTACTAAGCTCACCATGCTGTGTCTCACCATACCATGTTTTGTCATATTATGCTTTATCATGTTTATCATATTTTGTTAACTGTGTTGCCAACTCTGTCAGATAATGTTTACTATGCTAGCTTCTACCATACTATGTCTGAGAGTGTGGTGCAGGGGTTAGAACTACAGTCTCAGCACCCTGAGGTTGTGGGCTCAAACCCTCACTGCTTCTTGTGACCCTTGACAGGTCACTAGGTTCCCCATCACCCCAGATAGATTGTGAGCCCACCGAGACAGACAGGAAAAAATGCTTGAGTACTTGAATAAACTCATGTAAACTGCTCTGAACTCCACTCCTAGACCTGCCCCCAGTGCTGAAAAAGAAAATAAACAGCTGTTACCGCCGCAGCTGGCACTAGAAACGCTAGAGCAGCTTTGTAAAGGATGGGGTAAATAAATAAATAGTTTGGCCTTCCAATTAACAGCCTCGTGCTAGTTTGATCTCAACAGTTGTACTTTTGAAAAGCCAGCATGTCCACACACAAGAATCATTAGAAATCAATGTATGCTTCCAGTTTAGCCACACAATTATATAAATACTTCTATGAGATTAAAGGTATGCTTGATCATAAATAGGTTTAATAATTATTTGTTTTAAACATTACTTGCTGATTGCTGGTTTGCTTCTTACTCTTTCTATCTTGTGAGCAACCTATGCTCCTTAAATATCTCTCTGATTACACCCTTCAAGGAAGAGAAAGCCACTGGAAGATTATAATTCTAGGGTATGTCAAAAGAAAAATTATGAATTAGGTGTTTGGTTTTTGTTTTTTTTTTGCATTACAGTGACTATTTTCTCCAAAGACAATATAGCATAGAAACTTGTCCCATACAGTTACATTTTTATCTTGTCTTTAAGTTTAAATTATGCTTCGAATGGTTATATGGTTTATTGACCGTTACAAACCAGCTTGAAAAGCAGAAGTCCCATAGTTTTGGTTTTTAGCATAGCATGTCATTAATAAAAATAGATGTGTGTTTATTAAAATGTGGTAAGTTTTTGCACTCTGCATCTTAAATGTAAAACTTAAGGGGGTCCTTTTACCAAACTGTAATAAGCGCTGTTAGCACATGCTTACCACAGCTTTGAAAGATTTACTCTACTCCTCAGAATAGAATCATCAACTGCTAATATAAGGGCATAAGAATTGCCGCTGCTGGGTCCATTGTGCCCAGCAGGCCACTCATGCGGCAGCCCCCAGGTCACAGATCAGTGCTCTAAATGAGTCCAGCTTCACCTGCGTACGCTCTAGTTTAGGAGGAACTTGTCCAACTTTGTCTTGAATCCCTGGAGGGTGTTTTTCCCTATAACAGACTCCGGAAGAACGTTCCAGTTTTTTACCACTCTCTGGGTGAAGAATTTCCTTACGTTTGTATGGAATCTATCCCCTTTCAACATTAGAGAGTGCCCTCTCGTTCTCCCTACCTTGCAGAGGGTGAACAATCTGTCTTTATCTGCTATGTCTATTCCCTTCAGTATTTTGAATGTTTTGATCATGTCCCCTCTCAGTCTCCTCTTTTCAAGGAAGAAGAGGCCCAGTTTCTCCAAGCTCTCATTGTACGGCAACTCCTCCAGCCCCTTAACTATTTTAGTCACTCTTCTCTGGACCCTATCGAGTAGTACCATTTCCTTCTTCATGTATGGCGACCAGTGCTGGACGCAGTACTCCAGGTGAGGGCGCAGCATGGCCCGGTACAGTGGCATGATAACCTTCTCTGATCTGTTCACGATCCCCTTCTTAATGAGAAAGGACTGGGCATTCTGTCCGAAACCTGTAAAAAAATATAAATATCAGTAGGGGTAGGCTGGGGAGGGGTAGCAGCTAGGAGAGAGGCACATTTAAAAAAATGAGTTTGGATGGTGACTTGGGAATGAAACCTCCAAGTCATGTTTGTTGGCTATTAGCCTCTAAGTGAAACTCCAAATGCATCAGGCTCCATGTATTGCATAATGAATGCAGAGTTGCATTGATTTACTATATATTGGATGTATGCACAATTTTTAAAGGTCCCAGCTGTGTGAATAGAAAGGGAATTCACTACATTTCAGGTTTAAATTGCTTATTGGCACAGAAACAATATTCAAGTGATGTTACCCTAGTGGTCACGAATCCAGCAACTTGAGACTTTCGAACTCTACTTACTTCTGGCTTCCTTCCCACATTTTCCAATGTCATTGATACCCACATGTTCTAAAATAGCTGGTTCCGCCCCAGTACTGTCTAAAATCCTATCTAGGTGATACATTAGGTCTATTACCTTCAGGGCAGGATTAACCAATAGGCCCAGTAGGCACGTGCCTAGACCCCAAAATGGTCAGGGGGGCCCGATGAAGGAGGGCATCAACATTTTTTTTTTTTTCCAAACAGTGATGGGCCCCTCCAGCATCGATCGGCAACGCAGACCCCTCCCCCCCATTGACGGAAAGTAAGACAAGCAAGCAACGCGGGTAAGAAAGGCAATGGGAACTGTAATTTTGCAAGTGGTGCTGCTTGCCCAAAAATTCCCTCTGACGCAGCTTCCTGTTTCTGCCTGGGCACATGGTGGGGTGGGACGGGGCAGGGGGGCCCAGTGTACTTGTGTGCCTAGGGGCACTCAACAAATTAATCCTGCCCTGATTACCTTTGCACCAGTCTACCAGAAGAGTACACTAGGCTCTGCTGTGTCCTCTAGAGCAGTGTTCTTCAACCTTTTTACACCCGTGGACCAGCAGAAAAAAAAGAATTATTTTGTGGACCGGCAAACTACTAGGACTAAAATTTAAAAACCCCGTTTCCGCCCCATCTCCGCAAGCTCGGTCCCCACAAATCATCTGATCCCATCCACACAAGCCTCAGTTATGATTTTAAATTGAATGTAATTTATTAAAGTATAAAAAGAAACAATATTCTGTACAATTGTCATTTTATAAATACAAATAATTCAGAGCAAGAATCAACAAAACCCCTGTCTCCCCTCCCCTTCACATATATCCCCTCTAGTATCAAGAAAATTGAACAAGCCAAATTATTACAGAATGCTACACAGAAATATCATGCTAACAGAATACTGCAGTCACACATGAAAGGAATAGTTTTAGGGGAGTGCAACTAGGGCAACTGCCCCCTGGTCAGAGAGCGCCCTAAGCCAGCTGGAAGCTAAAGAAGCACTTCCTTGGTTTTGCAGTCCCCATTTATGTCTAACACCAGCTCTAGCAGGATATATATTTCAAATCTGATATATTCTAATCACAAAATAGAAATAAAATTATTTTTTTCTACCTTTTGTCGTCTCTGGTTTCTGCTTTCAATCTTCTTTTCACTCTCTTCCTTCCAGCGTCTGCCCTCTCTGTCTCTTCAATCCAGCATCTGCCCCTTCCATCCACTGTCTGTCCTCTCCCCCTTCCATATGGTATCTGTCTTCTTTCTATGTCCCTTTCCCCTTTCCATCCAGCTTGTACCCCTCTCTCCTTTTTACATGATTCATTCCAGCTTCATTGCTCTCTTCATTTTTATCTCTCCTACACCAGATCTATGGCTAAGATTCCTTGGCTAAGATTCCTTTCCCTCCTTCCCTCCCAGAAGCATCTCTCCTTCTCCTTCTCCCTCTCCAGTAGCAGCTGTCCCTTTTTTCCTTGCCCAGCAGCTTCCCAGATTCCTTTCCCTCCTCCCCTCCCAGAAGCATCTCTCCTTCTCCTTCTCCAGTAGCAGCTGTCCCTTTTTTTTCCTGGCCCAGCAGCTTCCCAGATTCCTTTCCCTCCTCCCCTCCCAGAAGCATCTCTCCTTCTCCTTCTCCCTCTCTAGTAGCAGCTGTCCCTTTTTTTCCTGGCCCAGCAGCTTCCCAGATTCCTTTCCCTCCTCCCCTCCCAGAAGCATCTCTCCTTCTCCTTCTCCCTCTCTAGTAGCAGCTGTCCCTTTTTTTCCTGGCCCAGCAGCTTCCCAGATTCCTTTCCCTCCTCCCCTCCCAGAAGCATCTCTCCTTCTCCTTCTCCCTCTCCAGTAGCACCTGTCCCTTTTTTCCCCTTGCCCAGCAGCTTCTGATAGTGGCTTTCTCCCCTCCCAGCAGCTCTTCTTACTTCCCAGCGCAGCGATTCAGGAAGGCAGCCTCGGGTCCTTTGTTGGGTCGGGCCGCCTCTGAGGAAAGAGGAAGTTGCATCATCAGAGGCAGCCGCGACTCAGCAAAAGCCCCGAGGCTACCTTTGTGAATCGCTGCGCTGGGAAGTAAAGGAGAGCTGCAGAGAGAGGAGAAAGCCACTGTCAGAGGCTCCCCAAGATCTCTCCGGCCCAGCGCACGCTTCAGATTTTGATCTTGCCGGCCCTGCGCAGACCGGCAGGAAGTTGAATAAGTCAATCTTGCCGGCTCTGCGCAGACCGGCAAAAATTTCCTGCGGACCGACACCGGTCCACGGACTGGCGGTTGAAGAACTGTGCTCTAGAGAATGTTAATGCTAGTCTGTGACAGTTTCAACATCTAGCAGAAAGTTCAGGTTTAAAGCTATAGGGAAAAAGGGTTTTACTAGTTTAATAAAGTTAGTTTTTTTTTTTCTTTTTAATCCAAACAGCTGGTATCAATATACCTACAATTTTTCTCTTATCCCAATCTTTAAGTCGTCAAAGCACAGAGCAAAACTAATATTCACTTATCCCGAGAGATGACCTCTTCTCTCAGAAATCCCTTAGAAAAGAAAGTTACTTAAGACCTTTCTTCTCTATATCTTTGCTTCTAAGGAGGACTGCTTCAAACAGCCCCTTTGATAGTTTACCAGAGTAATCAGACTGCCCTAGTGACCTCTGAAGCTATTCTACCATCCTAACAGTACCTTAATTAACATTTAATTCAGGTCAGAAGCACTGCTGTTTCTTCTTCTGACAAAGAACGGAAATTATTATTTTTTTTTTTAGGTTGAAAAATGTGAGCTCTGGCGATAAATGTGAATTGGTAAAAAAATGTGAATGTGAAAATGTGAGCTGGTGATAAAAAAAAAAGCCTAATGTGACTTCCTAAAAAGGGGGGAGAGGGTCATTTTTAGTGTGTGGGAATGGCATGCATCATGCAAAATTATTACAGGGCACATGAGTGCATCCTGCATTATTTTACTGCCAAAAGCATGTTTTAGTGCTTACCACAGCCTCCATTTACAAAATCTATAGACAAATTGCATCACAGAGTTCAAATGGATCGATGTGCATCCTTCAATGTAAAACTTTACTAAATTTTAGCTATGATGAATCTAACGTAAATACAATATAAATATAATATAAAGTGAGTTGATAATGAAACTTACATGCATGCTCTCCTCCAAACGGGCTCACCGGAATACAATCTGTCATCCTCTACAAGCATTCAATTAATGTGCAGTGTTAATATGGCTACAATTTATATTAACTTTAACTGAGCAGCAGAACCAGTTGTTGCAGATTTGTTTGAAATGATAAATGATCATATATGATACATGTAGAATCACAAATAGTTGTGTCAAGCTGCAAATTGTCTACCATTTATTAGATGTGCCAAGATTGACAAGTTAAATCCCACAAGATTGGTAGTCAAAATGTCCAGTTTTATTAGTATGGGGGTCAGATATTAATTCTTGAACATTGTGCCTCCTCGTTTCAGCGATTTCAGAAGCTGTCACTTTGTTTCAGCTAGCCGACACACTTTTTATTATCCACATTTTATCAAATATACTTTTACTTCGAGAATCACAATAATAAGGCTTAAAATATATGTGATACATATTCCTTTATAAAGATTCAGACTGCTGAGGCGGGCCATAGTGGCTGAAACACGTACGTGTCGAGTCTTAATCACAATAAAGAAATTGAGCATCACAGGTCATCTTTTCTGTCTTTCTTGTGCCTCCTGGTCTATGCCATAACTGTAGGGTTTGTGAACACATCATGAACACTCAGTACATGTTAGCATTGATGGGTAAGAATAGACCAGATCTGCTGCTATTGGTCTTCTTCTATGACTGGCCAATACTTGCATAACTAAAAAAAAATGATAGAGAATTTTGCAGTTTGATTTTGTGTCCTTGCAAACTGATTTACATTGTCAAGACATGCTTCCTGGTTAAACTGTCTAAATTAATATAATATAGCAAAAAACCCAAGACAAAATATCCTTAAAAGACACCAAAATAAGTTGGGCATGCCCAAGGCATTGCAGGAAAGTTAACTCCCTAGACTCCACCAAAAATACCTCACTTCAAACAGCATGTAGCTCTCATAGAGTATCCAAACAATTTCTCTTTCAACTAGCTCAGCTGGTACTGCAAAATAATTATTTTGAGTTTGAGAGTGAATTTTTTCTCCAGAAACACGGAGTGGCTATGGGGATAGCTATGGCCCCTAGTATGGCCAATTTTTATGTCACTCATTTTGAGGATCATCATATATATACTTCCCTCTGGATGACCCATATTCATTTATGGATCAGATACATCAACGATGTATTTCTAATATGGAGTTCCACGGAACAAGTCTTATTTGAGTTCTAGGACTGATTAAATTCTGTGGACCCGAATCTCAAGTTTACCATGTCTTTCCATATGCAGTCTATTACTTATCTTGATACCCGAGTTACTAAACAAGACACGGGGCTAGTAACCACGGTATTCTGTAAGAACACTGATCAGAATACATATTTTCATTTTTCCAGTTGTCATCCTACTAAATTGAAGCAGGCCTTACCCATAAGCCAGTTTTTGAGGCTTCGCAGGATCTGTATATCCACTATTGAATTTAAGAGACAGGCCAGTGGTATATGGCATCGTTTTGCTCAAAGGGGTTACCCTGAATGGGTTATCAAACAAGCCTACACTCATGCAAAACATGCTAATCCTGGTCTGTTGTTACAACCGACCAGTAGACCCCAGATGGAGAAACAGGTTTGTGTCCTTACCTATTCTGATCATGCTGTGGAGGTGGCCAATGTCATCAAAAAATTCTGGGGCATTTTGGCAATGCATGATGTTTTTAAGGATGGTCCATGCTTTGCTTTTTTTAGACCCCAAAACCTGACTAACATGCTTACTTCTCCTGCAGTTCCTCAAACCTATAATCAACTTGGGGTCCATGGTCCATGTGGCATGTGGGTAGGTAAGTCTGCCACAATCCTGGGGGAGGAGGATTTTGATGTTCCAGGAGGTAGGAGTCTAGGGGAGAGGAACCTTCATATTCTTCAATAGAGATGAAAGGGAGGTGGGGGGAGGTTGAATTGTGGGGTCTTGTTCTTTCGTGTTGGTGCAAGGGAGGGATGAGATCTTCTTCTGGGGAAGGAGGGAAAGGGGATCAGAATCAGGGGGATCAGATTCAGGGGGATTTGGAATGTTCTGGGGAGATGGAACCTGGAAGTTATGTAGGTGCCGGCTGAAATTCTGTACCAGTTAAGCAGTCAAATTAAGGGCTGCTTAAAAGTGGGAAATGCAATTGCTGGGGAATTTTTATTCATTGTCATAAAAGCTGAGGCTTAAAATCAGTCCTAATTTCATGCAGTTAGTTATGCCTATCAGTGCTGAATATTGCCAGACTCATATTACTGCAAATTCCAGCTCACATATGGTCATTTTACTGATATTCAACTGCATTGCCTGGTAGTACCACTGAATATCAGCAGTTAGGTGGCTCCAAGCATTTAAGAAGACAGGGTCCTGTTAAATCACTTTGAATATTGATTGGTTGGTTTTAAAAAAGGTTTTGTATTATATTAGTTACTATGGGGCTCATAATCAAAAGAGAAAAACGTCCAAAAACCAGCCTTAGTCGGCACTTGGATGAACATTGTTAAAATACGTCCAAATGTCGATAATAAAAACAGGTTTTGGACATATTTATAAACGACCTAGGCCTTCATAGTGCCAGAACTAAATGGGGCGTGTCAGGAGGAGTGTCGAGGGTGGGAGTTGGGCGGGACGTGGGCCGGCTTAGACTTAGTCGTACTGCATGTATAACCGAAAGTTGTACAGCACAGAATTGACAGAACTTGGACGTTGTGACTTAGACCATTTAAAACACGGTCTAAGTCACAAAAACCTACCTAAAGTGACCGGATAAGCACTGCAAACACATAATACAGACCCCCACACACTGCCCCAGTGATCACCAACCCCCCACTCCCATAAAAATATTAATCACAACTTGAAAATTGTGCCTCCAGAACATCATCACCTGACAGCTTGGCATAGGAAAACCTAGTCGTGCTGCACAGAAGCATCTTAAGCCATCTTGGGGGTGGGTTAGGGACCCATGGAAAGGAGGACCTATGCCCATAAGCCCCTGTAATCACTGCTTTGATATTGAAACATGTGCACTCCCCTATACACCCCCAAAAGCTTTTTGTACTGGCATATAAGTGGCTTCTGCAGCCATAAGGGCTATTGAGGTGGTAGATAAGTGGGTCTAGGGGATTCTGGAGGTGGTTTGGGGCGTTCACCATAACCTATAAGGGAGCTGTAGTGAGATGATGACATAGCACCCTTTTTGTGAAGTTCACAGCAGTGCCCTGTAAGGTACCCCACTATTTAGGTGCCATGTCTGTGTATTTAGTCCATCACTTTGCAGACCCCTCCCAAGTCCAACAGGGCTTGTTCTAGGCATTTTTGACTTAGACGAAAAGTTGGACGAAAATGTGGTATAAAGATGGACAATTTAGTGGCTTGGACGATCAGATCGGCAGAATGTATACTTAGACGATTTTCGAAATGGAAAAAATTTGGACATATTTTTTGAAATGTGTTCTAAGCTGTTTTTTTATTTTGGATGACTTGCGACTTAGACGAAAACTGACTTAGACGTTCCTTTAGATTATGCTCCTCTATGCAAATACCATCTTTCAATACTGTAGAATTAGACACAATTTCTGTGCTTATTTTTTCTCCCCTTGTCTTGATATCGTGTTTATATCTAATATACTGTTTCATTTGACCGATGATTATACTGTGTGGTTCAGATATGCTATGATTCCACATCAATATGACTTCCTCCATGAATGATTATACACTTCTTAATAAACTAAGAGGCTTTTTTCTAAGGTGTGTTAAGCACCTAACACATGCTTAATGAACAAAAACAACCCTCCACACAAACATGTTGAAATATTTTTCTTGTTTATACACACTAAGCCATGTTATTTATTTTGTAAATGATTTTTCTATCTAGAGGTGTGTCATGGGTAGAGAGTGGGCTTGGGAGTGTTATAATTATCATGTACTAACTAGCTAATACAAGATTAACAAGAAAACTCTTACTACCTCTTAAATAGCAGGCAGTAAGGCCCTAAACAGCAACTAACTCCTAGGTGCCGCTCAGCACAGTTGTCAATCAACCACTAGGCACCATTTATAGAATCACATCTATTGGTACCTAAGCACCAGTAGGCATTTAGGTCCAGATTCTGTAAATGGCGCCTATGTTGGCAGCCACCTTAGAAGTGACCACCAATCGCGTGTCAGTCACTCGACATCGCAGGTTACAGAATCACGCCTGATGAATCCAAAATAGGTGGCTGAAATGTAGGCTGGGAGGGACCTTAGGTGTCTGGACCAATAAGGACCTTAGAACCTTCCTCAGTGAATCCCAGGATATACCGGTTAAGGGAAAGCCCACCATTGTGAAGAGGTGGGCCTGCCAGCTGAAGGGAACAGGTATCCCTCCGACCAGCCTTATTATAAAAGGTATGGGAGTGGGATCAAGATGGACTTAAGGGCCAGGGTCGGGGTTTTGTTATGGTGTTAGGGTGGGATGTTCAGGGGGTATCAGTGATTAGGTGGTCATGTTTATTCAGGGGGGTCTGCTAAAAGAAGGAAATTGGTATCTCTCTTGCCATAGGACCGGGGTTCTTGCAGGAGGGAGTGGGCATTCTTCCTGCTGATGTTAGGGGGGTCCCTACTACAGCCACTCAGCTGATCATGGCAAGGGTATTTTCCCCATCTGCTGAATTGGCAGGCCACCCTGAAGCCGCAACTGGTTCAGCTGATCAGGGATAACTTCCCCTGCTGCGATCAACTTATGGATGCTGCGGGCTGGCTTTAGAATCCTGCAGGGGCATAGATAGGCAGCCAAAATGTAGACCAGGGTTTTCCAGGACTACATTTCAGTCGCCTATCTTGACATGAATCACTGCTAGGTAGCCACTTTAGCATGCCTGATGCCATTTCTGGTATTTGTCATGCCTACTTTGGCATTCCACAGCCTAAAGTGGCTACCTAGCCGTGATTCCAGCTGTCTGCTATTTATGCATCAGTAAGCACTTCAACACTGCCTTTTTTAACATTTCTGACAACATTTTCAATTAACTTAGTCATCTACAGGGGGCTACAAACACTTAAGTTTATGCACTAGTTATAGAATATCCCTGCTAGGACTAGATTCTGTAAACAGCACCTAAATCAACAACGTCTATAAAAATGGACACTGACCACGTGCCAATCATGCTTAGGCACCATTAAAAGATGCTTAGGAAAAAACTTAGATACCTGTAATGGCCAGTGCTTTACTAGCCTACCTATCAGGCATCTAAGTTCTATAGTTGTTACATGAAATAGTTAATTTTTGCTGGATTTAGAAAAATAAAATATTGTTTGAAATAAATTGTTTTTCTGAGACTCCAGCTGGAATGCTCTTCCGGAGTCTGTCATAGGGGTAAACACCCTCCAGGGATTCAAGACAAAGTTAAACAAGTTCATAATGAACAAGGATGTACGCTGGTAGGACTAGTCTCAGTTAGGGTGCTGGTCTTTGACCAGAGGGCCACCACGTGAGCGGACTGCTGGGCATGATGGACCACAGTGGCATGATGAACCGGCAGTGGCAATTCTTATGTTCTTAAATATGCACCATAAAAGAAAGTACAGCAGTATTAACTATTCCAGGCTGCATGGACAATGCTTAGTAATCAGAGGCTGGGACTCTCTTTAACTTTATCAATACACATCAAGAACTTAAACCAATTATGACTGAAAGGATGACCATTTACCAGCAATTTTAAAACAATCAGGCCCTGTCCAGCCTCATGTATCCAGAAACAGAAAAGTCCTGCGTTGGGATTGGACATTGCTCCTGGGTTCCTGCCTACCAGACTTCAGTTCCCCAGAGTCCATAAAAAATGGAAATTCACCTATGCTCTCTTTTGGGATTGTCGCTGAACACACCATGCTGCAATATCTCATCCATCATGCCATAGATGCAACTGAAGAGTTTTTCCAGCAAGGGCCTGTGTCAGAGTAAATTACTTTTAATCCAGTTTAAATGAATCATTCTGCTTCTAGAACAATATTTTTATCTTGTGGCACATTTCCCTTATGTAAAGATCCCAAAATTGTAACTGAATTTAATGGATGACCTGCCTAACCTTATAAATAAATTTTGCTCTGTGAAAATAAAATTCTAGTTTGTCTTTTAAATGTTCTAAGTTTCTGTTCTTTAATTTTAGACAGAACTAAGCTTTAAACAGGCAGTGCATCCCCCAAATTAATATCTATTTAATATAAAATATATTCTTTTATTTAAGAGTAATATATTTTTATTAGTGGATAATTAATGTAACATAGTCAACAGATCCAAGTCCCACTCCATTCCTAACCACGCCCACCTAGGCATAAGGCGCCATTAGGCATTCGGCTGTAGATGCAATATTAGCACATATGCTGTAGACACCTCCTGGTTCCTACTTTCTTACACATGTTTTTAATCAGTTTTAAATGATGTGGTCAATTACCATGCTGAATAAAGCCAATTAAAACAATTAAGTTAGGAGTAATAGGGTGCCTAAAGCCACCTAACATACGGCACCATTTATAAAATATAAATCCTTAGGTACCCTAAATCTACCCTGAATCCACCCCTAACCATGCCTACTTGCCCTGTAGGTCTCAGTAGGCACCTCGGTGTACCTCAAAGTGGTAGCTACCTACTGAGTTAGGTGCCTACTGGCCAAATATTTTTTAAATCATTTTAAATTGTTTTTAATGGTGCTTTCAATTATCAGCACCAATTAAACCAATCAAAAACATTAAATTAAGCACCTAGATTGGCTAGGCATGCTGATTTAGGTGCTTAACTATAAGTGCATTTTGTGGAATCAGGGCCTAAGTGCCCAAGTCTATAAAGTTCACCTAAAATTTAGGTGCTGACTAATGTAACACTTGGTACAATTCTCTAAAAGCTAGGCACACCTTATAGAATCATGTTTATTGCCACCTAAGGAGGCTTGGGTGTTGCTAGGTATCCTAACTTTAGGTATACTCAATTTATACCAGGGTTTTCTTCACCTAAATACCTGTTCCTAAGTTAGGCCTAATGGTGCTTAATTCATAAAAAGGTGCTTAACTTGAAAACATGCCTATGTCCTGCCCATTATCGTATCCACTTTTAGGTAGGTGCTTTGGCCTAGGAACTTACTTTTTATAGCATTGTGTTTTTTGAGTTAGGTGCCTAACTTTCAATTAAGTCCAATTAAAGCCAATTATGAGGTGTTAAGTGTCAATTGTTGGCATTGATTACCGTATTTTCACGCAAATAACACGCACCCGTATAAAACGCGCACACGTGTATAGCGCGCAGAAATCACGATGATAAGCACAAAAACTTTGGTATAACGCGCTCACGATTATACCGCGCATGCTGCCCGACTCTCCGTTCACCCCCCTGACTTCCGTGCACTGCCCCGCCTCTCCGTGCGCTGTCCCGACTCTCCGTTCACCCCCCCCTGACTTCCGTGCACTGCCCCGACTTTCCGTGCGCTGTCCCGACTCTCCGTTCACCCCCCCTGACTTCCGTGCACTGCCCTGAATTTCCGTGCGCTGTCCCGACTCTCCGTTCACCCCCCCTGACTTCCGTGCACTGCCCCGCCTCTCCGTGCGCTGTCCCGACTCTCCGTTCACCCCCCCTGACTTCCGTGCACTGCCCCGCCTCTCCGTGCGCTGTCCCGACTCTCCGTTCACCCCCCCCTGACTTCCGTGCACTGTCCCCCCTTGAAGGTCTGTCCCCATCCTGAAAGCCTGATGCCCCCCCCCGACGTCCGATACATCCCTCCCCCCGAAGGAACGCCGACTCCCCAACAATATCGGGCCAGGAGGGAGCCCAAATCCTCCTGGCCACGGCGACCCCCTAACCCCACCCCGCACTACATTACGGGCAGGAGGGATCCCAGGCCCTCCTGCCCTCGACGCAAACCCCCCTCCCCCCCAACGACCGCCCCCCCAAGAACCTCCGACCGCTCCCCCAGCCGACCCGCGACCCCCCTGGCGACCCCCACGACCCCCCCACCCCCCTTCCCCGTACCTTTGGTAGTTGGCCGGACAGACGGGAGCCAAACCCGCCTGTCCGGCAGGCAGCCAACGAAGGAATGAGGCCGGATTGGCCCATCCGTCCTAAAGCTCCGCCTACTGGTGGGGCCTAAGGCGCGTGGGCCAATCAGAATAGGCCCTGGAGCCTTAGGTCCCACCTGGGGGCGCGGCCTGAGGCACATGGTCGGGTTGGGCCCATGTGCCTCAGGCCGCGCCCCCAGGTGGGACCTAAGGCTCCAGGGCCTATTCTGATTGGCCCACGCGCCTTAGGCCCCACCAGTAGGCGGAGCTTTAGGACGGATGGGCCAATCCGGCCTCATTCCTTCGTTGGCTGCCTGCCGGACAGGCGGGTTTGGCTCCCGTCTGTCCGGCCAACTTCCAAAGGTACGGGGAAGGGGGGTGGGGGGGTCGTGGGGGTCGGCCAGGGGGGTCGCGGGTCGGCTGGGGGGGTGGTCGGAGGTTCTTGGGGGGGGGGACGGTCGTTGGGGGGGAGGGGGGTTTGCGTCGAGGGCAGGAGGGCCTGGGATCCCTCCTGCCCGTAATGTAGTGCGGGGTGGGGTTAGGGGGTCGCCGTGGCCAGGAGGGTTTGGGCTCCCTTCTGGCCCGATATTGTCGGGAAGTCGGCGGTCCTTCGGGGTGGGGGTGCGAGTGGTCCTGCCGGGGGGGGGGGGTGTATCGGACGTCGGGGAGTCGGCCGGGCAAGAGGGCTTGGGCTCCCTCTTGCTCCGATCGTGGATGCGGGTGCGGGTGGGAGCGCGTGCGAGTGGTCGTTCGGGGTGGGGGTGCGAGTGGTCCTGCTGGGGGGGTGAATCGGGCGTCGGGCGGGGTGGGAACTATGTTTGAAAACTTTCGTATACCGCGCTCACGCATATAACGCGCGAGGGGTATGCGCGGTAGGTAAAAACGCGTATAACGCGCGCGTTATATGCGTGAAAATACGGTAAGCCTATTAATCAAATTAGGTACCTATTTAGGCTCGGAATGCTGATACAGGTGTCTAACTTTAGGCATACCACATAGAATTTGCCATTAAGTGATCCCACACTAACATGTAATAGGCAATGCACATTAATGGCAATATTAGCATATGAGTTGCCAATAAAAGAGGCAAAACCCTCAAAATATGCTGCATAAATATTTGCAATGGTGGTAAAATCCCACATTAAAACATATTGACTGCAAATTTGGACCATTTTAACAAAAGGCCCTCCGTTTCTAATTGTCAGTTGAATTGGCATGAGGATCTTTAAAAAAGCAGGCATGATTTTGAAGATGTTATATGCGTTTTTGTTATCAAATTACCTCTTGATATATATTTATTAAACGGCAATTTCCTGAGCTTCAAGTAGCAAAACTTATAGCCTTACTTAATTTCTGCAGTAAAACATAATGTTAATTTTAGTATCCTAAAAATATAAAATATATTAAAAAATGCTATTTGTTTTGATATGGGCATCTGGCCTTTTCCTGTGTTACAGGAACTATCCAGATTATGGTACTGAACAGTAGTGAAATCTTCTTATTGAACAGTGGATAGATATATGTAATCATTCATTACATAAAAAGCCTTCCAGGACATCTCTATCACTTTCCCCTGCCCAACCAATACACTTTAATTAACCCCTATGGTTTTTGATCATCCTTGCTCTAATAAAAAAGTAATTCAGTAATCTATCCCAAGTGTTCTATGGTGTGACAATCTGTGGTTTAACTGGT
Source organism: Geotrypetes seraphini (assembly GCF_902459505.1). Lineage (NCBI taxonomy): Eukaryota > Metazoa > Chordata > Amphibia > Gymnophiona > Dermophiidae > Geotrypetes > Geotrypetes seraphini. The sequence goes on from NC_047088.1 coordinate 60,006,910, forward strand.
GATCTATGGTCAGAGCCGCTGACTGCAAAAAGATTGCCAAGTTCCAGCCTTCTTTGCAGAGCAGGTAGGCAGCTGGCCTTTCAATAGGAATTGCACATGGTTGATTATTTTGGTGCCAAATTCTATTTGACATCAAGTTTAAGACTATAACCATCCAATCTAACTGGAAATGTGTAGAAAACTATATGAAACAAATCAGCTAAAATCATCCTCTTCATTTCTTTAAATTAGAAAACAATTCCTGTATCTCCAGCTGAGTAATAGCAATTGACTAGGTATACATTTACCTGGTTTTCAACAGATGACAAGATTGATGTACCAATTACCAGACCCAACAATCTGATTAAACAGCATACTATGGCACAGAAGCACTCTATCCCTATCCTAGAATGCACTGTAGTTATTTATTATCATTGGCTTTACACTTTAGTACACTCTGACATCTTCTCATAATTAGACTGGAGTTTAGCACATAGACTATTTGTGAGACATCTCTAACTAGCCTAGGGGTGCCTTAACAAAGTTGATGCCTGTCCTACCCCTAGTAACAATGGTAACAGGGTCTGGAGGACAGTGTAGTATGTGAGGTCTGCAAGGAGTCCCTGGTATCAATCAATAAGGGACACATGAAGATGGTGGAGTTAGTTTACCAGGAAGAATGCTAGACTCAGGCTTAGGGATGGCCCAACCTCCCAGCTTTTGGCTGAGAGCTTTGAGGGACCTTAGTAGGGTGGATGTCTTAACTTTAGGTGGTATCTCGAAAAAGACAAATTCCCTAAATTGGCCTTTCTCCTGAAATGACATTTTTATCTGAATAATTAGCGTAGAGGTTTGGCCCATATGTATCACAGTTGTGGGTATCTAGGGGTGGACGGGAGGTATACAATTAGGCTAGCAGGCTAATTCTATAAATGATGCTAAAAACTGCATTCAGAAATTTGGGTGCATACCCAGTTTTTGCATGCAGTTTAGTTGAATAAGAAGTCAATTAGTGCTGGTAGTTAGATGCTAATAATCAATCATTGGTACAAACTGGCATTAATTACAATTTAAAATTGACAAACACAAATCGGACAAGCTGAATATCAAAAATTACTAAATTCCACCAAAAAATATTCAATTATTAAATACTAGAGACTATGGAGGATATTGAAGCTTTGTAAGTAGCTTCCAAGTTCTGTGACATATCCCGCTATCATTTTTGATAAATAGGGGAGTTGAAGATACTGGCTAATAATTGGTTCTTGGGAATGGGCATTAAGATAATTCTTACCCTTGGATTGGGGGAAAGGTCAGTTTTTAGGTGATAAATGAGCCTTTGGGTTATTTTTCTTATGGTTGTTGGGGTGGCTGCTTTGATCAGGTAAAGTGGGCAAGCATTGAGGCTGCAGTATACTTTGGATCATTTTAAGAGAAGCCTTTTTGTGTCTTTGATTTTAATTTCTTCAAAATCATTCCAAGATCTGTCTACTGGTATTTCCATAGGTAGTTTTGTTGCAATGGGTCTAGCTGAACTGGTGGTTGGGTAGCTGATCTCATGTCGATTGAATCTTTGTTTTAAAATAGCTAGTTCTGAGGCTGTTAGAATAGAGAGGTTGTCCTCATTTGTGATCTTGTTTGTGTTGGTTAGATTATCTAATATTGAGAACTACTTATGGCAACTAAAGCCCATCCACTGTTACTTCACTGATTCTGACCACCCAATTGTTATATGCCTTTGTTCTATCCCGCCTGGGCTATTGCAATGGTCTTTACACCGGTCTACCGGCCAAAGAACCATCTACAAAGAGTCCAAAATGCTAGTGTGACTCCTAAAAAATCTTGGCCCTTTTCTACCATATCTCCCCAGGCCCACTGGCTCCCAATACAACGTATTATCTTCAAACAACTAGCATTAGCATTTAAACGCTTCCATGACATGACACCTGACTATGTAATGAAGAAATTCTCAATATACCACTCTCAGTGCTCTCTCTGTTCGCAATGGGAACTCAAACTTTCTAACCCTCCAGCATACAACCTCCACTGGGAGACAGCCCGAAAGCGATCATATTCCTATAGCACACATAAATTATGGAATCAACTCCCTCCTGCCATTAAGGCAATTGATAACCTACTGACCATCTGGAAAGCAGTAAAGATGCTTCTTTTCATGGTCCGGATCAATTCTGGTCTCAAACTTTGACATACCTTGCATCAATGTACCTTATCTCAGAACACCTGTGCCTTCTAACCAGTTCTTCTACCGTTCACTGCAGATACAGTATGTTCACACCCATTCGTGACTCTATGATTTATTTTCTTAGATTCTGCAAAGCATGTGTTCTTAGTCACATTCTCTATAAGTTGTAAGTTATTGATTCTATAGATTTGTGTTTTGATCCTATAGCATGTTATTGACTCTGTAATGTATGTATCTCTGTTCCTGAAAACTTTATGTATGTGTCCTTGTAATCCATTCTGTGCTCCTGGGGAGGACGGGCTATAAAAATTAATAAATAAATAACTTGTTGATTTTAAGATTATCTTCTGTGCTAATCTGTTTAGAGTAGTATTTTTTCTTCTTTTGCATCAGTAGTGATTTATATTGCACGATTCTCTGGTGCCACTTAGTCTTGTTTTCTGGCGAGGGGTGTTTATGTGAGTCAGCAAGCTTGGCTCGGCTTGTCAGCAAGCTCTATTTAAGGAAATAAGTGCAAAGTTGAACTACTTATCTGAATTACTTTTGGATTCTATTGCTGCAATTGAGTGGGGCTAGTTTGTTTAGGATTTGTTTATTGATCATTTTCCAATGGTTCAGGAAGTCTTGGTCAGGGATGGGGAGGGATAGTAATGGGTTATATATTTAATTCCAATATGAATCAGGGCTACAATGTTTATATGATAAGATGCTACTTGGGGGGTTGGTTTGGTTATTGATATCTCTTTCCAGAATATGGTCTGACCAAGACACTTTAGATAGGGAATTAAATTCTAGGTAGCTTGTGCTTTTTCTGAAATAGAGGAAATGAGTAGATCTAACTGATGGCCCTTTTTGTGGGTTGTTGAAACAAGGGTTTGAGGTCTGGCTCATTAAGAGGTCAAGAAATTTCAGGGTTTAAGAGTCTGAGGTTAAGTCTAGTTGGAGGCTGAGGTCTCTAATGATGAAAGTGAAGTTATACTGTACCATGGTTCTTGAGATGATGTCTGAGAACTGTGGTTCAGCTCCTAGTCACTTTCTAGAAAGGATGTAGAAAAGTCCATAGTAGATGGGGTGTTGAGAAGAGAGATTGTTTATTTCTACTATTCATAGTTCTAGTGAGATGAGAATTATAGATTGCATGATTTTATTGTGGAAAGATGATTTGTGCAGTTTCACCGGACCACTGCTTCTGCAACCAGTTATTGATAGGTGAGTGATTTTGTAATCTACTGGGCATCATAGTTGTAATCTTGGGTCATCTTGCATTGGTATCAATGTTTTGGTTAGAAATACAAAGTCGGGTTGTAATTCATGAAGCAGAACTTTTATGATTTCGGTCTTGTTGACCACTGATCTTGCATTAACATATCCACATGGGATTGAGGTGACTATGACTTCATTAGTGTAAGTGGTTGGGATTCTTATTAGGTTGTCCAAGTTTGGTTTGGTGATGTGATTGTGGTTTGGTGTGGTTTTCGATGTCTGGGGGGTCAAACCAGTGTTGGAATTACCCAGTGCATGTGGTCAATGCAGTTTATCATAGGATGACTCCATGATAGGACTGTGTGTTCTGAAGGATTGTTTTTTGTTTTTTTTTTGTTTTGAAACTTTTTATTGAGAAGCAAACAAATAGACAAGATCCATAGTGTTCTTCGGAAGTGGATTGATGCGGAACCCCCAGACTTGGTAGGCTGGAAGAGAGCACTTAGGGAAGTGGCCCATTGGGAGCTGCGTGGTCTGGAGGGGCGGAGGGAGGGGCCCCATCAGCTGTATAGGTCTCTATGGGAGCGGGTGACTGCTGCTGTTGCTGTTTCTCTGTGAGGATTGTTTTATCTACTGTTGAGATAGGTGTAATAGGCTTTGATTTATCTGGTGCTGATCAGTAGGTACCAATATTTCATCAGTAGGCAGTTGGTATCTCATCTCATTTTGGTAAGTTAACTATAAAAGATAGATTGGGTGGGTTTATAGATGTATTTGAGTGAAATGACATTCAGAAATTAGTACCCTATAGCAGGTAAGTTTGGTTAGGTGCTGTAGTTGTACTTGAGTTGGCTCACATTCAGAGGTTGGTTCACTATAGCCTGTAGGTATGATTAGTTGCTATAATTGTACCTGAGCGGGCGCCGTGAATGACATAAGTGTTGGGGGGGGGGGCAGAGTGATTTTCCAATGCCAACCCTGACTATCACCACTCCTCTGATGCTTTTTGGACCACAGACAGCTCTTGGTTAATGAGGAGCTGTCCCAGTGTCCTGCTTGCTTCCCTGTACCCTGGAAGATTGTTGCTGTGGACACTCTAAGTGACATCAGTATTGGGGGCAGAACAATTTTCCCATGTTGGTCCTGACTTTACCAGTGCCTTTGAAATGGTTGTCATGGGTTCTGCAAGTGACGTCAGTATTGGGGGACAGAGCAATTTTCCCATGCTGACCCCAGCTCTGATCTTCCTTTGTTGTTTGGAAAGCTGCAATCATTTGGTGACTTTAACAGGCAACTCCTGGTAGATGAGGGCTGCCTCAACATCCTGCCTGTTTCCTGGTGCCCTGGAAATGGGCACTGCAAGTAATGTCAGCATCAGGGGACAAAGTGATTCTCCCATGCCTATCCTGACTCACTCCGCTCCTCTGCTGCAGTTGTTTGGGGGCTTCAATGGGCAGTTTCTGGTAGGTTAGGGAGCTGCTCAGATGTCTTTCCTGCTTCACGGTGGGAGGTGGGAGAGGCAGTTCCACTGACTCACTCCAGATGTACTTGGAAGAAAGTTAAAAATACTTTTTTTTTTTCTAATTTCTTTGATTGCTTTTAGCCAAAGCAGGAAGAGTTGGCGAAAGGCACTTAACAAAACAATAGGGTACTTAGGCTTAACAGCCCTCTGAAATGTGATCAGAAGGAAATGCTTTCCACAGGATTTCAAATGTTAGTTTTTAAAAGTTTCACAAACTTTAGTTTTCTTGGTAAACATACTGAAATAGTTTCTTGAAACAAGGTAAAATAGTTTTTAAAGTCCAGCATCTAATATCTTACAAGGTACTTCTGTTCACTGGAGATTAAATCAAATGACTATGTATTCACTCCTGTGAAATTATTTGGAAGTTTTAATGCAGAAGGAGATTCAGCAGAATATCAGAAATTTATAAATAATTTAAGTTAAAGATAGGAACTTCAACTCACAGATTGTAGTTATGGTTTCCTCGTTTTGCAGTTTCTGATTCCAATGTCCTTTGAAAATCTGATTGATGCAGATCACTGGCAGCTTTTTGTTGTAGATGCAGCTCAAAGAGAAAAGATGCTGCTTGGAAAGTGCAGGGAGTCAAAGGTTTGCCTTTAACATTAGCTCATTTAGGGCTCTTTTTATGAAGCCGCGTTAGGCTTTTTGGGTTTTTGTTTTTTTTTAAATCGCCGGCAGTGGTGGTATTAGCCCTGATACTCATAGGAATTCTATGAACTCCAAGCTTTTACTGCCATGGCCATTAATAAAAAAAGCCTAACGTGACTTCATAAAATTGTGGCGCAGTGATTAAAGTTACAGCGTCAGCACCCTGAGGTTGTGGGTTCAAACCTACTCCTTGTGACTCTGTGCAAATCACTTAATCCCTCCATTCCCCAGGTGCATTAGATAGATTGTGAGCCCACTGGGAGAGACAGGGTAAAATGTTTGAGTACCTGAATAAATTCATGTTTTTTAAAATTTAATATTAACACAAGGTGCCTTACAATGAATTGCTTTCTGTCTAGTACAACTAAATAGCCTTTGCATATAACATAAACTACATTATACAGTATTCACATTGTAGAACAATAATATGTGAACTGCTTGAAAAAGGCAGATTTTCTTTTGAGTCTCGAATAATAGGACAACTTGTGGCAATAAAAGAAAGAAAGATAATTTCCTGATGGAAAAGTCTTTCGGCCAAGGAATTCACTGAAAAAATATGTGGATGAATATATTATTGCAAAAATAAACATTTTGGTAATACTGCTCATTAAAATCTTGTAGATATACAACACAAAGAGATCAAATAACTTGAAGAGAAGTGCAATTTATTAATACACTTCTCTTCAACCTATTTGATTTGTTTCTTTTATGTCTGTCTGACTGACAGATCATTGCCTCTGGTTGTTTCTTTAGAATCTTGCTCCAACTTTTCTGAGCTCTCTCCTTCAGAAACAGGAGCAAGGCAGTGTTAGAGCTTGTCACCACATGGAAAAGGAAATTGAAGATGCCCCTAATTGCCAGTTTGTCCTTCATTTACTCTTACTGTGGGCAGTTACATCAGAGATCCTTTTTCTGACCCAGTTTAGCTTCCCTCAGGCATCCACCCAGCAGCAATTTAAAATATTTTCTTTCTGCTATGTTACCCTGTAATGATTAATACAAAACCAGGTGATAAATGATAACAAGAAAATGACAATTACAATTCTATTTATCATTTAATAATTGGGGTCCATGACTTAATTGTGATTTTGACTTTTAAATCCAAAGAAATTAAGGATGATTTTCTATTAATCATTGTATCCTTCGGCTGACAATACCTGCTTCTAACTCTAGATCTAATCAACTCAAGGTGTGCCAGAATTAGAATGAATATGATAAAGAATCTCTTTATCTGGGCCATGATTCTGATCCCAGCTGAATGGTAAATGAAATCACTAATTTGAATTTAAAGTCTGTGTATTAAGCCATTTATCTGCATCATTTAAAAATGTTTAATATTTCATCCGATCTGGTTCACTAATAGGAAACTGCTCTGATTTGGAAATCTACTTCCATTTTTAATCAAGAGGAAGAAGACAGAGAAAAACTGTAAGAATCAGGAATTATGGAATTCCTGTGCATTTACTCATAAATTGGTGTATGGCTTCTGTCTCCCTGCACCGTGTGCCTTGAACAAAGTGCCCGAATCCTCAGATCCCTAGGGTGGGCTCCATCTCTTACAGTGTTCAAGTCCAAGTTAAAAGCCCATCTCTTCAATGCTGCTTTCAACTTCTAACTCTTCTTACCTTGGGTTCTGCTTCCCCATTCCTATATGTCTTGTTTGTCTATCCAAGTTAGATTGTAAGCTTTTCTCAGCAGGGACCGTCTATTTAATGTCAAAATGTACAGTGCTGCGTATGCTTTAGAAATGATAAATAGTAGTAGTAATTTAATATGCAGTTCTAGTCCTCAGTATATTGCTTTTTCAATGATTCTGCATTATTAACATTCTGCCAGATTTTTTTTGCAAAGTAACTCCCCTCCCACCCGTTTATCAAGCTGCGCTAGAGGATTTTAGCATGGGCTATCGAGCTAAGTGGTCCAATACACATAGGAATTATATGAGCATTGGTATATATATCACACCAGCTCGCTCTAAAAACTTCTAAGGCAACTTGATAAAAGGGGCCCTAAATGCTAAGGCCTAGGAAAAATGTTGGTCGATATTCAAAAATTATTTTACCGTGGATATTCAGTGGGAGATAACTGGAAATCTTTGGCTGAATGTCCATGGTTGGTGACTAGTAGCTAACCAGCTATATCTTATAACATAGCTTGTTAGGTACAGATATTCAACTCCAAATTGGCTTTGTTTAGCCATTATTAAACAGCTAAAAACAGGTTAATACTGAATTTCAACTTAACTGGTTAAGTTGTTGTAGTCAAAAAGGAAAGTGGATATTCAGTTCTAGTCATCAATTACAGCCTGGCATTGAATATCTGCATGAAGTCACCATGCAGCCTGAAGCCTTAATTTCAAGGGGATGATATCTTAGCATAATATTTCTTATATACTATTACTTACCATCAAATTAATTAATAGAAGCATAGAAACATGATGGCAGATAAAGGCCAAATGGCCCATCCAGAATGCCCATCCACAGTAAGCATTATCTCTTCCTTTCTCTAAGAGATCTCACGTGCCTATCCCAGGCTATCTTGAATTCAGACACATTCTCTGTTGCCACCACCTCTTCCAGGAGACTGTTCCACACATCTACCATCCTTTTTGTAAAACAAATATTTCCTTAGATTACTCCTGGCATGAGTTGAGTCTCTTTCCTTTGAAAAGAAGCTCTGGATTGAGAGGTCATAGGATGATCACCTCTTAATTTCACCCATGCCCTCTCATTCCAGCACTTCCCTTCAAATGAAAGAGACTCAACTCATGCACATTTACATCATGTAGATATTTAAACATCTCTATCATATCTCCCCTCTCCCGCCTTTCCTCCAAAGTATACTGATTGAGATCTTTAACTCTGTCCCCATACTCCTTATGACGAAGACCATGTGCCATTTTAGTAGCCTTCCTCTGGACTAACACCTTCCTTTTTATATCTATTTGCAACAGCAACTTCCGAAATTCTCGGCGAGAGGGAGAATAGAAGTCATTGAGCATGCGCAGATGCATGCTCAAGGCAGGCAGAAGCCGGAGGTGTCAGGTCAAAAGCGCGCCGGGACAAAGGCGCGCTTTGTCTATGAACCGAAGCCGGAATCCGGAAGATCTTCTAGGCACACGAGCTGTGCCTGCGTGCCAGTGCCTGTGCTGGTGCTAGACGGGGAGGTGGGTAAATTTAAGTTGTACTGGCGGGGGGGGGGGCGGTTCGCGCGGTGGGGGGGGGTGCCGGTTGGAGCGAGGGGGCCTTTGCGAGCGGGGGGGGAGCGATGCCGGTTATCGGGGGTCGGGGGTGGGAACGTATCAAAGCGAGTTTCCATTATTTCCTATGGGGAAACTCGCTTTAATAAACGAGCATTTTGGATTACGAGCATGCTCCTGGAACAGAATATGCTCATAATCCAATGTACCACTGTATATATATATGTATATCTTTATTAATTTTTCAGTCTAAACACAGTGCATAAAGGAATACATACCAGTAATTTGAAAAATAGCACCTACATCAATCAATAAATATATGAGAAACCGTTTTCACCCCCTCCCACCCACTCTAATTCCAATGTATTCAATAAATCATACAACATACATGTAATTAATAAACAAATCCAAATATAATATCCATCTCCCTCCCACCCACCGCCTTCCCTGGATGTGCAATCAAACTGGTAACAGGGAATAAACTATTTAATTAAAATTAATAAAATTGGTCAATGGACCCCACGTCAGTTTAAACAACTTATTATTACCCATTTGTTCAGAATTAATTTTCTCGTATTTATAACACAAGCATTATGAATTCCACCAAAAAGTGAAATTTAATCTGTCAAAATTCTTCCAATTTTTAGTGACCATTTGCATGGCTACCCCAGTCATTATACCAAGTAGTCTGCTTTTATGTCTTATCTAGTGGAGGTGTAGGAGATAACAATGTCCCACAGATTACTGCTTCATATGACAGTGGAACAATGGCTCTAAAATCAAATTAATATGTCCCCATATTAAGAACATAAGAAGTTGCCTCCACTGGGTCAGACCAGAGGTCCATCACGCCCAGCGCTCCGCTCCCGCGATGGCCCATCAGGTCCATGACCTGTAAGGTGACTGGTGTCTAAGCCCTTTTAATCCCCTTGTCCTTCCCTGTAAGCCCTTTCATAACTTATCTCTACCTCTATCTGTATCCCTCAACCCCCGTGTCCTTCAGGAATTTATCCAATCCTTCCTTGAAGCCCAGTAGGTTACTCTGTCCTATTACAGCCTCTGGAAGCACATTCCAGGTGTCCACCACCCTTTGAGTGAAAAATAATTTCCTAGCATTGGTTCTAAACCTGTCCCCTTTCAATTGATTTCCAAAAATTGAGTATCAAGAGACAATGGAAAACAGATGATCCAGTGTCCCTATGTCGAGATGACAGTGCCAGCATCTATTAGATTTTGAACTATCTAACTTTTGTAATCTAACAGGGGTCCAAAAACTTCTGTGCAACCAAAAAAAAACATATTTGTCTCATAGATGCTGACACTGTACATCTCATCCTCCAAGTCCAAATCCATGGCCATTGAGTAGCAGAAATTTGTTGCTTTATCTCAATGGTCCAAATGATGAAATCTGAAAAATATTAAGATTTAAAGTCTAAATATTTTCTTCTACAGTAGTTCTGCAATTTTCCTTATTTAGGGTGAGAGAGAGAAAGAGAGCAATTAGGGCCCAATTCTATAAATGGTGCCTAGGCTAGGTGCTACTAGATGCCCTAACTATAGATACCTAGTGACATCTAACTTAGTTCTGCACACCATTGACCACACCATTAAAAATCAATTGAAAAAAACATTATTTTAATTATCAGTTTAGGTTGTGCATGGATATCCATGGAGCATCTAGTGACACCTAAGTCGAGGTACCCTTTGATGCCTACTTGAAAAGTAAATGTGGTTGGGGCGGAAAATAAATGTGGTTGACTTAGGCATTGCTAGGCATTGTAGTTAGTTGCTGGTATATTAGTCCATTTAAAACCTGACCTAATATACCAGCGCCTAAACAGGGATGCCTAGAAAGGCCTAAACATGCCTAGAAGATGATAAAATATGCCTAGCAGTTAATTGAGAATTGCAAAAAGTAGCACTTACAAGTTGGGTGCTGCTAGGTACCATTTATAGAATCAGTCCCTGAGTTTCTTTGTCGGTACTTATGAATTGTTTCTTTTTTCAAAATAGGGTTCAATATATTAAAATTATATTTGCTTAATATAACATTTTGGAGCTAGATTTGGAAGACCTATTCATCTTTTAGATGAGGTAAATGCTGGTGTTGTGAGATTGGAATAGTATCCACATTCAAAAGGTGATTGTACAAAGGACAGGATATACTTGTAGATGGAAACAAGAGATTTGACCCAATGATCTCCATAGACAAATCCAAGAAGAAACAAAAAACAATGTGGAAAAATGCTGTTCCTGAGATGGTCCAAAGCTTTTCAGTGGACTGCGTCCTAGAGGTTTTTATGTGATTTACCAAGTTTTAATATTATTTTAATATTAATTATGTCCTTCTCAGGAACATCATTTATCCACATTGTTTTTTGTTTATACTTGTAGATGGCCCAACTATAGTACGAGTTCTGACAATTAAATTCATGAATTTGCCACCGTATGCTTATGTTCCCTATAGGTATTGTTTTGGTGGTTTGTAACATTTGACATGCAGAGTATCATTACTGTACAATCAAAGTACCAGTGTCTGAAGCACACTAACACCCATCCGCTTAATTTTACTCTTTATGGGACAAGGTGAAGCATGGAAAGGTCTTGCATACCTGGAGGCTTGTCCAATATATCAACTGATAACATAGTTGTCCATACACTTCATCCTCCAGATTCATTCTTTTAAGACTCATGACTTTGGTTATTCACAAGTTTTTTAAAACCCAGAACCACCCCTGCCTCCCGGACCTCTATATAGCTTACCTGGTGGTCTAGTGGTGAAGCGGGCCAGCAGCGCACTTCCTGCACTCCTGTCCCATGCAGAACCATCTACAAAAATGACTGCTGTGAGTTCCCATGGTCTCACGAGACTACAGCAGGAAATCACGGCAGCCATTTTTGTGGATGGTTTTGCACGGGGCAGGAGCGTAGCAAGAGCGCTGCTGCCCCACTTAACCGCTAGACCACCAGATAAGCTGTATAGAGGTCCGGGAGTCAGGAGGGAGGTGGGTGAGAAGTCCAGGAGGCAGAGGAGAGGTCTGGGAGGCGGGGGTGGGTCAGAGTTGGCCCTAAAAGTTATTCACATTTTTTAAATATTCGCTGGTCGACTCTGCCCCTAACCCCCGTGAATATTGAGGGGGAAGTGTATATGCTTTGATGTAATGGTTAACAGCAATGGTTATGGGAAAGCATATCTACAGACACAGCTCTAGCCATATGTGACATTGAAGCACTTCAGACTACGTTCTGGGACATCCAGAGAACCCAACCTGAATTACTATAGGAAGATTACTTCTTATGATTAATCACAAAATTACCTTTAACTATTTTTCATGCAGAGAGTCATTTTGATAATACATTTTAAAGTATCATAGTAGAATATATCTTAAAACTGAAGTAGATCCATTGAATTCTCCAGTGTATCAAGCTTCAGTAACGTAAATGTTGTCCTGAAAGCCTTGAAGGACTTTGTAATTTAACTCACAGATTATAGGGTATACAGCTAGAAGATTTTCATTCTGTTTCCCATGTTGTTTATGGAAATGTTCATTTGGTAAGAGGTTTTCATGCATTTTTATTTAAATTATGGGAGCTATGTGATTAAGTGTGCTTTCTTTTGAAAGTGCACACTATCCCCAAATTCTATTTTAAAAAGTGCTAAAAATGATGCTTGCAAATTTAGGCACTCACCCAATTTGTGCATGCAATTTAATTGAATAATGAGCTTATTAGTACTGATAATTGAGATATTAATAAGCAATTATTGGTGCTAATCAGTTTAAATTAAAATTTATTCACATACATTTAGGCAAGGGATCTGCACCCAAATTTTATGAGTGGGTCCAAAAATGGAAATGAGAGGAACATAAACAGATCTCTGAATTTGCATGTGTAGTTATAGAATAAGGGGAATCAAGTGCCTAATTTAGATGCAAGAATTTACATCACTTTTCAGTTAACCTAAAGATAGACATGGTTCCTGCTGCTAAACGCTATGGGGGTAATAATCAAAAAAGTCTAAAAAGTGTCCTAAATGGCTACTTGGACGATCAAAAAGCCTGATCGTCCAAGTACCCATAACCAAAGCTGGTTTTTAGACGTATCTAAAAACAGCTTAGGCCTTTCCCCTGCCTCTAAACGCACAGAGAGAAAAGAGGTGTGTTTAGAGGAGGGGAAAGGGCGGGCAGTGGGCGGGAGGTGGGCCGACCTACACCTAGGCGTACAACACCTATAACCAAAACAGTTTAGTCAGCACTTGGACCTGTTTGACTTAGACGAAAGAAAACCAGGTCTAAGTGCCAAAAAAGGGGCCGCTGAGCTGATGGCCGCTGGAGCCATCAGTTCAGCGGCCCGACAACCTAACCATTGCGGCAGGAAAGATGCCTCATCTCCCCTACCACAATGCCATTACTCTTCTACCCGAACTGCTGCGACCCTAGGCAGTTCGTGTAGAGGAGTGATGGCATCGCGGTAGGGGAGATGAGGCATCTCTCCTGCCGCGATACATCACTCCCCCCCACACACAACATCGGGGCAAGAGGGAGCCCAAGCCCTCTTGCCCTGCTGCAACCGCGACCCCCCCGACTCGATCGGGGCAAGAGGGAGCCTAAGCCCTCTTGCCCTGCTGCAACCGCGATCCCCCGACTCGATCGGAGCAAGAGGGAGCCCAAGCCCTCTTGCCCTGCCGCAACCGCAACCCCCCCGACTCAATTGGGCCAGGAGAGAGCCCAAGCCCTCCTGGCCCAGGCGACCCCCTACCCCCACCCCCCACTACATTACGGGCAGGAGGGATCCCAGGCCCTCCTGCCCTCGACGAACCCCTCTCCCCCCCCAGAACCCCCAACTGCCGCCCCGGCTGACCCACGACCCCCCGGCCGACCCCTACGACCCCCCCACCCCCACCCCCTTCCCCATACCTGGTTTGAAGTTGGCCAGACAGATGGGTGCCCAAACCCGCCTGTCCGGCAGGCAGCCACCGGCAGAATGAGGCCGGATTGGCCCAGCCATCCCAAAGGCCCGCCCAAAAATGGGGCCTAAGGCGCCTGGGCCAATAAGAATAGGCCCGGGAGCCTTAGACCCCCTCTGGGGGCGGGGTCTGAGGCACATGGGCCCAACCTGGGCCATGTGCCTAAGGCCCCACCCACAGGAGGGGCCTAAGGCTCCCGTGCCTATTCTGATTGGCCCAGGCGCCTTAGGCCCCACCAGTAAGTGGGGCTTTGGTTAGGCTGGGCCAATCCGGCCCCATTCTTCTCGGCTGCCTGCCGGAAGGACGGGTTTGGCAACCGTCTGTCCGGCCAACCTAACAAAGGTATGGGGAAGGGGGGTGGGGGTGGGGGGGGTCGTGGGGTCGGCCGGGGGGGGTCGCAGGACTGGCTTCTCCTTCGCCTAAAAGCCCTTCTGTTAGACGTTTGGGGCTTAGGCGTTTTTTTTTGTTTCATTATGGCTAAAAAGTGTAGACGTGCTGTGGGTGTACTTTTAGACGTAGTGTAGATTGGGCGTTTAGGCAAAGGAAGGCCATAATCAAAACATGGACGTTTGTTTTTGGTTATGGACACTTTCCCTGCTTCTGGGTTGAACGTTTAAGGACTTAGGCCAAAAGGGGACTTAGACGCTTTTTTTGATTATGCCTCTGTATATTTAAAATATTTTTTGAAGAACAAATAGTGGCTATCGCTGAGTTTGCACAATGGCTTATATTTATTATTGCTAAGTTTGCATAAATATCACTTAATTTTCACTTTATATATATAAGAAGAAAAAACTAAGAAAAAATATTTTTTAAAAAAGGATCCATTGAAGAAAATGGCTCATATTATCCTTATATGAACTCTATTTAAAGAAAGTGAGCCCTCTGAGGATTCTACACACAACAGAAAAAATATTTATTTGATTGAAAAGATTGCATTAATTAGATTTATATTTTAACATGCTGGGTAGATGGTGAATTCTATGGATATCTTAAACAGTAGGCACAGTTATGGGCAGAAAATAGGCGTGGTTGACTTAGGCATCATTAGGGGCTCCTTTTACGAAGGTGTGCTAGTGGTTTTATCGCACGCACCGGATTAGCGCGGGCTATAGTGCGGGCTAGCCAAAAATCTACTGCCTGCTCAAAAGGAGGCGGTAGCGGCTAGCGCGCATGGCAATTTGCATGCGCTGTTCCGCGCGTTAAGGCCCTAGCGCACCTTCGTAAAAGGGGTCCTAGGTGTCTAACATAGGCACTGCCAAATTAGGTGAGTGAAAAGCTGGCTAATGGAGCGGCACTTTTGTCTAGGATGCCTAGCGATGCCTAAGTCCACTTAAGTGACGCTAGGTGTGATTCTATAAATGGCATTGTTTTTTTTGATTGACAACTGCGCTGAGTGGTGCCTACAGTGTTGACGCTACTCAGTGCCATTTAGAGAATCTGGCCCTAAGAGATGGTAAGGAAGAATGAGAAAACCATTAACTTAAGTAAACAGTATAGTTTCTTGAGTAGAGGGCATTCACTCTCACATTTGTTTCCTACTAGTAAAAATGTAGTTGCTGCTTGGGGGTCACCTCAAGCCTTTTCAAATATTTCACTGATGGCCCTAAACACAAGATATTATAATTATCTAGCATACTTGTTTAAAGGGAGTGTACAACCTGCCATAACCAACAATGGACTTAGTTATCTGATAAACCTCCCTCTTCATGGGGTGACTGGGGTCGGCCTGTACCACAGCACACCAACACTGTTATCCATCCCACTCTGCTTTCCCTTTGTCTACTCTTTCCTATCAAAAATTGAATTATTTTTCTTCTGAATTTATCCCCTTCCCTGTTACTTCTTCCTCTTACAAATACTATCCTCCTCCTTATGTAATGTACAATCTGCTCACAGCTAATTTTCATTATAAATCACTTTGACGGCTTGTCACCCTGATAGGTATATCACATTTTGAATAAAATTTGAACTTGAAACACTGTCTTGGTTGCATCTGAAATATGTTTCTCTTAAACCATATTTTCTATAACAACACCTATTATTTTTAACCAAACCAACCCAGGGTATGTTTTCATTACACACTAAGGGGTAAATTCTATATAGGGTACCAACATTTAGGTGCTAGGAAAATGCATGTTAACCCTCAGATTCTATACATATGGTGCATAAAATTGTTTGCTGATCCAAGATGTGACCCAACTAAAGCAAATCATTGCACTGATCAGCGCCCAATTGGATTTGCGTGTACATCTCACTGTATGTTATTGTATAGCGATATGCTCCCAAATCCTACAGCATGCAAACCAAAAGGATGAGTAGCCATGGGAGGTTCATGGGCATGTTTGGGCTTTCCTAAAATTTGAGCTCAGTGTTATATAATAATGGGGATGTGTGAACAGACTGGGTGCCAGGTATTGTCCCTGGTTTCAGAAGTCATGCATCTTGATGCCCAAATATCAGGGGGGGGGGGGGGGGGGGTCGCAAAAATATGCACTGTTTTTGGCACCAATTACTGAATCTAGCCCTAAGTGACTATTCTATGAGAAAATGTACACATGTACATTATGTTATGGAGTAACAAAAAAGTCTGATTTGCACATACCCATTGAAGTGCCCCCACTTATGCCCCCTCAAAGGCCGGTGCCCAAATATGCCAAATATGTGCCTAAATATGGGTATTTTATAACTTACAGTACATATGAGTGTTCTGGGCATGTCCTTGATCTGCCCCTGATCATAGAAACATAGAAACATAGAAAGATGACGGCAGATAAGGGCCATAGCCCATCAAGTCTGCCCACACTATTTACCCACCCTCTTAAATCTACTGACCCGCTCATTCAGTCCTAGTGACCCTATCCCTTGGCATGACCTCGTAGGGATCCCACATAGGTATCCCATTTGTTCTTGAAGTCTGAGATGCTGCGCGCCTCGACCACCTGCACTGGAAGCTCGTTCCAATGCTCAATCACTCTCTCCGTGAAGAAGTATTTCCTGGTGTCTCCACGAAACTTCCCTCCCCTGAGCTTGAGCGGATGTCCTCTTGTGGTCGAGGGTCCCCTGAGAAGAAAGATATCATCTTCCACCTCTACCCGTCCCGTGATGTACTTAAATGTCTCAATCATGTCTCCCCTCTCCCTACGCTCCTCGAGAGTGTAGAGCTGCAATTTGCTCAGTCTTTCTTCGTACGGGAGATCCTTTAGCCCCGAGACCATCCTGGTGGCCATCCGCTGAACCGATTCAACTCTGAGCACATCCTTGCGGTAATGTGGCCTCCAGAATTGAACACAGTATTCCAGATGCGGTCTCACCATGGCTCTGTACAGTGGCATCATGACTTCAGGTTTCCTGTTGACGAAGCTTCTCTTGATACAGCCTATCATTTGCCGTGCTTTAGATGAAGCCTTCTCCACTTGAGTGGCTGCTTTCATGTCAGCACTGATGATTACTCCTAAGTCTCGTTCTGCCGTAGTCCTGGCTAAAGTTTCTCCATTCAGGGTGTAAGTTCTGCAAGGATTTCCGTTGCCGAGATGCATGACCTTACATTTCTTGGCGTTGAAGCCCAGCTGCCAGATCAAGGACCAACTTTCTAAAGTACGCAGGTCTTGCTCCATAGCATCCTGAAGATTATAGCCGTTTACTACATTGCATAGTTTGGCGTCATCAGCGAATAAGGTTACCTTGCCTTGGAGCCCTTGAGTCAGATCCCTAATGAATATGTTGAAGAGGAGTGGGCCCAGGACCGAACCCTGTGGCACTCCGCTGGTCACCTCTGACATTTTAGAAAGGGTACCGTTGACCACCACCCTCTGAAGTCTGCCACTAAGCCAATCTTTAACCCATGCAGTTAGAGTCTCTCCTAATCCCATAGAATTCATCTTGTTCAGCAGCCTGCGGTGTGGGACGCTGTCAAACGCTTTGCTGAAGTCCAGGTACACGACGTCCAAGGACTCTCCTGAGTCTAGTCTTCTTGTTACCCAGTCAAAGAAGCTTATTAGATTGGACTGGCATGACCTACCCTTGGTGAATCCATGTTGGCTGGGATCCCGGAGATTTCCCTCGTTCAGGATCGTATCTAATTTATACTTAATTAGTGTTTCCATGAGTTTGCACACTATTGAGGTGAGGCTTACCGGTCTATAGTTCGCAGCCTCAGCCTTGCAACCCTTTTTATGTAGAGGAACGACGTTGGCTGTTTTCCAGTCCAACGGAACTACCCCCGTACTTAGTGAGAGATTGAAGAGCACCGCCAACGGTTCTGCCAGGACATCTCTCAATTCTCTGAGCACTCTTGGGTGTAAATTGTCCGGTCCCATGGCCTTGTTTACCTTTAGCCTTGCCAGTTCGTTGTAGACGTCCCCAGGAGTGAACTCAAAGTTCTGAAACGGGTCATCCACGTCTTGTTTTATCATCAACTGTGGTCCGTGTCCCGGTGCTTCGCAGGTGAAGACTGAGCAGAAATATTCATTTAGTAGTTCTGCTTTCTCTGAATCCGCCACCGCGTAGTTTCCGTCCGGTTGTCTAAGGCGTACTATACCGTCTGTGTTCCTTTTCCTATCGCTGATATACCTAAAGAAGGATTTGTCCCCTTTTTTAATGTTTTTTGCCAGAGTTTCTTCCACTCGACGTTTGGCCTCCCTAACTGCTGTTTTGACCGCTGCCGATCTGGTCTTATATTCTACTTTAGTTTCTCTTCTCTGGGTGCGTTTGTAGGAAAGAAATGCTTTTTTCTTCTCCTTGATGAGGAGTGAGATCTCTTCAGTGAACCATTGGGGTTTGTTGTTTCTTTGCCGTTTATCTACTGATTTTATGTAGCGATTAGTTGCTTCGTGTATGGATGATTTCAGGTACGACCACATAGTTTCCACATTGCCGGTCTCTGCTTGGTCCTGTAGCGTCTGATGAACGTGATCTCCCATACGTGCGAAGTCGGCTCCCCGAAAGTTGAGCACCTTTGTTTTTGTGATTGATTTAGGGGATCCTTTCCCAATGTTGAACCATACCATGTTATGGTCGCTGGAGGCTAGCGTATCTCCTACCGAGACCTCTGAGATGCTTTCCCCGTTTGTAAGTACCAGGTCTAGGATCGTCTGGGCCCTAGTGGGCTCCGTTACCATCTGTCTGAGATGTACTCCTTTTATGGAGTTCAGAAGCCTCCTGCTGCTGCTGGTTGCTGCTGAAAATGTGTTCCAGTCTGCGTCAGGCATGTTGAAGTCCCCTAGCAGCACAGTGTCACCCCGTAGAGTTATATTCTCTATGTCTTCAATTAATTCTGCGTCCATGTTTTCCGGTTGTCTTGGAGGTCTGTATACCACACCAAGATACAGGCATTTTTTACTACCTCGTGCCAGGTTAACCCAGAGGGACTCCCCGGTATACTTGACATCAGTGATCCTGGTAGTTTTGATGTCTTCCTTAATGTATAGTGCTACCCCTCCACCTAACCTGCCCTCTCTGTCCTGACGAAGTAGACTGTACCCCGGTATAGCCATATCCCACCCATGTGCGTCAGTGAACCAAGTCTCGGATATTGCCACCACGTCCAGGTTGGCATCCCTTATTTCAGTTTCTAGTTCTAGAATTTTATTGCCTAAACTGTGTGCATTAACATACATGGCCCTCCACACTCCACCCATGCCCTCCCACTTCAACCCTCTCTTTGAAGATGCATGTCTTAGAATTAATGCACCCAGTACCCATGTCATCAGTACCGGTTACAGAATCCAAAATCATGCCTGCCTTATTGCAAAGATAGGTGACTCAGCTTGCTGTTAATTGTATCTACGAAGGAACCTAAGGGCGCCTAAGGTCATTCACATCATTACAAGGCAACAGCGATGGAGACACACAAATTGGATGGCAAAAGTCACATTTAAAAGCCTTTATTCCAGAAACCAATAACACTAAAAATACTCAACACAAATCGTGTTTCGGACCTTAAAGGCCTGCATCAGGAGTTGCACTGGTTTCTCGAACCTATGTTGTATCATAACATAAAGATGTTATAATTTAGAGGGAGAGTGTGGTGCAGTGGTTAAAGCTACAGCCTCGGTACCCTGAGGGTGTGGGTTCAAACCTACACTGCCACTTAATCACTTAATCCCTCCATTGCCCCAGCTATATTAGATAGATTGTGAGCCCACCAGGACAGATAGGAAAAAATGCTCAAGTACCTGAATAAATCCATGTAAACCATTCTGAGCTCCCCTGGGAGAATGGTTTAGAAAACTGAATAAATAAAACTGGAACTTTAATGAGTACAAAATGAATCAAAACACCAATACTTACATAAAAAATACTCAGTAGTGCTCACAAGCACTACTGAGTGTTATGCAAGTATCGATGTTACAGTTGCTCATTATAACATTTTTATGTGATGACGCAGCATAGGTTCAAGAAACCAGTACTGCCTTATGACTCCTGATGCAGGCCTTTAGGGGCCGAACCATGATTTGTGTCAAGTCTTTTTTAGTGTCATCCATTGGTTTCTGGAATAAAGGCTTTTTAAATGTGACTTTTGCCATCCAATTTGTGTGTTCATTGTTGTTGCCTAGTGTTGGACCTTTGCTTGCGGTGGACTTTTGTCTTCCATTTGTATCATTAACCGTGCCTGCTTTAGTCTTAGGCACTCTTAGGTGGCTTCATAGATATGATCAAGCACCTACATTTTTTTATAATCACTTTTTATTTTTAAACGATGTAGTTAATTAAAAACAATTTTAAACGATGATGTAATTAAAAACAATTGAAACAATTCAGTTAGGCACCAGTCTACGCCTCTGCGTAACTTACAACACTGTTATTAGAATCAGGTCCATAATGCTAGATTGTATTTTTTGAGGCTCTTTTTTCATTCCATTTTTGAATATTTGATAAATGACTTGTAGCTATATTAATGAAATTATTTTATTTATTTACTCTTTTGCTTGTATCTCTGGGTAATACTTCACTGTACATATTAGAGAGGTTCACACGTCTATAATATGTACTTTAGGTTAGACAAGGAAAATATAAATGCTTCAATATTAGAGAAAGCAAAAAACAAAAACCAAGCCATCTCATCTCAGATGACTACCCGGGCATGCGTCCACCTAGCGGGCAGCTGCATCTGCATCCCAGTGGGGAACCGACACAGATACTCCAGTGTGGACCCGTCGGAGAGCGCACGCCGATAGCCGGACCAAGGGCAGCTTTTGCGATGTGCGCTCACTCCACAGGAGAAGATTGATTGCTGGGGCGCTCGTGTAGGTGAGAGAAACAGACAGCAGTCGAGGGTAGGTGGAAGGGAAGCCGCGTCCACCTCGTGTGATGCCGGCTTGAGAAGGGCGACCTCCCTTCCGCTCCCCTAGTCTATTCCCCCCCCTCCTCCCCTCCCCCTACTCCATGCCGATTGGCCCAAGGCTTCGGCCGATTTGTACTCGCTCCTCCCTATGTAGTTTGGAACTTGTTTTAAAACAACCATTAACCCCCACTCCTTGTACAAAACCATAGGACTCGCTAGGGTTTTTAGCGCACGCACAAAATTACTGCGTGCTATAGCGTGCGGTAGCTGAAAATCTACCGCTTCCTAAAAAGGAGGCTGTAGTGGCTAGCGCACTTGGGAATTTAACGCGTGCTATTGCGCACATTAAGGCCCTCACATGCCTTTGTAAAAGGAGCCCATAGTGTGGCCTTTAGTGCCAGACATGGCAGTAAAAGTTCCAACGCTCATAGGAATTATATGAGTGTTGGAGCTGTTACCGTGGAGGCTGCAACTAAAACCGTGCTATGGTTTTGTAAAAGGGGGATTAAAAGAAGCACCTCGTATATGACATCTGGATAAAACAGCTGAGGCTCACCCCATGGTATATACATTTTTATCTACTTAAATTTATAAAACAAAATGCACCATAAATGTCCATGAATGATTCATTTCAATAGTCACTGGCTTTTCAACAGCTAGTTGAAATGGTTGCCAATTCACTGTTCACACTGGCATACAATATAAATCCCTGCCATGAGAGCTTGTTTGTATATCTTCCCAGAAATCCTGCCCCCAAACAATTTTACCTTCATAGCTTTCATGATTTATTAGTGAAGAGAGAGGACTATGTTATCTTTCTTTGCACCGTTCTATTTTGTATCAGGTTACAGTATTTTTTTTTTTTTAATAATAAAATCCCACCACCTATCCATCTGGTACACATCAGAGATAAAAAGATCAGACATATTTCATCCATATACTTGAGTCGCTTTAAAAGTAATTTAAAAAGTTTTCTTTTTAAAGATGCTTTTAATCTTTAATTTATGCTTAAATTTTATATTTGTTTTCTTCTTTGATTGCACTTTTCCCTCCCTATTGTTTTTTTCCATATATGGTTCTCCTCTGTACTTCAAAACACTGAATTGTAGTTCTGATCCCTTTTACCTTGTGTATTAGTCGATCTGTAAGTCTATTTGTCTAACACATTATTTTAAATTTTAAATCGTATGTCTAAATATATGTTTATACTTTTATCAATTTTGTACCTCGCTTAGTAAAACTAAATAAGTGATTCATCGAACTAAAATAAAACTTGAAACTTGTAGGAAAGGCATAGACTTCCAACATGTAAGGAAATATACGAATGCCTTACCTAAGTGGTTTTCTTTGGATTCACAGTTAAAAAAAAAAATAAAAAAATCACTTGTTTCTGTTGTGCACTTTTCTTCATCCAGGCTGAAGAGAATGTTTGTTGGATATGTTGCAATCAATTTATTTTTTAGCAGGGTTACTTAGCCTTGATACAACTTCAGAGAAAGAAGAAATACTGGGTGTTGTAGGTAGGAGGTGGCAGCAGTGAATCAATAAGGGCATTTCTTTTTTTCCTGCTATAATGCCACAACATGGGGTTAGAGGAGCCAAGCTGCTGGAGTCGATGTCTTTATATGACACACTAAGCCAAAGCTACAGTATATTTGATGAACAGTGAAGATCTCAAGGTACTTTTTTTGCAAAGTTGTGATATTCAGCCTGGTGTCATGCTTCAGATCCAAAAAAACATTGTCGTATAGTACTCTATGCTTCCAAATGTTTTCTATAGGAAAACTGCTGGTCAGGTAAGGATATAGCCTTGTCTTATGCTTGGTGAAAGAAAGAAAGAAAAGAAAAGAGGTGGGATAGATAGTTGTACAGAGGTTTTTAAGTTTTGAATTTCAAAAAAGCAAATGAGTGACAGCTGTGGATTGGGAGGCACCTCAGATCCAAGTTGTGGGGGAGGGTAGATGGTGTGTTTATCTTCTTTCCTCTTCTGCGGCATCCTCATACTGGTCCTTCGATTGCTTTATTGTATATATCTTGTTCTATTGTGAAAGTACATAGCAGATCACGTACACTGGTTAGGTCATGTAATATGGTATGTTAGTTTCACTAGGTATATGTCCCTTAGGCTATCACGCTTTAGCAGGCTCCCGTACACACAAAAAAGGTGGAGTAACAGCCATTACCTTCCCTTGACCAATAGGTTCCAGAGAATTGTATATTGGTACTAGATCCCAATATGTATCACATTAGGATAAAAACTTGTATTGGAAAAACATGCACTGTTAAGCATAACTATGCAACTTGTAACCTGGAAGCTCTATATTTGTTTGTACTAGATCCCCAGTTTGTATGAAGTTAGGATAAAATCTTGTATTGTAAACTTGTTCTATAATTATGTCAAATTGTAACCTGTTAACTATATACTCAAATATAAGTTGATCTGAATCTCAGTCGAGACCCCCATTTTTCTTCCCAAAAAGGAGGACAAATGGTTGACTCAAATATAATATGGAGGCTTAATATTCAAGTACCCTGCCCTGCCAGGATCTGCACTCAGCGTCCCCTCCCTCACTCCCTCCGCTTCCTGGCTCTGCACCCTGTCTCCCTCCCTCCCTGCCAGTCTCTGCACCCTGTCCCCCCTTCCTCCCTGCCTCACTGCCCTGTACTATCTCCCTCCCTCCTGATGCCTTGCAGGCCTCTACCTGGTCTGCCGTAGGTGGTCCAGGATATGAGGGATCCCTGTCTCCTGTCCCAGCCAAATCCAATCCCCCCCCAACACACCCCGAATCCCTTCTGCCTCTTATGACTGCAGAAATTGGACATCCAGACCTCTCTCCCTCCCACCTCCTCACGTACATTTTCGGGTACAATGTGGCCAGCTGGTGTACGGAGCAGGAACAATCTTCCTGCCTTCCTGCTCCATTTGAGGCTACTGGCTGATTCGACCTCCCCTGCATTCCTTTTGGGTCTCACAGCAACTAATCAGCTAGTGGCCTCAAACAGAGCAGGAAAGCAGGAAGATCGCTCCTGCTCTGTGCACCGGCTGACTACCAGGGACCCGAAAAGAATGCGGGGAAGAGGAATCAGCCAGCGACCTCGAATGGAGCAGGAGGGCAGGAAGATTGCTCCTGCTCCATGCACCGGCTGGCCACATGGGACCCGAAAGGTACGTGGGGGAGGTGGGACAGAGGGAGATGTGGATGTCCAATTTTGGCAGGCACAAGAAGCAGAAGGGATTCCTCTTGTCTCGCCCACTGTGAAGCTGCCGAGGAGTTTGGTGGTATGCAGGGGAGGTGAGAGGTTTTGGATTCAGGAGATGGGTCTTGCGGCAGACCCTGTGGAGGCCTAAAATAGGTATAGGAGGGGACAGGTAGGCAATGGCCCAAATATAAGGCGAGACCTCCATTTTTGGGCTGTTTTTTTGGCTCAAAAATCTCAGCTTAAATTCAAGTATATACAATGATATGTATGTTTAACCTGTAAACCATTCTGAGCTCTGTGTGGACAACGGGCTACATTGATAAATCTGCATTACACTAGCAGTCCATGGTTATTCTCCAGTTGCTATTGATGTCATGAAAGATGGAACACTCATACCAAGTATTGAATCCTTAAAATACATTGCCTGTACTTTAAGTCAAAGCATTATAGAGAAGCACTCTTTATTCAATTTTCTTTTATCCTAAACAATGCCTTTCCCCTTAGGCATCAAGGCAAATTGTATGGTGAAAGTACAGTAAGAGACCAGATACTTTATTTTCATGTTTCTTTATTTTACTAACATGACCTTGATCTTATTTATGGCAATTAATTTATTTCCTGTGATGGATGTATCCTGAAATTTCTAAATCTGTTACTGCAATATGTGAACATTCTGTGATTAGAATGTTCTGCAGTATACAACACAGCAGAATAGACAAAATGGACTTTAGATTCTGCAGAGGGTGACCTCTGGTGGCATTCAATAAAATATATATTTTCTTTTATACAAAAGTTTTATTTTGTAGTTTATATATATTTATTTATTTTGTCTCCACTTTATATAGAAACATAGACAAATTCCTCTGAATGTTCCGCTCTCCTCCCTCCTCCTCCTCTGACCTCGACTCTCCCCCAGACTCTTTACCGCCGTATGTAATACTTCTATTTGTAACACTGCTATATGTAACTTATAGCAAACATAACTACTCCGAATATATAATCTACCTGCAAAAAATTAACTTCTCCGTAAATTTATCGTCTAAAATGTAAATATAACTTGACTGAAAATGCATTGTCTAAAATGTTAATGTAACATTAACGAAATTGTAACTTTGCTGTAAATGTACAGTCTCTTCATCTGTTAACCGCATAGAACTTCCATGGTAATGCGGTATACAAGAATAAAGTTATTATTATTATTATAAAAACCATATGAGTTCCAGTGTGCCCATCTATACCATCTTCCTTAAAGATCCTATATAATTATCCCAAGTTGTTTTTTTTTTTTTTTAATTTAGGTACCGTCTTCATCTCTACTACCTCTACCAAGGCTGTTCCAGGTATTCACCACCCTTTCTCTGAATAAGTTTTTCCTTAGGTTACTCCTGAGTCTGTCCCCTTTCACTTATGCACCCTCATTCCATAGCTTCCTTTCAATTAAAATAAACTCACCTTCTGTGCATTTATGCCATGAATTTATTTAAATGTCTATCAAATGTATCTATCATATCATATATAAAATAAAGCAGAAAGGTTTTAATTTCTTGCAAAATCTGAAAAAAAGGGACAGGTAAAAGTTCCATGGTTCTGCTTGCACAAGATTTTGCTTATAGAGTTTTATCTCTTCTATTGCCCTGCTTTCCTTCGCTCTAAAATCTGGGCAGTCGTAATCAAGCATCTTCAAATTTACCATATGACTCTACTGCATTATAGAAGACAAATCATCTAAAGAATCCCAGTAATCATAAAATCTAGTTTAAATATGTCTTAAATATATTTAAATTTGGTTCACAAAAGTTCAGTCATAAATGATGGGTAATATGACACAGGAGTTGTTTGCATAAAGTCTTGATTGCAAAGGTGGATTACCATAGAAACAAAATGGAAGAAGGCATTTTAAGAATAGGGCCTAAAATCTTCAACATAAAATTAGTACAGATCTTCTGCTCTGCTACTTATGATAACTCTGCTCAATACTAATATTCAAATAAATAGCAATTAAAGGACCCCTTTTACAAAGCCGCAGTAGCGATTCCCCAACAGCAAATGCACCAAAGCCCATTGGAATGGAACAGACTTTGGTACATTTGCCACAGGGGAATCACTACAGTGGTTTTGTAAAAGGAGCCCTAAGTTGGCAAAAAGCCTGATTCTATAAACAGCACCACCTACAGAAATGGCACCAACTGCCTGTCATTCAAAGTTAGGTGCTATTTACAGAATCACTTCTAGCAGTGCCTAAATAGAGTTAGATGCCGGTACATGTCATAATGTTGTTAGGTGCCATTGACTTATGCTTGAGTCCTAACGACTTAATGAATTACAGATCTAAAAAAAGAAATCAGTTTTGTGCTAGTCCGATAAGGTCCTCCAGCATCATTCCCATGGCTGTTTTCAATGGTCCAGCCATCTGATTGCAGGTCTCCCTCTTCACCTGGTTCCTTTGATCTTCCTAAACAGATGTCCTTTTCCAATGATATTTTCTTCTGATAGTATGACCAAAATAAGACAGTTGTAACTTCATCATTTGGGCTTTGAGTGACATAGCCGGTTTGATCTTTTCCACAATCAATTTGTTAGTTCTTCTGGTGGTCCAAGGTATGCATAAAATCCTCCTCCAACACTAAAGCTCAAATGAGTCAATCATCTTTCTGTCTTGTTTCTGTAATGTCCAGCTTTCACATCTGTAATTGACCAATGAGAAAATAAATATGTGAACAAGTCTGATTGTCGTTTGGATTGGTATTTATTTGCTTTTGAATACTTTGTCAAGAGCCTTCATTGAAGAGCAACCAAGTGCTATTCTGTGGAGTATTTCTATCCTGCTAGTTCCTTCTATGTTTATAAAAGAGCCCAGGAGATTGAAATCTTTTACAACTTCTATTCTATCGCCTTCAAGCTCAAAATCTTCATCATCTTCATCTTGTTTATGTTCAGTTCTAATCCCATGCTATGATTTTCGCTTTTGATTTTTCTCAGTAGATACATCATATCTTATTTGCAGGAAGGGGTAAAACGCGGACCTCACGGACCTGACGGACCTCGCGGATCTAAGCTCGCACGTCCTTAAAAATCTGAGGTCCATGCCGCTTGTAGTTAGTTTCTGGCTCTGACAGACCTCGGTGACAATTTAGCGCTGACGGATCCGTCTCAGCATAGGGAGGGAAAAGTATTAGGATCCGTCAGCGCTACAATGTCACCGAGGTCTGTCGGAGCCAGAGACTAGTGCTGGAGCGGCTCTAAAACAAATCCTTTAAACTGGTTTCCTGCAGCCCTAGTAAATCGGCTCTGACAGACTTTGATGACATTGTAGCGCTGACGGATCCTAATACTTTCCCCTCCATATGCTGAGATGGATCCGTCAGCGCTAAATGTCATCAAGGTCTGTCAGAGCCAGAAACTAACTACAAGCGGCACGGACCTCAGATTTTTAAGGACGTGCGGGTTTAGATCCGCGAGGTCCATCAGGTTCATAAGGTCTATGTTTTACCCCTTCCCCTTAATTGCTGCTGCTGGTGATAAGTGTTGTATTAAAAAACAAAAGGAGAGAACCAACACAGTCTGCAGTGAGTGAAGCACAAACCAAAACAAAGAGAACTGCAGACAAATGTACAAAGATGCAGGCTAAATTTATTAAAACAGAATATATGAATGTGCTTAATGTTACCACCTTGAACCAAACCAAAGGACCCGACACGGTCCATGTTTCGGTAAACATGCCTTCTTCAGGGGTCCCAGGTGGATAAAGTATCAAATAGAGCCACAAACAAAAACTTAGCCTGTGCGAGGAAGAACAGCAGCAAAGAAACAATCTCTTTAAAAACTGCACCGCTATTTGATACCTTATCCACCTGGGACCCCTGAAGAAGGCGTCCTTTGGTTTGGTTCAAGGTGGGAACATTAACCGCATTCATAAATTCTTTTTCAATAAATTTAGCCTGCATCTTTGTACATTTGTTTGCAGTTCTCTTTGTTTTGATGAGTGTTGTATCATCATATTGTTAGACACCGGTATATTAGGCCGGGGTTTTCTTGGTCTAAAATAATGGCACCTAACTCAATTCACACCCATACTCTACCCCTTACCAAAGCCTACTTTTTGGGTAGGCACCTACCAAATTAGGCGCCTACCCAATGTTTAATTGGATTTTAATGACACTGTTCAAGCCCCCATTAAACCAATTAAAAATCAATGTGCTCTATTACAAAACTGCAGAAGTGATGCTGCTCCAGTAATTTCCATTGCTACCACAGCTTTGTAAAAGAGGTCCTAACTTAGTGGCTAGATCAGCTAGGTGTGCCAATCTAAGTGCCTAATGGCAGGTACTTTCTATAGAAGGGAGAAGCAATGGGTTTAAAAAGTGAGTGATGTGATGACACGGTGACAAAATTAATCGCTGTTCCCGTTCCCGCAGATAACCGCAGGAAACCATCTTCATGTCATTCTTTAAGGAAAGAGGGAAGAATCAGAGTATGAATGGCCACAACCACTGACCCGCAAGCTTTGCTTTGAAGAATGCTGGTGTAGAAGGACTGAGGTTGAAACAGACACTACAGAATGACAGTCTCTGGTATCCAGAGCAGATATTGTGATGTCATAATGCCTCATTCCACCAGTGCCTAAGAACCAATCACATCAGTGATGTCACAATGGCTTCATTATCCTTGGCTCACATAAGAATCAGAATATGAATGGCCACAACCACTGACCCGCAAGCTTTGCTTTGAAGAATGCTGGTGTAGAAGGACTGAGTTTGAAATATACTAGAAAATGACATGGGATTATTTCCCGCGGTTATCCACGGGGACGGGAACAGTGATGAATTTTGTCACCGTGTCATTCTCTAATTTGATGTTAAGGAGTTCATTGGCTTGTGGAGAGGGAAGAGATTGGGGATGGTTAATATCAGCATGAGAGGGGAGTAAGGGAATCATAACAGTGGAAGGGGGAAGGGGAACGGGGAAGAAGCTTGATTGTGTACCAGTCTAGGGAGCAGAGGGGCACACGCAAAGGTAGTGTGTCGATGTGGTAAAGAGGCAGTGAGGATGAGATAAGGAACAAACATTTCCCGCCGACTGAAAAGGATCAGTTTTAATTTGCAGCCCCTTTTTAAAAATCACCTGGTCATGTGATTCAAGGAAGTGGAGGAGGGGAAGCTATTCAGTGCAGGTCTGTTTTTCTCCATGTTGTGATCATTTATATGATTTCTGTGTATTGTGATCTGAATGGATGTGTGATCCCACAATAGCTTAACAGCAGCACATGATCAGTGAAGTGTGTGTTCTGATTACTAGAGCTTTACCAATATACTGTAGACACATTGATACATTGAAAAAGATATATGCTAATGTCTTATGGAGAATGTACATAGGTCTAACAAAAAGTGTGTTACAAAAGGTATTGTGTGGTATATAGCCCTTGCGTCCTTAAAAAGAAAAGGCAAAAAGCATCTGTATTACTTAGTAGTAGCCAAATAGTGCTAAAAAAAAGGAGAGAATCCTAGAAAATGGAACACATCAAAATAAGAATCTACACTAAAAAAAGGAGAAAGAAGAGACCAGGGAAAGAAAGGGGGAGGGGGCATAAAGGAAAATAAGAAAAAAGGAGAAAAGGGGGAGAGATAATGTGAGGAAATTGTATGTTAAAACCAGATATTGTGTGTGAGGAAATGATGTTTTAAAACACTTTTACCTGGTTATCATATGGCTATGTGTGTATATAGATCGTTATCACTAAATTATCGAAACTGTGAAATGATTGTAAGCTGGATAAACTTTAAAAAAAGGCTCATATGCAATCTATACTTCAGTGATCCCCAGAGATAATTCTGAATCAGTATGAATCCTGAATATAACATGTTTGTTACTGAATAAACACCCAGTAATGTCAAATATATCCAAGGCATGATCATCAAATATAAAGTACCTCTCAAAAAGACTCAAATATAAGTAATCTCTCAACAAATGTTAAACATATTGAGTTTGTGGCTACTCATTGACAAATCGCTCTTTTGTCTCATAAGTGCCTTATAGATCAAGCCTCATTTTTCCAATAAGAAATTTAGACTGTCGCAACTGAAGCTCAAACTAATATGATAGTTACTTACCATGTAATATCTGAAGGTCAGAGGAAGGCATACTTGAAAAAAAGTAGGTCACTTTTTCAGCACACTATAAGCTTTGTGGCAGCTGATGTCACTGTGACAAAAGTTTGCTGCCCAAATTTCAAAGCAATATTAACCGAAGAGTAAGAATCAAAGCAAGATGTGCTTCACGAATCGGTGTTATAGTAGGCTGATAGAAACACAATCATTCTAAATTATTTCTTTCTTTTTATATGCTAGAGAGGCATAACACACTAATCTCCTCATGAGCCCAGTGTGAAGTAACATCTGTGATTAAAAAAATCAAAAACAATTTCGAACTGGAATGCACATTCAAAAGGGCTGCTAATAAATACTATCCAAAATCTAAGGGCTCCTTTTACAAAGCCGCGCTAGGGCCTTAATGCATGGAATAGCGCGAGCTGGATTGCCGCACGCGCTAGCCGCTACCGCCTCCTTTTGAGCAGGCAGTAGATTTCCGTCTAGCGCGAGAAGCTCCATTTTATGTCCAAAATATAGGGCTTCTTTTACAAAGCTGCGCTAGCGGTTTTAGCACACACTTAGCATTGTGCTAAATTGCCGTGCGTGCTAGACGCTAATGCCAGCATTGAGCTGGCATTAGTTCTAGCCGCGTAGCATGGGTATAGCACATGCTAAAATTCTGCGTGCGCTGAAAACGCTAGCGCAGCTTTGTAAAAGGAGCCCATAGTTTTATGTCCAGGCTGCAGATCCCCCCCAAAAAAACTGTTAATGTTTGATGCATTTATGTTTCCACAAATTTTGTCCAATGACTCAAAAAAACTGGAGCAATGTACGTGAATGAACTCATCTCAAACCAGGAACGACTTCATTGGTTGCCATTTGAAGCAAAAATTTTGTTTAAGTTTGGTTGCATCTGCTTTAAAGCTCTGTTTGGTTAGGCTCCAGGATACCTATCCTCCCAATTAAAGTTACATAAGTCGAATAAAAATACCCAAAATAATTGTTTATTCAAGTATCCACTTTACAAGCTTGTCCTTATAAGAGATTTTTAGATAATACTTTTGCATTTCAGTTAGGAAAAATGAATTCTTGGTTAAATATTCTGATTCCACAAACACAATCATATTATGCTTTTAGAAAGTTATTAAAAAAACTTGTCTGTTTGATAAGATTTGAACTTGATTATTGTTGTATCTCTGTTTATATGTATGTTTCACTGATTGTACAGTCCTTCTTTGTTGTGAACCGCCTGGAACTTATGGTTGGGCTGTATACAAGAATAAAGATTATTATTATTATTATTATGTAAGTAAATAAACAGCAGGATCAAAGGAGGGATGTGATTATATGGACAATTCATCAAACATTAACATATTTTTTGAATCTGCAGCCTGAATATAAGATGATATTTTACATATAAAACTATGCTTTTCATAGTCTATATTACTGGCATCATAAGGCATAGAAACATAGAAATTGACGGCAGAAATGGGCCATAGCCCATCGAGTCTGCCCATACCAATGACCCACTCCCTGACTTTTACTCCCCTATAGATCCCACGTGAATATCCCATTTTCTCTTAAAATCTGACACGCTGTTGGCCCCAATCACCTTTCTTTCGGTGAAGAAGTACTTCCTAGCATCACCTTGAAATTTCCCTCCCCTGATTTTCAGCGAGTGTCCTCTGGTTACCGAGGGCCCTGTAAGACTAAAGATATCATCTTTCACCTCTATAGGCCCCGTGATATACTTAAAGGTCTCAATCATGTCCCCCCTCTCTCTTCACTCCTCCAGTGAGTACATCCACAGTTTTTTTAGCCTTTCTTCATACGTGAGATCCCTGAGCCCCAAGACCATCCTGGTAGCCATTCGCTGAACTGACTCAATTCTCAACACATCTTTCCGATAGTGTGGTCTCCAGAATTGAACACAATACTCGAGATGAGGTCTCACCATGGATCTGTATAGTGGCATTATGACTTCAGGTTTTCTGCTGACAAAACCCCTACGGATGCAGCCCATCATTTGTCTTGCCCTGGACGAAGCCTTCTCCACCTGATTTGGTAAATGGTATCCAAGCGTGATTGACATGCAGCTGATACCTTTCTTCAAAGAAACACAGAATAAAAACCCTAACAACTGCAAAATGTTATTGAAAGGCCCAAACTAAGCAGTATTTGCCAAAAGGTGAAGGGGATGAACCCAACTACAAAACTAACACCAGAATGATATAATAATAATAATATAATAATGGTGAAGTATGTCCTCAATGTGAGGTTACAAGGTTGAGGCAGCACAAAGTTCAAAAAGAAGTACAGCCACCGCGCTTGAACACGTTGGGCTTTTTCCAAGGTGAGGTAAACTTAGGGCTCCTTTTACTATGCCGCGTTAGGGCTTTAACGCGCGGAATAGCGCACGCTAAATTGCCGCCCGCGTTAGACCTTAACACCAACATTGAGCTGGCGTTAGTTCTATCCACGTAGCGTGGGTTCAGCGTGTGCTAAAATGCTGCATGCGCTAAAAACGCTAACGCGGCTTAGTAAAAGGAGCCCTTAGCCCCACACCATCATAGGAACATACTGTGCAATTATATAGTGCAATTGCACTATACAAGTTCATTCACTGTTGTTATTCGCACACAGTATGTTCTTATGATGGTATGGGGCTAAGTTGTGAGTTTATCTCACCTTGGAAAAAGCCCAGCATGTTCAAGAATGGTGGCTATAGTTCTTTTTGAATGCAGCTACCCACCTTTTCCTTAACCGATTGCATCCCCTCTTGCACCCATCAATCCTTGATCCTCTTTCCCCAGCAGCAGCAACTCTACCATTAATCTTACAATATAAACCCATCATCCTCCCCTTACCCATCCCTACCTCCTCACTGCCCTCTCCCAAATTCCCATCAACCTCCACTAATTTACCTGAGATAGGTCAGCAGCTCAACCACTACTAAGTTGCTCCACTCCTAATTTAGGAGGCTTTTATTATTATTATTATTAAGGTGGACTTGGGAAAATCCACTGCTTATTTTTGAGATAAACAGTATAAAATCTGTTTTACTATTTTGGGATCTTGCCAGGTACTTGTGGCCCAGGTTGGCCCTTTGGAAATAGAATACTGGGCTTGATGGACCTTTGGCTTATGCTTATATACTTACACACTTGTAGTCCCTTTCCTCTCCACAATCACACAATCATTGGCTTCTTGGGAATAATCCAACCACAGGGTTCTCTGAATCCTGTAAATATGCCTACAGCCTGTGGTGTCACAAAATCATAAAATTCTGTCCCTTTATCCCAAGGTGATATAGTTTGCAGGTCAAATTCTTCCCATGTTAACCATAAATATAATGGGTACATTTCAGCAATTATTAGACTGGATCAGAATTCTTGTGAAAAAAAAGGGCAGGAAATCTGTTATATCCATACTGTTGACAAGGCCTTTATTTAATATTTCATCCAAACTCTTCTACCAGGTACAAAATCAATGCATATAAGCATGTGTCCTGAGCATTTCTGCCATCCTCCTAGGAATGCAATGTGCCCTGTGGTTGTTAAATCTGATCTCCCTTCAGTTTTCTACTTCACAATAGCTTTTGCCTATTATTGTCAAAGCCTGAACAAATACACATGTCCATGGGGATCTATGATTTTCTAAAATGTGTCAAACATTTATTTTTAAACATGACTGCTCTGAAATCTCAAAGCACTCGTTTCACTGTACAACTGCAATGTTACTAAAATATGTCTAGAAAACAGTTTTTGATGTTGATGCTTTATGGAACTCCAAAAAGATTTTCATGGAACACTTGGAAGCATGTCTTATCCAGTCAAGTAAAACTCTAGTCACGTATAACCTTATTTAAAGTGGTGTGCAAAAGTCTGGAACCACTTGTAAATTTTGCATTTTTTTCAAATTTCTGACCTTTTATTTTAATTTCTTTGTTGACCCAATAGATTTGTCTGTATACCACAATATAAGGTATATATTTGGCTATTAGATCAACTTTTTAAGATCACTTGTTTCTAATTTTACAATTTTGTTGATAATGGAACATAGCTATATACTATAACTTTTACAGATCATTCTTCAAAACTGGACTAAGACTGGCCAATCAGCATGCATTATTTCTGACCAATTAGGCGGCTGCTTTTGACAGCCAATCATAGTCCAGATGTCTAGGTAACAGGGCAATTATAAAAATCACAGGCTTTGGGAGTTTCGTACACTTTCTGCATCAACTATGAACAAGACTCAGAAGCTGATGTTGGAGCGAGGAAGGATTTTCATGTGCCAGATCACCAGCAAAATCGGCTGCAGTCACAGTGTGGTAGTAAAGATTGTACAAAAGAAGAAGCTTTGGTCTGGTCAACTTCATGCATCAACACCATGCCAAGACTATGCACTTCAACACATTTCATTGACCAATCTCAAGTTAACCTCACCTTAGTTATGCATGAGTGGTCAGACAAGTGTCATGTCAGTATCAGTTCATCAACAGTTTGTCACCAGTTTTGTCTGCAGGGCTGCAAAACACACAACAAGTCTCTGATGACTGACATCCAAAGGCGCAACAGGACTGAGTGGGCGTGGAAGTACTCATGCTGGATATGTGATATGTGGGAAAAGGTGCTTTTCAGTGATGAAAGCACTTTCTGCCTATTTGGTAACCAGGCCCACACCTACGAGAGGAGGTTTCCTGGAGAGGAGTTCAATCCTGAGTGCCTCAGCCTCACTGTAAAGCATCCTTTGAAGGTCAAGGTCTGGGACTGCATGGCTGCCAGTGGCATCAGATATATGCACATCATCAATGGAATGGTCAATAGGACCAAGTATATCACAATATTGCAAAACTGCATATCACTTCTTCCTTTCCTCAGCACCCTGCATTTTGTTTGCTTGAATATCTGTCTTTACATAGAGAGCTACTCCTCCACATTTTCAACCATCTCTGTCCATCCTAAAAAGTTTATAGCCAGGTATGTAGATGTCCCATCCATGGGAATCACTGAACCATGTCTCAGTGATACCAACAATATCCAAGTCTGCCTCTAACATTAAGGCTTGCAGATCCTGATTTTTGTTACTTAGACTGCGGGCATTTGTGGTCATTGTTTTCCAGCTACTATTCCTTAACAATCTCATTTTTTTGTATAGTTTTTAATTCATCTCATTTCCTGTTGCATCACTAGGAATGAATTGCTAATATTGTTGTTTTCATCGCTATCTTTATTATCATCAAATCTTGTATTTTACTGGGAGTGGACACTGGAAGTAACCCCCATACATACCCCACCCCCACCTTCTAGTTTAAATGCCTAGAAACATATTGCTTGAATTTTCCAGGTAGGATTCCTTTTCCTGCCATTGTAAGGTGCAGCTCATCATTACAATACATTCTCTTGTTTTTCCATGTATTGCCCTATCCTCTTGTGCACCTAAAGCCTTTTTGATGACACCAGGCTTTGAGCCACCTATTTAAGTTCTCAGTATTTTGTACTCTTCCTTCTCCCTTTCCATAAGTAGGCCATACTTCTGAAAAAAGCTACCAAAAGGTTTTATCTCCTTCCCCAGCTCCTGAAAAGCTTTCTGTGTTGCAAGTTGGTTATTGTTGGCTAGGTCATTTGTCCCAAGCTGGATAATAATTTCAGGGTTTAAATTATTTGCTTCTTCACTAATTACAGTTGGTATTTGTCTGGCATTTCTGGTAGCTAAGGATCCTGGAAGGCATTTCACAATTTTGAGATCTATGTCCTATGTTCCAAGGTTAATCCCTCTGATGATGGAATCCCCTAGCAGAAATACTTTCCTGATTTGAGCTTTTTCATATGTGCTTTGGGGATGTTTTACTTCACAAGTTATCTTCACTGGTTCTAGTTCCTCCTCAGTTCTTTTATCTTGAGCATCACAATGTTCTAATGGAGCAAAGGGATTCTTTAGGGGCAACAATTATAAAAGTAGATGTTTCTGTGTCACATGCCACAGTCTTACCTGAGCCTATTGTGATCTATTTATTCCTGGGTTGTTTTATTCTGTGGGGGAGTGGTTGTAAATTGGTATATTTGTGTGGGGTGATTGCAGCTGCTTGAATTGCCTCCAATTCCTTTTTAAGTTTACAGAGCTCCTCTTTGATACTAGCAAGTTGAAGACAGATGGGCCAAGCCTTAAGCCTCAAAATGTAACGCCAAGTTAGAATAAAGAGTTGATTCTAAAAGCCAAATGCATCCCTTATAATGTGATACACAGACAACAAAACAATTAAAATAAAAGGTCAGAAAGTTGAAAGAATGGAAAATTCACAGATGGTTCCAGACTTTTGCCCACTACTGTAATGTAATATTGAGTTGAGATTTCTTTATGTTGTGCTGTTTTTCAAGACTTAGGTATTAATTTTCAAGTCTAACTTTATTTTTCTACTATTGCTATCTTATTTTCACTGTGCTATGGTAAACATACTGCCAACAGCATCTTGCTCTGAATACAGCTGTAATGCAATTATATTATGATAAATTTTAGCAATAAAAAGCTACCATTTTGGTGTCAATTCACAGTTTAGCAGTGACAGCAAAAGGTAGTAAATGGAAACTCTAAAGACATCTGATAACAGAGTAGATAGGCAGGCTGTTTCAGAGGACTCTGAGCCAGTGAAATGATGTTCTAACATCTGAAGGGAAATAGGCTTCAATATGTCACTTGCTTTAATGTGACACATTCACATATGTATACCTAAGTAAATAAGACCTTGTTTTATTATTACTGATGGTTTAGCTCTTAGGGAAAAAAACACTCTTTTAAGAATATAAGAAAAAAAAATAAAACAATTATCATACGGAGTCAGACCAAAAGTCCATCAAGTCTAGTATCCTGTTTCTAACAATGATCAATCCAGGTCAAAAGCGCCTCACAGAATTCCAGCATGATTATTTACTACATACCCTCAGGGATAAGTGTCTTTTCCTAGATCTACCTTAATAATGTATTTTGAAGTTCATTTCTAGCAATTTATCCAAACCTTGTTTACATGCAGCTACCTGACAGATACATGATACAGGTCTATAAACTACTGAGTAGAGTAGAATGGATAGACATCAATCTCTTGTTTACTCTTTCAAATAGACTAAAGGCTCCTTTTACTAAGGTGCGCTAGGGCTTTAATGCGCAGAATAGCGCGCGCTACACCTTAACATTGAGCTGGCGTTAGTTTTAGAAGCGTAGCGCGTGGTGTAGTGTGCGGTAATTTCCTGCGTGCGCTAAAAACACTAGCGCACCTTAGTTAAAGGAGCCATAGGACTAGAGGACACACAATGAAACTGCTAAGTAGTAAATCTAAAACAAACCAGAGAAAATATTTCCTCATTCAATGCATAATTAAACATTGGAATTTGTTGCCAGAGAATGTGGTGAAAGCAATTAGCTGGATCGGTAGCATGGAATGTTGCTACTCTTTGAGATTCCAGAATCTTCTGTTACTCTTTGGGATTCCAGAATCTTGCTATTCTTTAGGATTCTGAATGGAATGTTCCTACTCCTTGGGTTTTGGCCAGGAACTAGGGACTTGGATTGGCCACCATGAGAATGGACTACTGAGATTGGCTATTCTTATGTTCTTAGAAAGATGTGGATAATTTCCTAAAAGAAAAGTCCACAAGCCATTATTAAGATGGACTTGGGAAAATCCACTGCTTATTTTTGGGTTAAGCAGTATAAAATCAGTTTTACTTTTTGGGATGTTACCAGGTGCTTGTGACTGCATCTAACTGCCTTTGATATTCTCTAACCTTATTGTGAAAATTCTATAGCACACTAGCTGATTACCCGGCGTTGCCCGGATGTTTATTTATCCCAAAATGTCCAACCCCCTACATGTCCCACCCACCATGTTACCCCCCCACATGTCCCATATGCCCCACCCCCATGTCCCAACCCCCTACCCTCCACATGTCCCAAAGGAATGTCCCTCTCTATGGGGCTGAACTTAGACTTAAACGGCATCAGGAGTGTCGGTATTCATCTCTGCGAGCCTGAAAACTATGGGTTGGACATTAATATCTGTCACTTTTGATAATTTTAACATATCACCCCCTTCCCACCCCCACAGTATTTTACCCCGTCCCACCTGCACAATATTTTTCCCCAGATAGTAAGTCATATGTGTACCAAGTTTGGTTGAAATCTCTCCATGCGTTTCAGAGTTATGCCGAGTATTCATCTGTGAGCCCGAAAACACTATGGGGTAGATACTAAAATCTGTCATTTTCAATCATTTTTACATATCCCCCCCTTCCCACCCCCACAGTGTTTGTCCTCAGATAGTAAGTAATGTGTATGTCAAGTTTGGTTGAAATCTGTCCATGCATTGAAGAGTTATGCTGGAACATACATACATACACACACACACACATATATTCAAATTATAATGTGAAATATTTGACAAAATGAATACAATACAACTAACGCAAAACTTGATTATAAACAACATTTTTAGTTTCACCTCCAGGAGCAAGAACATATAAATTCTTGGGTGAACCCACCCTTGAGCAAGCAACATAGAGTTGTGGGCCGCGAGTCCCCCAGAACATATCACCCCAGGTAGTGAGGGATCTGCATACCAAGTTTCGTTCAAATCGGTCAAGCCATTTTTGAATTACTGTGAGAATGGCAGCTTTTTACATTTTTTCCATTGACATGAATGGGTTAAATCTGATTTTCTGTTTGTAGCTCCGCCCACGTGTGCAGGTGGGCCGCGAGACCCCCAGAACATATCACCCCAGGTAGTGAGGGATCTGCATACCAAGTTTCGTCCAAATCGGTCAAGTCGTTTTTGAATTATAGTGAGAATGGCAGCTTTTTACATATTTTCCATTGACATGAATGAGTGAAATCTGATTTTCTGTTTGTAGCTCCGCCCACGTGTGCAGGTGGGCCGCGAGACCCCCAGAACATATTACCCCAGGTAGTGAGGGATCTGCATACCAAGTTTTGTTCAAATCGGTCAAGCCGTTTTTGAATTACTGTGAGAATGGCAGCTTTTTACATTTTTTCCATTGACATGAATGGGTGAAATCTGATTTTATGTTTGTAGCTCCGCCCACGTGTGCAGGTGGGCCGCGAGACCCCCAGAACATATCATTCCAGGTAGTGAGGGATCTGCATACCAAGTTTCGTTCAAATCGGTCAAGCCGTTTTTGCATGATCGCGGCACATACACACATACATACCTCCGATTTTATATATATAGATAACTGCAATGGGGGTGTGGATGTAGGAGTTGAATGACCAGCACTTATACAATAAAGTTAGAAACTACCAACACTTATTTGTGCAGTATAAACATTTTATACCATTTATAACAGGCATTGACATGGTATAAGCAGCAGCATTTAAATGTTGTAAGGTAAAAACCAACTTACACTAGTTTTCTATAATGGCAATTGCATGTATAATTGTGTGTGTGTGTGTGTGTGGCGGGAATTGGGATTTGATATACTGCTTGGACAAGGTGTATTAAGTAGTTTACAATCTGATATTCAAACATTTTCCCTATCTGTCCCAGCGGTCTCACAGTCATCCTTTTTTTTTTTTTTAACATATTATTATTAGAAGTGGAAAGGGCCCCGAAGGTCCCAATACAAGGCAAAGGTGAAAACACAAGTACAAGTAGTCACCTGGGGCAGTAGAGGATTAAATGACTTGTCCAGGGTAAATAAGACCTTATTGTGGAGCAGCATGCAGCATTCTGGTACCTACCATATTTCCCCGAAAATAAGACAGTCATATTAATTTGGGGTCCAAAAAACACATTAGGGCTTATTTTCGAGGGATGTATTATTTATTTATTTTTCATGTACAACAATCATCTCTCCCTTCCTCTCCTCCATCCCAATTATTCATCTTTCCTTTCTCCACCTCCCCCCCCATGTGCAGCATCTTTCTATCTCTCCCTCCCATCCCCTTGTGCAGCAGAACCCCACCAACCCTCTCACCCAGCCCCTTGTATAGCATCTATCCATCCCTCCCTTCCATCCCCCTGTGCAGTAGAACCCCATCAATCCTCCCACCATGAAACTGACATACATTAGCTCTGAGGCCTCCAAAAGCAGCAGTGGCGGCAGCGCTCTGAATGGGCTGCTTCGCGGCCTTCCCCACCAGGGCCTTCCCTCTCTAAATCACTGATGATGTCATCAGTGATGCAGCAGAGGGAAGGCCTCAGCAGGGAAGGCCACGAAGCAGCCCGTTCAGAGCGCCACTGCTGTTTTTAGAGGCCTAGAAGCAGAGGTATGTAAAGTCTCATTGTGGTGGGGGTCACGGAACTAATGAGTCAGATTTTTTCGGCAAATTGAGCAGCACTAGGGTCAGGGATAGAGTTGGGATGTGTTGGAGACATTCAGGAGGGGCTCCGGGGGTCGATCTTAAATAGGGTATATTTTTCTGGTAGGGCTTATTTTAGGAGCATCTTTAAAAATCATGCTAGGGCTTATTTTCAGGATCGGGCTTATTTTTGGGGAAACATGGTAGCTTTAAGTGACATGTACAAAAATTATTCTCAACTGCTTTTTCCACATCCTCTAACAATGGGTTCTAGAACTTATTTGTGGCTTATGAAGCTTCATGGTAAATAACAGCCATGGTAAACAAACAAATTGTATTTATCCATTCTACTTCACTTAAGATTTTGTGAACCTCTATCATATCTCCCCTTAGTCATCTTTTTTCCAAGCTGAAGAGTCCTAAATTCTTTATCCTCAGAGAGTCTTCCCAGCCTTTTGGTTGCTTTCCTTGTACCTTTTCTAACTTCTCTGCATCTTTTCTGAGATGTGGAAATCAGAAGTGCAAATACTCGAGAGGCATGTGCCCCTAGACCAGTGGTCTCAAACTCGCGGCCTGCCAGGTACTATTTTGAAGCCCTCGGTATGTATATCATAATCACAAAAGTAAAATTAAAGTTTCTTGTTCATATGTCTGTTTAGCTATAAATTAAAATATTATTATTAAGACTTAGCCAAAAGGGAAGATTTATAAACTATAAAGAGTTTTACCTCATGCAAAACTGTTATTTCTTTAATAAGACAGAACCCCTACATACACTCTCCACTCCACACAAGACCACCCTCACGCCTATTCGCCCAACAGCCCCCCTCACCCCTACAAACCGACCAAGCCCCACCCAAAAAAACCAAGAACTCTAAAAAAACTGGCGTACTCCCACTACTCCCCACCTAATCACACCAACCACCAGTCCCTACTGGGCTTTTACCTGAACATCAGATCAATGAGGAATAAATCCACACTGATCAAAGACTGGCTGACCAAAACTAACCCTGACTTTGTCCTTCTCACAGAAACCTGGTTGCTTTCAGACAAAGACATCATCATAAAAGATTGTCTACCACCACGATTTAAGATACTCTCCCTAGCCAGAACATGGGGAAGAGGAGGAGGACTAGCAATAATCTTCCGAGACCACCTCAATGCTTCCATTCTCAACACAACCTCTTCACCCAATTCTGAAATTCTAACCATCGCCCTAGCATCAACATCTCTGCCCTCCTCACTAACCATCACTTTATTTTACATACCCCCCAAAAAATGGACCACGACCAAAGACGACTTCGCTGAATCACTACTTACCAATTATCTAACAAGCCCATACAACCTATTGTGCGGGGACATCAACATACACCTCGAGCAAACTGACCAACCTGAAATCTCGGATTTCTGGTCATTGCTCTCCCAACTAGGCTTTGACAAACACCCCCCTATCAAAAC
Source organism: Geotrypetes seraphini (assembly GCF_902459505.1). Lineage (NCBI taxonomy): Eukaryota > Metazoa > Chordata > Amphibia > Gymnophiona > Dermophiidae > Geotrypetes > Geotrypetes seraphini. Next base: position 60,048,974 of record NC_047088.1, read on the forward strand.
CCACCAAAGAGGACATCAGTTAGACCTGGTAACTTTATCCTCCAAGGAACAGGCCAATCCCACTTTTTATTGGAAACAAGGCAGCTGGTCAGACTCCCTTTGGCCTGACCACCGCCTATGTACCTTCACCATTGGATGCCAACTCAAACCTCCTAAAAGCGGCAAAACAAGAATCATCAAAACCCACACTACCAGAGGAAAGATTGACCCAATGGAATTCTGGTCCCATTTCGAAATCAACACCAATCCAATAGAAGATACGGAACAAATCATGACCTCCTGGATACAAGATAGTACCAACCTACTAAACGAGATTGCCCCCACAAAAACCCGCAGAATAAGAACCCCTAACCAAGAGGGCTGGTTCGACCCCAAACTGCTGCTATGCAAGAAGGATCTCAGAAAAGCTGAAAGATTATGGCAAAAATCCGGAACCCTAGAACACAGATTGGCCTGGAGACAAAAATTAAAACAGTACAAAACCCTCACTAGTGAAAAAAGAAAAAACTTCTACTCCCACAAAATTGGTAATCCTAAAACCAATAGCAGTAACCTCTTCAGACTGGTCAACGATCTATACAACATAGAAACCTGCACAAACCTGCACAAATCTTAACCGCCAACACCCTTGCCGACTTCTTCAATACCAAGATCCAAAAATTAAGAACAACACTACCGGCCAGTCCCAACCCCCTCGAGCTCTTCCCCATCCTCACAGACATGAATCTATCAAACCCAGATCCTGGAGCCAGAGTCGACCTTAGCTGGAAACAATTTGCATTAACCGACTGGCAAACCTTCAATATTTATTACAACAAGTATACACACTCCTACTGCCATCTGGACACATGCCCACCTAATATCATGAAAACTGCCCCTCCCCCCCCCCCAACTTTAAAGCAAAAATGATGACATGGGTTAATTACCTACTATCCACAGGAAACTTCCCGTCGGAGCAAGGTCATATAATGATTACCCCAATTTTAAAAAACACGAAAGAACCACCTAACTCCCCATCTAACTATAGGCCGATCGCCAGCATCCCCCTATTTACCAAAATAGCGGAAGGGATGGTAAAGGCGGAACTTTCCGCATACCTTGAAAAATTCAACATTCTATGTGACAACCAATCAGGATTTCGCGCAGACCACAGCACTGAAACCATCATATCCTCCCTTCTCAACCACCTCCACACGCTCTTCAGTCAGGGCTCAAGTGCCCTGATCATACAACTCGACCTGAGCAGTGCTTTTGACCTGGTCGACCACACCATTCTCCTTGAATGCCTAGCTCACATTGGCATCTCAGACCAGGTCCTCAACTGGTTTCAGGGATTCCTACAAAACAGATCATACAAGGTATTCAAGAATAACTCTTTCTCTTACTGCTGGGACAACACCTGTGGGGTCCCACAGGGCTCCCCCCTATCCCCCATCCTATTCAACATATACCTAGCCTCCCTAGGTAAACTCTTACACAACCTAAATCTCAAATTCTTCATTTATGCAGACGATATCACAATAGCCATCCCACTAACCAACTTTTCACAAGAACTACTCGACCACATCACAAACATTCTCAACCAGATAGAACTCTGGATGCTTTCATTCAGACTGAAATTAAACCCCGACAAATCAAAATTTTTCCTAGCCTCCCCCAAAGATAAAATCAAGGAAACCACAATTCAACTAAAAGGAATGACCTTCCCCCTCGATCCGACCATAAAAATTCTGGGAGTCACGCTGGACAAAAACCTATCCCTAGAAAACCACACCGACCTCATCGTTAGGAAAAGCTTCTCGGTACTTTGGAAACTTCGCACCATAAAAAAATACTTCAATGACACTGCATTCCGCCTACTTGTACAATCCTCCATCCTCAGCATTCTCGACTACTGCAATATCATCTTCCTTAACGCCACAAAGAAAACTACCAGGAGACTAAAAATAATCCAAAATACCGCAGTGCGCCTCATCTTTGGCCTAAAGAAATGGGAACATGTCACCCCTTTCTACCACCAACTTCACTGGCTGCCATTTGAATCTAGAGTTCTTTTTAAATTTGCATGCTTCTGCTACAAATCGGTTAACGGTTCTTCTCCAAGTTACATAAATACCCACTTTAACCTTTATTGCAACAACAGGACATCACGCAGAATTCAACTGTTCGCCTTCCCTTCGCTAAAACACTGTCATCTCAAAAGATTCCTCGATAGAACTTTCGCCTTCCAAGCAGCCAAGTCAAACCCATGGCTAGCCCAGATGATACTCGAGGCCCCCACTTACCTTGCCTTCAGAAAACTACTAAAAACTTACCTATTCAGCAAACACGACCCTCAATATTCCCTTCACCCCACATAACACTCGCCCCACCCCTGCCCCCTTCCTCCTTCACCAGACCCTCCCTTTTTCCCGCTCTCTACTTCCCTTGTCTAGTTCGATCAAAGCTGCAATTCTGTTAAATTGTTGTAAATCTTCCCCTCATTGCAGACTGTTGTAAATTGCTGTAATTTCATTGCTGACTGCTGTAAATTGTTGTAATTTATCGTAAATCTGCTTGTAATTTGCTGTAAATCTGCTTTTGTTGTAAATCTGCTTGTCAATGCAGGTCATTTGCTAATTGATGTAAACCGCCTAGAACTCGCTGGGTATGGTGGTATATAAGAATAAAGTTATTATTATTATTATTATTAACTATTTTTTCTGATGCCCTCCAAGTACCTACAAATCCAAAATGTAGCCCTGCAAAGGGTTTGAGTTTGAGACCACTGCCCTAGACCAAGGGGTAGGCAATTCCGGTCCTCGAGAGCCAGAGCCAGGTCAGGTTTTCAGGAAATCCACAATGAATATGTATAAGATGGATTTGCATGCACTGCTTCCTTGAGATGCAAATCTATCTCATGCATATTTATTCTGGATATCCTGAAAACCTGCCCTGGCTCCGGCTCTCGAGGACCGGAATTACCTACCCCTGCCCTAGAATGATAGAGTTGCATTATGATATTATTTTATTCTCTAGTCCTTTTCTACCAATTAATAATTAATAATTTTGATTTGATTTTTTTTTCTTATTTTCCATATAGCCATCTGATCCACAAACAATTGCATCTTCACAGTACATTATTCCATCCCTCCCATACAAGTAGTGTAACATAGCATGTGTGGGATCTATATCAAAATGTTTTGCCTTGCCAATCATGTCCAGAAATGTGTTGTGATTTGTTTGACATTCTGTTTTGTTTCGGAACATTGCAACATATCTTATAGTTTAACTACTTTCAATAAACTTTTAACCTTTTCAACTTACTCAGTTTTGAGCCTCAGAGTTTACAATGGACAAAGCTAATACATGTTAGTATTTGAAATGAAATTGTTGTGGTACAGTGTAGTGGAACACAGCCAGAAGCTTTTGTCCTCTCTAAGAACACCTTACATTTTCAAGGATAAATTTTTGTTTTCAAAAGTGAGGGAAATTGTTTGTTGTCTGACCATTTGATTATTCTTATTGTCTGGTCCCAGTCTCTCTTCCACTTTCCCCATGTTAGTCTATGATGTAAATGGTACAGTAAAGTTCCAGCATATACTTTGCCAAGCCAGCTCCTGCCCCACCCCCCAATCTACCCCTTCACTATTTTATCCAGCAAGAAAAATACATGTACAGTACAGTAGATAATGCTTAAACTTTTCACCATAGGTAGGAGGCATTTTCTTTTTTTATGTATACTTATTTTTAAAATATTTAACAAATAATTATAAGTTATACCACTTGTTCATGCAACACAGTGCCTTAGAAAATAGAAACTCTAAAGAATATAAAAGTAAAACATTAAGAAGAAACTTAGGCACTTCCTCAGACCACTATTATATGAATGGGCGGAGTACTATTATCATTAATCATAAGTTTTGGAGAAAGTAAGTTCTTAGTAATTCTGCATGACGACTTCATAACTTAATAATAGCTGACTCCCAACAGAAATTCTTGTTTAACAAAAACTGCTGCATCAAGGAATACTTCTGTTCTTCCAGCACTGCATTTTTTTTCAAAATCCCCATGTCTATGCCTGGTGTAATATAATTGCAGGTACTTCAATGTAATCCAGGTGTCAATTCTGGCTTACACATGTGTTCTATAATAGAATCCGGGTGCCAGGTGCCAGCATCAGAACATCTAACTGGGCTCCCATTTAAAGAATTGTGCTCAGAGTAGTTATGAAGCTGGTATACTGGTGGTAGAAGAAAGACTGCAAGTTCCAGAATGCACTGCTTGATAATGTTTTGCAAAAATGATCTTGGAGCGAAAAATTTTTCAAAATGTTATGGCTCTTTGCTCATTTTTCTTTAAAAGTCAATTTCTTAAAAAAGAATATCACAGGGAAAGGGTTTCACTGTAGTGTAATTATCTCTTGCATTCTCAGATACCATCACCTTTAGCTTGGGGTCTGTCACTTCTGTAGCAAACTATTATCCATTGATAGCTTCTAGTCGCAAAAGGATTATTGTTTAATTTATCTCAAATGCTAAGCAAGGTTTAACACTTTGTGCAGGTAGTACAAATGGACCAGCCCACTCCTTTGTAATGGATTTCACCCTCACAAAGAAAAATTTACTTGTTCAGTAGTAACATTTGTCATGGTTCTTCTTAAAAGAATCATACAAAATGATGCCTATAGAGAAATAGAATGTATCTCTGGGGCTGGAAATTTTATATTAAATAGTATCTAAGCAAATTTAGAGCTGGGCTTTATTCTTATGCTGCCACATAGAACAGCTGTCATAAGGAAATGAGCATTAGCAAGGACAATTCTCTTGCTGGGAGCAGTTATGCATGTACGTAATTATATTACATCCTATAAGGTAGCATGTAAGTATCTTAGGGGCCCTTTGAGCTTAGAACATTTTAATGCAGCTTTCCTGGATGCTAAGCCCATATTTCAGGTGAATATATATACTGTATATTATATTGGAGCTCTGATGGAGCACTGATGAAGGTTTGGGGATAAGGTTTAGTTGAATTGTTAGCTCTTTGATGGGGAAGCACAAAGTAAAATCTAACGGCCTCTTTTACAAAGCCGCGCTAGCGGCTGCACTGCGTTAATGGCCCCGAAACCCATAGAGATTTAAAGGGTTTGGGGGCTGTTGCTGCGCGGCATCAGCTGGCGCGGCTTTGTAAAAGAGACCGTAAGTTTTTACCGAGCAGCATTCCTGCTATCTCAGGGTCCATTGAGAAACATCTAGTGCCAGTGACAAAACCTTGTCCTCCCTCTCATCATATGGGGAATGAATCAGGTATATCCATAAGTTCTGGGGAGAGGGTCTCCCTGGCTCCATTTGCAAACTCTCATTTCTTTCCTAGGGGATTTTCCCAAGTTGGTATTTCCCCAGGAGGAGAGAATAAGACTTTACATCAACCTCTATTGAGACCACCTCCGATAGACTCTAAGATTTGACTAGTAGAATTTTCGATAGAGGTACCCTCCTCGGAAGTAGTACCGCCACAATTCTCACTTTTAGATGTTTGGAAGGTTGTCAAGAGGACTGAAGCATTGTTACAGGGTCCAGTGCAAAAATTGTGTACTTTTTCTGAGCAAGTTTGTCTAATTCCTAGGCAGCTTACAATATATTCACATACATAGTACTTTAAAACAGTACAAAAGAGGGGAAAATCATCAAAATTTACATTACAGTTAATCCTCGATCAGAACTAATCAGAAAGCATAACAAACAATTGTATTTTTAGGAGTTTTCTGAAAGTTTCTCTATTGGCACATTTCCTTAACTGCCCTACCATCGAATTCCATAATTTCACCCCAGCATGTGGGAAGCGGTACATTTTTAACCTGCTATAAACACACTCTGCTGTTTACTGCAGCTTAGCAAAAGCACCCCTTAGATAGGAGAAAAAGCACATCAGAAATTAAAACAGTGCTCTAATAACCCAATTTAGACATGATTACTGGATCGGGGATATAGATTAATGAACAGAATAGGAAATGGTCAGTGCCACAAATTAGTTGGCCTTAGCTCATACCTTTCTCAGTTGCCTTCAGGCATACTAGGCATGTTCTTGTCCCCAGAGAGCTAACACAGGGGCCCTTTTACAAAGAACTATGAAATGGGCTTAGGGTGTGAGCATTGGAGTAATTACCACTGCGCTAATACTTTAATACATGCAGTCGCTTTAGCATGTGCTAACCGCTAAAGATGTCCAAAGGATATAATGAGTGTTTTTAGCCGTTAGCGTGCGCTAATGCGATTGTGTGCACCAACGCATTAGTTTATGTTAACGCCCTTAATGTTTTTTCATGAATCCCCCCCCCCCCCCCTGTTCAAGTGGCTGGAGACTTGAACATCGGGGCCAAAAGAATTGCCAGAATGGATTCTCTTTCCCACATCATTGGGCTAGAGACTCCGTTCTGTGAATTCAAATAACAGACGAGGAAAAGCCATGTAAAAACAAATGGTTTATTGACAGAGCTTCCACAGTCTGGGAAGAGCAAGCCCTCAAAATTTCAGTGCTCTTCAAAGAGAGAAAACAAGGCAAACAAATTTATACCCTAAGTGACATCATTTGTAATAATTATCATGCTTTAGAATACAATGGCACAGTTAAGTTAAGTTTAAGTTTAATAAGTTTATAATAAGTTTATTAGGATTTTATATACCGCCTATCAAGGTTATCTAAGCGGTTTTTACAATCAAGTACTCAGTTAATCACATGACTTCCTTTCCAAAAATGCCTTACGTCAATGTTAACATTAAAAGTCCATTCTAAACCCAGCTGGCGGCAGTGTTTCACTTTTCTTCCTAAATCAGTTTTGATCTTTGACCTTTCCAAGTATCAATCATGTCAATTGCAAAGCCCTACTTCCTACAAACACATCTTGACTTCTGTATGAACTTCAAAGTGTAGTATTGCATTTTCTAATCTCTAAGAAACAGATTCTCTGTAAAACACCCAAATTTCCTGTTCCTCTGAGAACCTTATCCCATAGATGTATGTGAACAATGGTACATAAATCTATGTCTCTTAAGAGTCACAAAATCAACCTTCTGAACTTCCTAGCATTAGCTGAAATGTAGAATCAGCAATTTAGACAGGGAATGCCAATCTGTGAGCTAGCTAAATCTATTTATTGCAATCTATTTATGGCTGAGTTTCCAATGCAATGTGCAGATAACTGTATTTTTTTAATGTGTTCACTTAAGTTTGATTCATTCACAATCTCAGTTTTCATATCATCGGTAACAACTGTCACACTTGTAAATTCCAGAAATCTTCAACACCCCCCACCCCTTAGTCTGCTGTTCTAAACATTATGCTACTCCTTCTAGTCATGAAAAAATAAAGTTGTTACTGAAATATTGCATCAGGGTTCATTGTTTAACAGAAACAAAAAAAAAGCCAATAAAAGGGAGGAGAGGTGGTGTTAGGTGCAAACCCATATTTTCTCTGACCTTATGATTCTGTCTAGAGAAATCAAACTGAAATAAATTAGTATTGCTTTTCTATGTCTATTCCCATTGTATTTCTTAAAAAGAAAAATAAATATATATATATAAAAACTAGTTACTCACATATAAAAGGTTAGACTTGTCTTATTTAAAGCTGCTCCCAGAGGCATCCATGTGGACAGGTTTATGCTCAGCAGACAGTTTTTGTTTTTCTTTTGTGCCAAAGACTGAAACTAAATTGCCCTCAGGCTTTGAGCAAATGACTCACCTTTAATATAGTATATTCACCAAAGTGCTAAATTCAAGGTGGCAGAAACTGAACTGAGTTGGATCCTCAGAGGAGTACATTACTTATTTTGCTAGACTTACCTGAGGTGGATTTAAAAAGTGGCCTTCTATCTAGCAAGGCAAGCTGCGAACAGATATAGTGGGCAGTTCTGCATGTAATAGTCATTGCCTGCCTCTGGCTGCTATTGTTGAAAACAACTGTCACCGGCATAGTGCGTATTCACAGTAAGCAACAAGACATGTGTGGGACTGTGAGATTGTCTGAGGAAATACAACCTTCCACATGACAGCAAGATGCATGTCTCAAGGTGTCTAACTGCCTGTTGTAAGTCCTTTTATACTTTATTTTCAATTGCAGTTTAGTAGCTCAGTTAAAGGTGCTACTATGAAAATATCAAATTAATGTAATGGTAAATGCACACATGTGCATTCCCCTGTTATTAAATGGTTTTCTATTAATGGGCTTCATTTGCAAAGAGTGAGCAGTGAGACTGTTAGAATTTCCAATAGCAGTGCAAACTAGCCTACAAGCATAATCAGCTGAGGCCTGAGCCATGATTGGAGGTCAAATCTGAGATTTGTTCATCAAACTTGAGAGAGAAAATACAGGCAGTGCAGGTCTCCCTCCATATTCACAGGTTTGGCATTCATGACCTAAACATGTATACTCTAGAGCAGTGGTTCCCAACCCTGTCCTGGAGGACCACCAGGCCAATCGGGTTTTCAGGCTAGCCCTAATGAATATTCATTAGAGAGATTTGCATATAATGGAAGTGACAGGCATGCAAATCTGCTTCATGCATATTCATTAGGGCTATCCTGAAAACCTGATTGGCCTGGTGGTCCTCCAGGACAGGGTTGGGAACCACTACTCTAGAGGAGGTTTGCACAACACACAAGGTAACTTTATGTCAGCTAAATAAATTACATCAAAAACCTACTCTGACCTACTCTAGAGGAGGGACAGGGGAGATATGATATAGACATTTAAATACTTGAAAAGTATTAATATAGGATCAAATCTTTTCCAGAGAAGGGAAAATGGTAAAACTAGAAGGCATAACTTGAGATTGCAGTGAGGAAGTCTTAGGAATAATATTAGGAAATTATTTTTTCCACGGAGAGGGTGGTAGATAACTGGAATGCCCTCCTGATGGAGGTGGTGGAGAGGAAAACAGTGACGGAATTCAAAAAAGTGTGGGATAAACAGAGAGAATCTCTAATTAGAAAACAAATGGTATAAATTAAAGAACCGAGGCCATTATCGGATAGACTTATATGATTTGTGTCCCATATATGGTGATTCAGTGTAGGATGGGCTGGGGAGGGCATCAATGGGAACTCCACTAACTTTGAACATGAGGACGTTACTGGCCAGACTTTACACCAGATATCCTGCAAACAACGGGATGGTTGGATAGGCTGGAGTGAGCTTAGATGGCAACTTCAGCAGTTGGCACCTAGGACAATACCAGGTGGACTTTAGTCTATGGCCCAGAAATATCAAAGAAAAGACAAGTTAATTAAATCACGTATTTTTATTTGAAATAACTAATGGGCAGACTGGATGGACCATTCAGGTCTTTATCTGCCGTCATTTACGAGACCTGTATGTTTGAACCTCCTCAAAAACTACTCTCAGACTCACTCCACTACCTTTACTATCATTCTGTTATTAAGTCTCTATCCTCAAACTGTATTCTCTATTGTCATGTACCATCCTGGAAATGTCCAGTTCTCTTCTTATGTAATCCGCTTTGAACCGCAAGGTACAAGCGGAATAAAAATCACTAATGTAATGTAATGTAATGTAATCTAACTTGTATCTTGAAAGCAAGTATAAAGTGTCACTCACGTCTCATCCCACAAGTTCCTGATAATCTCCCTTGAGCCCAATAGAACGTCAGCTAGTTACCTCAGATGGTAGAAGGAGGAGGCAGAAGCAAAGTGCTTTAGTACTAAGAGCACCACGCTTAATCCAAATGCATGCACTGTTATGCACGACCTTGCCGGGTATGGGGCTGGAGTTTCCATGTGAGGTTTTCCTTGACCTGAGGTGAGATTTGTCTTATTCATGAACGTATGGTATTCGTGAAGCGGCTGCACCCCTAGCCCCTGTGAATATGAAAGGAGACCTGCATTTCTATCTCTTCTAGATTATTACAACAGGTACAAAACTTAGGCCCTCTTTTGCAAAGGTGCGCTAAGCGTTTTAAGCGCAGATTTAGTGCACGCTAAATCAACGTATGCACGCGTTAGCATTTAGCGCGTGTTTAGCGCACGCTAAAAATCTTAGCACATCTTTGTAAAAGAGGGAGTTAGATTATAAGCCCATTAGGGACAGAAAAATGCATGCATATAATATATATAAACGGCTTTGGTTGTACCACAGAAAGGTGATATATCAAGATAAATCAGTGTAAAGTCCATTGACTTCTGACAACCATCTTAAACTTCATCCACTGAGAGAGATCTAATCTTAATGTTAAAAAAAAGTTCCTTCTCTTTCTTATCCTTTTGATCACTGCAATAAACATCTGGACATGTATGCATTTCATAATTCATAAAAGTGTAGTCATATGTCTAAATAAAAGCCTCATGAACCACTCCTCCTCAGGTTCTAAAGCAAAGGTGTTTCCACTAATGCTTCCAACTTAGGCCCCTTTTATGTTTATTAAAAACTTTATGTACCGCATAATAGCCAAAAAGGATCCAAGCCAGTAGGGTTCTTTATTGCCAGCTGTTGTGGTTAAAGCTCCAATGCTCATAGGAATTCTATCAGCATCAGAGCTTTTATCACAGCGTCCGTTGATTTTTTTTTTTTTTTAAACCCTAATGTGTCTTGATAAAAGGGGGCCTTATTCATTATTATTATAAAACGCTTACTTTTATAATGGTACTTCAAAGCAAGTTAAATTCAGATATAGTAGGTATTGCCCTGTACCCAGAGTGTTTACATTCTAAGGGGATTTTTTTTTTTGCCTGAATTGCTATAAGGCCCTGATTCTATAACAGTGCCTAAAAAAACAGATGATGAGAAATGTGGTGCATAGCGCCCGTCAATCTTCTGTTTGGCACCATTTATTGAATCACACCTAGCAGCGCCTAAAACGGACTTGGCACCCCCTATTTATGCCAGGGTTTTCTTGGCCTAAATACTGGCACCTAAGTTCATTTTAGGTACCTACACCAAAAACACACCTGAGATCTGCCATAAACTGCTCTTAACCACATCCACTTTCTGGTAGGCACTTTGAACTAGGTGCCTACCCCAAATCGGTAAGTTGCCTACCACCCAATTAATTTTAATTTAAGCTAATTATCAAGCCAATTAAGCTCGTTGCCAGTGCCAATTAAGCCTATTAAATAATTTAGGCACCTGATCTAGTTACCTAACTCTAGGGGCTCCTTCTACTAAGCTGCATTAGGGCTTTAATGCATGGAATAGCGCACGCTACAGTGCCACGCTGGCGTTAGTTCTAGTTGCGTAGCGTGGGGTTAGCGCGCGCTAATCTACTGCGTGCGCTAAAAACACTAGAGCACCTTAGTAAAAGGAGCCCTAGGTGTCTTTTATAGAAACCGCACCTTGATCTTCTTTCATAACTGACAATAAATATGAAATCAACCTTTTACACATGTCTGTGCTGCTATTTAGACAGGCAGATGCTGCACAGCTGTCCTAAAATGACCTCTATAATTTCAGATCTTACTGTGAATGGATCAGAGCTTTTCACCTACTTGTTTCTGCTGTAATATGACTGTTTGCTTCCTCTGTTTGCCGATTCTTACTTATGCATCCTTTGTATGGTCACAGGTGGGTTTTAAGAAACTTCTGGCAGGTGCAACCCACAATGCTTGGATGCTGCCTGAACTCTGTCAGCATTCTTGGAAGCCTTATCTGCTTCGTAAATATCACAAGGTGCTTGTTATACTAGACTTTGAATGCCAAAGCCAGCGGTTAAATTATAATTATGGTATGTCAAACATTTTGTTTTGCCAAAGAGGGGAGACACTGTTGTTTTAGATCCACTCATTATCCAGGCTGAATAGTAAGATTTTGAAAATATATCTATCACGATTGATTTGGGAGTTTTGGAATAAGGAGTCTGTAGCATTCTGTTGTTTAGTTGGGGTCCGTATAAGGACACTGCCAGTTAATCTCCTAGCACCTAATCATAGCCTGGAAAAGAAATTGAAATGTTAAAGATGCACTTCAGGTTGAGTCACGGCTTCTGCAAAATGTTTCAGTTTGTGGTCTCATGTCCTGTAACTATGTACACCAGGTGCTGTTCCTTAATAACTTATAATGTGAAGATAAAAAGGTCATGGATTTGATATAGTGCCTAATAAAACTGGACATTTGTAGAAAGATGGAGTATGGTAGCTGAAAGCAGCTTTGCTAAGTCTGGTACGATGTCAGTCTCAGCTGTCCCTGGCTTTAACAGTGCAAAAGCTTCTCTTTTTCTCTCGGAATAGAGTAATGTCATAGGAGCCTCATCTGAAAATGATGGTTGATTTATGCCTGTACAATTTTTAGCACCTCTTCTATCTATCTATCTATCGTTAACTGTCCTTACCTGCTTGCTCAGATAGGGAGGTATATCAATATATAAATACATACGAAGGGGTGCTGAAAGGTTCTCAGCCCAGCCAAGAAGAGAATGGCGTGGATATGGTTCAATCAGTGATCTCAAACAATGTCAAAACATAGAATTCCGTTTCTGCAAATCAGCACTTAACCATAACACTCTTTTCAGCTACAGTGGCAACATAACGCTGAAAATTTAGGAAATTGGTTGGTTGGGCTCAGAACATTTCAGCACCCCACCCCCCCTCCACAAAATATTTCAATGTGATATTTTATAATTTTATTTGTTGCTACTATCTACATTTATGTGATAAGTGGAATGAGATTATCTTTAAACATGGTGAAGTTGCAGACATTTGTAGCCTGACCACCCAGCGATTTCCATGCGTTCTAAAATGTTTGCACTTGTAAACCTACCATTATCTGAAAAAAAAAAAAAAAAAAAAAAAGGGCAGGGTACCAGCTTACTGTTAATGAAATTACAGTGGTGTAGACTTTTGTCTGGGGAGCAATATTGGAAGTTTGTCACAAGCTCCCCCCCCCCCCCAAAGCCCCACACAATCACCAAACTCGAGGAAATGCTGCAGATAATCTGGGACAGCCTGCCATACTATAGGGATCAAGTGACAAGGCCATTGAGAATTTTCCCAAGTGACTGAGGGTCTCTGTTAAAGCTGGGGGTGTACACTTTGGCCCTGATTCTAGTTAAAAAAAGTGTCTATTATTAGGTGCCTAAATCAGTACCCTAGCCTAACTTAATTTTTTAATTGGTCTATTCATGCTATTAATTGAACAGCACCATTGAAACCAATTAAAAATATATATTTTGTGGGGAGGCACCTAACTCAGTAGACACCTTGTAAGCATCTATACTGAGCCACCCAAAAAGTAGGCATGGTTAGGGACAAAGTTTGGGTATAGTACCAAGGTACTAGGCTGCATCTTAGATGACAATCTCACAATGGAACCACAAATATCTAACCTTCGGAAAAAGACCATCTACACTCTGCGTCAACTACAACCCACAAGACCATGCTTCCACCCACACCACTTTGCTCTGATCATTCAGATGATGGTCCTATCCCAACTGGACTATTGCAACACCGCCTACCTTGGCATCAACATCGCTCATATCCACAAACTACAACTCATCCAGAACACAGCCGTTAGACTAATCTACAAATTAAAGAAATTTTACTCAATTACAATCTTCATAAGGCAACTACATTGGCTCCCAATATCATCCTGAATAATCTTCAAATCGTCATGTATCCTACATCAGATCCTATACAGAAGCTCAGCAGCCCCTCTCATCCAATTATTCTCTAATTTTTGGTTGACATCAAAAAGAATCCTTAACAGAGTCCAACTAAACCTACCATCCACAAAATACCTCCACTACAAACAAATTTTCCACTCTATGCTAACCTATCTGGGTGAAAAAATCTGGAATGACCTACCAGAAGCTATCAGGAAAGAGACAAACTACACTAGATTCAGAAAAAACCTGAGACTCACCTTTTTGACAACTAACTATCTCAGTTTCTGTATAGCATCCCTTATGTCTAAGGCCCTCCTCTTATCTCTCCACGTCCTCTTCTCCTCCTTCTTTTCCCCTTCCTCTTTGATCTGTCGCCTTGTGCCTGTATAGGTATGAGTGACTCACAAATGGAAGATTAAATTAGATTTCCTTAGGTACTATTTAGGCACTGGCAAATTAGGCCAAGAAAACCCTGGTCTAATATAGTGGTACCTAACATTATGATGCCTACCGACACCTAAGTTGAATTAGGCACTGCTAGGCATGATTCTACAAATAGCACCTGTCAGTTGATTAACAGCAACAAAAGAAAGACCTGTATTCCACATTCATGCAGGAAAATCCAAAATAAACAGTGTTGAGCAATCATCTCTGGATGCTGCAGGAAAAGTTTATTTAAAATATACAAAATATCCAGTTATAAAAGCATCTTAAAATAATGAATATTAAAAACACAATAATGTGTGTGTTTGACAAAAATAATGAATATTTCACAGACAACTAATTACTCACAAAAAATGGCATCATATTTTGGACCCAACATGATCCGTGTTTCAGCTGAACTCATAGAATTTAGAAATAGACTGACTGCTGGTTCCCTATTGCCTGAACTCCAACCCCCCCCCCCCCTCCTTCGTACTTCCACGGCAGGAGGGACGAACACTCCCTCCTGTCGGCAGGCACCCCTGAACCCATGATCCCCACAACCACTAATACCCCCAAGCCCCCCATCCGGTATCTTTAAGCACACTCTGAACCCCCTCCCGTAGCAAGACCAGCCGGAGGGATGCCTGTTCCCTCCGGCCAGCAGGCCTGCCTCTTCATAATGGCAGGCCTTCCCCTTCACACTGCATCCTTGGATACACTGGGAGGGTCCTAAGACTCTGTGATGACAGATTATCCATTCACACCACTAGTTTACTGCACAAGTTCCACATACTTTACTCAAGTGTGCGTAGGTATGCAGTAATTTGCCTTCAGTTTCATCATCCACTTATTTATCTCATTGTCTTTCTGTTGCACATCTTGCCAGTCTAAAATAGTCACGTACATAGAACATAGAAATTGGAATTGAGACATCCAAGTTGGGTATTCAAAATTTCCCTGGTATTTTGCAAAAGGCTCTGCAAAACATGGAGCCTTTTGGAAAATATTTCAATGATGCGCAGGATTACACACATACCTGATGACACATCTAGTAGGAACAGCATTATTAAAAGTCTGTACTAGGAGAATAAAAGAGTTTTGCTTTACCCCAAATCTTCATGTTAGTCCCAATAGCATTGATCATCCCTATCTTTTCACCCCTCCAAACCCCTTGACATTAGACTATTTAGCTGATAAATAAACTATGAGAGAGATTGAGGAACCTTTTACTAAGATGTGCTACAAAATAGGTTTAACACATTTTAACATGGGACTTTCCCATGCACTAAGGTCATTTCTAATGGAAAATGTAGTTCCCACTGACATTCTTCCATAGGTAAGCTAGAGGAGCTGTACCAAACAATGAAAGCCAGCCCAGTGGTAGGGTCTTGGGAAAGCTAGAAGCCAAGTAGGGCTGATGCTATACAATCCCCTAGAGTCAGATAAAACAGCCACTAGGAGGAGTATTGTTTCCTCCTTGACCTAACCTAGGGGTCCCTTTACTTACCACAGGACGCCTGAGTGTGTCCCACAGTATGCCATTTTAAGCTATATTAAGTGCTTGTTAGTATAGACTTCCCCCCCACCCCCACCCCCTCCTTTGCTTCTGGGCCTATCTTTGGTTCCAACAGGAAAAGTATGTACTTTCTTGATCCATTCACATACTTTTTATTTATGTACTGGGTAGAAAATGTTCAGTCTATTTATCTAAATAAATAACCACTAATTTGGCTAAATGGTATTTGAAAATTGTCTTCTGTGTTCTTAGAATTACTACTGTCACAAATTAGGTCTAATATTGTTTTTCCTCAGGATAAATTTATGTCAAGGTCTTCAATCAAAAAGTAAAGTCTCATACATTTCTTTCTAATGTAAACTGTACATTACTATTATTTAGATTGTTTCATATGACTGATTGAAAAGATTGATTTTATGATTGAGAATACCTGTAGCTGTTGGATATGACAGCAGAGGTCTAATTTTCTCTTCAGGATGGTTTATATCAGTGCTTATGAATCAATGTGTTTCCTTACCGAACAGGGCTACCAACTCTCAAGACATGACAGATAGTTTTAAACAGAATGCCATAATCAATTCTCTACAGTAACAAAGTTTATCCTACATTTCTAATGAAATCTGCCTTCCTGTCCACTGATAACAGAGCTCAAAAAAAAAAAAAAAAAAAGAATTAGAAATGTTTTCTCTTTGAGATGAATGTATCCATGCGTACATCACTGACTCTTTCAAACGAATTGCTCCCAAAGGAAAGGTTTCAGTGAAAATGTGCCTGGAGGTGGCCATTGAAAGATCTAGTAACTGTTGCTTCATTCCTGTGTCCTTGGCAACAGAAAGGAATAGATCAAACCATAGAATTTGAAAGGCAGTTTTCTAATGTATTCTGCTATGCTTCTTTTGTGAACTAGAAGCATATCCTTGACCTTAAAATGTGTTTCACAATCCAAAAGCCTACTAGTTTTGACCATACTGCTGATTTCTCTACCAAAGAGCATGATTAAGGGTTTGAGGTCTTCTAGCTATTCTTGCTGGAAGAAGAAAAATAAGATTACTATATTTCTCTTGCTGAAGCATCTTATTTCAAATAATCTATTGCATAATTGAATGTGCGTTCATATATCCACCATCTTCAGTTTTCTGTGATAAATTAAGGGGCAGATTCTCAGACCAAATTCTATAGCAACTCAGACAACATCTAAAATTCTATATCAAGGTGGGAGGGGGAATATCACCATTAAGGAGTGCTATTTTACTGTTAACTCATGTAATTAGTAATTAGGGTTCCTTCTACTAAAGTGCACTAAGGGTCAGATTCTTTAACCAGGCTGTTGTTGGCGGCCATCTTAAAATAGGTTGTTGATCGCGTGTTAAGGTGCTGGAAACGTAGGACAGGGTTTTACAGGCCTACATTTCCAGTGCCTACCTTTGATGTGAATCGTGACTCTGTAGGTGCTTTAGACCACCTAGAGATTGCAAGTTAATGCTAAAATACCACATCTTAACAGTAATGTACACCGATATCTACACCCCTAACTACATCCCTAAAGAGTGGGGATTTGGGGAGGAAGTTATCAGCATAGGCTACTGTTGAGATGTATTGGACTGTTGAGATGTATTGGACTTGTACTAAAATAGCATGAATTAGCAAATATTACATCTTAAAGGTACCCACATCGATAACTATGTCTCTTTGTTTTGCTTTATAACAACAGCATTCCTTTCCAGACCTTCTTATGTATCTGGATAATTTATTTTGTTCTTTGAGTTGTATTTGAATGAGGAAACAAAGGAACTTAATACTCATTATAGGGAATGAAAATAGAGGAATTGGCATAGGGATGAGATTTCAGAAATGAGAGAAGACTAGGAAAAGAACATGGATCTTGGAAATTGTAAAAGGTAGTAAGGAAAGAACAAGGAGAGAAGATGGAAGACACAAAATAAAGCTAGGTAGATGAAAAAGGTGAGGAGTGACACCAGAGAAAATCACATGAGGTATGTGTGTGTGTGGGGGGGGGGGAGGGGTGGGTAGGAGGATCTACTCTTGTTTCTGTTCCTCACATTTTACTAGACCAACCTCTTTCAAATCTACACACAAAAACATGCCACCAAATAAGTTCACCCGTCTACCTTCTTGCAACAATCTTACTCAGTCACTACGTCCAGTAAATTTTTTTTTGGGGGGGGAATTCAGTAAAAGGCAAAAAAGTGAGGCACTAGGAAGATCCGCACGAAACAAATATTCTGTAAATGGTGCTCTCTACAGAACAAAGCAACAAATACAGAACAGAATTTGCAGAATACTAGCTTAGTGAAGATCTAATGCCTAACTTTGGGCATTAGCACTTATGCTTGCTGAAACCTGGTGTAAATGCTTTCATGCAACTTATGGCAGTTGGGCTCATAAGTAGCCCTATTCTATAACATTCAGTGCTAGGTAGTAACTAGTTACAGTAACAGTAGTTACTATAATTAGTTACTTTTCTAGGTAACTATCAATGTAACTAATTACTTTTTGATAAGATCGATTAGATTAAGTAACTAGTTACTTTATTTTAGTAATTACTAACAAAAGTTTCAAGTTACTTTTTGTGTTACTGTTTACATAGCATGCAGAACAATTGATGACAAATTTCCATTCATGCTATTTTACTAATTAAGCCTCCAATTTGTTTCTTTTTGCCTCGCCACAGTGCATTACAGTAACTATCAATGTACCGGCTATACATGGTGACAGCCAGCCAAATGAGCTCTACTGAACTAAAATAATTGCTTCATAAAGGGCTGGACTGTTTTTGCATAATTAAAGGGACTCATTTGCAAACTCATTTGCGTGTGCTGTTATTAGTAAATAAAAGGGCCTCTGAAGTGGTCCATTTGAAGTAGAGAATGACACGGTGACAAAATTCATCACCGTTCCCGTCCCCGCGGATAACCGCGGGAAATAGTCATTTTCTAGTGTCTATTTCAACCTTGGTCCTTCTACACCAGCATTCTTCAAAGCAAAGCTTGCGGGTCAGTGGTTGTTCCCAATTATACTCTGATTCTTCCCTCTCTCCTTAAAGAATGACATGAAGATGGTTTCCCGCAGTTATCCGCGGGGACGGGAACGGTGATGAATTTTGTCACCGTGTCATTCTCTAATTTGAAGCTAAGGATGATTTGACAGTAGCACATGTTTCACATTCACAATTCAAGCTGCACTGGATCCAGTCAGATGCTGCCAGAGCTTGTGCCAAATACCTGCTTGTGCAAGCAAAGCAGGTTTTGGCTGCAAACATGATTCCTAATGTGGCACCATCTTCCAGTAAAGACACCAGCTTCTTCTGTTTCTTTGAATCAAGTAAAGTTGTGCAGTCAAAACTAGACCTCTTCTTGAATGATGCTGAATGTGACATATCCAGTCTCCAGCACTATCCAACTGTGAAGAAAGTGTTTATTCAGAAGAATATGGGCCTTCCTTCAAGCACACCATTGGAGAGACACTTCAGCATTGGTGGACAGATTTTTACACCATACAGGAACAGTTTAACCGATGAGCATTTTGAAATGCTTTTAATGCTCAGAGTCCATAAGAAACTCATTTAAAAATAAAGTATTCATTCTTGTAATAGTCATATAGTTCATATAGTTATAATTAATAAACAAAGAAGCTATCATCTAACTGCTCAACAACACGCTATCAAAACCAAAACTAATCTAATATGGTGTTCCAAAGGGGGACTGCTATCTCCCCCCCCCCCCCTATTATTCAATCTCTACATTAAACCTGTCTTAGACATAGCTCAGAAATATCAAATACAGATTCACTCCTTTGCAGATGACATCCACCTGTACCTACTACTAAGAGAAGCACATGACGTCCAGATTGCGAAACTCGTAAACTGCCTTTTGGAAATCAAAAACTGGATGATCATCAATAAACTACAACTAAACACCTCTAAGACGGAACTCCTTTGGATCCGCAAAGAACACTACAACCGTGCCCATCCTTTGCTGTGCTGGGAGTCGACTACTATAACTGCAAAAGACCAAGTCCACAGCCTAGGAATACTCCTTGACTGCAACCTGTCATTTTCCAATCATATCTCTCATTTTACTACCTGTGAGAACTCCAAAATATAAAGAACTACTTTTCGGAGTCTGACTTTGACCAACTACTCTATGCCTTAGTACTCTACCACATGGATTACTGCAATGCGCTATTCAATGGTCTAACGGCAAACAATGTACAACAGCTCCAGTGTGTTCAAAATGCGGCAATCAGACTTCTAAAAAGCCTCTTTCCCCGCGACCCTGTCTCCCAGACTCTAGCGTCGGCTCACTGACTGCCCTTAGCCAAACGTTGTGTCTTCAAAGGCCTGATGCTAGCATTCAAATCCTTGCACGACATGGCACCAGGCTATGTGATGACTAAACTTCCTCCATATGTGACTAACCGGTTCCTTCAGTCCCAGGATGAAAAATTCTTTAAAACGCTCCCTAGTCGTGCCCTTTAACTGCAAACCCCCAAATGACGGTCCTACTCCTACTTCATACTGAACCACTGGAATTGACTGCCATCACAGATCAGATCCCTTGAAGGACTCCTCAACTTTAGAAAAGCAATAAAAACATATTCTTCACCTAACCCCCTGCCCTTGACCCATGGACTACATGAAATGTATATTGGTACCAGAACCAGTATGTGTCACATAGGGAAAACTTACATTGTGAGTTCTTGTACTGTATCTATGGCAAATCTAACCTGTAAACTGTCCATAAACTAAATTAGGATAAAACGTGTACTGTAAGGATAACTACGGCAAATTGTAACCGATAAACTGTATATTATGTATACTGTATTAATATCAGACTCCTAGTATGTTAGGATAAAAACTTATATTGTAATCTTGTACTGAAATTAGGTATGTTTAACTATAACCCGTTCTAAGCTCTTTGGGGACAAGGGTATAGAAACCAAATTAAATAAATAAATAAATAACTACCTAGTTTATTTTTTAGTAACTAGTTATTTTCTTTATCCCATGCAACTAGTAATGGTAACTAGTTATTTTTTTTACAGTAACTAGCACAGCACTGAACATTCCACCTAAATTCTGGGAATATTCCTGACCCACCTATGTCCCACTTGATTGTGCTTCCTTTTAAGTTGTGTATTATATTCTCTTCCCTATTTATTGGCTTTCAGTGGTGCCTCTTTGGAACTCAATTACTTTCATCGTACTAAGATTTATTTTATGATGTGAAAATAATAATAATAAGGCGTATGGGACAGACTTAAAGGTGGGAGAAGGGAGATATGATAGATGGTGTGTGGAAGTTTGTGGTGCAGTGGTTAGAGCTACAGCCTTGGCTCCCTGAGGTTGTGGGTTCAAATCTGGACAAGTCACTTAATCCCCATTGCCCCAGGTACATTAAATAGAGTGGGAATAATGCTTGAGTACCTAATTAATTTGTAATCTGTATAGAATTGTATGTTATGCAGAAAATAAATTATGAAAAAAAGATATGTTTAAGTACTTAAGTGACATAAATGTGCAGAAGGCAAGTCCCTTATTTGAAAGGAAGTTCCATAATGAGAGGGTTTAGGATGAAGTTAAGAGGTGATAGGCTCAGGAGTAATCTAAGGAAATATATATATATTTTTTACAGAAATGGTGGTAGATGTGTAGAATAGTCTCCCAGTAGAGGTGGTAGAGATAAAGACTGTGTCTGAATTCAAGAAAATATGGGACATGCACACGGGATCTCTTAAGGAGAGGAGGCGATAGTGGATGCTATGGATGTGCATACTGGATGGGCAATTTACACTTTATCTGCCTTCGTGTTACTATGTTTCTAAAATAGAATAGCTCATTATTGCCAAAGATAAATTTGATCTACCTTTTCTATTGTGCTACATCTTGAAATCCCTGGTACTGTTGAACTGAACAAATTTGTTGTTTGCAAGATTCCTCATGGAGCTGTCTTTGTTCACATGCCACTTAGCAACAGTCACTCTTCATTAGAAATCACTGAACTGTGATAACTTGTACTGGACAGAAATTCATTTTAATCTAGATCTAGAATATAATTTTTCTTGCCCAGTTTCTTTCTAACTACCATTGTAAGTGCTATGCTTGACGGGGCAGACCAAAGCACAGTTTAGAATCAGAGATTTGATTTCTCTTTTGTAAAAAAATAAAAAAAAATGTAAAAACGGTAGCTTTTTGTTAATTAACTCACTATTCATAAGACCTGTTGAGGTGGTGATTGGGCTCCTCCATGTTTGCTGCCTGATGTTATATTCTGAGGAGGTTCCCAGCACATAAATAGGGATTTGTAAAACATATCATGACTGATAAGATTAAAAGACTGAAGCCTAGAATCTTTAAAACAATGTGTAAAAAAATGATGGGCTGCCAGCCATTCTGGTAGCAAATTAAAAAAAGCAAATCATTCTCCCAAAAACGCTCATGCAAGTTAGGTTGGTGGAGAGTAGCAAAGACTCGCTAAATTTGCATGTGCCTATCATTGGTGATAGTGATGAACACAAGCGCAGAATAAACACAAAAAGACCCCCCCCCAAACACAACAACATTGGGAGAGATGTTCAATCTCTCCCACTGCCAAATAACACCCCCCTGCATCTGTGACCCCCCCCCCCCCACAGTAGCCGGAGAGATGCCCACTCTCTCCCGCCTCCAAGCAACTCCCCCAGTAGCAGGAGAGATGCCAGTTCTCTCCTGTTGCCACACAACATCCCCTATGCCTCTGACCACGCTTCCCCTTATCTTGAATTAGTTGGCTGACCATAGGGATGCCTTCTCCCTGCAGCCATGTGACCCGCCTCTTCAAAATGGGCATTCTCCTCCCCAGTGCATCCTAGGATATACTGGGGAGAGGCCTGGGAGGGGACTTAAACAACCTGGACCTATCAGAGCCCAGGCCCCTCCCCGGATGCACTGGGAAGAGGCCTAAGGCTCTGATTGGCCCGGACGCTACTCTTATTTGCATGAGCATTTTTTGAAGAATGACTCACTTTTTAAAATTTGCTACCAGAACTGCTGCGATAGTAGACCATCTTTTGTTGACGCATTTTTAAGAATCTAGGCCTAAGTGTAGAGAATGTACTTTTTTGTAATTAGGGCTCATAAAATTATTCCAGTAGTTTAATATAATTTAATATTGTGAATGCATATTCACCTTTGTAAAATTGTTTATATATATTTATTGCTAATAATATATCTACACAAGTTGTAAATAAAGCACCTTTCCTTCAAACAATCATTTTGTGACAGATTCTTTGAACCTGACAGGACATCAGAGAAGATTGTCCTCTTGGTAACATAGATCATTAAATATTTTGTAGTTCTTTATAGCACAAAAGCAACAGAAGTAAACTATCTCTGTAAATCAAAAATAAAACTGTGGAGAAGTTGTAGAGCCAATATACTCTGGTGATGTTTAAATGGTTAGGCTTTATTGGTACATTGGAACCAACTCAAAACAAATCATGTTTTTGGCCACTAAGGCTTACATCAGGAGTCTAGAACTGAACTACCAATTGAAACCATCAGAAGTATTTACATCACAGTAATATAATCTAACTAAGGTTCACCCAACTGTAATTAAAATCATCAACTGCAAATAATAACATCTGTGCTTTCCTAGTTATTTATGGGCAAAAATCATAACATAATAAAAACAAAAGATTTGATATGTGTTTTGTACTATGTATGTCAGCTTCCTTGATAGCTGTGGAATTGAATCAAATGTCCTGAGGAATCTTCCTTGGTTTATGAGTCATGGCATTTTGTCCTTCATCCATTTGAGGTTTTTCTAGTTAGTATGTGCTAGAGTTATTATTTTACCTTATCACTTTGGATCTAATTCTTCTTTTTATTATAGCATAATACAGACTAATAGTATCTGTGTAGTCAGCATCACATCTGAAGAAAATACCCATGTGGTTCTCAAACCTTATGTACTGAAATAAAATGCAATACAGAGGAACCAGTGTTATAACATAATACATTTAAACAATCTCTTTAAAAATTACAGAAAATAAAAATGGCAAAGTAGTCAAACAAAACATTTATATAATAGATGCATAAAAATAGATGCATATCATATAAAAATAGATGCATATCATATAAAAATAGATGCATATCATATAAAAATGTATTAATAGGAACTTACACCCAAATCAAACTTTCAACGTCATCCATCATGATATCCTAATCTTCCAACTCTCTGAAATAGGCATAAGTTCCACAGTCCTAGACTGGTTCTCGAAATTCCTACGCTTACGCTCCTACACCGTTAACATAAACGGTACCTCATCCCCTCCCTGGAAGCCGATATATGGAGTCCTGCAAGGCTCACCCCTCTCTCCTATCCTTTTCAATATTTACATGTCCTCTTTGAAACTCCTTCATCTATCCCCCCTGGAAACTCTCTACACCTATGCTGACGATATCCTCATCCTCCTTGAGACCGACTCGAACCTCATTAACCTTGCTGAGAACATATCCGCATGTACAATGAACCTTCAATCCTGGGCACATTCTGTACAAATGAAATTGAATGAGTCCAAAACAAAACTACTTTGGCTCGGCCCAATATTATGTCATTTACCCACCTCCATCCCATTATCTTCCGGCTCCACTCTTCAGCTTGAGTTTTCAAGCAAAGTCCTTGGCATCATCATAGACTCCTCTCTCTCCTTCAATGACCACCTCAACTTCTTGGTAAAAAAATGCTTCTTTAGTCTTCATATGCTGAGGAAAGTGAGATCGTACTTTCATCATTCTCACTTCGTCGTCTTTGTTCAATCCACCATCCTCTCTAAACTGCAACTCCATCTAAATTGCAACTCCATCTATTTAAGCCTAACTAAAAAAAAACTCCATAGACTTCAGCTAATCCAGAACGCCGCGGCCAAGCTTATTTTCGCTAAAGGCAAGTTCGACCACGTCTCCCCACTCTTGTCCAAACTTCACTGGCTCCCAGTTCACTCCAGAGTCCTCTTTAAATGTGCCTGTTTAGCTTTCAAGATCCTACATGGCATTCTCCCTCCCGTTATCCCACTCTTCTGGAACTCCTCTAACCCTAATTCCACTAGATCCTCCCAAAAACTGAAACTATCATTCCCCTCTGCAAAAGGTATATCCCGCGTAGGAAAACTAGGAACATCCCTCCCCTTTAGAACCACAGAACTCTGGAACAACCTCACATCCCCACTCAGAATTTCAAGCTCCCTTCAATCCTTCCGCAAACACCTGAAAACTTGGCTCTTTTCAAAAATCTAACACCTCCCGCTCTTTGGTACCCTGTCCCTCTTTATCTTCCTAGCTCCTTTCTTATAACCCTTCATTGTAGCTTCTTTTCAATCTAACCCTGTAAACCGTGCCGAGCTCTACGCTTGTGGAGATGGTGCAGTATACAAACCTAAGGTTTAGTTTAGTTTAGATACAATTATTGTTCTAAATCAATGAGTGTAACTCTTCATTCCCTTATAGAACAGACTCCCATTAAACATATTCCAGGTACCTCATTGTAGGTGCCCCACTCTAGAACTGTTCTTTATAAAACAGGCACCCTGAATTGACTTAATTAGCTCACATATATTCTCGTATGAATGTAAGGATATATCCAGAACTAAATGCAAACAAATGTGGTTGAAGATATTTTCCTCCAGCTACAAGCACAACCTAATTGAAGCTGAAATGGAAACCAAGAAAGTTTACCCCCACTTAGTGGCATGTTCTAAGCTTTAGCAAAAGAAACTCTAAATTAGGTGTTTAGTTCTGAAAATCAGTGCTGAGTACCAACATTTTTACTCCAGCCCCATGACCATCCTTTTTAAGATTCTTAAACCGATGAGCCTAGGAAAATAGGAACCTAAATTTAAGAAGTGAATGCTAAAGTTTTCTTTTTTTTTTTTTTTTTTTAATAAATTATTTATTCATTTTCAAAATTACATTGTGTTAAATATATTCATTCATATTAATAATAAATACATCACTTACAAACAATCCTTGATACATTTCATAAAATCGTATCCCTTCCCCATCCCCCTACCCTACACCTTAAGTTAATAAATATAAGGGAAACAATTTCAAATTAATCTTTACAATATTTTGTTAATGGTTTTCACACATCCTGAAACTTCTTAAAATATCCCCGTTTACAGTGTTCCTGGGGATTAGAGAGCTGAAGGGGAACGCTAAAGTTTTCAGAGAAGATACCCCCCTTGTTTATCAAGCTGCCCTGCCCGAGCAGCACAAACTAAATACTGAGCCACCCATGCTATTCCTATGTGTGGCTCAGCATTCAGCTTGGACTGCTCAGCAGCACAGCTTGATAAATGGGGGGGTAAGTTAGGTGTCAAAATCTCAAAGTAATGCTCATAACCACTTTGAAACTGACCTCTGTGCTTTATAAAGAAAGAATAATGCTCGAAGTATAGGAAATGATTCTGGATCTAGAAGTTGTGATGGAAGAAGATGAGTTGAATATAGTGTTGATCACGGAGACATGGTTGATGGAGAACCATGACTGGGTTGTAATTATACCGGACTATAATCTGTTCAGGAAAGACAGGGTATGAAGAAAATGAGGGGGAGTAGCGTTATATGTTAAAGATCATATTAAAGTCACACAATTAAAGAATCTGTAGGGCAAGGAAGAGGCACTGTGGATCAATTTGGAAAGAGGGAATGGTAAATATATTTACATTGATGTGATATACAGGCCTCCTTCACAGATGGAAGAAGTGGACAGAGATTTAATAGTAGACATTCAGAATATATCTAAAAAGGAGATGTTTTACTAATAGGTGATTTTAACATACCTGATATTGATTGGGGTATCCTTATTGTGGGGTTTTCTAGAAGTAGGGAGATCCTGGATTTTCTACAAGGAAAACTTTTCCAGCAATTGGTAATGAAACACATGCAGGGTGGGATCATACTTGGCTTAGTGCTTACAAATGTAACTCGCCCTGGATAAGGGTGGGTAAGAAACAAACAAACAAATGGGGTGTTTCTGATGGTACAGTGGGTGATCATCTGGTAGCCAGCGATCATAGTATGGTATTATTTAATATTAAGATGGGTATAGAGAGGGCTAATTCAAAAGTAAAGGTTCTAGGCTTTAGAAAAACTAACTTTGTGGAAGATTATGTCAAGGAATTGTTGTCTGGATGGGAACATCTGGAAGAAGTAGAAATGCAGTGAGCAAGACTGAAAAGGAGGTATTGATGCCCCTTTATAAGACTCTGGTGAGCCCTCATTTAGAATACAATTATACAGACTGCATCTTCAAAAAGATAAAAAAAGGATGGAGTCGGTCCAGAGGAAGGCTACTAAAATGATGCTTGATCTTCATAATAAAGTGCATGGGGACAGACTTTAAGATCTCAATATGTATACTTTGGAGGAAAGGTGGGAAGAGGGAGATATGATAGAGACCTTTAAATACCTATGTGACATAAATGTGCATGAGTTGAATCTTTTTAATTTGAAAGGTAGCTTTGGAATGTGAGGGCATAGGATGAAGTTAAGAGGTGATAGGCTTAGGAGTAATCTAAGGAAATACTTTTTTTTACAGAAAGGGTGGTAGGTGCATGAAACAGTCTTCTGGAAGATGTAGTGAAGACAGAGATTCTGAATTCAAGAAAGCTTGGGATAGGCACATGGGATCTCTAGAAAGAGGAAGAGATAATGGTTACTGCAGATGGGTAGACGATGGTCCATTTGGTCTTTAACTGTCATCATGTTTCTATATTATATATTTATTGGGATTTATTAACTGCCTTTAGAAAGAGATTCACCCAAGGTGATGTACAGTAGGTACAGCTTAACAAAATAATTGTGGGTAGTCAATATTCAGTCAGCAGAACTGAACATTTCTAGGCCTTTTCCAGCATTATTTCCAGATGTGCAATTCTGGGCCATGTCTATGCCCTGGCACTGAATATCCAAATTTAAATGACTAGTTGTATCTTAAGTAGCTAAGTTTAATCAGCCCTTAACCACATAATCAACACTTCAAAAAGATAAGACTGACTTTTATGTGGTTCAATTTAACCACTAAACAAAGATAGTTGGAGCACTTAGATACACAAGTACCATAGAAACCTATGGTACTTTGTGCATCTAAGTTAGGGGTGTCAAACTCAATCACATAAGGGGCCATAATCTAAAACATAGGCTAAGTCATGAGCCAAATTTTTTATTAATATACGCTTAACGATTTAGTGTGTGCTAAATGCACACCTTAATAAAAGGAGCCCTTAGTCTTAGTAGACCTATAGGGTTACAACCTCTCCAACCCCACGCCAGCTCTGTGTTGTAAACAAAAAAAATAAAAAAAGACTTTTCCTCTCTCTTTTAGGTCCTCTTTCATGCCTGCTGTCTAACACCAGCTCTGGCAGGATACACATTTCAAATCTGACATATTGTAATCACAAAACAGAAAATAAAATTATTTTTTCTACCTTTTGTTGTCTGGTCATTATTCAAATCATGTTGTGGTCCCAGGCTCTGGTTGTCTTCTGATAACTCGCTTGCCAGGGTCTCCTTTTTTTTCTCTTCCCTTCCCTTCCGTTTCCCTTCCCTTCCCCGGAGGTCTGGCATCTTTCCTTATGGCCCAAGATTTGGTCCTTTGTTCCTTCCCTCCCTCCATCCCTACTTCCCAGTCTAACATTAAAGCAGCCTACAGAGGATCTCTAGTCGGCTGTAGTGATCCTAGCAGGCTGCCATCAGCCTCCGCAGCACGTTCCCTCTGACGTATGGGACCGTAACAGAGGGGATGTGCTGATAAGGCTACGGCAGCCTGCTACGATCGCTACAGCCAACCAGCGATCCTCTGCAGGCTGCTTTAATGTGAGACCAGGAAGCAGGGATGGAGGGAGGGAAGGAACGGTTTCCAAATCTCGGGCCATGGCCTGCGGGCCTGAGTTTGACACCCCTGATGTAAGTACTTTGAAAAGAAGCCCCTTAAGTGCTGAATATCTTCTTTTTCAAGGGTCCCACGGCAACAAGGGGGCATCCGTGGAAAATCAGGGGCGGGAAACTGCGCGGTGACACCAGGAAATTATTTTTCACTGAAAGGATAGTTGATCGCTGGAATAGTCTTCCACTTCAGGTGATTGAGGCCAGCAGCGTGCCTGATTTTAAGGCCAAATGGGATCGACACGTGGGATCTATTCACAGGGTAATGGTAGGGGAGGGTCATTAGGTGGGCAGACTGGATGGGCCGTGGCCCTTATCTACCATCTATTTCTATGTTTCTATGTTTCTAATATTGGCACGTACTGTATAAGTGCCAACTCTACTCCCAGACCGCCCACAAAATAGCAAGCTTTGAGTTTAATAATCTGTGGTGATACACAGTGGAACTAACTGGTTTAGTGCTGCTAAATACCAGTGGATAGCCCTGAACAAGTGATGTATTCAGTCAGGAGCCATTTCTGGCCTGTTAAACCACTTTTAAATATCAACTCCTATAATTTTATTAACAACATTACAATAGTACGAGGGTTCTTCAAAAAAATTTTCTGCATTTTTGTATTTTCGTGGGAAATGGTTGGGGCAGGAGAAGTGGTAAGAGGGTGTGTCATAGAATGTCATGTGGCAAGCCTTCTCAACTTTCAGGTAATGATGTAATTTGCTTTTGAGATAGTTAATAAATAGTGTTTAAAAATATAAAGTGTGGAAACTTTTTGAAGATCCCTCATAAATGACCAAATATAAGCATAAATGCAATTAATGAGGCAAACTTTGAAATGGCAAATTGAAACCTAATAAAACTAATGTGATACAGTATCAGAAATATACATTTTAATAGACGCGTTGAATAGTCATATAACAGAAATATGATAAATGTCAGTACAATAAAAATGATACCATAAAAGACAGCATGGAGGAACATTCAAATGGCATACATGTAGCTAAGATACAATGAAATAACTCACCATGTAGTGGAGGGGGAAACGGCAGTTGAGATATGTAGATAGGAACATGATAGATGGGTAGAAAACCTGAAAGCAAATTACATATATGAATAGTTGAATAAGATATAAGTTACAGTATATGCTGCAAGTTAGTTCATGTGTGAAGTAAACAAATAGTTATTGACAAAGTGGAGAAGTAGCCTAACATAGTAGATGACGGCAGATAAAGACCCGAATGGTCCATCCAGTCTTCCCAACCTGATTCAATTTAAATTATTATTATTTTTTTTTTTTTCTTCTTAGCTATTTCTGGGCGAGAATCCAAAGCTTTACCCGGTACTGTGCTTGGGTTCCAACTGCCGAAATCTCTGTTAAGACTTACTCCAGCCCATCTACACCCTCCCAGCCATTGAAGTCCTCCCCTGCCCATCCTCCTCCAAACGGCTTGACATCTAGGAAAGCACAGTTCAAATACCGCTGCTTCCACTCCTTATGATTTTGGGCAAATCACATAACCTTCCATTTTCCTCAGGCACAAAATTAGATTGTGAGCCCTCGAGGAACAGAACAATGCCTAAGCTACCTGTATGTAACTCACCTTAAGACACTACTGAAAAAATATGAGCTAAATCCAAAGAACACCCCCCCCCCCTTTAATAAACCACGATAGCGGTTATTAGCGCAGGGAGCTGCGCTGAATGCTCCACGCAGCTCCTGACGCTCATAGGAACTCTGTGAGCATCAGGAGCAGCACGTAGCATTCAGCGCGGCTCCCTGCGCTAATAACCGCTATTGTGGTTTAGTAAAAGGGGGGAAAAGTTACCACATGAATTAAAACCTTAGAAGGTCAGCTGGATTTTACTTGTTTCTGAAGCAGAAGTAGTCTTGAGCTAGTCCTAGTCCTCTGGGAGTGAGTTCTAGAGTTGGGGAGGGAAGTACTCCAGATAAGGCTCACTTACAAGTATTACATTGTACAATTTCCTTTGGTTAATAATCCAAGCACCCAGCGCAAGAAGATATTTGACAGTCTGCTGGCGACGCATGCAGCAAAACTGGACCATACTACCTCCAACCTGCTGATAACAGCAAACAACTACAAATATTTTCGCAAAGAAATCAAAACCCACCTATTTAAAAAATTTATACAGATGGCTTAACCCCAACCGGACCCCCCTCAACGCAACTCCCCCTTCCTCCCCCCTTCACCAGTTCCCTTCTCTTTAGCCTCAAGCATGCTTCCCTAACGGTATATATACTGGATCTGCACTATTTCCTATTTGTACAGCATCTTGTAGCTCTTGAAATATACAGCTCCATTATTCTTGTAACTTCTCCTGGAAAGGACCAGAATTCTCTCTGTAATTATCCTGGAAATGTCCAGTTGTCTCTTTTGTAATCCGCCCAGAACTGCAAGGTTGAGGCGGAATAGAAATCAGTAATGTAATGTAATGTAATGTAAGTTGCTGATGCAAACTCAATAGGTATTTTTACCCGTGAAAATTGTACCAGAAACGTGTGCTTTATTGATTTATCCCACATAGATTACCTGAAGAGAGTCTGCCTGCTTTATCTGCTTGTTATTATTTTCTCTGAAACAACTGACATAGGGCTCCTTTTACAAAGGTGCGTTAGGGCCTTTAACGCGTGGAATAGTTTGCACGCTAGCCCTTAGTTTTGCCTATCAAACAATATTCAGATTCTTACCCTCTCCTTAACTCTCAGTTTGACTCTACAGTACCTGAATAAAATTACTTATTTTTGAAGAAATACAATTTATTCATTTATTTTTTTTTTTTTTACATGGCAACAACTCGGGCAATTTAGAAAGCCCTGATGCCTTTTATTTTTTAAACCTGCTAAATAATTTTTTGATTAATGATCTCTGTTGCAATTAAGCGATAATGTTCTTAACTTCTAGGAAAGAAAATAAAAACTTACCAAGCTTGAGAGTTATAGGCAATATAGCCTTGTTAATAATATTTTATGACAATGCTTAGTTAGTGTCAATGAAGTAAAGTGGTATACTTTTAATTTACAAAACGTAATAGGGATCATTTACAAATGGTAGCTTTATAGCCTTAGCACTATCGCTAATAACATGACTTTATTTACCCTCCTATATTCAGAGAAATCAAGCAGTAAATAAGGACTCATGTATGAGATGCTGTAATATATCTCTGGCAAAATAGTTTAGATTGAGCTGGAAAGGGCTTTGATTGACTGTGACTTCAATAGTTAGACTGTGAGAACAGTGCCAGGCAGACTTCTATTGTCTATGTCCTGTATATGACAAGACAGATTGTGATAGGCTGAAGTGGAATTTGATTGCAACTCCATTAGTCAGAGCATAAGAGCAATGCTGGGTGGACATATACAATCTACATTCCAGAAAGGGAAAGAAAAAGCAGAATCTAAACTAAACTAAAGCTTAACTTTATATACCAGGTCATCAACCTCAGGAAGCTCAACTCGGTTTACAACAATTAAATAAAAACTAAAGAAAGTTTACAATGATTAAATAAGTAATAGCAAATGATTAAAAAAGTAATAGCAAAATGATTAAAAAAGTAATAGCAAAAGCTTCAAAGACATTAGTTTTTAAAATGTTTGGCAAAAAGAAAAGTTTTTAGAAGTTTGCGGAAAAATTGGAAAGAACTGGGGCTCCTCAGAATTAAGGGGAGTTCATTCCATAGTTGAGAAAGTTTAAAAGCCAGAGACTGACTGAAGATCTTAACTCCTTTAATTCCTTTTCTAGATGGAAGGGAGAGTTTGAATTGCTGGATGCTTCTTGCAAAGGAAAATCTGTAGGCATTCCTTAATAATGGAATGAGGGGAATAAAAATGCCATATAAAATTTTGAAAGAGATGCAGGCACATTTGAATTGAATTCTAAGATAAACTGTGAGCTATTGAAGACTCAGGAACAAAGGGGTCACATGGTCAAATTTACTTTTTCCAAAGATCAGCTTGGCAGAAGTATTCTGGATTAATTGGTAATGAGTGTGACTGTTGGGCAAAGGTTCCAGTGCCAGCAAAAACAATAAGAAAGAATATGGGCAGCCTTGATAAGTACTCTTACCTAGCCAGAATGCATCTGAATGGAGAAGAGCCACACAGGCCCAGGTCCCACCAAAATTTTCCCACTGGCTGCCCCTATTTCTTACTCCATCATACCTCAGTCTTTCTTGCAACTCCTCCAGTATGGCCACAACAGCATTAACAGCAGAAGAAGAAGTTAAGAGCAGGGACGTCCAAGGGTTCCTTTTACTAAGGTGCGCTAGCGTTTTTAGTGCGCGCTGAAGATTAGCGCGTGCTAACCCCTGCGCTACACGAAAAATACTAATGCAAGCCCTATGGAGACGTTAGTGTGTAGCAATGTAGTGCACGCTAAGCGCGTGCTAAAACCACTAGTACACCTTCGTAAAAGGAGCCCCCAAGTGTCGATAATCAAAACAAACTTTCTGAATGTTCAGCAGCACTTTTTAGCTGCTGTGCATCCAGAGCTAAAAGGGGTTTGTTGGGAGGTGTGTTATGGGTGGGAAATGGGTGGGCTTCCTGGATGTCCTGAAGCAATAATCAAAGCGTTTCCAGGCCATCCTAGATGGAACTTACATGCCGGGACTTAGACCAAAGTAAAACAGGTCTAAGTGCCCCAGAGGTGACCAAACTGACAAGATGATCACTGGAGGGTTTAAGGCATGACCCCCCTTTACTCTACTAGTAGTCACAAACCCCTTCTACCAATCAGAGATGAGGAAAAAAACACATTGAGGGCTTGCCATCAGCTGATCACAGCAGAGAAATCCTCATCAGCTGAGCCAGTTTCATGGATTATTGCTTGCTCAGTTGAAGGGGATTCCCCCTGTCAAGATCAGCTGGAGCCCTACAACCCTCCCCCTTACCCCCTAAACCCCCTACATTCCTGGATCCCCATCACCTGACACCCCTGATATCAGGCAACTCCCCCAATCTCACCTGACACCACCTGACATTAGGCAACACCGCACACCCTTGTACCTTCTGAAGCAAAATTAGCAGGAGGAAAACCCACTCCCTCCTGCTTACAGGGCCACATGCTGAGAATTATGGACCTTCCCCCTCCAAATACATCTTGGGATGCAGTGGGAGGGGCCTAAGTCCCTGATTGGAGGGGCCTTTAAAAACATGGACCAATCAGAGCTAGTCAGAGCCTTAGCCCCCGCCCCAGAGACACACACATAGAGTGCATCTCAAGATACACAAGGGAGGGGAAGGCCTCCCATTTTGAAGTGATGGGCCTGCTGGCCAAAGGGAATAGGCATCCCTCCAACCAGCCATCATAAGCAAGATAAGGGAGAGGGGCAGGGGGCATTGGAGGCATAGTGACTGGAGGGAGGGAGTATCTCCCCCACTGTTGGGGGTGGGTAGTCATTTGATATCGGTGATGGGAGGGAGTGGGCATCTCTTCCAGTGCCAGGGGCTGCTGGGGGTGCATTGCTTGGTGGTGGGAGGGAGTGGGCATTTCTGCCAGTGCCAGAGGGTGTTGGGGGATGCATTGCTTGGTGGTGGGAAGGAGTGGGCATTTCTCCTGCTACTGGGGGGGGGGGGGGTGTTGCTTGATGTCAGCAGCTCAATTTGTTGTTTGTTTTTTGTGTTTATTCTGAGCATGTGCCCATCACTATCACCAGTGATGGCCACATGCAAATTTAGTGAATCTTCACTACTCTCTGTCAACTTCATTTGCATGAGTGTTTTCTGGAGAATGACTAACGTTTAAAAAATCACTACAACAGCTATGATAGCTGCCCATTGATTTTTAATGCACATTTTAGAGAATCTAGCCCTTAGAGCAGGGGTAGGGAACTCCGGTCTTCGAGAGCCATATTCCAGTCGGGTTTTCAGGATTTCTCCATTGAATATGCATGAGATCTATTTGCATGCATTGCTTTCAATGCATATTCATTGGGGAAATCCTGAAAACCCGACTGAAATACGGCTCTCGAGGACTGGAATTTCCTCCCCCTGCCTTAGAGACACAGGTTTTAAGACTTACCATATTTTAGCCCTCGCTTTTACAAAACTGTAGTGTGGTTTTTAGCCTTGTCCATGGTGGTAACAGCTCCGACACTGATAGGAATTCTATGAGCGTCGGAGCTCTTACTGCCGTGATCGGTGCTAAAAAGAGGGGGGGGGGAGGATAAGTGTATGCAAGTTCAGCAAAGTGAATAAAGCATGCAGAAAATAATTGGTGCCTCCAGTTAGCATGTCAAGAATTAGTAAGAATGTAATATTTAGAGTCAGATCTCCGATAATCAATGTAGTAAACAGGCACCGAACTGAGAACTACTACAGTATAATGAAAATAAATAAATAAAAAAAGTTCTGGTTTGCTGGAGTTAATGCCCCAAATAGTTTGACATTGGAAGGATTATTCTTGAAACTAGAAGACAGTCTGTTGCTGTAGAATAACTTTGCATTTTATTATGATATTTTTGTACTTCTTTTTTAAAAGAAAAACTGTGTTCAGCGATGGAAGCAGAGAATGTAATATGTGTTGCAGACTCAAGGGACAGAAACTTGTTAGCCACTGCAGGCAGTGTTCTGCATTTTCTATCCTTCTAACATAGCAGCATTTTTCTTTCTAAAGCTCTAATAAGCTCTTCACATGTGTTAAAAGTCAGACCATTTTCTGATTTTTTTGACACAATATAAATTTTTTATGTCAAGTTGTCCTTTGTACACCCTATTTATGAACCAAATATTATCTAGTACTTTCTATTAGACGTGTGATTCTAATCTACATAATCATGGCCCTTATTCAAAAATCTGCCTGGCATATAAACAGAAAAGCAGAGACCTAGGATAAGCAGCATAAAATCTGTTTTACTACCTAGGATCTAGCTAGGTACTTGGGACCCGGGTTGGCCACTGTTGGAAACAGGATACTGGGCTTGATGGACGGGAAGGGGTAAAATGTGGACCTCACGGACCTGACGGACCTCGCGGATCTAAACCCGTACGGCCTTAAAAATCTGTTGTCTGTGTCGGTCCGTGTCCGTGGCGCTTGTAGTTTCTGTCGCCGACAGACCTTGATGAGATTTTAGCACTGACGGATCCGTCTCAGCATAGGGAGGGAAAAGTGTTAGGATCCATCAGCGCTAAAAGCTCTTCGAGGTCTGTCAGAGCCAGAGACTTGTGCTGGAGTTTGGAGACTTCTTTTCCATAACGCACGTCCAAAACCTATGTCCCCGCTCTCTTGGCTTCTGCTCTGCCGCTTCAGCACTAGTCTCTGGCTCTGACAGACCTCGAAGAGCTTTTAGCGCTGACGGATCCTAACACTTTTCCCTCCCTTTGCTGAGACGGATCCATCAGTGCTAAAATCTCATCAAGGTCTGTCAGCGACAGAAACTACAAGCGCCACGGACACGGACCGACACGGACCTCAGATTTTTAAGGCCGTACGGGTTTAGATCCGCGAGGTCCGTCAGGTCCGTGTTTTACCCCTTCCCTTGATGGACCTTTGGTCTGTCCCAGTATGGCAGCTCTTATGTTCTTATGATCATTTTGAAAATTGTGCTTACAAGATATTTTAATCAGTATCCTAGCCCAAAGGAGGGTCCAGAGGTTCTAAGGAATTTCTCCAGATATGCCAGTAGATGATGTGCATCCTTGTAGAAAACTTTGGAAAAAATAGCTAAAAACACTGCTGCTTGATTTTAGCATTAAGGGTCTGATTCTATAAATGATGCTTAGGTTAGGTGCCGCTAGGCGCCCTTATTGGCAATGCCTAGTGATGCCTAAATTAATTCCATACTGAATTTAATTTTTTATTGGTTTATTTGGGGTGGTAATTGACCAAGCCTTTAAAAAACAATTAAAAAAAAATAAAAAAATAAAGTTACATGTGGAATTCAGCACAGCAGCTACCAATTCCTAAGTTGAGGTGAATACTGGTGCCTAACGACACCTACTTGAAAAGTAGGCATGTAGGGGTGATCTCTGCGTTATCTTTGAAGGCTTCTGGGGCCTAACTTAAGCCAAAAACTATTGTTGCTGTCCTGAAGCATTCTGGATGTGTTTGCAAGATCTGTGTGTGCACAGCAAAGGACATTTTCCATCACTGGAACTCTATTGCCATGAGAATCTATGGAGGAGAGGCAGCTTCCCATCCATTGTGATGAATGGCATCTTGTACTGTTATCATTTTGGCACATCTTGCTGTCTCCCAAGGACCTTTTACAAGAACACTATTCATTCTTTTTCTGTGTGACCAAAAAGCCACTGCTGGACAAATCCTGATTGGTTACCTGTGGGTCATTTGTACACACCCTAAATAAACTGCCATGCAATCCTGAGTTATACAATTCTGGCGTTTGTAGAAGTCCACGGCTAGAGTTGTGAAGCTCCTTTGCGCTTTGCAGGGACAATAAAATCACAACAACAACTTCTGGGTGTCATGCCTGCTCTCTGGGAGAGAGCTAGAAAGACTGTTGTATTTGGACATTGCTGAACTTGGCCTCTAATTTATGACCTGTACTCCAGAGGACAGGCAACTGTTTGTGCTGGCTATTGCCGAAGGAAATTACCTTGTACTGAAGCAGAGTGAGGAATTACATCTACCCTGACTGAACTTTGGCTCACTGTATGCTTGCAGCCTAAGAAGACAGATACATTCCACCGTGTGAGCTGACCTCAGCTGGACCTAGGGGTGAGTTGGTGGATTTATCTCTTATAAGTTCTGTTCACCTACAATCATGAAATCAGCTCCACAGAATTCCAAATTAGACTTATTCAACTGGTTGTTTTGCCTTTTGGATAATGAGTCATTTCTACTATCAGGCGGACATATTATTACATGAATTATTAAAAATCCTAAAGAGTCCCATTCTTTAGTCTCTACCCATAGGCCAATTGCTTCAATCCCACTCTTCATCAAAATAATGGAAGGATTAGTACAGGTACAGTTATTAAATTTTCTAGAATGCATACACTATTGCATGACACTCAGTCAGGTTTCCATCCGCAATTCAGTACTGAAACAGTTCTTGCTGCTGTATTAGACTTTCTACATAATCTATTTAGTAAAGGTTGTAACGCTCTTATCTTACAGTTTGACTTCAGCATTGCATATGACGTGATGGACCATGCCAAACTCTTAGAATGCTTAGATGGAATTGGGGTCCAAGATAAAGTTTATTCTTGGTTTCATGGATTTCTCACCTCCTGCATCTATCAAGTAAGAATTACTGCTGAATGGAAAAATCCATGTAGGGTACCATAGGGCTCACCACTCTAACCATAAGAACATAAGAACATAAGAACATAAGAACTGCCTTCTCCGGATCAGACCTTCGGTCCATCAAGTCCGGCGATCCGCACACGCGGAGGCCCTGCCAGGTGTACACCTGGCGTAATTTATAGTCCATCAAATCCTTATATGCCTCTCTTAAGGAGATATGCATCTAGTTTGCTCTTGAAGCCTAGGATGGTCGATTCTGTCATAATCTCCTCTGGGAGAGCATTCCAGGTGTCAACCACTCTCTGAGTAAAGCAGAACTTCCTGACATTAGTCCTGAACCTGTCCCCCCTCAGCTTCATTACATGTCCTCTAGTCCGTGTCAAATTGGACAATGTAAATAATCTTCTCTGCTCTATTTTGTCGATTCCTTTCAGTATTTTGAAGGTCTCGATCATATCCCCACGCAGTCTCCTTTTCTCAAGGGAGAACAATCCTAGTGTTATAAGTCTGTCCTCGTATTCCAGTTTCTCCATACCCTTCACCAGTTTTGTTGCTCGTCTCTGCACCCTCTCCAGCAGCTTTATATCCTTCTTTAGGTAGGGGGACCAATGTTGGACACAGTATTCCAAGTGTGGTCTGACCATTGCCCTATAAAGCGGCATTATAACTTTCTCTGATCTACTCGAGATTCCTTTCTTTATCATGCCCAACATTCTATTTGCCTTCTTTGCCGCTGCCGCGCATTGTGCCGACGGCTTCAGGGTCCTATCTATCAGTACACCCAGGTCCTTTTCTTGTTCACTCTTCCCCAGAGTTGCACCTGACATTGTATACTCGTATTCCTTATTTTTATTGCCTAAATGCATTACCTTGCATTTCTCCACATTGAACTTCATCTGCCATTTCTCCGCCCATGTTTCTAACCGACACAAGTCGCTCTGGAGTTTCTCTCGATCCTCCTGCGATCTGATTGCCCACTTCTCTTTAATGTATATCTCTCTTCTCTTGGCCAAAAACTGGGTAATCTTGGAATTAAGTTGTTCAGTTATGCTGACGAAATCACAATAATAACTCCACGTCCATCAATCTATAAATTGTAGAAGTTGTGTTTAGTCTGATTGAGAATTAGATGAAGTTTAACTCCGAAAAGACACCATAAGAACATAAGAACATAAGAAGTTGCCTCCACTGGGTCAGACCAGAGGTCCATCCCGCCCAGCGGTCCACTCCCGCGGCTGCCCATCAGGCCTATCACCTGTGCAGTGGTCCCTGAATATTCCTATAACCTACCTCCACTCCTACACACAACATTTTTCTTTGCTTCACCTTGACATTTTCAATCGGGAACTTTTGTTACCCTATATACCACACAGTACCCAATTCACTCTTCCATCAAAATACTAGGAGTTGCACTAGATCAGGGGTAGGCAATTCCGATCCTCGAGGGCCAGAGCCAGATCAGATTTTCAGGATACCCACCAATGAATATGTATGAGATGGATTTGCATGCACTGCCTCCTTGAGATGCAAATCTATCTCATGCATATTTATTGTGGATATCCTGAAAACCTGACCTGGCTCCGGCTCTCGAGGACCGGAATTGCCTACCCCTGCACTAGATCAAAATTTAAGTATGAAGAATTAAATAGATGTAGTGGTTCAAATGGAATTCCATATATAATGGAAACTACGTACACTTAGGGCCAAATTCTGTAAAGGACATCTAAAAGTTAGGCATCGTTTAGACCAGTGGTTCCCAACCCTGTCCTGGAGGACCACCAGGCCAGTCGGGTTTTCAGGATAGCCTAATGAATATGCATGAGAAAGATCTGCATATAATGGAGGTGCCAGGCATGCAAATCTGCTCCATGCATATTCATTAGGGCTATTCTGAAAACCCAACTGGCCTGGTGGTCCTCCAGGAAAGGGTTGGGAACCACTGGTTTAGACGTCCAGTGGGAAAATGCTGAGCATGATTCTATAATGTATAGACATACTATAGAGAATAGCGTCCAGCCAAATAATGAGAATATGTCCGACTCCGGCCCGGCCCTCTAAGCTGAGCAGGTGTCCTCCAGCTGCATTGCTACCACTAGGGGGTGGAATATTTTCAGTCGCTAAGGACAGGTATGTTCCCTGGAGTCCTGCAGAACTTGCCTGTCCCTCACAATTGAAAAATGTGACAGTAAAACAGCACCCTCTATTGGTGAGACTGTGGGTGGAGGACTCCTGCTCAGCTTAGAGGGAACAGTGGTTCTTGTCCCCTAGAAATGAGGATGAAAGGCAGTAGCCAGGGATGCCTCTTACTCAGGCCACTCATGTCTTTAAGTCTAAGCCATCCTTGCATCCAGAGGGTTTTTGAGCATTCAGAAAAATAACTACACTTCTTGATCTATAGTTAAATATCTTCAAAAACAGGTTTACAAAGTCTTTTTTTACACGTACATTTTTGCAAGAACCCTCATTTAATGAGCTGTTTTACATGCATTTTTATTGAAGTAGCTCATTAATGAGAAAATTTATATAAAATTCTCATCTAGACTTTGCATGAAAGTTTACTACTATGAAGCATATTTTTACAAATTGACTACAAAATAAATGGATGAAAAATAAGACAAAACATTTGAAATGTTTTCCTGCTTGTTTCGTGGTATTTTGGAGGTAATTCTATAACACAAGTGCTATCAGGTGCCCATTATACAGTACTCCGCCGGTATTTGAGGGGGTTCCGTTCCAGGAACCCCCGCAAATCTTGAAAAACCGCAAATACGGTTTTTAGTGGGGGAGACAGGAGAGGGCAGTCGGAGCGGCCACATCAGCTGTTTACAGTGCAGGAATTCTGCAGAACTGAGGCCTGAACACTGAACAGAAAAGTACACGATTCGGGCACCTCACAGGAGGCACGCGCTCTGGCGAGGAATCTCGGACCAGCTGTGTGTGCATGAGGCAGGAAAGCCTGTACCAGTGTGATGGAAAGCGCTCGAACCTGCAGTTATCGCCCGCTGTCGGCACGCGCGCTCCTGAGGTTTGGGCAGGGAGGTGAACAATCTTCTCTAGTTGATTACATCAGAGCCCTCTTCAGCCCGAAATCCAATGGTTGAAGTCACTTCCGTAGGTGTTTTTAGTGGGGGAGACAGGAGAAGACAGCCAGAGCGCTGGCGAGTGAAGGAAATCACTCGCAGTATGCTTCGACCGCCTCTTCATGCACTAAAGTCAGGCCTCACCAATCAGGAGCTGCTTTGACACGCAGCTCCTGATTGGTGAGGCCCGACTTTAGTGCAGGAAGAGGCGGTCGGAGCATTCCGCGAGTGATTTTGTTCACTCGCCAGCGCTCCAGCTGCTCTCTCCTGCCTCTCCGGCTGCATTCTCCGGCCGGGTCATTCGCGGTCAGAAAATACCGT
Organism: Geotrypetes seraphini; assembly: GCF_902459505.1. Lineage (NCBI taxonomy): Eukaryota > Metazoa > Chordata > Amphibia > Gymnophiona > Dermophiidae > Geotrypetes > Geotrypetes seraphini. The sequence goes on from NC_047088.1 coordinate 60,090,067, forward strand.
GAATGACCGGGACAACATTTTTCAAGTTGTTCATAAACACTTAGGGCTCCTTTTACAAAGGTGAGTTAGTGTTTTTAGTGCACTCCACAATGCCCCCTGCGCTATACGGAAAATACTAACGCCAGCTCTAAAACCGCTAGCACACCTTCGTAAAAGGAGGCCTTAGATGCCCAGTCTAATTTCCTAAGGTCTGCCTGCAGTTTTTCACAATCTGCATGCGTTTTAACAACTTTGAACAGTTTAGTATCATCTGCAAATTTAATCACCTCACTCATCATTCCAATTTCCAGATCATTTATAAATAAGTTAAATAGCACCAGTCCCAGTACAGTTCCCTGCAACACTCTAATGTTTAAACCTACCCTCTGTTTTCTATCCAATAACCAATTCCTAATCCACAGCTGAACTTTGCCACCTATCCCATAAGAACATAAGAAGTTGCCTCCGCTGAGGCAGACCAGAGGTCCATCTCTCCCAGAGGTCCGCTCCCACGGCGGCCCATTACCGTATTTTCGCGGATATAACGCGCACCATTGTAAAACGCGCACAGGGGTATAGCGCGCAGAAATCACGATGATATGTACAAAAACTTTTCTATACCGCGCTCAGGCATATAACGCGCATGCTGCCCGACTCTCCTCTGGCCACCCCGACTCTCCTTTCGCCCTCCCCGACTCTCATCTGGTTGCCCCGACTCACCCTGACTTTCGGTGCACTGCCCCGACTCTCCTCTGGTTGCCCCGACTCACCCTGACTTTCGGTGCACTGCCCCGACTCTCCTCTGGTTGCCCCGACTCACCGTTCACCCGCCCTGACTTTCGGTGCACTGCCCCGCCTCTCCGTGCCTGTCCCCCTTGAAGTCCTGTCCCCCCTTGAAGGTCTGCCTGTCCCCCCTTGAAGGTCTGCCTGTCCCCCCTTGAAGTCCTGTCCCCATCCTGAAAGCCTGATGCCCCCCCCTCGACGTCCGATTCTTCTCCCCCCTCGGCAGGACCACTCGCACCCCCACCCCGAAGGACCGCCGACTCCCCGACTATATTGGGCCAGGAGGGAGCCCAAATCCTCCTGGCCACGGCGACCCCCTAACCCCACCCCGCACTACATTACGGGCAGGAGGGATCCCAGGCCCTCCTGCCCTCGACGCAAACCCCCTCCCCCCAACGACCGCCCCCCCCCCAAGAACCTCCGCCCGTCCCCCAGCCGACCCGCGACCCCCCTGGCCGACCCCCACGACACCCCCACCCGCCTTCCCCGTACTTTGTGTAGTTGGGCCAGAAGGGAGCCCAAACCCTCCTGGCCACGGCGACCCCCTAACCCCACCCCGCACTACATTACGGGCAGGAGGGATCCCAGGCCCTCCTGCCCTCGACGCAAACCCCCCCTCCAACGACCGCCCCCCCCCAAGACCCTCCGACCGACCCGCGACCCCCCTGGCCGACCCCCCCACCCCCCTTCCCCGTACCTTTGGAAGTTGGCCGGACAGACGGGAGCCAAACCCGCCTGTCCGGCAGGCAGCCAACGAAGGAATGAGGCCGGATTGGCCCATCCGTCCTAAAGCTCCGCCTACTGGTGGGGCCTAAGGCGCGTGGGCCAATCAGAATAGGCCCTGGAGCCTTAGGTCCCACCTGGGGGCGCGGCCTGAGACACATGGTCGGGTTTGGCCCATGTGTCTCAGGCCGCGCCCCCAGGTGGGACCTAAGGCTCCAGGGCCTATTCTGATTGGCCCACGCGCCTTAGGCCCCACCAGTAGGCGGAGCTTTAGGACGGATGGGCCAATCCGGCCTCATTCCTTCGTTGGCTGCCTGCCGGACAGGCGGGTTTGGCTCCCGTCTGTCCGGCCAACTTCCAAAGGTACGGGGAAGGGGGGTGGGGGGGTCGGCCAGGGGGGTCGCGGGTCGGTCGGAGGTTCTTGGGGGGGGACGGTCGTTGGAGGGAGGGGGGTTTGCGTCGAGGGCAGGAGGGCCTGGGATCCCTCCTGCCCGTAATGTAGTGCGGGGTGGGGTTAGGGGGTCGCCGTGGCCAGGAGGGTTTGGGCTCCCTTCTGGCCCAACTACACAAAGTACGGGGAAGGCGGGTGGGGGTATCGTGGGGGTCGGCCAGGGGGGTCGCGGGTCGGCTGAGGGACGGGCGGAGGTTCTTGGGGGGGGGCGGTCGTTGGGGGGAGGGGGTTTGCGTCGAGGGCAGGAGGGCCTGGGATCCCTCCTGCCCGTAATGTAGTGCGGGGTGGGGTTAGGGGGTCGCCGTGGCCAGGAGGGTTTGGGCTCCCTCCTGGCCCGATATTGTTGGGGAGTCGGCGGTCCTTCGGGGTGAGGGTGCGAGTGGTCCTGCCGGGGGGGGGATGTATCGGACGTCGGGGAGTCGGCCGGGCAAGAGGGCTTGGGCTCCCTCTTGCTCCGATCGTGGATGCGGGTGCGGGTGGGAGCGCGTGCGAGCGGTCGTTCGGGGTGGGGGTGCGAGCGGTCCTGCTGGGGGGGTGAATCGGGCGTCGGGCGGGGTGGGAACTATGTTTAAAAACTTTTGTATACCGCGCTCAGGCATATAACGCGCGAGGGGTATGCGCGGTACGTAAAATCACGTATAACGCGCGCGTTATATCCGCGAAAATACGGTAGGCCTATTGCCTGAGCAGTGGTCCCTGACTATCCCTATAACCTACCTCTACTCCTATCTGTACCCCTCATTCCCTTTATCCTCTAGGAACCTATCCAAACCTTCTTTGAAGCCCTGTAACGTGCTCCGGCCAATCACAGCCTCTTGAAGCTCGTTCCATGTATCCATCACCCTCTGGGTGAAAAAGAACTGCCTAGCGTTTGTTCTAAACCTGTCCCCTTTTAATTTTTCTGAGTGCCCCCTTGTACTTGTGGTTCCCCATAATCTGAAAAATCTGTCCCTGTCTACCTTTTCTATGTCCTTCAGGATCTTGAAGGTTTCTATCATGTCTCCTCTGAGTCTCCGCTTTTCCAGGGAGAACAACCCCAGCTTTTTTAGTCTGTCAGTATATGAGAGGTTTTCCATACCCTTTATCAGTTTAGTTGCTCTTCTCTGGACTCCCTCAAGTACTGCCATGACTCTTTAATTTTCTCAGGAGCCTCTCACGAGGAACTTTGTCTAAAGCTTTCTGAAAAACTAGATACATTACATCAACTGTCTCGCCTTTATCCACATCCACAATCTAATTCTGTATGTAACACCATTACTAAGCTATTTTATCATAACTCTAGCAGGGTTATGTTACTCTTTGACTATAGTTTATATATTATAGCTCATGCATTTTACCATCATTACTGAAGTTAATGTTCATATTTCCATCAATGCTGCTCATGTAAACCTCTGTAAATTGATTTCATAGTCATTAGTTAGCAGTATAGCTTTAAATAAACAATACTTACCGTACATGCTTAACTTGCAGCCTGCTTTAAATTATGCACATATCAATGACATATAGGCTTGAACATGTTTTATGGCTGACAAAAATGCTCATACATATACAGTACAATATACACAGGCCCTCTTTTACTAAGGTACGCTAACTGATTAGCGTGCACTAAACTCTAACGTGTGCATGTGAGTCTATGGACACTCTAGCGTTCAGCGTGCGCTAATCCAATAGTCCACCTTTAGTAAAAGAGGGGGACAGTTTTGCTAATGTTATATAAAGGAACATAGTCGCCTACTTCCAAGGTTAAAGGTTGAGATTTACTTAATATACCACCAATACAAAAAAAAAAAAAGAGAATAAAATATGGGAATATGCTGGTACCTACAATAAGGACCTCTTTTACAAAGGCGCACTAAGCGTTTTAGTGTGCGCTAAAGGCTGACGCGTCCAAAGACTAACATGCATGCGTTAGCATGTAGCGCATGCTAAATCGATTAGCGCACGCTAAACACTAACACGTCCATAGACTAACATGCACGCATTAGCATGTAGCGCATGCTAAATCGATTAGCGCACGCTAATTGGTTAGCGCACCTTTGTAAAAGAGGGCCTAAGTTCTTTTGAGCAGGGATTGTCAATATACATGTTCAATATACAGCACTGTGTACATCTGGCAGCACTATTGAAATGATAAGTACTAGTAATAGTAGCAGTTGCTTGACTTTCCACCCAATAACTTTCATATTTTGGTTAGTGTCCACAATGTTCTTTGTTTTATAATGAGTGATCAATGGCAGCAGAGGGATGATTAGACTTATCCCAGACAAAAATCCACATCTAATTCTAAAAAGCGGTTTTAACGCACGCACCGGATTAGCGTGCACTAGCCGGAAATCTACCGTTTGCTCAAAAGGAGGCGGTAGCGGCTAGCGCGTGTGGCAATTTAGCACACTCTATTCCGCGCGTTAAGGCCCTAGCGCGGCTTTATAAAAGGAGCCCAATATTTTATTGCTGCTTCTTTTCCACATAGTTTTATAACTTCAATATGTGTATTTTTAGTGAAAGATTTGAGAAGCTTTTGAGGTTTTTGCAAATTTTCTCTAAATTAGATGCATGTTCAATAAACTATAGATTGATTCATAAATACTGAATTCAGTACCTTGGAGCCAATGACAATGACACTTAGGGCCTCTTCTACTAAACCGCGCTAGCGGTTTTAGCGCTGGAAGCCGTGCTGAATGACACGCGCTGCTCCCGACGCTCATAACAATTCTATGAGCGTCGAGAGCAGCGTGGGCCATTCAGCACGGCTCCCCATGCTAAAACCGCTAGCGCGGTTTAGTAGAAGAGGGGGGTTAGTCAATAGTCTAAATTCATTTTAAAGATTTTAATTTTTTTATTAAATTGTCCATTCTCTAATATTTGACCAACACACTAGAGTCTCTTTTTTTCTGCCATGCAAGACAATTTATAGTTTAGCTTTGAATTTTAAAAATTGAATTACGCCATAACGTCATTTGCTGGGATTTTGGCCCAAAAGATATCCATTTTTTTCATGACACGATTTAGCATCTGCGCTGTGTCTTCAGAATTCTGCAATTAGAGGAGCGTGAAGATGCAGTCATGGAAGGAAAGATAGTTAAAAAGGAGTTTGTTACTGTTTCTTCAAAACTATGCCATCTAGGACCTATATTTTTGGAGACTCTTTAAGTCAAAAAGTGCAGCAGACATTAAAAAGCTTAGAAATATCATCTAAAATCTGGGAAATTCACACAACCATGCTCTTTTGTCAATTTAAATTTTTTTCTGAGCTATTCAAGGGATTTTATGTCTCCATGGACGACAAGATGGTTGTATCTCTAATGATTTATAAACCCAATTAGGGAATAGAATTGGTACCATGTTTAACATATAGTTGATCATGGGGACTATCATCATTTTAATGGATTCTAAATGACCCATCCAGGAGACATGAAGTAGTGACAATTTATTTTAAAGGCTCTTAATTAAATGTAGTGTAACTTTTTGATTTAGATCCAATCATTGGAAATGATTACATTTTATGAGTCTTCTCCTTTGCTTTTAGTGATTTATTTACATCCTTGCAAACATACTTCTCACATGTTATGAAAGAATAAATAAGGTCAATTCCATTAAAAGGAGCTTAATGGTAAGCTTTAAATGTAGAGAATGACACAGGGACAATTTTTTTTCCCCATCACTGCAGGAACTCAATTTTCCCATCCTATCCCCACAAGATTTGTCGCTGTCCCTATCCCTGCCACATTCCTGTAAGCTCTGCCTTAACCATACAAGCCTCAAACACTTATGATTTTAAAGTGTTTGAGGCTTGTACATATGAGGACAGAGCTTGCAGGAATGGGGCAGAGACAGAAAAATAACTTGCCCGGATGGAACGGGAAAATTTGTTCCTGCGGGGATGGGGAAAATTTGTCCCCGGGTCATTCTCTATTCAAATGTGCACTCATGATCAGTGCTACAAATTGGCATTTATATATGCAAGTGCTAGGTGCAATACTATAATACACACCAAAATCACTTAGCAAGTACATTTAAGGCAGTGGTCCCAAACTCGCAGCCCGGGGGCCACATGCGGCCCGCCAGGTACTATTTTGAGGCCCTCGGTATGTTTATCATAATCACAAAAGTAAAATAAAACACTTTCTTGATCATATGTCTCTTTAGCTATAATTGATATATTATTATTATTAAGACTTATCCAAAAGGAAAGATTTATAAACTTTAAAGTTTTACCTCATGCAAAATTGTCATTTCTTTAATAAGACACTGTTTTTTCTGAGGCCCTCCAAGTACCTACAAATCCAAAATGTGGCCCTGCAAAGAGTTTGAGCTTGAGACCACTGATTTCAGGGGATGCACAATGAATGTCTCCAAATTAAGAACCCCTTTTACTAAACCACGGTAGAACTTTTTACTGTGGGCTGGTGAGGTAAATGCTCAGATGCTCATTCAATTCCTAGGAGCATCGGAGCATTAACCTCACCGGCCCACAGTAATAAGCTCTACTGTGGTTTAGTAAAAGCCAGCGTGAATGTGTAATATATAGAATACTATATGTTGTATGTATTTCAAGGCATACTGAGGTGACAAGTTCAACTGCCATAGATGCGGCATAACTGTTGATGCCTAAATTTAGTGCTGACTTGTGCATATATCTCTATAAGAGAATCTAGGTACTCAGATACTATTATGAAATTGGTGTTAAGCACACAGCGTCTAGATAATTGCCATTTAACTGGTTGATATTTAAATTCATTTAACTAGGCAGAAAAGCTGAGTTTGTGCTATCTAAACTGCTGATATTCAATGACATTTAACCAGACAGTGCTGCTGAATATCAGGACTAACTGCCCCTGTATAATGCAGTTAGTGCTGGGGGGTGTAAGCGGGTAGAGCTTGGGCACAGCCTGATGGAACTGCTTGTTAGCAGTGATTTCAGACCATTACCAATTTATAAGTGGCTAAAATTAGGACAGAAATAAGGGTGTTTTAACTTTAGTTGTGGAGCTGGGAACTGGTCTGAATATTGACCAGTGCCTGGTTAACTTGTGAATAGCAGCATCAGAGTTTCTGGTGCCCCTCCCTCCCTCCCTCCCTCATATCTGGATCTCCCTTCCCTCCCTCCCCTACCTGATAACAGGAAAATCCTCATCCCCCAACCCTGTTGGGTACCTTAGGCCTAATCTTTATATCCATGGTAGTCAGGGGGTCCTATAGGCAGAAGTAATGTACACTTACTCCTGTCTATCATGACTTCAGCCTCAAAATGGCCACCACAACCTCTAGTATTTGCTTATACTAGTTGCTAAGGTCACAGCAATCATTTAGAGACCAGAACAATGAATGGGTATCATTCCAGCCCATAGGACCTACCCCCACCAGGGATATATAATTTAGCCTTGGGGAGGCTTAAGGGGGTAGGGAGTGAAAGGCTCAATTAGATACTTCTTGACATCAGTGGGGAAGGGAGGAGGCGAGTCAGAGGTAGTAAGGATACCTGCTTCTGTTACATGGGTCAAGGCAGATGTTCATCCAAGGATCACATAAGTTTTTTGTGTATGTCTTGGCTGAATATCATCTAAACAGAAACATAGAAAACTTAAGGCAGATAAAGGCCATATGGCCTATCTTCCCAACCTTGCCATCCACTACCCCATCTTCTCCCTTAGGGATCAAATGTACTTCTCTCAAGCTGTCTTGAGTTCAGATACATTCTTCATCTCCACCACCTCCACCAGGAGGCCATTCTAAGCATTTACCACCCCATGAAAAAACAATTTCTGAGGTTACATCTGAATCTATCCCCTTTCATTTTCATCCTATGACCCTTCATTCCAGAGTTTCCTCATAATTGAAAGTGATTTAACTCAAGCACATTTATGCCATGTAGGTATTTAAATATCTCTATTATAACTCCCCTCTCCCATATTTCCTCCAAAATATACAAATTATGATAGTAGCCTTCCTATGGACCAACTTCATCCTGCTTATATATTTTTGAAGGTGCAGTTTCCAGAATTGTATACAATATTCTAAATGAGGTCCCACCAGAGTCTTATACAGATACATCAATACCTCTTTTATTCCTACTGGTCATTTCTCTCTTTATGCATCGAAGGATCCTTCTAGCCTTCAGCATCACCTTTTCAACCTGTTTGGCCACCTTAAGATCATCACATTCGTGCACAAAAGTTGTTTTACACCTAAACTGTATCATTTCCTCAGGTTTTTTTTCAGCCTAAATGCATGACCTTGCATTTCTTAGAGACAGAACTATACATCTCAACTGTCCTCACCATGGTTGATCACTGGACCACACGCTTCAAACTGAAACTAAACCCAGAAAAAAACAAATTTTTCCTTGCAAGTCCCAACCACAAACTAATGACCACCACCCTGCAACTTAATGGGCTAACATATCCAATCAATCCCACCATTAAAATTCTTGGAGTCATCTTGGACCGCTGCCTCACCTTTGAAGACCATACCAATGCCCAGGTCAAAAAATGCTTTTCCACCCTTTGGAAACTCCGTTCTATCAAACACTACTTTGATTTCCCCACCTTCAGATTGCTGGTCCAATCCCTAATCTTAAGCACCCTGGATTACTGTAACATCATTTACTTGGATTCCTTCAAGAAAACCATTAAACGTCTTAGACTCATTCAGAACACCGCCATCCGCCTCATCTATGGCCTCAAAAAGTCAGACCATGTTAGCCCTTTCTACAGAAAACTTCACTGGCTTCCAATTGAAGCAAGGGTCATCTTCAAATTTGCCTGCCTCTGCTTCAAAACCTTAACCGGCTCATCCCCGATATACCTGTCACGCCACTTTGTGTTCCCAGGCTCCAACTGTACACGCAATGCCCACCTGTTTGCCTACCCCTCCCCAAAAGGATGTATCTACAAAAGATTCCTGGACAAAACCCTCTCTTTCCAAGCTGGCAAATGGACTGACTGCCTGACCACCCTCATCTCTCTTGCCCTATCTTAACTATCCTTCAGGAAATCTCTCAAATCATACCTCTTTGATAAATTTCTCTAACTCCCTCCCCCCCAATTCACTAATCTCTACCTCCGCCTCCCTTCCTTCCCTTCCTCTCCCTTCTAATCTACTTACCTCTTCTCCCCTGGTTTTTCCTCTCCTCTTTCTGCTCTCCCTTGCAACTGTTATCGGATTATTTTGTAATTACTACTGGTTATATTATACACCTGAAATTTAACTTGCTGTATCTTGCTACATATGTACAGTCTCTTCTCCTGTAAACCGCTCTGAACTGTTTTGTGGTATTGCGGTATATAAAAATAAAGTTATTATTATTATTAAATTTAAGCTGCCAACTTTCAGATCATTCCTCAAGCTTTGCTATGTCCTTCCTCATGTTTTCTACACCATTAGGAGTGTCTGCTCTATTGCAGATTTTGGTATCATCTACAAAGAGGCAAATCTTACTAGACAGTCCGGCATTATAGCTTACAAAAATGTTAAAAAGAACAGGCCTAAAAACTGAACATTGAAGCACACCACTGGTAACATACCTTTCCTCAGAGCAATCTTAATTTACTACTACCCTCTGTTGCCTTCAACTCAACCATTTCCTGACCCAGCCTGTCATTCTGGGGCCCACACTGAGGGCACTCAGTTTATTTATTAGACATCTGTGTGAAACACTGTTAAGGCTTTGCTAAAATCTAAACACACCACATTGAACACTTTCCCTCTATCCAAATCTAGAACCCCAGTCAAAGAAATCAGATTTGTCTGACAATACCTGCCTCTAGTGAATCCATGTTGCTTCGTGTCCTGTAATCTACTGGATTCCAGAAACTTCAGTATTTTTTTAAGTGTTTCTATTAATTTACTTACCACGTAAGTCAGACTTACAGACCTGTAGTTCATTGCCTCTTCCTCACTTCCACTTTTGCAAAGAAGGACCTCATCTATCCTTCTCCAGTCTTCCAGTACCACGCCCAATTCTAGAGATGCATAAGATCTAATGGCCAGTGTATGCTAACAAGGCCCTGGATATTTAATGCTGTTGCCTGTTCATGGTTTAGCATTGAATATCTGTGCCTAATTCTGCATGAGGCAGTTATAAATGCTGATTGCTGCCAACTGAATATTGACCTTTAAGTGTTTTCATAGATGCAGTAATACTATTTTCTTAGAAAGCTTCTCCACAGTCAATTGAACTATGTGTTCAATAGACTGAAATTCAAGAGAGTTTTTTTGCCAGGTACTTGTGACGTGGATTGGCCTCCACAAAGACAGGATACTGGGCTAGATGGACCATTGGTCTGACCCAGTAAGGCTATTCTTATGTTCTTATGATTGTCAAGGACCACAATGGCATGCAGTTTTCTGGATTTCCACAATCAATATGCCCTGTGTGCATATGTAGAAAATGGAAGCAAGGCATGCAACTAGATCTTATGCATATTGATTGCAAAAACCCTGAAAGCCAAATTGGTTTATGTTTGTTGAGGAATGGACTTAGGGACCTCTGTGATAAGTACTGTACAATGTGGAAGAAAGCTCTAATGGCTCTGCTGTTTTCCATGAATTACATTATAGTAATTTCTAAAAGCAGAAGGTAATTTCATTTGATTAAAGCAGTACATAGTTGGAGAAAAAAAATGTTCTCTTTAGCACTGTGCAATATTATCATGAATGCATACTTGATCCAATGAATTGTATGCTTGATTGATTCCATGAACAGAAGACATTTTATGACTTTGTACTTGCACAGTGCCAATCCTCATAACTTCACAGTATAAAATATATTGAGAGTCGTAACAATATACCTAGTAGACACTTAAAATGCCACATATAAAAAATATCTTCAACAAGTATCCATATTTGAATTAACCCTAATAAGAATAGGCAGTCCTTTTCCCTTCAGTTCATGGCAGGTCTTTCCTTCTGTTGTCATTAAAATCCAAAAATTATCATAAGTTCTTGGTTCAATTTTTCATTACACACTGGGACCTATTTATTAATCTGTGCTAAGCTTTTGTATTTACAGTACAGTAATTTCCAAAAATAGCACATAGTAACTGCTAAAGCTCTTTGTTTATCTGCTTAGGATGTTCCTTTCATTTTACCATCACTTAAAGAGGAACAAATATTTAATGTACATGAACTGGATATCAGATCACATGATCCAATTAATTGTACCTCTTTACATGTTGTTAACTGTGCCCTGTTATCTGTGGCATTAACAGCTAATGCAAAGTGGCAGCCTCCACATTATTCATTAAGCATAGATTCAGTCCATTCCCTGTCCAGTGCTCAACCTGTCTGCATTGTGGGGTAATTCCATGAGCAGCCTTCTAGATTTGCTGTATTTTTTGCTCCATAAGACGCACCGGACTATAAGACGCACCCTAGATTTAGAGTAGGAAAACCAGAAAAAAAATATTCTGAACCAAATTGTGTACTAATATATATCAGGCTCTACACCATGTCTCCCCTTCCCTGCCAGACTGTTCATTTCATTTTTCATATACACACAATACACACAGCAGATATAAATTCTCAAAACATTTTGATCACTAAATTGAAAATAAAATATTTTTTTCCTACTTTTGTTGTCTGGTGATTTCATGAGTCTCCTTCCTTCCTTCCTTTCTTCACTCAGGCCCAAGAATTGCCCCTTTCTATTCCCTCCCTCCGATGTCCCAAGTTTGTGCCCCCTCTCACTCACTGTCTTCCAGACTTTGTTCTTTGACATACCTCCCTCCCTTGTCCCGAGTTCGTGCCCCCTTACTGCCTTCTAGCCTTTGTTCTTCGTTCTCCCTCCTTCCCATGTCCCGAGTTCGTGCCTCCTTGCCCTCACTGCTTTCCAGCCTATTTCCTTCACCCTTCATTGCTGCACCAGAAACTGCCTTCCTCCCCCCCCTGCATGCTGAAACCTGCCTACCCTCCACTGATTCCTCCTCCTCCTCCTCTAGCCATAGTCTGCTGCCGCTGCACCGGAAACTGCCTTCCTCCCTCCCTGCGTGCTGAAACCTGCCTATCCTCCACTGATTCCTCCTCCTCTGGCCCTGGTCCGCCGCTGCTGTGCCACAATTCAAAGAAAGGAAGGGAAGGGCCAGCGTGCAATTCTGATGTCGGGAGAAGGCTTGTGGGCCAGCGATGTGCAATCGCTGCATGCTGGCCCTTCCCTTCTTTGAGTTGCAGCGCAGCGACAGCCAGCAGGGAGCAGCGGAGGGCGGCAGAAAGCCTGCATACCCCCAGTGAGTGGGTCATTTTAACCTTTTCCTATCGTAATAAATTATACGTTACACTGGTTCCAATCGTAATTATTTTAGCAAAGTTTTGTATTACGGTATTCAACGTTATCATTTACGGCTATTGTAAACATAATGTAAATAAGTCATAAGTCTGTAAATTCAAATATTTTATGTTCCTGGCTCTTTATTAGTTCATACAGTCTGTTTATCCACGATGGGACACACGATAGGAAAAGGTTAAAAAGGTACACCAGGGTGGGTGGGGGTGTTTAAAAAAATTTACCTTCACTTCATAAGATGCACTGAAATTTCCACCCAATTTTGGGTAGAAAAAAGTGTGTGTTATGAAGCGAAAAATACGGTAGGTGGCAGAAAGTAGGTAAATGGTGTATTCTAGTCATTTACATAAATGGACATCTATTTATTTATTTATTCATTTGTTTTCTATCCTGTTTTCCCCCATGAGCTCAGAATGGATTACCTATGTAAGTGACCATTTTCAGTGCTTTTTTAACGCTACTGGCAACTCCAGACCTGTCGGAGATTTTGGAGTGTTAAAAACTGACACTTCATTTTGTGCATCATGTGGGCATTGATCAGAGTGCTCATTTTAATACTGATGAGTTTGTTATAATATACTTACATATGATTATCAAAGGTTGCTACAAACTATGGAAAAGACTGTGATTTGCCAATTTGGGCTTCGACAGATGCAATACTTAACCCCTCTTTTACGAAACTGCGATAACATTTTCTAGCACGGGGAGCTGCGCTGAATGGCCCGCACTGCTCCTGACGCTCATAGGAGCTCAATGACATTCAGCATGGCTCCTCACGCTAGAAACTGCTATCACAGTTTAGTAAAAGGAGACCTTAGTCTCTAAACCATTTAAAACTTGTAACAATGATCGTTAAATGCACAGTCCGTTTTGTGAATATGGGCCAGAGTGTTTCTTTAAGTTAAGCTCCCAGAGTGCTTTGCCGTGAGCTGGAGCCCCCCTCCCCCCTTTTTCTCCTTCTTGTTCTCTCTTGGGTGTGTGTGTTACTCCTGACTTTCCCTATCTAGGATGTGCCAGTAGAAGTATGCATTCTGTGAGAGAAGAAATCCTTGAGGTCATCAGAACTGTGAGTTTATATATTTCTTTGTTTTAAGTTTATATTACAGAAGTTTGTTTAAAGAACCAAAGAATCCAGCCTGGTAATATTATTAGGCTACAGACTCAATGAGTTTGTCTGTCTAAGATCCTCAGAGGAAAGCCTCAGCACATAATATTTTGCCATGTACTCAGCAAATATTGCTGACTAGAACTAATAAGGTTTACATTTACTGTTGTCATAAATGTCCTGTCTTCATATATAAAGCTTCAGTTCTGTTTAATATCCAGATATCGGGAGAGAGTAGGTGCACAGCATTTTTTGGAAAGCTATTAGTAGAAGTATCTACTTGGATTTAAAAAAATATTTACCTCTCCTGTAGAGAGTTGATATTAAACATACTTTTTTCATATACACTGTTTGATGAGAAAAATAATCTTAAAATGTTATATTCAAATTTTTAATTATATGCTAACAAGCATTTTTTCTTTTTTTTCTTTTTCAAATTCTTTATTCATTTTTTTTAAATTTACAATAAGTGTAACAGCATTTATAACATTTTAAACTCAAATACAAAACTTAATATTCTGTTAAAATCTATACTAATACTGCATTTGTGATATGAAAACAATAACAATTGCTATTCAAATTACTGTTTGTAATTGAAGATCACATGCCTCCAAAGAACATAAATTATGTTAACCCTTTGTGGGGAATTGCTGTAATATCTACAAGTACTTTTTATTTCCATGTGCATATTCTTGTCAGAGTGTCACTCCTGCTGGCTATTTACTTATATATGGACTTATGGTTTTAGGTTTTATCTAGTATTTTAACGTAAATATCAACAAAATGGCTTATATAAGAACATAAGAATTGCCATCTCAGGATCAGACCCTGGGTCCAAAGTACATATCAAATAATCTAAAACAATTACCAACAAGGAAACATAAAAGGAAAAATTACTTTCACTCAAAAATAATCATCACAGCAAAAGCCCGCAACAAGGGGAATGACACAATTATCTACAAAATAGGAAATCACAGAATTCCAAAATTCCTCTTCCACACTCCCATGCTCTAATGTCATTATATACAGTCAGATTTGCAGCATGAATATGGAGATACCAAACTGTAGGGATGTTTTGTCAAAATCACTGTTGAAAGTTTAGAGCTGTGGGTAAGCTCACAATTTCATTGTTTATTTTCTTTTGGTATATGGATATTGCAATAATTCAGTTTCCATCAATCATTCTGTATATTATAAACTTTTTTTTTAACGTGATAATCATTGCTTTTAGTTTTCTGCTGCTTTATCACTATTTTAAATAATATCAGCTTCTTTCCTCATTGATAGTTTCTTTAATATTGCATGTTTTGTTTTATTTTTCTTCTCTTCTCAAGTGTAATTAGGAAGGAAAGCTGAATAGAGGAAGGAATGTGGATAATATAAAGCACAAGGATCCAGATTCTCTAACTGGCACCATTGTCGGTGGCCGCCTTAAAAGTGGTATGTCAATCCCTCAATGGCGCCAGTTAGGGAATCAGGCCCGGAAATATAGGGAATCAGGCACCAGAAATGCATGCAAGAGTGGTATTAGGCACCATAAAGCCCCTTTGGAGGCGTGATTGCAGTGCTGATTTTTTTAGGCACTGGTAGGTGCCTTAAGAATCAGTGGAAAAAGTTGTTTAAATGACATTTTTACTGAGCTTGAACGCCTACCAATGCCTAAAATACTGGCGCCGTTTAAAGAATCCAGGTCAGGATGCATTTTAATGAAGGATTATCAACAGTGCTGATATAATACCAGGTTCATGCTGTGTCCTGTGAAAACTCACATTTCCTCATTGGCATACTAAAGAAATGAAAAACAACATGGAAAATAGTGTAGTGATAAATCAGTTGTAGGGTATTGATTTTAACTTCCAAGTGTTTGTCGCTCTAGCATGAAAAACTGCATGAGAAACCTCAGTTCTTTCAGTATAACTATCATGAGCACTTATCCCAGATTCTGTATAGGTTGCCCAAAGTTTGGCATGCACGTTTCAGCAAGGATCAGAGATCCAAGCCTAAAGTAATTGACTAAATTAGTGGCCTTAACAAGCACAAATTGTCATCAATTGCTGGTTACACGAACATCGTCAATATGCTCCTAGGACCTGATTTTGTATAGGACACCTGGGGTTCCTTTTACTAAGCTGCGATAGCATTTTTAGCACACGCCAGATTTTAGCACGCACTAAACTTGCGCTACGCGGCTAGAACTAACACCAGCTCAATGCTGGTGTTAAGGTCTAGCGCGTGCGGCAATTCAGTGCACGCTAAAACCGCTATTACAGCTTAGTAAAAGGAGACACTGGTCTCAGCAGCCGCCTGAATGACTTTTGAGAATCGTACACTGGCGTCCTATATAGAAGACATCTAACTCTAGCTAACCACCCTGATTCTCTAACTGGCATCCATGTCAAAGACGTCATTTAGAGAATCACATTGCTGTTGAGTTGAACACGGCAAGAGAATCTCCCTGCTGCAATCAGCTGAGTGCAGCAGCAGGGAAGCCCTGAACCCCACTGCAATTCGGCCAGCAATCCCCCCCCCCCCCAACAACAACAAACCACAGCAGGAGGGATGCCCACTCTTTCTTGACGGCACCCCTCAACATTCCCATAAAAGATGGAGCCTAACATAATGAGCCAGGCAGTTTGTTCCAGGCATGCAATGCAGCAAGATAGGAGATGGTAGTTGGCAGTAGAGGAGATAATATTCTATAAAGACAGTTCTAAGCAGAATGTAGCATCTTCTTTTCTTGATGAGTTGGAGCATCCTGTATTGTTGGATACAGACTGTGTCATGTTGACTAAAGATAATACCCCTTCTTCTATTAAACTGTGCTAGCAGTTTTTAGCGCAGTTCCTATGAGCATCGGGAGTATCGTGGGCCATTCAGCAAGGCTCTCTGTGCTACAAACTGCTAGCGCAGTTTCGTAGAAGAGGTGCAAGTTAGGTATGCCTTACTGACAAACCCCTTTTTTACTAAAATTTTCTTTATTAAGTTTTTATATAATTATACAAGATTACTCTTGTTTAAGGCAAAACAGATGGTAAATCAAAATATAAAGCATATACACTTAGGCCCTCTTTTACTAATCAAATTAGTGCACACTAAATGCTAATGCGTCTGTTGACTAACATGCACGCATTAGCGTTTAGCGTAAGCTAATTCAATTAACGCACCTTAAAAGAGGGCCTAAATGTATATGCTTTATATTTTGATTTACTATCTGTTTTGCCTTAAACAAGAGTAATCTTGTATAATCATATAAAAACTTAATAAAGAAAATTTTTTAAAAACTTAATAAAATATTTATGGAAAATAAAAAAAGAGACAAAATATTTAATTGAAAGAAATTATCAACTAAGCTAGAGTTCAACAGATGCTGTTGTTTCAGAAAAACAAAACAAACAAAAAAACTCCAGTTTCAGAGAAAAGTATGCACTGGTACAATTCTCTACAGATACATTAACAACTTTTAGAAAAATTGTGCTTTAATATCTATTCAGTGTGATCCTTAGAGCTTCAGCCTGGGGCTCTAGTTGCTTTCCAAATAAGAAAGAGAATAAGTTGTGTAGTTTTTAAATAAGATGCTGCTTTGGATTTTGTCCAAAATCTCTTTGCAAAGTAGTTTTTGATATGTAACCCACCTAAGTGGAGATGTTGTCAATGTAGGCTGCTTTTAAGATGGGTTTTTATACTATTCACTGTTCCTCTTAAGCTAATTGGGAATATTTTACCTATACTGTAGTCCTGCCAATGGAGAGTGCTGTTTCATTATTACACTATTATTATATTACGTTATTGTCGTACAGCGAGAGTTTAGAGAAACTGGGCCTCTTCTCCCTTGAAAAGAGGAGACTGAGAGGGGACATGACTGAAAAGTTCAAGATAATGAAGGGAATAGACTTAGTAAAGACAGGTTGTTAACCCTCTTCAAGGTAGGGAGAACGAGAGGGTACTCTCTAAAGTTAAAAGGGGATAGATTCCGTACAGACGTAAGGAAGTTCTTTTTCACCCAGAGAGTGGTGAGAAACTGGAACGCTCTTCCGGAGGCTGTCATAGGGGAAAACACCCTCCTTATGACATCACCGGCTTATTTTCCACCTCCCTACCAAATTTATTCATTAATCTTTAATAAACTAACACTTTTTCTAAACTACCTCAAGCTTCTTATATAAATACTTATAAATTTTGTTAATTTATTAATTATATAGGCCCATGTGCCTTAGGCCCCGCCCACAGGAGGGGCCTAAGGCTCCCGGGCCTATTCTGATTGGCCCAGGTACCTCAGGCCCTACCTGTGGGCGGGGTTTCTGCTGCCTGGGCCAATCCGGCCCCATTCTGGACCCAGCTGGCCTGCCGAATGGTAGGGCTTGGCACCCGTCCGTCTGGCCAACATTAAAGGTACGGGGAAGGGTGGGGGGGGCTGGAGGGGTCATGGGGTTGGCTGGGGAGGTCGTGGTTCAGAAGGGGGGCAATCGGGGGTTTTGGGGGGGCGGTCGTTGGGGGGAGGGGGGTTGTGTCAAGGGCAGTAGGGCCTGGGATCCCTCCTGCCCATATTGTAGTGGGTGTGGGGTAGGGGGGTCACCTGGGCCAGGAGGGCTTGGGCTCCCTCCTGGCCTGTTTGTGTAGGTGGGGGGGGGGGGGTCGCAGGGGCCAGGAGAGGTTGGGCTCTCTCCTGGCCCGTTCGTGTAGGTGGGGTGGTCGCCGGGGCCAGGAGAGGTTGGGCTCTCTCCTGGCCCGTTCGTGTAGATGGGGGGGTCGCAGGGGCTAGGAGAGGTTGGGCTCTCTCCTGGCCCATTTGTGTAGGTGGGGGGATCGCCGGGGCAAGAGGGCTTGGGCTCCCTCTTGCCCCGATGTTGTCGGGGTGCCGCGGGTGCCCGGGGCAGGAAGGCTTGGGTTCCCTCCTGCCCAACCATAATCGGGGGGGGGGGGGTTAGCGATCGCAGGGCAGGAGGGCTTGGGCTCCCTCCTGGCCGACTGTAATCGGGGGGAGTTAGCGATCGCGGGGCAGGAGGGCTTGAGCTCCCTCTTGCCCTGATGTTGTCGGGGGGGGGGGGGCGGTTCGACAGAGCAAGAGGGCTTGGGCTCCCTCTTGCCCTGACATTGTCGGGGGGGGGGGGTGATGTTTCGTGGTAGGAGAGATTGAGCATCTCTCCTGCCGTGAAGGTTGCGGTGGGTAGGTTGCCGGGCCGCTGAATTGATCGCACCAGCGGCCATCAGCTCAGCGGCCCCTTTTTCGGCACTTAGACCTGGTTTGACTTCGTCTAAGTCAAAAAGGTCTAAATGCCGACTAGGCAACCTGTCAACTGTTTTGGTTATATGTGTTGTATGCCTAGGTGTAGGTCGGCCCACCTCTCGCCCACTGCCTGCTCTTTCCCCTCCTCTAAACACACCTCTTTTCTCTTTGTGCGTTTAGAGGCAGGGGAAAGGCCTAAGCTGTTTTTAGATACGTCTAAAAAACAGCTTTGGTTATGAGTATTTGGACGATCAGGCTTTGTGATCGTCCAAGTAGCCATTTAGGACACTTTTTAGACTTTTTTTTTTTTTTTTTATTATGAACCCCATAGTGAATTATTTAAATAGTGAACTAAGTTTTTTTTAATTAAAAAACTTTTATAAAATTAAACTAAAATAATTAATAAATTAACAAAATTTATAAGTATTTATATAAGAAGATTCAGGTAGTTTAGAAATTGTTAGTTTATTAAAGATTAAATAATAAATTTGGTAGGGAGATGGGGTATAAGCCGGTGATGTCATAAGGAGGTAGGAGAATAAGTTACTTCTTTTCTCTTGAAGAAGTCCCAGTATGGGAAAATGTACTCCTAAGTCTGAGGCTTGTCCCCGAAAAATGAATTAATTTAGATTATCTAGATTTGTGAATAGGTAATATCTAGAATCGTGTGTCCATTTTTGACTTTTTTGCAAATGGTCTTTATTATATTATTTTGATAATAGATTACCATTGGAATTTTGGTTTTTTAATATATTTGTGCACAGGAATGGAACCAACAGACTATCCAAAACAGTAGGAAAATGCTTTCTAAATAATGAAATCAGTAAACAAGGAAACACTAGTGGTAAGTGCCTATGTACAGTGGGAAATACAAAGTGTTATTCCAGGAAGAGTACATGGATCAAACCCAGAAAAATTAATGGTTAAAGAGAGGTAAACTGAACCTAAGAATGAAAAATAATTGCAGCCCAGGACAGTGAATTAAAAACAAGATTGTTCGCAGCAAGCAAAGAAAAAACTGTTGCAATAGGCATTTTTAGGTTCTATAAGAAGGAGCTGGAAACAGTTAATCATATCATAGCTGGCTGGAAGTTCTGATGTCAGAAAATTTTTATACAAGTACAGTAAGGCAGAATAAAAACTCATGTCTCATTCATTGGAAACGTTGTAAACATTACAATATTGCTGTATTGGAAAAATATTGGGTTTGCGACCCTAAGAGAATTATGGAGAGTGAAGAGGTTGTGATTGTCTTAGACAATCCCATCCAAACTAATAAAAAGCCAAATGCAAGGAAATCAGACATAGTGGTAAAAGAGAATCATCTTAATGGCATTGATCATAGAGGTGTCAGTCCTAAGAAATTACTCTGTGAATCATGTAAAGAGAGAAAAGATCTTCAAGTACCAAGAAATATAGTCCATGACCAAGAAAATGTGGCAGAAAGATGCAGAAATATTTTTTAGTTAGCACTTGCTAGATTCTGCTTTAACTATACCTAAGTTTTGGCATTTATAACAAAAGTGTATATACCATAAAAAAGTAATAGGATAAGGAGGGAGAAATACAAACTAGAAATTCTACAAAATCACTATAGTGCAAATTGCAAACCACTACAGCAATTAGGTTATTGCACATATCAGTTGGTATCTATGAGTCAATCTATTAATTTAAAAAGAATTAAAAGTGGTAAATGGAAAAACAGCATCAGAATATGAGCATGGAATAAGCATAGAACATTCTTAAGTGTGGAGAAGTGAGGTAAAGCTAGGCTCAAGTAGAGTCTGGGGTATACAACAGAAGTAGAATAGATCAGATGAGCCCTGCCATCATCATCTGCAATCATAGGCTGATTTATTTATTTTTTTTAAGAAATGGACTTTACAATTCAACAGGGATTGACAAGTATATTTTGTTTTCTTTATGGCTCACACTTCATAGCATTATTTCTGCACAATAAAATATTAAATATTAATGTTAATCAAGGAATATGCTTGATGGAGCCTGGGTCTCTTCATTAGTTGATATCTAGGGAGGGTCCAAATAACAGAAGATAAATTATTAACTTCCCAAGAGATACATACATCTCAGAAAAATATTACTGTAGAAAGCAAATTAGAAAGATCTTATATATGGCAATTTCCTGAAAATAAATCATATCTATACTACTGTTTCATTATATTAGCCAGAATATTTGGGTCATTAATATTCACAAATAAAAGTTACTAAAGTGATATAGAGATATGACATTTGATCAAAAAGTTTCATTTTACAATTACAGTAGAACCATCTAGAAATAAATAATGCAATCCACTTAATAGGAGAGAGAGATTGCTTAGCATTAGTTGCCTGAAAACTGAAACAATATTAGATATATGCCACCAAGGAGGAAGTGATGTAACTATCCAAGATGGCAGCCTAAGAACTTAGTTCCAGTGTATGTTGGCAAATTAATACCATACCATACCATTTCTTAAACCCTACAAATATCAGCAAAGAATCATAATTCTTCAACCTGAGCAGGGTGAGCTGTTCCAGGTTTTGGTGTCCATGGTGATTGCAGCCACCTGAAACAAGCGATGGCATAAAAAATGTGGCAGATTAACATCTGGTCTTACTTCCAGTCAACTCCGTAGACCATAAGGCATGCATCAAAGTTGGCATAGGAGCCTGCAGAATCCTTGGAGGCTGGAGATCATGCACCTGAACCCCTTAATAACTAACTATTGCTGGAATCTCAGTTTCTCTCGCTGTTGAAACAAGATATTCAGGACTATTTAATTCTTAATGATACAAGAGATTTTTTAAAATCTGTTAAGCGAGGCTACAGTTTTAAAGCTAAGTTACATCAGAAATGTGCTCTACAGGTGGATATTCTTGTGGTGGAGCAGCAACCTAAAAGATTTTCTACTTCCTCAGATCTACTGACTTTGCTAGAAGCTAAGTAGCACGTGTTACGTGACCTGGAGTTGGAGGACATTAATTATGCTTTGCAGTGGACTCAACAGGCGTTCTTTGAGTAGGGTAACAAAGAAGGACACTTTTTAGCACATCAATTACAAAAAGCACAGACCAAGATCTTATGTTGGGGATGCATAACGATTGGGGGGGTTTAGTTACTGGCAGATAGGGGATTCAATAAGCTTTTACAAAAGTTTTTCAACAGCTACATACACCAGAATCAGATGACTCTCCCCAAATTGTTAAAGAATGCTATAGGTAGACATCCCTGGTCAGTCTGGTTCCTCCAATCACTCTGGTCACTTCTGGACTTCTGATCATACTGGCCAATTCCGGTCCTCAAGCCATTCTATTCACTTCCAGTACTTCGGTCACTCTAGTCACTTTCTGGCCTCACTGGTAAATCTGACCCTTAGGCTATGCTCATTGGTTTCCAAGGGTTAGGCTTACCAGAGGTTAGGCTAAAAGCCATCATACATCCCCCTGAGGATTGCCTTGAGAGTTGGGTAGCTCTCTCTGACAAGGGTATCAGGTGCCTTGTTAGAGGAATCCTCCTCAACTCAGCATGAGGGTCTTCACTGTCCTTCTTGTCTCCGTGAGGTAAGAAAATCTTATTTCTTCTAGTGTTCCAGAGTCTGTCTTGTCAGATAATTCCTCTCATTTCCTCATTTGGTGGTATTTTTTTTTTTTTTTGCCTGGTTCTCTTCTATGCAAATAAATATGCAAAGAAGCTCAGTTAGTGTTCCTGGGTAATCAGTCATTGCTGCTATACCCCTACAGTCTTTGACAGGGTCTGATCAAAAGGGATTCCTTCTGCATTTCTCGTGATGAGATATACAGTACATTATATCCCGTCACACATTTCTACCACAAGATGAGCAGGATGCACATGTACACTGGTATGTGCCTTCATATTCTGACAATTGCATTACTCATAGAAATTCAACATTACCCATTCGTTCAGATTTGGATGTCTTCTTGTAGTTATGAAATCTAACATTTTCTAAGCATAAAATTACTGCTCAGTCACATCCACAAATCAATCATAAACTATATTAGATAAATTATATTATCAATATACTCTAAATAGAGCTTATCTTGTATCCTAAATAACATTTACTGTGGAAGTAATAAATCCACAAAAAAGTGCTCTTCAGTATTCATCATAAAAGCAAATTGTGCTTTGTAATAGGGTCTTTGGCCCACTGGACAATGGCTGAAGTAAATGAAGCACTTGAAGTATTAATAAATCCATTGTACATAAATACATTTAGAAGTCTTTTTAATGAGGCGCACAAACAGATTTAGCATCACTATATGCTGCACAGCCCATTAATAATATGATTAACACATTAAGGCCCTGATTCTCCAAAAGTGCGTCCCGATTTTAGGCAGCTGTAGATGTCCTACAGCTGTCTAATCAGCCAATCGGGATGCACGTTTTTTTTAAAAAAAAATGCTCCCCAGGCAGGCCGCCCAGGAGAGGCGTCCTATACTAAACGCCGATTCTGTAACCGGCGTCTTTAGAGAATCGGGTTAAATTAGACGCGGCCGCTATACTTATGGCAGCAAGGGATCTCCCTGCTGCAATATGTATAGCGGCCGCGGTTGTTGCGGCCGCCTGTCCCATCACCGACAGGAGAATGCCTAACTCCTCCTGTCGGAACCCCGAGCCCCCTCCCCCCCAAAACTCGTAATCGCCGACAGGAGGATGCCCAACTCCTCCTGTTGGAACCCCGGACCCCCCTCCCCCCCCAAACTCGTAATCGCCGACAGGAGGATGCCCAACTCCTCCTGTCGGAACCCCGGACCCCCCTCCCCCCCCAAACACGTAATCGCCGACAGGAGGATGCCCAACTCCTCCTGTCGGAACCCCGAACCCCCCTCCCCCCCAAACTCGTAATCGCCGACAGGAGGATGCCCAACTCCTCCTGTCGGAACCCCGGAATCCCCTCCCCCCCAAACTCGTAATCGCCGACAGGAGGATGCCCAACTCCTCCTGTCGGAACCCCAGAACCCCTCCCCCCCAAACTCGTAATCACCGACAGGAGGATGCCCAACTCCTCCTGCCGGAAAGCCCAACGACCCCTCGCCCCAACTAATCTCCCTCCCCCAACTAACCTTTCAATGTTGGTCAGCTGAACGGGTCTTGCTGCCGTCCAGCCGACGGGTCTACCTCGTGGAAATGAGACGGCACGCCCCTTCCCGGCCCATCCCCGCTAAATCTAAGGCCTGATTGGCCCAGGCTAGGCACCTTGGCCAATCAGGCCTTAGGATTAGTGGGGATGGGCGGACCCGCTATGCCTAAGGCCTGATTGGTCCAGGCTTCTACAGCCTGGGCCAATCAGGCCTTAGATTTAGAGGGGATGGGCCGGGAAGGGGCGTGCCGTCTCATTTCCACGAGGCAGACCCGTTGGCTGGACGGCAGCAAGACCCGTCCAGCTGACCAACATTGAAAGGTTAGTTGGGGGAGGGAGATTAGTTGGGGCGGGGGGTCATTGGGCTTTCCGGCAGGAGGAGTTGGGCATCCTCCTGTCGGCGATTACGAGTTTGGGGGGGAGGGGGTTCCGGGGTTCCGACAGGAGGAGTTGGGCATCCTCCTGTCGGCGATTATGAGTTTGGGGGGGGAGGGGGTTCCGGGGTTCCGACAGGAGGAGTTGGGCATCCTCCTGTCAGCGATTACGAATTTGGGGGGGAGGGGGTTCCGGGTTTCTGACAGGAGGAGTTGGGCATCCTCCTGTCGGCGATTACGAGTTTGGGGGGGAGGAGGGTCCGGGGTTCGGGGTTCCGACAGGAGGAGTTAGGCATCCTCCTGTCAGTGATGGGACAGGCGGCCGCGGCCGCTATACTTTATTGCAGCAGGGAGATCCCTTGCCGCAATCAGTATAGCGGCCGCGTCTACTTACAATGTAGACCAGCATTTTGCTGGCCTACATTTTAAGCGTCTCTTCCTCTACTAGGGAGACGCGTAGGGCCGCCTAAGTTCGCCTAAGGCCTGTAGG
This sequence comes from Geotrypetes seraphini, assembly GCF_902459505.1. Classification (NCBI taxonomy): domain Eukaryota; kingdom Metazoa; phylum Chordata; class Amphibia; order Gymnophiona; family Dermophiidae; genus Geotrypetes; species Geotrypetes seraphini. The sequence goes on from NC_047088.1 coordinate 60,114,574, forward strand.
CGAGCTTAGGCATCTTGCGGGTCTCCCTAGGCTCCCGGAGGCGCCTTCAGGCCTGCCTGGGGAGCATTTTTTTTAAAAAAACGTGCATCCCGATTGGCTGATTAGACAGCTGTAGGACGTCTACAGCTGCCTAAAATCGGGACGCACTTTTGGAGAATCAGGGCCTAAATGTTCAATGTGCATTAAAAAAATTTAACGCATGTTAACACAGCTTTCTCCCTCTGACCATTTTCCAAAGGCATAACTGGAGGGGGGGGGGAGGGGACAAGGGGAAGCAGTTGCACATTTGCTTTTCACCTTCCAACAGTCAAAGAAGCCTCAACCTGACCAGGGAAGTGTGTCACCCAACCCTCTCTCCTAAGTAATGTAGCAACAAATCGGCACTTCATTGATTCCCTTCCTCCTCCACTATGGGGTCCTCCAGCCCCCCTGTACTCCCCCCCCCCCGTCCTAGTGGCACAGATGATCAAAACAGGGCACCAAAGGCCAGATCATGATTCCCTTCCTTCTCCCCCTAGGTAGTCCTCCAACACCCATCACCCCCCCCCCCCCCCAGTGAAATAGGCGATTGAAGCAAAGCACCACCAGCTAGATCATGATTTCCTTCTTCCTTCCCATAGGTGGTTCTCCAATCCCCAGGCACCTCCCCCTGATGGTGCAGGCAATCGAAGCAGGACACCGCTGATAAGATTATGATTCCCTTCCTCCTCCCCCTAGGTGGTCCTCCAACCTCCCATCACTTCCACCTGGCAGTGCAGATAATCGAGTCAGAGCACCACCAGTTAGATCATAATTCTATTCCTCCTCCCCCTAGGTAGTCATCCAAGCCCCCTGGCACCTTCTCCAGTGACACAAATGATTGAAACAGGACACCGCTGGCTGGATCCATACATCCTCTTTCTAGCACCTCTCTTCTCATCTGACATAACTTCCTGTCCTTGTGTGTAGGTGGGATGTTCCAGAGCGTAAGCCCCTGGAGCAGCTGGCAGTTCCCAACACCAACAAGAAGGCACTGGGAGGCCAAAGAACCATCCGCGGAAAGAAGGAAGGGAATCAAAACATGCCAGTTTGTGAGATGAGGGGGAGAATGATGCTGTATCAGGCAGGGGCAGATGCCTGACTGGGAGGTTGGACCTGGAGTGGTGTGGTGAGGAGAAGAGACATGGGATGAATGCTACAAAAGGAAGGGGGTGAAAGAGGCAACATTCCTTCAGTACTACAGTGCTAAAGGTTAAATTGTAAGACCAAGAGGACCAGGCAGAATAGTGAAAGAATGCAGACAAGATTGAGGGAGGTTAAGAAGTACCAGAAGACAGGATGAAATATATGGATGGGGGATTTTTGAGAGAAATGCTGTGAACAGAACATGGAAAAACAAAGAACGAAGATGATGACCATGGATGGAGGAGAGTGGACAAATGGCAACCATGGATTGTTGGGAACAGGAGGAGAGGGAAGAGAGAAGGGAAAAAATGGCAGACCATGGATATAAGGAAGGAAAGAGATGGTGCCCATGGAAGTGAGGGGAGATAGGAGGAGATGGTTCAAATGGAGAGGAGAGAAAAGGGAAACCAGAGAAACTGGAGGAGATTTTGCTCATGGAGAAGAGGAGAAGGTAAGAGATGATAAGAGATGGTGCCCATGGAAGAGAGGAGATGGAAGGAAGGAGATGGAGCCCTTGGAAGTGGGGGCAGGGAAGATAATGGAAGATGTGAAAAATAGATTTGAGATGGAGGAAGAAAAATGGATGAAAGTTGAATGTGAAAGATTGATATAGAGCAGGAAATGAAGGAGGAGAAAAATGAAATAGTGAATAGTCAGGAGGCCCTGGAACCAGCGTTGACAGTGCAGAACTGTGCTGCGTGCATGGTGAAACTGCACCAGAGTCAAATAGTGAGAAGATTAGAAAGATAAAATTACCTGACAACAAAGGTAAGATAAATGATTTTATATTTAGTTTAGTTAAAATATTTCAATTTTAAGAATTTACATCGGCCCTTTGTTTGCAGAGTACAGGGAGCACTTCATGCAATTAATCATGCAATTAAAAAATTTTCATCATGATTTTAAAAAATTAGCGATGTATAGCCCTAAATGCATAAATACTTCAAGTTCTTCATTAACTTCAGTCATTAAAGAATGTGTGGTACAGTGGTTAGAGCTACAGCCCCAGCACCCTGGGGTTGTGGGTTCAAATCCCACACTGCTCCTTGTGACTCTGGCAAGTCACTTAATCCCCCAATGCCCCAGATACATTAAATAGAGTGTGAGCCCACCGGGACAGTTAGGGAAAAATGCTTGAGTACCTGAATAATTTGTAATCCATAGAATTGTAGATCCACTCAAAAATTAAAACTATCCTACCCCTCCTTAAAAGGCATCTCCCTTGTTGGTAAACTTGGCTCTTCCCTCCCTTTCAGAATCACTCAGCTCTGGAACAGTCTCCCTTCCCCTCTCCGCAATTTGAGCCCCCTTCTACCATTCCGTAAGCATCTGAAGACCTGGCTCTTCTCCAGAACGTAACCCCGTCCCGCTCCTGGCACTCTCACACCAACCTCTCTTCTCTCATACTTATATAATTCCACTGGAGTTCCGTTCCTTCCCTAACCATGTAAACCGTGTCGAGCTCCATCTGCGGAGATGATGCGGTATATAAACCCAAGATTTAGATTAGATTAGATTAGGATATGTGGAAAATAAATATATATACAGTATATGTGGGTTTCTTAACATGTAACACACACTAATTTGTTATTGTGTGCTAAATCCATTAGTGCACCTTAGTAAAAGGGTCCCTGAGTATGATAAGCTTTGTTTTACATTAAATTACTTTCCTCAGATACCACATATTTTGCAGATCAGAGTATTTGCAAGGCAGATGCATTATCCTTATGAGCTACTGTCCTGACTGCTGATATTGTGTCTTGAATGGTGCACTGCAGTTGTTGTGACTGTATGTCAGAAACATTGAAAGAGACAAAATAAAACCATCCATTATTGGCATTCTAGGGAATTAAAGACTGGGCCTGAGGTAGCCACGGCAGCAAGCCAACATGGATTGTTTGTTTAATTCCTCCAATTTGTTCACCTTAATGAAACACCAAAAGGTTTGAACGAACAGTAATTAACAAAAGAGCTTGCCTAATGAAACCAGTAAAGGGTGATATTTGTTTCAGAGATCAATAAATGCCTGTGAGTGAAGATCATACTGACATCATCCAAGAAAATAAATCACCTTGTGCAAATCAATTGTCATGCTACACATACATGAATCTGTGCTGTGCATTTTAAATCTTGCATCAGTGCGATGACAGAGAAAGGAAAATGCTTGATAAATGTGAAGGAATCTAGTAGCTAATTTGTTAGTCTGTCAAACACTATAATTACAGCTGTAGCATTTCTCTTCTCTGCCTTCAATAGTCATTACAAAACAATTTTAGTGAGCTAATCTAATTAAAGTGTGCTCTCCTTTTGAGCAATTACAGGACCTGTTGTGCAGTGTTGGTTGGTGTTTCGGCTATCATACTTTGAGTGATTTTAGGGAACAAAAGGAAACAGCAATATATTTCTAGAAAGACAAGGAGAAAGCGGCTGATAACAGGCAGCTTCATGCTTTCATTCAGTATCACTTGAAACGTGTATTTTAATTTCCCACTTGGCTATATTTTGGAGAAAGCCTTTTGGGGAGATTGCCAAACAGGATTTCCCTGGAGTTCAGGGAATCCACAGTGACAACAGTGGAATGCAAAAATTCTAGAAAGAGGAACTGCCAAAGCATTTTGAAGAAGCTTGAGAGGACCCTGAAAAGGACAATTCATCAGCAGGGTGCTTATATTTACATGTGCATTACACATAAATGTACAGGCAGCCCCCGAGTTACAGACACCCAACTTAAGTACGACTTGTACTTAAGAATGCAATTTTGCCTTCATTTGATTTCACTGAGCAGCAAAAACTCCTACACTTCTCCTGTAGCAGATTCAGGAATGATGCAAGGCCTCATTAAGAACTGTGTGTGGTTTGTCATGCTGTACCTTAGAGGGGAACACTGGTAGGGACAGCTGGCCCTTTTATTAGCTGGGAGCAGAGGGAAGAAGCAAGAATCTTAAAATCTACAAGTTCCGAGTTACATACAAATCCGACTTAAGAACAACTTTAAAAACGTAACTCGTGGACTACCTATATAAAACACCGACACTGATGTGTGCACGCGCCCACATGCATGAGAGAGATTTGCATACCAAGAAGGCAGTGCAGGCAAATCTCTCTCATGCATGTTCATTGTGGATATCCTGAAAACCTGGCCTGCCAGTAGATCTCGAGGACCGGACTTGGGCAATCCTGCTATAATGCAACTTAGGTGTTCAAGTTGCATTATAGAATAGGCTTCTAACACACAGCCGCAGAGTGCCTAAATGGAGGTTCCCAGTTATAGAATTGCCCCCAAAGTGCCTGAAGTCATAAAAAAAAGAACACAATACTTGTTTTGCTTTTGTTTTTTTTGTATTTTGTCAGTTTGATTTTTCTCTGTCAATGAAAAAGATAATCACCTTAGCTGATTTAAAACTAGAAAAGGACACCAGAAAGTTTAAGAAACGGATAAAGACCATTTTCTTCACAGACTACTTTAACTAATAATTCAATATAGAAGAGATAGCTGACTAGTTCCCATTAGGAACATGATAGGGTGAACACAGTAGTATACCCAGAATTGCTGAGAATATGATAAACAAAATACAGATAAGAATTATCTTGATGTATATAAATCTAAGATGAACATAGAACGCGATACATGTATTATGTGTGCAAATAAGTAGGATTTAGTATGAACATAGTGCATGATGCTAGTATTATATCTGTATATGCATAGGATGATTGACTATGGTATAAATGTGTCTGTATTGAAAACAATCTTTAAAAACGCTAACACCTTTATAGAAGCTCATGTATTGTAACACCTTTACTGAAGCTCATTTAAACAACTCTGAATTGACTCCCTAGTTATTAGTAGTGGTATAGAAGCTTTCAATAAACATAAATATAAAATTGTAGAGGTAGTACCATGAGATGACTACTAGAGGGTCAGAGGTATCATTATGAATGTGGATGCCAACAGTCAAGAGTGTCTTGGGATCCTGCCTTCTACTAAATTCCAAGGAGACCCTGGTAAGAGCCAAAGAATGTCTGTGGGTGATTATTGTAAGAGGTGCAGTCAGGGATGGATGAAGGGAGTGTGTGGGTGGCGCACTGGTTAGAGCTACAGCCTCAGAAACCTGAGGTTGTGGGTTCAAATCCCATGCTGCTTCTTGTGACCATGGGCAAGTTACTTAATCCCCCATTGCTCCAGGTACATTAGATAGAGTGAGCCCACCTGGACAGATAGGGAAAGATGTTTGAATATCTGAATGTAAACCACATAGCTATAAGTGGTATATAAATACTGAAATAAATAAATGAGAATGACTGGGAGAAATCCAAGGTGAGTAGGGAAGTGAGGTTTGTGCTGTCTCAGTAGGGAATCAAGATCAGGAGGTAATTTTGTTTTGTACCTGCCCCTTAAGACCTTAGATCCAAAACATCTAGTTGGCACTTATACATGCCTCAGGGTTGATGGGAATGTTTATTCAAATACATTTATATTCCCATTATAACATGAAAGTACATGCTCATTTTTGCACAATGTTCAAACCACTCCCCTGCCATGCCTTCTGGACAGCTCTGCATCCCAGGGATGTACACTTGCAAACAGCTCTCTTAAACTGCAATTTGCACATGTTTGTGACCTAGACATATATTTCTGAAATGACCTCATTGTGTAAGTTACTAAGCTGTGGTAAAATATCAAATCTTACTGTTGTTTAATTATCCATGGGAGTTAGTATTTTACGGTAACTGGCTACTACAGGTTAGAGAAAACCCATGATAAATGAATAATGCAGCTTGTGATTAGCCTTGTAAGCTGCATTATTCGACTAATGGGAGCATCATGCCCTTCTCCCAGTCAAGAACCCCTGACATCCAACAGAAGTGTCTCCTCAGGCCACTGCAGTCTAAACCCTTTACCCCTCCCCCCCCCAAGTCACTCAACAGAATTTATATCTGTAAAAAGTTCCAATTCCCTAAAGAAGATCCTTCCATAGCACTTGCTCAGGCCTACCTCAAGAATTCCCTGGTGGTAAAGGGCAGATTTAAAATGGCACAAGTTGAATTCTAGGGATGATCTTATAGTATTATCTCTAGAGGTCAAACTTTCACATAATGTTACCAGAAAGGACAGAAATTATTGGTGATTGTTCCTCCTCCATTACCCTAGACCATCCCTATATAAAATGTGCCTTCATGAATTTCTGGGGGTTAAATGTGAGTATAGCAGCTGTCAAAGAATATGAGTTGAGCAGCTGAATTCTGTACAGATTGACGGGGAGAAAGATGGCAGAGTGGATAACCTGAGAGCAATAATCTAAGTGCAAGGTGATGAGGGCATAGATAAGGGTTTTGGTAGTGTGCTTGGAAAGGAAGGGTCAGATTATGGTAATATTATAAAGGAAGAAGCGGTAGGTTTTAGTGATATTACCCCTCTCCTAAAGTCACTTCATTGGCTTCCCATCCATTTCCAAATACAATTCAAACTCTTTTCACTAACCTACAAATGTATTCACTTGGCTGCCCCTCACTATCTCTCTTCACTTATTTCCCCCTATGTTCCCACCTGTGAGCTCCGCTCAGCTGATAAGTCCTTCTTATCTATGCTGTTTTCCTCCTCTGCCAACTCCAGACTCCGTCCCTTCTATCTTGCTGTGCCTTATGCCAGGAACAAACTTCCTGAATCCCTATGGCGTGCTCAATCACTGGCAGTGTTCAAGTCCAAGTTAAAAGCCCATCTCTTTGAGAGTGCCTTCAACTCCTAACTCCTCTTGCCTTGGGTTCTCCAACCCAACCCTATATGTCATGGCTGTCTTCCAATTTAGATTATAAACTCTTCTGAGCAGGGGCCGCCTACTAATTGTCAAAATGTACAGTGCAGCGTACACCTTTCAGTACTATATAAGTGATAAATGGTAGTAGTAGTAGTAGAAGATTGGAAAAAATTCCATAAGTCCTGTTCCAGATGCTTTCCCTACTTTTTTACTTGTTGCTTTTGCCATTTATATGACCTCTGGTTTCCATAGATATCTTCAGTTAGCTTTTTATTCACTAAGCCCTCTAGGATTCTTATTCTAACAAACGCACACTGTAAGTCTTTGAATATCCCAGCAGAGTTCATTACACTGTGCAGTGGAAAAAAAAAAAAAATGCAAATTTGAACTGTTAACTTAGGGTAGATTTTTCTTCCGGGAATCTGAACTCGAAAATATACTGGAACGGAGATGAAAGCCACGCTGTTTTAATCATATTCTTCACCATGAGTACTGCATCACCCTATGTATACGTATGGTTTATTCTTTTTTCAGGGACATGGTGAGCGAGGCACAAAATCTGTATATCCCCAGATTCAGAAAGGGGTGCAAAAAGAGTCGAACAAAAGACCCGGCGTGGATAACTAAAATAGTGAAAGAAGCGATAGACAATAAAAAAAAATTATTTCAGGAAATGGAAAAAGGACAAAACTGAGGGGAACTGGAAAGAGCACAGGAAGTATCAAAAAGAATGTCACCGAGTGGTTCGAAAAGCCAAAAGAGAGTATGAAGAGAGGCTAGCCAGGGAAGCACAAAATTTCAAACCATTCTTTAGATATGTTAAAGGGAAGCAGCCTGCTACGGAGGAGGTGGGACCGCTGGATGATGGAGACAAGAAGGGAGTGGTGAAGGAGGAGAAAGAAGTGGCAGAAAGACTTAACATGTTCTTTTCATCTGTTTTTACAAATGAAGACACAACCAACATACCGGAACCTGAGCAAATCTTCAAGGGAGATCAAGCAGAAAAATTAATATCCATGGAAGTGAGCCTTGAAGACTTACGCAGGCAGATAGAAAAATTAAAAACTGACAAATCCCCGGGTCCGGATAGAATCCATCCAAGGGTTCTGAAGGAACTAAAGGAGGAAATAGTAGAACTACTGCAGAAAATTTACAATCTATCCCTGAAAACAGGCGTTATCCCGGAGGAATGGAAGATAGCCAACGTTATGCCCATCTTTAAAAAGGGATCAAGAGGTGACCCGGGAAGCTACAGACTGGTGAGTCTGACCTCTGTTCCAGGGAAAATCGCAGAAGCACTGATAAAAGAAAACATCGATGAACATCTTGAAAGAAACAAACTTCTGATAACCAGCCAACATGGTTTTTGCAAGGGGAGATCGTGCCTAACAAACTTATTGCACTTCTTCGAAGGAATTAACAAATGGATGAACAGAGGAGACCCCATAGACATTATATATCTAGATTTCCAAAAAGGTACCCCATGAATGCCTACTTCGGAAACTGAAGAACCATGGGGTGGAAGGAGACGTACATAGATGGATCAGAAACTGGTTGGCGGGCAGGAAACAGAGGGTAGGAGTAAAGGGCCACTAATCAGACTGGAGGAGGGTCATGAATGGTGTCCCTCAGGGCTCGGTGTTCGGGCCATTGCTATTTAATATATTCATAAATGATCTAGAAACAGGGACGAAGTGTGAGATAATAAAATTTGCGGACGACACCAAACTATTTAGTGGAGCTCGGACTAAAGAAGAATGCGAAGAATTTCAAAGGGACTTGAACAAACTAGGGGAATGGGCGACGAGATGGGAGATGAAGTTCAACATTGAGAAATGTAAAGTATTTACATGTGGGAAGCAGAAACCCAAGGTACAACTACACGATGGGAGGGATGCTATTAGATGAGAGTACCCAAGAAAGGGACTTGAGGGTAATGGTGGACATGACAATGAAGCCGACGGCCCAGAGCGCAGCGGCCGCTAAGAGAGCGAATAGAATGCTAGGTATAATCAAGAAGGGTATTACTATCAGAATGAAAGAAGTTATCCTGCCATTGTATCGGGCGATGGTATGTCCGCTTATGGAGTACTGCGTCCAATATTGGTCGCCGTACCTTAAGAAGGATATGGCGTTACTTGAGAGGGTTCAGCGGAGAGCGATGGAAAACCTTTCATATGCTGAGAGGTTGGAGAAACTGGGACTCTTTTCCCTGGAGAAGAGGAGACTTAGAGGGGATATGATAGAGACTTACAAGATCATGAAGGGCATAGAGAGAGTAGAGAGGGACAGATTCTTCAAACTTTCAAAAAATAAAAGAACAAGAGGACATTCGGAAAAGTTGAAAGGGGACAGATTCAAAACAAATGCTAGGAAGTTCTTTACCCAACGTGTGGTGGACACCTGGAATGCGCTTCCAGAGAGCGTAATAGGGCAGAGTACAGTACTGGGGTTCAAGAAAGGATTGGACAATTTCCAGCTGGAAAAGGGGATAGAGGGGTATAGATAGAGGATTACTGCACAGTTCCTGGACCTGTTGGGCCACCGCGTGAGCGGACTGCTGGACACGATGGACCTCAAGTCTGACCCAGCGGATGCATTGCTTATGTTCTTATGTTCTTAAAACATGTGGACTGTGAAAAATTACAGGAAGACCTCAGGAAATTGGAAGACTTGGCATCCAAATGGCAGATCAAATTTAATGTGGACAAATGCAAAGTGATGCACATTGGGAAGAATAATTCAAATAATAGTTACCAGATACTAGGGTCCAGTTTAGGAATCAGTGCCCAAGGTAAATATCTAGATGTACTGTAGCTAATATGTTGAAACTTTCTGTCCAATGAGAGGTGAGAACCCAAAAAATGAAAAAGGATGCTTGGAGTTATTAGGAAAGGGATGATAAAGAAGACCAAGCATATTATAAGGACTCTGGAATGCTCCATGATGGGATATTACCTTGAATATTTAATTCAATTCTGGAAACTGTATCTCAAAAAAGATATAGCAGAATTAGAAAAGTTTCAAAGAGTGACTAAGATGATAATGAGGATGGAACTCCTCTTCTAAGAGGTTAAGGATCTTCAGCTTAGAAAAGAGACAGCTGAGGGGAACTATGAATGATGTCTACAAAATCCTGAGTGGCATACAACGGGTTCAAGTGAATTGAATTTTTCCTCCATCAAAAATTACAGACTAGGGACAGTTGATGAAGTTACATGGAAATATTTTTAAAATAATTGGAGGACATATTTTTTTTTTCATTCAAGGAATAGTCAAGCTCTAGACCTGATGCTGGAGAATGTAGTAACCATGGTTAACATGACTGTGTTTAAAAAACAGAGTTCCTGGTGAAAATATTCATAGTCTCCTATTGAGACAGACATAGGAGAAGCCACTGCTTGTGCTGGAATTGATAACATGGACTGTTACAACTATTTGTGTTTCTGACTGATATTTGTAATCTGGATTGGCCTCTGTGGAAACAGAGTTCTGGGCTAGATGGGCCATTGGTCTGACCCAGAACGGCTATTCTTATGTTCTTAGGTACCTATTTAACACTTTGGATGTTATTTTTCTCTCAAAGTAGCTTTAAAAGTCTGGAATAGTAATAAAACAATTCCAAACATGATGCTCACTTCTTCAGCTACTGTTAGCCATGGCCATATAAATTTTTGTATGTTAAGATAAGAGCCTTAAGATAAATCCTGGGTACATCTGGAAGCCAGTGTAATTCTATCGGCAGTGGGGAAGCATGATCCCTTCAACCCAGCCTGTCAGCAGATGGGCCATTACATTTTGTATAAGCTGTAGCTTCTTTAACAGCTTCTTAGCTAAACCTAGAAAAAGGATATCAGAATAATTTAATTTAATTTAATTGAGCATTTGTATGCCATGCCGCTCTAGTCTCTAATCCACCTGTGCTATCAATATATTGCAGAGTTCTGAAGGAAAAAAATAACATCATGATTCAATATGAATGAAGGAACCATAACTTTCTTAGATAAAACTGACAGCTTTGCAGGACAACTGCCAGCTGTCTTTTCATATTCAACCCACTAACAGCAGTTCTGCAAGTCTTCATAAGAGCAGGGACAGATTTTTCAAATTATGGGGAACCACAAATACAAGGGAGCACTTGGAGAAATTGAAAGGGATAGGCTTAGAACAAACGCTAGGAAGTTCTTTTTCACCCAGAGGGTGGTGGATATGTGGAACGCGCTTCCGGAAGCTGTGGTAAGCAGGAGCACGTTTCAGGGCTTCAAAGAAGGTTTGGACAGGTTCCTAGAGGACAAAGGGATTGAGGGGTACAGATAGGAGTAGAGGTAGTTTATAGGGATAGGAGTAGAGGTAGGTTATAGAAATAGTCAGGGACCACTGCTCAGGCAATGGCCCTGATGGGCCGCCGCGGGAGCGGACCGCTGGGTGAGATGGACCTCTGGTCTGCCTCAGCGGAGGCAACTTCTTATGTTCTTATAAGAATTACCATACTGGGACAGACCGAAGGTCCATCAAGCCTAGAATCCTGTTTCCAACAGTAGACAACCCAGGCTCCAAGTACCTAGCTAGATCCCAACTAGCAAAACAGATTCTATGCTGATTAGCCTAGGAATAAGCAGTGGATTTCTTTAAGCCATCTCAATAATGGCCTATGGACTTCTCTTTTAGGAAATTATCCAAACCTTTTAAAAACCCTGTTAAGCTAACTGATTTCACCACATTCTCTGGCAACAAATTCCAGAGTTTAATTACACTTTGTATGAAGAAATATTTTCTCTGGCTTGTTTTAAATCTACTACTTAGTAACTTCATCACATGTCCCCTAGTCCTAGTATTTTTGGAAAGAGTGAACAAGCAATTCACATCTATCCTTTTCACTTCACTCATTATTTTATAGACCTCTATCATATTACCCCTGAACCGTCTCTTCTCCAAAGCTGAAGAGCCCTAGCCACTTTGGCCTTTCCTCATAGGGACATCACCCCATACCTCTTATCATTTTTGTTGCCCTTCTCTGTACTTTTTCTAATTCCACAATTTTTTTTTTTTTTTTTTGAGATACAGCGACCAGAAATACACACAGTATTTGTGGTGCGGTTGTACCATAGAGTGATACAAGGACATTATAACATTTTCATCTTTGTTTTCCATTTCTTTCCTGATAATTCCTAACATTCTATTTGAGCTGAGGGTTTCACCATATCCTCAACAATGACACCTAGATCAGTGGTTCTCAACCCTGTCCTGGGGACCCCCCAGCCAGTCGGGTTTTCAAGATATCCCTAATGAATATGCATGAGAGAGATTTGCATACCTGTTACTTCCATTATATACACATCTCTCTCATGCATATTCATTAGGGATATCTTGAAAACCCGACTGGCTGGGGGGTCCCCAGGACAGGGTTGAGAACCATTTACCTAGATCCTTTTCTTGCACAGTGACTCCTAACACAGAACCCAGCATCACATAACTATAGTTCCTCGCCGCCTGATCATTTACTTCTAAAACATTCTCTTTACAAAGTCTACATAACAACCTATTCTACTTACATACCTAAAGTTCTTCTGTTTTAGAAGGATTTGCCTTCCTCTTATTTAAAAATTTACCTTGAGTGAAATGGTGTGATGGCTGTGTTAGTCCACTTTTCAAGGTAATATAAAGAAATAAAACAAAACCAAAGGAAATAAGGTGATACCTTTTTTATTGGACTAACTCAATCCATTTTATGATGAGCTTTCAAAGGTAACCCTTCTTCTTCAGAAAAAAAAGCAAATGTAGACAAATATCAGTATATATAAGGAAAACATAAAAGCATTTTGAGGCTAGGAAGAGGGAGGGATGGGTGGGCGGGCAGGAGGCAGAAAGGTGGCAGTTCAGTTTTAAATGTCTTTATTGTGGGAAAGAAAGCCCAGATCTCTGTTAAGACCTGTCCATCTAGTCTGCCCACTCACAGTAACCATTCTTTCTTTCTCCTTATTATTTTGATTTAGGGGGTGAGGAGTTATTAATATGCCCTCATTAAAAGGGTTATATTACCATAATGTGCTATTTCAGCACAGGGCCTCATTGAATAAAATGAACCATTCCTCATGATCTACATCCAATTTGATTGATATATAATAGGATATCATCAATAAAAGGAAAGTATTGCATTTCTGTTTTGTTTATAAAGTGCACTGTCTTTACTCATAGTATTCCTTAACAACAAAGACTTAGGGCCTGTTTTACAAAGCCACGCCAGCGGCTGCAGCACGATAACGGCTCCGAAGCCCATAGAGATTTAAAGGGCTTCGGGGCTGTTGCCGCGCGGCTTTGCAAAACAGGCCCTTAAAGACTATGGTCCAGATTATATAAATGGCTCTGGAAGTTTGATGCCTACAGTAGATCGGCATGCCTAGCCAATCTAGGCACCTAACTTTTTTTTTTTAATTGGCTTAATCAACACTGATAATTGAAAATACCATTAAAAAAATAATTTAAAATTATTTTAAAAAATAATAATTAGCCAGTAGGTCCTCTATACCGAAGTGCCTACTGGCAAGTAGGTGTGATTAGGGTGGATCCAGGAGGTGTTTGGGCATGGAAAGGTGCCTAAATGGCAGTGCGTCTAATGATTCGATGTCTACAGGCACTTAAGAAAGCTTAGGTGCCACTAGGTATGTTTCTATAAATGATACCTAGTAGTTGACTGACAATTGTCCTGAGTTGCGCCTAAGAGTTAGACATTGGGCTCTTTTTACAAAGGTGTGCTAAGCATTTTAGCGCATGGTAAACGCTAATGCATGCATGTTAGTCTATGGATGCGTAAGCGGTTAGCGCGTGCGTGTATTTAGCACATGCTAAAATGCATAGCGCACCTTCATAAAACAGGGGGATTGTTTATAGAATCAGAGCCTAGGTGCAAAGGCTTGGGGGCATGCCCAACATGTCCTCAGTGATCACTCCACTGAAGGTACTCAGGGGTCGATGTTCACAGTGATTTAACCAGCCAGAGCAATGCCTGTCCAGTTAAATTGCCTGGTGTGGGCTAACTTCTATTTTTTTTAATTACACTTATTTGGTTAGCACTAAACTGAACACTGGCTGATTTGGGGCATTCCAGGGGCAGAGTCGGCACTTGAGCCAATTAGTTACAGATATTCAGCGCTAAACTGGCAAGGGTAACCACATAAACAGGACTGCATAAAAGTCAGTCTTGTCTTTATTTCAAACCTATAGCCAGTGAAGTGCTGAATATCACACTTGGGGCCCTTTAACCAAACTGTGGTAAAAAGTGGAGTTAGTGTGTCCTTATTCGAGTCACTTTCAGGTGCTAAGGCCATTTTTACTGCTGGAGTAAAATGGCCAGTTTTTTCAATTTTTAGTATTAATGTCCGACCACTGAATTTCCTGCTAGAGCAAAAGCATGACCTACCACCACCTATTTTGTAGGCGATAGGGACTCATGTGCTAATCCTGTGCTACTTGGCTAGTGCTCAGCAATGCTCCCAATTGCTTAGAGCAGTGGTTCTCAAACCTGTCCTGGGGAACCCCCCAAGCCAGTTGGGTTTTCAGGATATCCCTAATTAATATGCATCTTTTTATATTTTATAAATATGCTTATTCCCCACTCTTACAAAACATAAAACATACAGCATTTCATTATACCACATCAAATTACTGCGTGGAAAACCTGGATCATCAGTCCCTCAATGTCCTATCATTCAAAGTCGTTTTTTAAAAAGTCTCTCTCGTGCTACTTGGACTTAACTCCTGTGATGATCATAAAATCATATCACTGTGAATTCATCTTTGATGACAAAAGAATATTCAGCCAGCCCAACACAATCTTGCATTTCACCATATAGGCGTCTTCAGGAGCTGATACACCATGTATCAGTAACATGCACATTCCCAAATTCCCACAGGATGCCTTAACATGTCTCTCAGTAAGCCATTTTTTTTGTTGCTGTAAGCATTTGTTAGTGCTGTTAGCACTCACTGTGAAAGGGTCCCTTAACCGGCTATAAGAACATAAGCCTTACTGGGTCAGACCAATGGTCCATCAAGCCCAGATGCCCGTTCTCACGGTGGCCAATCCAGGTCACTAGTACCTGGCCAAAACCCAAGGTGTAGCAATATTCCATGCTATCAATACAGGGCATGAAAAGCTAGGCACTAGATATAATCAATTTGAATGAAGAATATTCTCATATAACAGCCAGCTTCAGTAAGATGTCATCTCACTGATTTACCAAACTTCATTCTGCATGACTTCACAATATTTTCAGGTCCTCAGCGGGCCACCACACACTCAAACCATCTCATTGTGTGGGGCTTTATGCTCCCACTCGTCATTAGACCCATATATATTTTTTCCTATGCATGTATCATAAATATTGATTTTTTTAGAAAATGTTTTTATATATATAAATATATGCTAAAAGTACTTAGCTTGTGGATTTGACGCTAATCGGAAGGGTAGAAACATCAATCACCCAACATGTTTCGCCCATGTAATTCAAGGGCTTTATCAAGGCTCCCTCTCCCTAAACAAATAAAAAACACTTCTAAGTGTCCATACTATTGTAAAGCACATATTTACTTAATACGATTTAGACTTGTTCCATGCAATAACCCTTACCGTTCATAACCATTTTCTCCCACCATCGCGTCTAAAACGAAATGGCGGTCACGCTCTTAGTCAGCTGATTTATATGTTCCCCAGACGCCAACGTCCCAGGTAATCAGGGACATCAGAGTCTGACGTCAAAGCTTACAGTAACCAGAATTAACTAACACATATTTTTCTATTTAACAGAAGATAATAACTGAAAACCCTCAGAGCCAGCCTCATATTAGTGAAGCCCACTCCAGCTCATTATTCAATCCATTCGGGACCACCGTATTCAGACGATAGATCCAACGTTGTTCAGATAAATTTAATCTTCCCTCCCAATCCCCGAATGGATTGAATAATGAGCTGGAGTGGGCTTCACTAATATGAGGCTGGCTCTGGGGGTTTTCAGTTATTATCTTCTGTTAAATAGAAAAATATGTGTTAGTTAATTCTGGTTACTGTAAGCTTTGACGTCAGACTCTGACGTCCCTGATTACCTGGGACGTTGGCGTCTGGGGAACGTATAAATCAGCTGACTAAGAGCGTGACAGCCATTTCGTTTTAGACGCGATGGTGGGAGAAAATGGTTATGAACGGTAAGGGTTATTGCATGGAAAAAGTCTAAATCGTATTAAGTAAATATGTGCTTTACTATAGTATGGACACTTAGAAGTGTTTTTTATTTGTTTAGGGAGAGGGAGCCTTGATAAAGCCCTTGAATTACATGGGCGAAACATGTTGGGTGATTGATGTTTCTACCCTTCCGATTAGCGTCGAATCCACAAGCTAAGTACTTTTAGCATATATTTATATATATAAAAAAATTTTCTAAAAAAATCAATATTTATGATACATGCATAGGAAAAAATATATATGGGTCCAATGACGAGTGGGAGCATAAAGCCCCACACAATGAGATGATTTGAGTGTGTGGTGGCCCGCTGAGGACCTGAAAATATTGTGAAGTCATGCAGAATGAAGTTTGGTAAATCAGTGAGATGACATCTTACTGAAGCTGGCTGTTATATATCAATACAGGGCAAGCAGTGGATTCCCCTGTGTCTTTCTCAATAACAGACTATGATCTACCTATGCATTTGAACGCTATAGGGCCCTTTTACCAAACCACATGCTTACATGGGTCATTCCTTTGCAGTGAGTCGTATTTCTGGTTTTTTTTAATTAATGACCACGTGCTAGTTTTCCTATTATGTGGTCGTTAGCATGTCAGGCCCTACTGCCACCTATTTTGTAGGCAGTAAGGGCCTAATTCTCTTTTAGACACCGAGATTGGCAGCTGCCTAAGAAGCGGCCGCCAATTGCGTGTTGGTGTCCAAAAGAGCATCGTGTCTTCAGTCCTGGTCAGCATTTTGCAGGCCTACATTTATGGTGTCTTTCTCATGTCTACATAGACACTTAGCAACTCTTAAGCCTGCCTTTTCCACTCTGCTACCACAGGGTAGCAAAACCCTGTGGAAGCAGAGTGGAAAAGGCTGCTTTAGAGAAACTACAGAATTCAGCTTCAATTGAATCTCAGGTTTTATTTATTTATTTTTTATACCAATGAGTGAATACTGCCCTGGACCCCTGAAGAAGGCCTTTTGCCAAAACACGGACCATGTAGGGTCCGTATTACACCATACGTCAGTTATTTATCAAGTGGACATTATTATTTTTGTACTTGTACCTATAATAAAAGCCTCATCAAGATTATTGCTTTCCACAATCTGTTCTTTTTTTTTTTTTTTTTTAATTCTCAGGAAACAAATGGTCCTAAAATAGCATGAATTAGCAATAAAATAGCCCATCACAATAGTAGACCACATTGATAACTGTCCCCATCTCCCGAGCATCTAAACAAAAGCAGGAAAGATTAGTGTTAAAAACACAATGTAATGATGCTCAGTATCATAACTATTCTCACTTGCAATTCTTGATACCTGGCCGTGACATTAGCATCGAGGCCATATGAACAAAAAAATGCTCTTTCAAAGCATGTGTTAACTTGAACACATGTTGACCTCTTCCTTCTCTCATTCTGCATACTTCAATAGCTGCTGTATCTAACTGTGAATTAATTATAGTAAATGAAACCAGTAGTTAAATTATAATTAGAGTTACTGTCGAATGGTTCTGCCTTACTCTGTGCAGTGCAGTGTGCCATTTGTTCTATTATAAATTAGTTAATTCTCCTCCATGAAACTGGCTGAGATTGTAACTTTGGATGAAGTATCTTCTTTGGCATAAACCATTGCAAAAGGAAGGAGGAGGAAAAAAAAAAAATCAGAGCATGAGAAATATGCATGAGTCACCTTTCCTATCCGATAGTCCTTGGGGGAACTGAGATTAGTAGACTAGAAAAGAAAGTATCAGTCCACACATCTGTCTTCCTGGCTCCAATTGAAAACATGGAAGAAAAAAAAAATAGAATTAGGCATTAACAAAGAGCTGAAAATGTCTATGGCATCTGTACATGATTAGTTGATAGCACCATTTAAATTCTGGCATGTTTTCAAGTTCTCTTCCAGCTGGTAGCATGGGAGTAGCCTGGAATATAGCATTTCCCATGCTGCAAGAGGTGATTTCACATGCATGCCACCTTCAGCTTACAACTAGTAAACATTTCAGTCTACCAAATGTTGCCTTGATCTGAAACCCGTTCTGCAGTCCAAGGAATCTGTAAGCAATTTACTCTGTCTTCATTTGAAATGAACACAGTATCTTTTGGGATCTAAATCATTCATAAGGTGAAACTGGCTCCACAGCAGAAGAAGCTGATGTGCTATTAGCTGACCCTTTCTTCTGTCTGTGATAGAGAGAAGATTTGATTTTAAAGCTCAAGATAGCATTTGTTAATGCTGTTGGGTAGGTTGGAAGGCACAAAGGCATCTCAGATGATACTTCTTTAATTTATTGCATGCAGAACTCAGGCAAAGCACAGAGAGAGGAATGAAGGTGGGTAAGATAGTACAGGAAAAGCGCAGAGAAAGCAGAGGAGCTCCAACACAGGGAGATTGCATAAAAGCAAAGACGTCCTCATTTTACAAGTCCAATACGTCCATAAACCTGGCATAAATGTCTAAGGGGGGAGGGGATTCAATGGGTGCTAAGTGATTTAGCACATGCTAACTGTGTTAATGTGCACTAAATCACTTATCATCTGTTGATGACCCCCCCCTTAAATCCCCATTTTACAAAGCTTGGACCCAAGTGTGTGGAAGTGTCAAGGGAGCATGACTCAGGTGTGTTTGATGGGACAAGGGTGCAATAGGATCTTAGGCATTTGCCCCCCAAATTCTATAAAAAGTACTAAAGACTGTGCATGCAGATTTGGATGAACACCCAATTTGCATGTATAATTTCATTGAATGAGCCAATTTGCACTGATAATTGGAATCTTAACAAGCAATTATTGGTGCTAATTGGAATTAATTAAAATTGAATGTGCAAAAATTTAGGAGCGTGAGCCACAGCTAAATTTTACACATGATTCCGAAAAGGGAGCTTAGTGATGGGACAATCAGGGGCACATCAGGGGAATTCCTACAATTTATGCATCCGATTATGGAATAAGGGAGGGGTATCCACACCTAAAATTAGCTGCTTTTCCCTATGTTAAGTGCTATTCTATAAATGACCTCTAAGGGCTAGATTCACTAAGCAAACTGATTGTGTACCGATCGGTTTGCGACCCCTTTGCGACCCGATTGTACTCTGGCCTGATTCACTTACCTCTGTGCCGATCCAATTCCGATCCATGCATGCAAATGAGGGGAACGGCATGCAAAGTGGACAGGGACGTGATTCACTAAAGAAATCTTGGGAACTGACTGAGCTGGCTGATCAGCACAAGAAGCGACTGTCCTCGGCCTGAAATCCCAGCCTGCAGCCCATCTCTGCCGCTCTGCCCCTTCCATCTGAGCCCTGCTCTTGCCGCCCTGACTCTCATGCTCTCTGCCGTCCTTCACCACAGTGTGAGCCCGTGGTTTTAAAGCGGGGCTGCACTGCGGGAAAGGGTGACAGAGAGCAGGAGAGAATAATTGCTTTCTTTTAAAAGTCCCCAGCTGCTGTGGCTCTTCATGACAGGGACTTGCCTGGGCAGTAAACTTGTGTTAGCGAAGGGGACTCTCCTGGACTGACCTCTATCCCAACTCCAGACCATGTGCTCAAGGCCCAGCCCACAGGAGGAGCCTAAGGCTCCCGGGCCTATTCTGATTGGCCCAGGCGCCTCAGGCCCTACCTATGGGCCGGGGTTTCAGCCGCCTGGGCCAATCTGGCCCCATTCTGGAGCCGGCTGGCCTGCCGGACGGGTGGGCTTGGCACCCGTCCATCCGGCCAACAATTTGAGGTAAGGTGAAGGGGGTGGGGGTGGGGAGGTCATGGGGTTGGCGGGGAGGTCATGGGTCGGTGAGGGGCCGATCGGAGGTTGGGGGGGTGGATGTTGGGGGGAGGGGGGTTGTGTCGAGGGCAGGAGGGCCTGGGATCCCTCCTGCCCGTATTGTAATGGGGGGGTGGAGGATAGGGGAGTCCGCCTGGGCAGGAGGGGTTGGGCTTCCGCCTGCCCGATCGTGTAGGGGGGTGGGGGCTGAGAGGTCAGGAGGGCTTGGGCCTCCTGGCCTGATCATAATTGGGGGGTTCCGCGGGGCTCCCTCCTGCCCCAAACGTAATCGGTGGGGGGTCACGGATCGTTGGGGCCAGGAGGGCTTGGGCTCTCTCCTGGCCCGATGTTGTCGCGGGGTGCCACAGCTGGCGGGGCAGGAGGGCTTGGGCTCCCTCCTGCCCCGATGTCGTCGGGGAGGTCGGTGGTGCCATGGGGCAAGAGGGCTTGGGCTCCCTCTTGCCCCAATATTGTCGGGGGGGGGTGATGTATCGTGGCAGGAGAGATTGCCCATCTCCCCTGCCATGATGCGATCGCTCCTCTACCCGAACTGCCACAACCCGCGGCAGGAGAGATTGGGCATCTCTCCTGCCGCGGATCGCGGCAGTTCGGGTAGAGGGGTGATCGCATCGCAGTAGGGAAGATGAAGCATCTCTCCTGCCATGATGGTTGCGGTGGGTGGGTGGGTAGGTTGCATGGCCGCTGAACTGATCACGCCAGTGGCCATCAGCTCAGCGGCCCCTTTTTCGGCACTTAGACCTGTTTTGACTTTGTCTAAGTCAAAAAGGTATAAGTGCCGACTAGGCAACCTGCCTAAGGTTTTGGTTATACCTGCCGCACGCCTAGGTGTAGGTCGGCCCACCTCCCGCCCACCGCCCGCTCTTTCCTCTCCTCTAAACATGCCTCTTTTCTCTCTGTGCGTTTAGTGGCAGGAGAAAGGCCTAAGCTGGTTTTAGATACATCTAAAACCAGCTTTGGTTATGGTACTTGGACGATCAGGCTTTTTGATTGTCCAAGTAGCCATTTAGGACACTTTTTAGATGTTTTTTTTTTTTATTATTATGAACCCCATAGTATTTTAATTTGCATGCAGTTCTAGGTATATTTCTACTGATCAGTGTATGCTAAAAAAAAAATCCCTGACCCTGAGCAGTGAAGGTTTTACTTTGTTGATTTGGAGATACTTGAAGTTTATTGATTTTTTGATATGAAAGTGTTTTTGAAATCTCTTTTTTAAAAAAGTGGTTCACCTGCAATAACTATACATTTTCAAATATTCAAAATACAGCTTCTCAGCAAATCTTCATTCAACATAACTCTATGTAATTTGTCTACTCAAATCACTTCTTTAGCTATCCATCCACTTCTACATACAGTTCAAACTCCCACAGCTCACCTATGAATTCATTTCCTCTGCAGCTCTTCATTACTTTTTCCTCCCTACACTCTTTCCCTTAAACTATGTTCATCTGTCAAATTGCTTTTATTTATGTCTTTTTCTCTTTTTCTAACTTCTGTCTCCATTCTTTAAACCTTGCAGTATGGTTTGCCTGAAACACTTCCTGAATCGGTGTGCATTGCTGTCTCTCTAGTTTTATTTTCAAATACATACTTAAAATGAATCTTTTTGAGACGGTGTTTTACATGTTGATCATTTTGTAGTGATTGGATATCATCACTGCCATTTTGAAAATCATCTGGATCTACTGGCTATCTGTTTTTGGATGTTACTTGAGTAAGGGATTTGAGTAGATCAGTGGTTTAGCTACTGGTGGGCTCGGGTGGGTACAGACCCGCCCACAAGTGGCAGCCCATATACAAGTGGAAGCAACATATACTATGTTGCTGGTGGGTTCTCCAAGAGCTGCCAGCTAAAAATTCCTAAAATCTCTCCTTCTGTGTACCTTAAATCATCTCCAGCTAGCGTACTGCTAAGTGTGATTCTATAAGATGCACTGTATAGAATCATTCTTAGTGCTGCTTAAGTGGCCTTAGGCTTCATTAGGCATCTTAACTTTTTGGTTGCCAAATTTATGCCAGGGTGCCTAAATGCCTGAACTTTTCTTTTTAAGGATGCTTTTGATAATTAGTTAACAATCTGCTGGTTAAAAATTCTTATTTTATTGTGTTTTTTTTGTTTTCCCTGCCTTTCGTTTTTACCCTGATTGTCTTACTTTTCTTTAAGGAATTTGTATTTCATCCTCTGTTTTCCTTGTGTTTACTGTTTGTTAATAATGTCTTTTAGTCTGTTTGGATGTAAAATTGTTAACGTACTGTATTGTTTCCCAAAGATTGTAATTTTTTAAAAATGTTCATCGCTTAGAAATGTGATTAAGCGATTAATCAAAGATTCTATTAAACTTGAAACTTGAACTTAAGTTAGGCACACATTGGCCCAAATTCTATAATTGTGTGCATAACTAAAAAGAAAACAACAAAAACACACCCACATTCTGCCCTTAACCATACCCACGTTTAGATAGGATCTTTGGACAAGGCACCTAACTTTGATAGAATTGTGTCTACAAGGTTGTGTATCCAACCTTGAGATAACTTCAATTAACATTAACTATGAGTTGTTAAGTGCCAATTATCAGCACAAATTAAGCCTATTAATCAATTAAATTAGGCACCTACATTGATTAGGTGCACTGATGTAGGCACTAAACTTTAGGTGGAGTTTATAGAATTTGGGGGTTAGGGTTTAATGATCTTAAAAAGGGACCCTTGGTTTGTAAGGACTAGTAAAAGCAAGTAGAAATCTACTGGTTTTAAGACAGGTTTGGACAAGTTCCTGGAGGAAAAGTCCATAGTCTGGGGGAAGCCACTGCTTGCCCTGTATCGGTAGCATGGAATATTGCTAATCCTTGGGTTTTGGTCAGGTATTAGTGACCAGGATTGGCCACCGTGAGAACGGGCTATTGGACTTGATGGACCTTTGGTCTGACCCAGTAATGCTATTCTAATGTTCTAACAGTCTGAGAAAGTTACTATCTAATCTGCTGAGAAGAAATATAAGCAAATATCTGATGAGTTCCTACTGAGCTGGAAACCAAAAAAGCAAATGCAATGACAAAAAGTACAGCGGAAATCTGTGTTACTCTGTCATATTAACATCATAATTATGGTTTTACTTCCACTCCCTTTTCATAACCAGTTCTGCATTTCTCAATGTGTTCTCTGTATTCTGTATCTTCTCCTTAACCTCCCCCCTCTCCGATACCACCAACATCCACTTCATCTTCATGTACAATATATCTACCCACCTTCTGAACTATTTGTCATGGGCGTGATTAAGGGGACTTTTGTCCTCAGAAGCTCAGGGTTCAATAAATTGATTAGTCTATAAGGTGGCAAGTAGTTTCTGTTGGTTTTGCATCTCTAGATTAACATGGTTGCTCTGCTGGAATTTTCAATATTTAATGAGTTAATGAAATTATTGGTTCAATATTGAAATTATTTTAAATAACAAAACCTTAAGAGCTGAGAAAATTGATTTTTAATAATATATTGAATGGAAGCTTCATTTCAGTTATTTTGATGTGTTTCTAGTGAACCTCAATCATTAGGTCACAGACATTGTATTGATGGATTATATATATATATATATATATATATATATATATATAAATCTTCCCATCTGTTAAGAAGTTTAATTATACATGCAAAGGGAACACAGTGTTATAACATAGTAATATATAAATCTAAATCTTTAAGATGTGTTCTTAATTCAATTTAGCTTACATCTGTTCTGTTTTTGCAATGTTTCGCTAAAAAGAGGAAACATGATTTTTATTGAAGAAGTGATATTTTATGAAAGTAAATTAGGTCCTTTTTTGCAGATCATGATGCCTTTTTTATGAGGATCATAAAAAGAATTATCCACAAATATTGTCCTGATTGAACATTTTAGATTTTTATTGGGGGAGCAATGTGGGAGGCAAATAAATGTACACTGGGACATGGCCTATTGATGTTTATCTCCTTAAAGGTACAGGTGCTCACAGTCCAATGGCATTGAAAACATCACTATCCCTTCAGCAAGACACACTGCTGTAGAATTAACGCTGATTAGTGGCTGGTAGAAAGAAACACACGAAAGGAGTGATAGTAGCTGATATTGTCCATGGGCATGCAACAATCCAGCAGCAGCACTGGTGGCATGTAGTGATCATGTATGAAGTGTGACTCACAACCATGAGTGACAGGTAATGACAGGGTGTGGAAAAGGGAAGGAGACCAAAACACAAAAAGTATGTGGGGGAGGGGGAGGGGGAGGAGACTGATTTTCAAAATTGTATCCAGAGTTGGCCATAATTTATTTATTATTTTTTTTTTACAGTAACTTGCCTAGACTTCACCTTGAGTATTGCATTCAATTCTGGCCACTGTATCTCAAAAAAAGATATAGCAGAATTAGAATATAAATTCAAGGAAGTGTGACCAAGATGATAAAGGTGATGGAACTCCTCTTGTTTAAGGAAAGACTAAAGAGGTTAGGGCTCTTCAGCATGGAAAAGAGATTGCTGAGCGGAGATATGATTGAAGTCTACAAAATCCTTACTGGCATTGATAAAAAACTTAGATGAAGCAGTATTCCAGTCCTCAAGTTGCAACTCAGTAATAAGAAAAATGCAGTGCTAACATTTTTGTAATACTTTTGGAAAAAAAATATCAGGAAATAAAAGAATCAAAATACTTCAGTCTCAATAGATTTCATTTTGTGCAAAATATCTTGCATTCAGAAAACAAATTTGACATTAACTGGTTTTATTAGCTTACAATTGCATTTTAACTGAAAATAACTAAATTAGCTAACAGTGTGTATGATCTGATTTACTTTAAATGTTCTCCTGAAGTATCTTTAATTTATATTCTTCATTAATGTTACCATGGATTTAAAGATATGGTTAATATAATAAACATGAAGTATACTGTCTGATAATGGCCCTGCAGTATAAATAACAGTTTGGACACAGATTGTTTCAACTGTTATAACTGTTCTTTCTTTTTTCTTGGCATAACTATAATCTAAAAAAAGATTTTTACAGCAATAATTAATGCAATAATTAAGTTTATTTTTTTCCTGTAAGGGAGAAAAAAAGATAGGAGACATTAGTAGTCGGTATAGATCAGTGGTCTCAAACTCACGGCCTGGGGGCCACATGTGGC
This sequence comes from Geotrypetes seraphini, assembly GCF_902459505.1. Classification (NCBI taxonomy): domain Eukaryota; kingdom Metazoa; phylum Chordata; class Amphibia; order Gymnophiona; family Dermophiidae; genus Geotrypetes; species Geotrypetes seraphini. Next base: position 60,139,643 of record NC_047088.1, read on the forward strand.
CTGCCAGGTACTATTTTGTGGCCCGCAGTTTGTATTAGTTCTGTCTGCACTAGTGCTGCCCTCTCTTTGCAGTGTCCTACGGCTTCCCTCCTGGACTCCGCTCTTACCTTCAGATAATTACCTCAGCCTGCAGAGAGGATTGCCGATGCTGTAGCAATCCTTGCAGGCTGCCGTCGTCCTTAGCAGCATGTTCCCTCTGCCGCGATCCTGCCCCTGATGTCAGAGGAGGGGCGGTAATGCGGCAGAGGGAACGTGCTGCAGAGGCTGATGGCAGCCTGCAAGGAACGCTACAGCACCGGCGATCCTCTCAGCAGGCTACGGTAATTAGCTGAAACTGACCGGGAGGCCAGGGAGGAAGCTGGAGGACACTGCAAAGAAGGAGGGAGCATGCAGGCCTTCGGGGGGGAGGGAGATTTATAAAATATAAAGAGTTTTACCTCATGCAAAATTGTCATTTCTTTAATAAGACATTAACTATTTTTTCTGTGGCCCTCCAAGTGCCTACAAATCCAAAATGTGGCCCTGCAAAGGGTTTGAGTTTGAGACCACTGGTATAGATAGACAGATTGAATAGGTCATATGAAATTTATTGGCTGTCATTTTCTATAATTCTGTATTTTTATATTCATGTCAGTTATAATCTAGTACCGTGGATCTCAAACCTGTCCTGGGAGACCACCAGCCAATCAGATTTTCAGGATATATCTAATAAATATTCATGAAGTGATTTGCATAATATGGAGGTGGCATAAATATAACAACATAGAAATATAGAAATGGCACTCAGAAAAGGTTTGACAACTACTGATCTAGCATCTAGAATCATAGTTTTAAGCATTGTTGAAGTACCACTCATAGCCTTTTGAGGAAACATTTTGTAAAGATATAAAACAGCAACATCTGTAATTAAATACCCTTACTAAACATTATTTTCATAAGCAAATAAATTAGAATATTTTATATTATAGGAGTACTAGTAAGCTCCATCCAAACACTACTTCTGTATATTCCTATTAAAGCCAGTTAGATGCTGCATCAGATCATTTATGTTTTTATGTGGCCATAAAACTTTATAAAACTATGTGAACATTTCTTTTGATTTGGTGGTTCTGTTAGTAGGGTATTGCGTCTGTGGGGGCATTGATGGCAAAGGTACTGTACTATTTGCATTATTATTTGGTTTGCTTTATGCCAGTGGTCTGTTCCATAATTTCCATCTTTTGAATTATTTAGTTTCTTCATACATTGGCTGCAGTTAGTGTGGGCAGAAAGCCATGTAATATATAGATAATTTTCTATTTGTGAGTCCAATCAATTCCAGAGCTTGTGCTGAGATAATGGGAAGTTTTGTTTTTGTTTTTCCTGATGTCTTTCTTGATTCAGTGTAAACTGTGGTAAGTACTGGTGTGCGCTAAAGGGCAGATTCTATAAACAGCGTCCCAATTGTAGAAAGCAGTAGGTGTCCTATTGCTGTCTAACCTGCCAATCAGGAGGCATGTTTTCTTAAAAAAATAATAATAATAAGGCAGGCCACCTACACTGTTAGTGTTTGTTGTGGTGCAGGGAGATGCATTGGGACACTTAAGTTCACCCAAGGATGGGTGTGGATGTGGTTTTGCCCGGAAGTGGCTTTGGGCTTACTTAAGTGGCCCTAGGTATCTCCCTAGCGCCGTGAAAGATACCTGAAATGTAGGCCAGTAAAATGCTGGCCTGCATTTTAAATAGATGCAACCACCAAGCTGATCATGGTGAGGGAATCCTCCTGCTGCAATAAAGCTGAGCAGCTGCGGCAGGGATCCCCCCACAAAGTCAGCCAGGCAGGAGAGATGTCCACTACCTCCTGCCCCCCTTCCCCACGGAACCCCTGATACCGTTGGAAATGGAACCCTCCAATGTCCTCCCAGGGCTGCAGGCCCCATACCCATAACCCTACCCCAACCTCCCCATACCTTATATCTGAAGGTCAGGCCGGAGGGATGCTCACACTCTCTGGCTGACAGGCCCCACCATTCCAAAATGGCAGGCCTCCCCTTCCCAGTGCATTCTAGGATGTACAGTGCATTCTAGGATGCACCGGGGAGGGTCCTAAAGCTCTGATTGGCTCAGATGCCTAAGTCTCCTCCCATAGGATGGACCTTAGGCACCTGGGGCAACCAGAATCTTAGGCCACTCACACTGTATCCCAGAATGTACTGGGAAGGAGGCCTAAGACTCCGGTTGGCCCCAGCTGCCTAAGACCTCTCCAAGTGCATCCCAGAATGCACTTGGATGGGGAGGCCTGCCATTTTGGAGTGGTGGGGCCTTCTAGCTGGAGGGTATGAGCATCCCTCTGGCTGGACCTTCAGATAAAAGGTACAGTGGGTTTGAGGGTAGAGTTAGGGGTAAGGGGTGGGGGGACTGCAGCTCTGAGAAGGCATCATGAGGTTCTGAGAGGTATCATGGCTCTGTGGGGGTCAGAGGGTTATGTGGTGGCAGGAGGGATTGGGTATTCCTCCTGCCCAGCCACTTCAATGGGGCGGGGTTTGGGATATGTGGGAGTGAGCATCCCTCCTGCCCAGCTAACTTTGCAGAAGGGGGGTGTTTTCCTGCTGAAGCTGCTCAACTGATTATGGCATGGGGATTCCCTTTGCATAATCAGCTGATGGCAAGAAATCTCTCAGCAATTATCTAAGCAGCACCTGTGATATGGGCAATTGGTAGAGAATTGGGCTTATTTGGCAGGGTTAGGCATCTCTCCATTAGGTCAAGCGTGATTCTTTATAGGATGTTGGTATGCAATTCTCAGCAGATGCTTAGGCGGCTGCTGAGATCTGGCGCTCTATACAGAATCTGTCCCTCACTGCATATTAAAAGGACTTAATGTAGGATGTGCAATGCCAATCCAAGGCAGAGTTGCCTATCTGCATGTGTACACCACATATTAAAATACATTTTCAGAATTTTTTCTAAGGGGGCATGTTTGAGAGGTAGAGAGTGGGTATGACAATGTTAATCATTATGATGTGAGGCATTACCATGTGCTAGCATGGTGTTAGCACGTGGGCCCTTACTGCCTATAAAATAGGTGTTGGTAAGGGCTCATGCAATAACTCTTTTTAATGGCCACACACCAATGGTGAAATTAATGTAGAGCAATTAATTAAGAAAATAGGAAATTCAGCCATTGTTTTGGCCATGGCACAAGTGGCCTTAGTGCATGAGAAAGACACTTGTGAGCAGTGCGCTAAGGCCACTTTTCCAATGGCTTTAGTAAAAGAACCTCTGTATTTCTGTCATGGAATCTTTAGTTTTCTTAGATAATGCAGTGGATTTGATGGAAATTGTGTTTTATTTCCATGATAGAGTAATTAAACTGAAGAAGCTCATGCCTAGAGCTTGCGTGTCAAAAAGACTTTGTGACAGATGCAATACTTATTTGGTAGTCTGAATTTTGTATGCAGAGTCATACACATAGGCTGGATGTTCTTAAGGCACCTTTTATTTGCCATACATGGATTATGAAGGAAATATCGCCACATTCATTTCACACAATGAATATGAGAAGATCTTTTGATTTAGAACAAGTTTTTGAGTGCTTAAATGGTGTTTCTGTTTGGCAGGCAGATCCACAGCCCAGCTGGAATATTGCGTTGTTCTCAGATGCTGTTGAGAGACCATCAGGAGTTTAATGTATCAAATCTTGAACAATTAAAAAAATACATATAGCTTTTGTTTATAGTACTGTCAGAGTTAGGTCTAAGGAAGGTCTGTGATAATTTTAATTGGATGGATTTTTTTTCTTATTGGAATTTCTCTTTACAATAATGTTTAAGAAGCATACACAAGTAATAAAGCTAACAGACAGACCAGGTGTATATGATCAGAGAACATAAAGAAACCACAAATTATTTGATTTTTGCAGTTGTCTGGGTCATTCCACATCTGAATAAGTGGAACCAACATTTTGGCCATTGTGCTATGGCATTCTTCAGGGTTACCCAGGGGGAAGCCACTGCTGGCCTTGGGATCGGTAGCATGGAATGTTGCTACTATCTGGTTTTCTGACAGGTACTTGTGACCTGGATTGGGTACTGTGGAAACTGGATACTAGATTAGATTGACCATTGGTCTGACCCAGTATAGCTATTCTTATGCTGCTGACTTGGATTATCCATATAGGGGGAAATTCTTTATATGGTACTGAACATTATGTGCTACTTGTGTGCCAAACATTTGGGGCTCCTTTTACGAAGGTGCGCTACGGGTTTGACCGCACACGCCGGATTAGCGCACGCTAGCCAAAATTCTACCACCTGCTCAAAAGGAGGAGGTAGCAGCCAGCGCACGCGGCATTTTAGCGCGTGCTTTTCTGCGCGTTAAGGCCCTAGTGCGCCTTTGTAAAAGGAGCCCTTGGTGCAGAAAAGCATTTTAATGGATGCAAGATGCCAAAATAAGACAGAAATGTCAGATCTTCATGAAAACACATTTCCATGCTCATTTATAGGATAGTGCTGAGATAATATGTTGAATTAAAAGAAATAAAACAAAACAAAATGAATAAAGGTAATACCTTTTTTATTAAACTAATTGAGGGTTCTTTTTACTAAGCAGTGTAAGAGCATTTTACTGCAGATTGGTGAGGTAAATGCTACAACACTTATTGAATTCCTATGAGCATCAGAGCATATACCTCGCCGTCCCACAGTATAATGTTCTTACACTGCCTAGTAAAACCCAGTGTTAGTGCATTTTTTTCCAGAGGTAACCCTTCTTCCTTAGATCAAAAATAGGTTAATTTTGCCAACTGTCATTATATGTAAGCGAAACATCAAAAGATTTCAGGGAGGAGGGAAGGGCAGGTAAGGTGAGAGATAGAGAGACATAGAGAGACAATGGGCAGGTGATGAGAAGGAGAAAAGGGCTAGATTTACTAACCCTCCTATCTGTGTGCGATCCATGTGTGATTGGAGGCAGGCTGACTGATTCATCATCCATCTGCATGCAAATGGGGGCGATCGGAGGCACGCCTCCAACTGACTGTACAGATTGCTAAAGCCCTGACAGTAGTGACGGAAGAAACAGCCTCCTGTCACTACTGTCAGGGCTTCTGCTGGCTTTTTAATTTTTTTTTTAATCGGGCAGATATTTTGCGTGTATTACACACACAAAATAACTGCTTGGTTAAAATAAAAAATAAAAAAGCCCCCCCTAAGTACCTCCTTCCTCCCCAAACCTCTAAAAAAATGCCCCGCACGCCAATGCTCCGCCCCCTACACCGATGCCCCGCCAAACACAAGGCAGGAGGGATGCCATCTCCCTCTTGCCATCGCAAACGCTACCTGGCTGGGCCCGGCCCGACCCACCTCCCTCCCTGTACTAGGCCGTCCGGCTGGCCAGGTCCTGGCCCGGCCCACCCCCTCCCCGTATCTTTAGAAATGGTGGGAGCAGGAGGGGTGCCCAGTCCCTTCTGTTCCTCAGGCCTCCCGAGTCCCGAGGTCTTCGGGAGCAGGAGGAACGGCAACAGTCCTCTTGCTCCTACTGTTCCGTTGTGATACTGGCCTTAGGTCAAGCCCTGATGTATCATCTGATGCACGGGGAGGGGCCTAAGGCCTTAATTAGCTGAGGCGTCTCAGGCTGCTCCCTTGGGAAAGGCCTGGGTTGCCTCAGCCAATTAGGGACTTTCTTAGGGAGGAGTCTAAGGAAGTCCCTCATTGGCCATAAACAGCATTGTTTATGGCCAATCAGGGACTTCCTTAGATTTCTTCCTAAGTAGAGAAGTCCACATGCCAATCCTTTTGGCTAAACTCCAAGATTCAAATTGTTGAGTCTAAGATTGCCTTGAAGCACTAGATACAGGCAGGCATACATACACCAGATGATGTTATATTAAATGGGAAAATGCTTGATTTTTCACGACTGTAACAAACCTTTGGTATTTCAAAGTCTCAAATTTATAAGTGGTTGCAGTTGAAGCAAGCTATTCAGAAGAGGTTCCCTGAATGGCGAAATTAAAAAAAATTATTATAGCTTGCAGGTTCTTTGCTTCCAAACAGATTTGCTAGGACATCAGGTTGCCTGGTGGTATAAATTAATATCTGAATTTTTGAATAAAAAGCCAAAAACTTGTCTTAGAGACATTTGGAGCATTGAGATAAAGCAGCATATTTTTGCCACTCAATGGCCACAAATTTGGATTTGGAGGATGAGATGTACAGCATCAGCATCTATGAGACAAACATGTTTTTGTTTTTTTTTGTTACATAGAAGTTTTTGGACCCCTGTTTGTTTACAAAAATTAGACAGTTCTAAATCTAATAGATGCTGGCACTGTCATCTTGATGTAGGGACACTGGATCATCTGCTGTTCTTTTGTCCTTTGATACTTAACTTTTGGAAGTCAATATGGAGACAGATTAATACCATACTGGAGGCATCAATTCCATTGATGTATGAGGTAGTTATATGTGGAACGTTATTGCATATTAAGCCCCCCCATGGACCGCTATAAATGCCAGCTTTTCCTAATTATGACCGAGATAGCCATGCAAATGATTACTCACAATTGAAAGAATTGGGATCACCTTAGTTTTCCTTTCTGGTGGGCGAGCTTATTCTTAACTTATAAGTATGAGAAAATGAATGCTGACTTGCTGGGGATAATAAGATATTCAAATTGGTTTGGGAGTCCATTGACGTCTTTTGTAGATTTGTTATAGCTGCCCTTTATTTTTATTTTTATCTTTATTTTCCATTGTATTGCACCCACACATCCAGGGGGGGTGGGAGTGGGAGGGGGATATATCTTTTGTTTTGGTATTATTCCTGATGGTAATGATGGATGGGGGAGGGAGTTTTTATATTTTGTATAGATTCTGATTGTTAATAAGTGCTTATTTGATTATTATTATTTGTATGTAAATTGTATTGACTTTTTGTTGGCATTAAAAACTAAATAAAGTAAAACAAATATATATATATATATATTGTCTTTAAACAACCTGATAATTGATTGTGTCATTTAAAAGCAATTAAGATGTCATTAAAAAAAAGATGGTGCCTCCACAAACAGCAACAGAACCATGACTACAGAGGTGCCTACCAGCACCTAAGGGTAAAATAGGTATTGTTAACACTGGAAGTACCATTAGGTGTTGGTAGGTGCCTCCATAATCACAATTCTAATCACAGATAAGTGGCAGAAATGTAGGCCTTGAAAACCCTAGCCTATATTTCCAGCACCTGTCTGTGACATAGCCGTGATTCTATAAATGACACCATTGTGTGACTGATACGCCATTGGCGCTGCTTTTATGGGCAGATGCAGATCATGCCACCATTTATAGAATCCAGGTCTCATCACATACTAATAACATTAGAGCACTATCTGCAATAAAATATATTTTTAAAATCCCCCAAAACTTCTGCATTAAATATGGCCGACGAAATGATAGGAGGCTTGCGCCAGAAGACGTATGAGGAGAGACTGGAAGCCCTGAATATTATTATTATTATTAAAACTTATAGAGGAAAGGAGGGACAGGGGAGATATGATTCAGACGTTCAAATACTTGAAGGGTATTAACGTAGAACAAAATCTTTTCCAGAAAAAGGAAAATGGTAAAACCAGAGGACAGAATTTGAGGTTGAGGGGTGGTAGATTCAAGAGCAATGTTAGGAAATTCTACTTTACGGAGAGGGTGGTGGATGCCTGGAATGTACTCCCGAGAGAGGTGGTGGAGAGGAAAACTGTGACTGAGTTCAAAGAAGCATGAGATGAACACAGAGGATCTAGAATCAGAAAATAATATTAAATATTGAACTAAGGCCAGTACTGGGCAGACTTGCATGGTCTGTGTCTGTATATGGACATTTGAGGGAAGATGGGCTGGGGAGGGTTTCAATGGCTAGAAGGGTGTAGATTGGCTGGAGTAGGTTTTGATGGAGATTTTGGCAGTTGGAACCCAAGCACAGTACCGGGTAGAGCTTTGAATTCTTGCCCAGAAATAGCTAAGAAGAAAAAATTAAAAAAAATTAAATTGAATCAGATTGGGCAGACTGGATAGACCATTCAGGTCTTTATCTGCCATCATCTACTATGTTACTATGTTACAATCCCATGCATTAAGTTCTGATTCTCATATTTTAGTAAAATGTCCCTAGTCATAATACATTTAACACAAGCTACAACTGTCAATTATATAAAAGAATCATAAAACTTTACAATAAAATACATTAAATAAAATAAACTTCTGGCTAGATAGCATAAGGCTTCACTAATTACATCTCCAATTTATCACGCTCCGTGCATTACAAATAAACCACAGCAATTACTTCAAATCTTCAAAGGCATTTGTAAATAGAAAACCTTTCAGGGTTTTTTTTTTTTTCTAAAAAAACAGTTGTGTCTGTCATCAGATTAAATTCCACAAGTACACAGGTACCTTGGGCCAAACAATAGAAAATGTTTATTATCTAGTCTCTCAAAATGAACTTTTCTAAGTGCTGGAATTGTAAAGTTGAAACTTACAAGCAACAAGCAACTTTAAGATATAAAACACTACAGCTTATTTGAGGACATACTGTATGTGCATAAATGCCATAATTCTAAACATCTATGCACTTTAGGCATAGATTAATGTTAGTCTATAAGTTTTAATAATAATAATAATAATAATAATATTAACAGTTTATATACTGCAATACCGTGAAGTTCTATGCGGTTTACAAAAGATTACAAGAGGTAGAACTGGTCCCAAAGGTCATGATTCTATAAAAGACACCTACTTAATTCTTGTGAAGGTTTGAAACATCAAATGCCTCTTCTGAAGTGATTCCCATCCTAATGTTTTGCCACTCCCCATTTACCATCTTTTAAAATTAATTTTACTTTGATGTATTTTAATCAACCTTTCCCTCCCCTACTTTCCTTCTGTTTCATGTATGTTAATCTGAATTTGCCTGGGATTTTTAATATCTGATAAAATATTGCTTTTATTTCTTTATTTAAATTGGTTTTTTTTTTTTCAATCTTTTTATATTGTACACCATTTAGACACTTGTTTTGAGAGACGGTATATCAAAAATAAAGAAACTTGAAACTTAGGCATCTAGATTGGCACACCTAGCTGATCCAGTTGCCTAACTTAATTATTTTTAATTGGATTAATTGGTGCTCATAATTTAAAACACCATTAAGAACTAATTTAAAAATCTATTAAAAAATAATTTGCCAGCAGGTGCCTGCAACTTCGATATAGGCATTTACACCAAGGTGCCTACTGGAAAGTAGGGATGGATTTGAGGCAGATTTAGGGTATAGTCTGGCTTTGGCATCTACCTTAGGTGCACTCATTTAGACCAAGAAAACCCTTGTCTGTGAGTCTAAAGATTTAAGAATGCCTAAACATCACTAGGCATGATTCTATAAATGGCAACTAGCAGTTGATTGGCAACTGCACCAAATGGCAACTAGGAGTTAGATGCCATTTATAGAATCAGGGTCAAAATGCTTACGTAGAAAAAAAAAAATGCTGACAAAACCAAGCCCTTAAAATCGTAACATTAAAAACTGTTTTGTGGAATCACAGATATTATGTTAGTTTGTTTCATATTATAGGTTCCAGATTGCCCCTTCACCAGTCATAGGAAAAGACTATTAGCTTGAAATTGATAGTGCATTTAATTTCACTTCATTTAGTTGTAGACTAATGACATACTCCTGCCCATGTTATTTGCTTGCTTAAGCAAGTAACTAACCAATTAACAAGGAAATGCATTGTGATAAACACATATTTCATTAAATATTTCATGGGGAAAGACCATTGCTTTCTGTTAGAATTATTACTGAATTAAATTTAACTGAAACTACCAAGTGTTTTGATTTAGAAATTAAAATGTAGCAAAAGTTAATCAAACTAAAATTGCAGCACAGTAACATGTAGTAAAATAATTAGCTCAACAAGTCGCATGTGCTGCTTCAGCTTCCTGGAACACTAAAATCAGATTAGCAATCACAAATCAGGGCTATAAACTAGGGCTATGCCATATATTTGTATTTCATTAGATTTGGCCCAAATAGTGCCCCCAAATACATTATTCATATTCTGACACATGCCCCCTCTTTTACTAAAGTGCGCTAACCGATTAGCGCACGCTAATCGAATTAATATGCACTAAATGCTAATGCTCCCATAGACTAACATGCATGCATTAGCATTTAGTGCATGCTAATTTAATTAGCGCACACTAATTGGTTAGCGCACCTTAGTAAAAGAGGGCCATAGTGATTAAAATTGAAATGCAAATATTCTAGGACTAAATCCTACTGAAGTAAACACTCCCCCTCCCCCCCCCCCAATATTCAGCGCTATTTAACTAGCAAGGAACAGATTCTAGCCAGTTAAATAGCATTTAGGTGGCTAACCACTAATATTCAGTGGGAGGTAGTCAGCTAACTGAATATTCAGTGCTGATAGGCTAAGTTTAGCAGCAAATCAGGCTGCATAAATAGTCTTCTCTTTGCTGCTATTAACTAGCTAGTGTTGAATATTTGCTTATCCAGTTAAGTTATAGCAGGCCAAGAAAAGGGATATTCATTGCTGGTTGCCAGAAATTGCCTGGCATTAAATATCTGGGTTGAGCCCCAGTGTCAGGCACACAGCACACTGCCTGGCGCCAGCTAAAAATTACCTGGTTTATCGCTGATTTCACATTACTTCCTTTATTATTTATTATGTTAAAGCTCAATACTCATTATTTATATTCAGTATTTATATTCTGCAAAATAAAATTTATTATTCAGCTGAATAGCAAAATATGCTATTTGGTACAACTGTAGTATAAACATTGCCAATGAGGTCTACTAACATCTGTATTGACTATTAGTCAGTGATTAGTACTGTCTCTAACACAACTGGATTAATATCATATAAACCCAGAAAAATTGTAATCTATCATAAGCAAATTAAGAAATAGCATATGTATCTATTTTGGAAGATAGGTGATGAATAGCAAAATACAATCATAAAGTCCGCCTAAAGTTAAGTGCCTATGTTGGTACACCTAGCTGTTGTATTTGCCTAACTTGATTAATAGGCTTAATCAGCACCAATAATTGGCATGTAACACCTCATCATTGACGTTAATTGACAAAGCATCAGCTGGTAAGTCTCATTTGGATGGCTGGAGAATGTAATGGAGGCTCTGTTGAAGGAAAGAATAATGAACTTCGTAGAATGCAATGAATTGGAAGATCTGAGACTTCATGGTCTTCTCCAAAGGAAATTTGTGATTGATTTCTTTGACTGGGTGATCAGAGAACTGGATCAAGGACTTATGCTAGATGTAGTCTGCTTGGATTTCAGCAAAACCTTTGTTATGATTCCTCACAAAAGGCTCATTAATAAAATTAGTGACTTGAAATTAGGATCCAAAGTGGTGAACTGAAATAGAAACTGGCTGACTCTTAAATGACAGAGAATGGTGGTAAAAAGAATTCATTCAGTGGAATGTAGAGTGACAGTATGAGAAGATGGTCTGTGTATGGCAGATAAAACTTAATGAGAAATGTAGAGTGATGTACTTAGGTAAAAGAAAGTCAAACGAGTTACATGTGTTAGAGCTTCAGATGCTGAAATGCACAGACCAGGAACAGGACCTTGGATTGATCTCAAGGTAGCATGGGTCAAAGCCAGATGCTAGGTTATATAGGGAGAGGAATAATCAGCAGAAGAAAGGAGGTGTTAATGCCTCTCTGCAGATTTTTGGTGAGGACAATCTTGAAGTATTATGTTTTGGAGGCCATATCTCACTAAGAACATAAAAAGACTGAAAGTGATTTAGAGGAAGGCAGTCAAAAATACGGGGTCTCCATCAGAAGACATACAAGAAATTACTTGAATGCCTGAATTTACTGTATATATCCTACATTAGAGGTTCTCAAACCAATCCTTGGGACACACCTAGATAGATAGTTTTTGGGGATGTTCACAATGAATATATGAGTATAGGGGATAAATTTGCATGCACTAATTTCATTCTATGCAGATCTTTCTCATGTATATTCATTGTGGTTATCCTGAAAACCTGACTAGTGTCCCAAAGCCAGAGAACCCCCTTACCCTAGAAGAAAGGAAGAACAGAAAACATGTGATATACAGTAGATATTTAAATACTTGAAGGTATTAATACACAACACACATTTTTTTTTTTCAGAGACAGGGAAGCAGAACAACTGGAGGACATGGAATGAGATTGCAGAATAGCAGATTTAGGAATAATATCAATGAACATATATACAGTATATATAAATATATATATATATATATATATATATATATATATATATATATATTTCCCCCCCCCCCACAGAAAGGAAGATAGATGCCTTGAATACCCTCCAGATGGAGGTGGTAGGTACAAAAACAGAGACAGAATTAACAAATGCATGAGATAACCACAGGGATCCCTATTAGAAGGAGCATGGAATCAAAGCAAAAATTAAAGGGTCCTTTTACTAAAGCTCAGCATACGTGAATGGACATTAGCATATGTTAAGTGCCATGTGGCCCACAAGTTAAAAATAGGATGCAAAGCATTTAGTGCTCTCTAATGTCTGTTAGCACATGCTAAGCTATAGTAAAGAGCTCCTAAATGACCTAACACTTTAAAAAGGGCATAGAGGGGTATATGCTGCCTTGTTGGACAGAGTGGATGAATCATGCAGGTCTTTATCTGTCATTATTTACTATATTACCATGAGCTATTTTAGCTAACAGTGTTGATGTTTGCCTTTTCCCAAACCCTGTTGCTTTATAACAAATTCAATTAGAACCAAAAAAACAAAACCCTACTGTTTTTCTTTCCAATGTGATATGTTTATGCATAGGAGATGAGATTAGAATAAAATACTGCAATAAAAATGATCTGATGAAACAGGAGCTACATAATGCTATTTTATTGAATTCAGTCTGCCCTGTTGTTGCTATAAATACAAGAGATTTGTCAGTGACAGTTGAATGGCATTGTGAGTTATAATAAATTTCCAATGCTGTGTTATATCTTGTATTGGTTTAAAATACGAAATAGTAGTGTCTAACCCAGACCTCTTGGTCCATTGAACTGGATATCTACAGAGAATATGCATGAGATATATTTGCACATAATGTAATCTCAAATGCATTAAGTATAAAGGATTATTAGATACCACTGAATGATGTTGCAGGGGCATCTACAACCAGGGGACATGAATGACTTAATTTAAATGATCCACCACAAAGACCAAGAAAGAGAGAATTAGAGTGAAATCTCAAGTGTTCACAGTGCCTTGATTTAGAACATGGAGAGCTGATGTCTTGAGATACTGCATGACCCTATGAAATCAACAGACTAAATCTCCTTTTCAAAATCAAATGAAATATTTCCACTCCACCTGCTGCAATTCCAGGTTTCCAAGATATTAACAATACTCAAGTCAACCTTGCAGGTTATGATGAGAGAAATGTGAAACATGAAATCATTGATGCTAGAAGTAGCTGTAATTAAAATAAATATGAACACTGCTCAGAACTCATCCAGCATGTTAATGAACCAATGGTATGAAGGAATGATAGAAATGAAGTGGTTGAGGAGTTTCTTAGTCGATGAGAAAATAAAGAAGACTCTAAACTTGCAAGACCTAAAAGAGTGTAAAGAAAATCTAGATTGTCAAAGCAGTATCAGTTTTCAGTCTTACTGAGAGCATAAAAGTCAATGGTCATTTTTGGTTGTAACCTAAAATTGGAATTATCAAGAGTCACACTTAGTGAAATACGACATCAAAGAGTAAATTGTCTACAGCTCACCTAAAGGTAGGTGCTACAATGCTGCACGCTAAGTGGAAATTCTATGTCAGCATTACATGCATGATTACTTTTATAGAATACTAGCTGATGCCCCGGCGTTGCACGGGTATTTAATTATAGCAATAACACTGTAAATGGATTCAAATAAAGATACTTTATAGTGGTGAATGAAATTATTTTTTTACAGCTTAATAAAAAGTACAATATTCAAATTATAATGTGAAATATTTGACAAAATGAATACAATACAACTAACGCAAAACGTGATTATATACAACATTTTTAGTTTCACCTCCTGGAGCAAGAACATATAAATTCTTGGGTGAACCCACCCTTGAGCAAGCAAAATAGAGTTGTGGGCCGTGAGACCCCTAGAACATATCACCCCAGATAGTGAGGGATCTGCATACCAAGTTTCGTTCAAATCGGTCAAGCCGTTTTTGCGTGATCGCGGCACATACACACACACATACACACATACATACCTCCGATTTTATATATATAGATTATCATAATTTACAGTTATGTGTTAACATTTAGGTGATGCTGCTTATACCATATCCATAGCTAGTGTAGATTTCCAGAAACTAAGGAGGAGCTATCAAAGTGGGTTACCATTAAGTCAGGTTATTTTACTATTAATCAAGATACAGTAGTTAGATAGATATTAAAGCCGGCCATCCAGATGATTACACGTAACTTGAAGAAGTACGAGAGACTGAATTACGCAATTTGGTGGGCAAATATTTGTTCCACGTATAAATATGCGGAGTGTTTGGAGCCCATTGACTGCATATGTTGAATTGCAATGAATATCAGGTATCTCTCTTTTTACAGATTCCTTACACATCTGGGGGGGAGGGGAAGGTATTTGGGTTTGCTAAAGGTATTTATCTATAATATTGCAATAATATATGCATGTGAAGTGTAATAGTTATGTGAGGAAGGGAGGGAGAAAAGGATTGGCAATGTATTAATTTTGTGTATTTTAAGTACGTTATGTATAATGCTCATGTTTAATATATTTGTATTGCACTGTCAAAATTTGAAAATCAATACAGATTTTTTTTAAAAAAGATACAGCAGTTAGTAACTAGGTTCATTGCATAATATGGATCATTAAATTAGCTTTATTCCACTTTCTTGGAATTCCTCAAATCCTAATACCACCCAAAAATTAAAACTATCCTTCCCCTCATTAAAAGGCATTTCCTATGCAGGAAAACTAGGGACCTCCCTCCCCTTCAGAATCACTGAGCTCTGGATCAACCTTACCTCACCTCACCTCCCCACTTTGGAATCTGAGCTCCCTCCTACTTTTCCGTAAACATCTGAAAACTTGGCTATTCTCAAAAATGTAATACTTCCTCCCTCTCTGGTATACTAAGCCCCTCTAAACATTCTTTATACTAAGGCCTATAACCCTTCATTGGAGTTTCTTTTCTATCCCAGCTCCTGTAAAATGTGGAGAGGATGCGGTATATAAACCTAAGGTTTAGTTTAGTTTAAATAACCCATCTTAGCGGTAGCCCACATTGATATTTATCACTCTAATTGCTACAGTTGTACACAAAACTGACTTGATTCTAGATATAAATGTTTGGCATGTCGTAACCTGCCCATGCCCCTTCAATGTGCCCCTCGCAGTTATGTGCTACAGATTTTGAGTATGAAGTTCATAAATAAAGTGTATTTATTTGCATAACTGCATTGTTAGCACCAATTATTGCTTAATTTGCCTGTTCAGTTACATGTATAACTTCCAGCATTCTATAATCTAAGCATGCAATTTTGTGTGCTAAGTGAGAAAATATGAATGCAAGTTTATGGAATGAGGGGACAACTGCTTTTTCCTGTATACACGAAAGATCATATTCAAAAACTTTTGGGTACCTGACTTATTTAGGTAAACTTTAGCCCCGGCTTAAGGACAGAGGATGTAAACATGGCTTCTTCTTGCCTCATCATTATAAGCTGGATTGCAGGTGGGGAGAAGATGATCTGGGGAGAAAGGGTTGCCCATACATAGAGGTCAATATAATAAAGTGTGGGAGACTTACCCCCTGTTTTACCAAGGTGCGCTATTCATTTAACGTGTGCTAAATATACGCACACGCTAACTGCTAATGGTCCATAGACTAACATGCATGTGTTAGTGTTTAGTGTGTGGTTAGCGTGCGCTAAAAAAGCATAGTGCCCCTTAGTAAAAGGAGCCCTAAAATTGGCACGGACCTCAGGACAAAAGTTTTGCCACTTTTAGGGCTCCTTTTACTAAGGTGTGCTAGCATTTTATTTATTTTTTTTCAAGATGGCGCCGGGTCAGGTTGCTGTTGTAGCACCTCCCGCCGTTTTTCTTTGTTTATGTTTGTGTTTTTTGCTTCTTTTCTTATTTAATTTAATTATCTACTTTTCCACTCCTGCAATATTTTTTTATTTTTTCATTTTTATTGATCTTGTTGTTTTGAATTTTGAATTTGGAGCCTACTGTCTTTTCTTGACGGTTTGGCCCGCATGCGGCGGTCTTGGTGGCCTTCTACAGTGGTCGAGGTTGAAGGTTTAGTGGCGGATTGTCTCGGCAACAGCCGAGGGACTTCAATCACCTGATCCCGCGGTGCCTATCGCCCAGACCCGAGCACAGTGGCGAGCTGAGACTGAACAGCCCCGACGAGATGCTGTTGCACACGGCCGACGAGCTCTCCGGCACGGAGGCCAATGTGGTGTCGCCGCCGTCGTCGTCGTCCGCCGCTACTGCCTATCTGCAGACCACAGCCAAGGTCGCTCTGGAGCCCCCCGGGAGTCACCTGCTGAGTTGTGGCGGCGGAGGCTTGGGAGGCGCCAGCTTCGGCGAACTGCCGAGACGGGAGATGGCCGGTCCCTCGGCCCTGGGAAGCTCCACCTCGCCCCCTATGACCGGCTTCAACACCCTGTGGTCGGTGCAGACCTCTTCGCCGCCTCCTCCTGTCTCCAGCGAACCTGGCCCTGGTGACAGCGGCAAGATCGATGCTTTGCCCGGCCCGGAGACTGAGAACTTCTACCTTGGGATTCCATCGTCCATTGGCCTGGCTTTTTTCAAGAGCTTCTCGCCGGTGCCCGGCTTCAGTGGCCACTTTTCGACTCAGATCTCGTTGCTCCACTCCATCACTGACGCTGAAACCGTGAATTGAAGACTATGTTTTGATTTTATTTTTATTTTTCTTTCCAGTTTATGAATTATTTTAATCTCATTTATTATTTTGCCAATTGTTTTGTTTTATTTTTATCATTTGAATTTCCCCAGAATTCTATTGTTCAACGGTCCCTCCCTTCTGCATCTTTTCCTGTCTCTCCTCTCTTCAACCTGTCAGAATGTTTATTTTCTTATCTTTTCCTCTATCTCTATTTTTCTCTTCTTTATTACTCTCAAGGTGCTTTAGTTAGATTGTGAGCCTTTGGGACAGTAAGGGAATTTCTAAGTACCTAATTAACTTATAATTTTAATGCACCCTAATGTATATTTTCTGTGAACCGCTTAGAACCTAACGGATTAGCGGTATATAAGAAATAAATTACATTACATTACATTTTTAGCGCATGCAGCAGATTAGTGCACGCTAACCCCACGCTACGCGGCTAGAACTAACGCCAACTCAATGCTGGTGTTAGCGTCTAGCGAGCGTGGCATTGTAGCAGGCGCTATTCCACGCTTTAATGCCCTAACGCAGCTTAGTAAAAGGAGCCCTTAGTCTCAGCATAGGGAGGGAGAAGCATTAGGGTCCGTCAGAGCTAAAGTGTCATGGAGATCTGTCAGAGCCGTAACCTATGCTGAGACTAACCCCCTGTTTTACTAAGGTGCGCTAAGCATTTTAGCATGCACTAAATCTATACGCGGGCTAACCGCTAACACGTCCATAGACTAACATGCACACATTAGCGTATAGAGTGTGGCTAACATACGCTAATATTTAGCACGCACTATAAAGCATAGTGCACCTTAGTAAAAGGAGCCCTAAAAGTGTCAGGGTGCTGGGTTAGTCTATTTGTAATCTGGTTCTACTTTGTTGTTATTCCATGGTTGCCTGTACTTTGTAATTTATTTTTCTGTTTGAAAATAAAACTTGATCCCACATAAAAGGTGGCACGGACCTCAAATTTTTAAGGACATGCGGGTTTAGATCTGCGAGGTCCATAAGGTCCGCGTTTTACCCCTTCCCACATCTGCTAAATATATACATTCCTACTGCTGTTTATTGCTTTTAGAAGCAGGATATTTACCCCACCCCTCCCCACCCCCCCTTTTACAAAGTTGCACTAGTGGCTTCTGTGCAGTAAAAGTTTAAGGGCTCCTTTTACTAAGGTGCGCTAGTGGTTTTAGCGCACACTTAGCGCGCGCTACAATGCCCCGCGCGCTAGACGCTAACACCTCCATAGAGCTTGGGTTAGTATTTTCCGTGTAGCGCAGGGTTTGCGCATGCTAATCTTCGGCGTGTGTTAAAAATGCTAGCACACCTTTGTAAAAGGAGCCCTAAGTTTCAAGTTTATTAGGTTTTTATATACCGCCTATTAAGGTTATCTAAGCGGTTTTACAATCAGGTACTCAAGCATTTTCCCTATCTGTCCCGGTGGGCTCACAATCTATCTAACGTACCTGTAAAGCCCTATAAATCTTTATGGGCTTTGGGGCAGTTACCACAGTGGTAGCCGCTAGTGCGGCTTTGTTAAAGGAGAGGAGGGGGTTTAAGAAGGAAAATGCATCTTTCTAAAATTGTCATATATAATACTTGTGCAGGCTGTTCACTTTATAGCAGACAATGATAAAATTTCCCCAATATGAGAGATTTGCCCAGACATAAAAATCTGTTAATACTGGAGTAACTGTTAGACCTTTTTCTTCTGATTTTTAAACAAATTTCTTAAGATCATTTTACATGCTAATTTGTTTTGTTTTGCTTTTTGATGTTTCCAAATTTTCTTTCAATTTTGGGATATTTTACTTTTAGTTCCGTCCATAAAACTTTTGTGGCTTGTTGGGACATCTCACTTGCCTTTGCATGATATGCTGTACTAGTTATATTGTAAGGCAAGTTTTTATTGTCTTTTGTCTGGTTGTATACTATTTTACTCTTAATCACAGTTATTAGAAATTAAAGAGTCCATTTATTAAGCCGCACTAAAAAGTGAACTTAGCACCTGGGTTCCACCTGCTAAGTCCATTTTTACTGCAGTCGGATAATACCGGTTTTCTGTTTTCACATTAATGGCCATGCGCTCATTTTCCCATTAGCGCACAACCATTAAGAAATATTAGTGCGTGAGCATCTATCAACACCTATTTTGTAAGTGATAAGGGCTTACATGGTAATCCTACACTAATTAGCATTTGCCCCTGTTTTACTAAGGTGCACTATGCATTTTAGCATGCGTTTAGCGTGCACTATACGCACGTGCCAACCATTAACGCTTCCATAGACTAACATGCATGCGTTAGCATCTAGCACATGGTTAGCACACGCTAAAATGCTAAGCACACCTTTGTAAAAGGAGCCCTTAGTAATATAGATGTGTTAACTGATTAGCAGAGAAACACCCACTCTTTACCAAAGATTCACCCTCTCTGTTCTAAAATAAAAAGAGCATGTGGTTTGTGTATGCAGATCCCAAAATTATCAAAGGATGCCTGAGCATATCCTGCAGTAAACCAGTATGAGCCCAACCAAGAAGTGAATAATGTGGAGCAATGAAATTTACAAGTTAAGAAATTTACTGTTAAGAAGTGGGTTTTTTTGTTTGTTTGTTTTTACCACTAACTCGTACTACAGGGTGCCCACAAATACACTCTTTGATTTTAAATGGTTACAAAACCCAAATTTATTGGAATATTCTTTCACCTATGAGGCTACAGTTTCATCAACTCATAACGCTTCGTATGGTATCTGTTGATTACATACCCTCGATGTGCGCCCCACCTGTTACTCGGCAAACATCGATGCGCTAATCGAGCTCGGACCAGAGTCTCCGAAGCATATCAGACGCGATCGCATTTATAGCTTCAGTGATGCGCATTCCTGCATATCAT
Source organism: Geotrypetes seraphini (assembly GCF_902459505.1). Classification (NCBI taxonomy): domain Eukaryota; kingdom Metazoa; phylum Chordata; class Amphibia; order Gymnophiona; family Dermophiidae; genus Geotrypetes; species Geotrypetes seraphini. The sequence goes on from NC_047088.1 coordinate 60,159,515, forward strand.
CCATAGTTGCGGATAGTGGAGGTACGTACAATGTGTCTTTCGCATACCCCCAAAGGTAAAAGTCACAAACAGTAATGTCCGGCGATCTCAGGGGCTACTTGAGGAACACCAGGCCATTTTGTTGCGTTGCATTGTCTGAAGGTTGTAACTTCTGCACCATTTGCAGCTTAAAAGGGTGAAAGTGCAAGCAATTGTTTAAGATCTTGCTAGCCGTGCTTTTTGGGACTTGTATTTGCTGTCATCTTATTTATGAAAATATTCCAATAAGTTTTGATTTTGTAACCATTTAAAATCAAGGAGACTTTTTGTAGGCACCTTGTATTTTAGCACAAGCCTTTTTCTTTTTGCAATGAGACTTAGGGGTCGTTTTACTAAGCTGTGATAAGCTCTAGCATGTGCTTACCACAACTTATACAAGGGGCTGATGAAAAGTTCTCAGCTCAACCGAGGAGAAAATGATGTGGAGCCATGAAACGTACAAGTCATTCCACACTTTTCTTGACACTTTTTGTTTCATTTCATGTAGCCATGAAACGTACAAGAAAAGTGTGGAATGACTTGTACGTTTCATGGCTCCACATCATTTTCTCTTCGGTTGGGCTGAGAACTTTTCAGCAGCCCCTTGTCTAACTTGTGGTAAGCACATGCTAAAAGCTTATCACAGCTTAGTAAAAGGACCCCTAAGTCTCAATACAAAAAAAAAAAAAAGAAAAAAGACTTATGCTAAAATAGTATGAGTTAGTGATAAAAGGCCAGGTTGATAACTTTCCCTTTAAAACTTTTTAATGCACACAAATTTTATATGAGCATGCAATTGATTTTGCAAAGATTAAAAATATTAAGCCAAATAAACTGAATGCTCATGAAATCAAAGGAGTTATTCTATTCTACCCCTTTCCCTTCTGCTCGTATTCTATTTCATTTCTATTAAATTGCTCCTTATCATGGCTGGAGTGGCCATGCAGATGATAATGAAACATTGAGATAACTTGAATTATAGTTTTTGCTGGGAGTCTGTATGTCAAATTTACAAGTTTGAAATCATTTATTCTATACAGAGGGGACATCATAATAAATTTAAGGAAATTTGGAGCCCATTAACAAAATTTTGTGAGTTATGATATATTAATATTATTTCCCTTTGATTTATGAAAGACTGTTATACACATCCAGGAGGGGGGAGAGGAGGGGCGGGAGCTGGTTTCTAATAACTGTATATTATTTGATTGGAATAGAGAACATTATCTTATATTAGCTGTTTGTTTATGTGTTTGCACTATGTATTAGATTTAAAATGAATAAAGAAGTATAAAAAAAAAGGAATGGAATTGGATGAAAGAGCCAGGGAAATGTTTATAAAAAACAATGTAACATTGCAAAGATGCCCCTACTTAGCTAACTTACCGGGTTGACATACCTCTTTTGGGAATAAGTTTTTTTCCCTCCCTTGCAAACTTCAGTCCTCAGACCTAGCCAGGTAAAAATGAAGTGCCAGACGGATGCTAAAAAAATAAACATCAACAACTTTTTTTTTTTTTTTTTAAAGAAACTGCCTTTATATTTTAGCCCTGAAGCTGTTGGGTGCATCCATTTGGAGGATTAGCTTGCTGGCTGAGCAGGTGTGCAATAGCAGCTGGTGTGTTTGAATGGTTGCCTTTGTATATATAACGGCATAAAGTTTACTTATGGTGCTAGGAACAATGTAACTCCTCTTGAATTCAACACTGTGGTGCTAAGGCATAACAGACTACACACGATCAATTTAATGAAAGTTTCTCTTTCACTCCTTTCTTTCCTACTGGGAGAAAGAAGACTTATTGCATCAGTATGTACTACGGCTAACCATTTGTGGAAACAAAACAAATTGGCATGCATAGTTCATGATTAGTAGATCTTCTTTGTGCTTATTGTAGATATTGTATAGAATCCTCATGAATTACAACAAGCATCTGGATTATTCCCAGCAGCTATAACAACTGGAGGTTGACACCACTACCCTATTCAGTAGAAAGGCGGCCAAGCTCATACCACATGTGAGCACAGAATTGATGTATCCAGCAGTTTCAGAAGTGCTAGAGTCTCAAAACAGTAGGTTCAGAAAAAAAATCTTTGAAGTTGGTTTATCATCAAATTGATTTTTTTTTTTTTTTCTTAAATTTATATAAGCATCCAAACAGGTGTGCTTCTTTGATCTGGACTACTGGGCTGCTTGTTGCACAGGGAATTGATTTTTTATTTAATTCAAAACTTTCACCTATTATGTTGCCTGTGAGAGCTTTCTATGTGTTTTTTGGTTGTTATTGTTGTTGGGGGGTGGGAGGGGGTGCTTTCTTCTTTTTACTAACTGCCCCTTCCCCCATTTACTGGGAAGAGCTGGAACTTTAAGAGTATTGAAGAATTGTGTAGTTTGATATACTAATTTTTGTTAAAATTGTATTTTATCAGCAGGGAATGGAGGATAGTTACCAGTATGATTAATTGCTGAAGAAAAGGTTGTGAAGTTTGGTACTATCCAGGGTGTGATAGTTGGTAAAGGCTGGGGTTTAAGAGTGAGAAAAAGGAACCAGCCTCGTTTTGGACATTAAAATCAATTCCCTGCCCTAATTTAGCTCAACTGTCTAAACAGCTAAGCAAATGCTGAAGGAAGCCGAAATTTCAAGGAAGTACATTTTAAGTTTCTGATCTGCATATTCACTTGTCCATATAAACAAAACAGACCGACTCTATAATAGTAACTCAACCCACGAGGAGGACCCGTTATACAAAAATTCAGCTCAGAGATATAAAACTCTAAAGAGGAAGAGGTGACCCCCCTCTTAGGAAAAGAGTTTATCTTCCAATCATTGCTTCATAATGTAACAAACGAGTCCAACTCAAAGGTATAAATGATTATGACTGTGTATATATCTCAATAATGATGCAATAGGCATTCAAAGAGCTTTCAAAAAACAAGCAAAATTTTCTGCATTCAGGTGAGCACTAAAAAACTTTACATTCATACGGTAAGTTCTCAAAAATACTTATCAGGGTCCCGACGTGGCCCCGTTTCGGTGTCTACTTCAGGAGACCCCGTCTGGCTGATTGACTTTTGCTTAAAGATTGACAACCATGAAACAGTTGAATGTAAGTTCGTTCAGCAAATTTTTTTTTCTTTTTTTTTTCTTTTTTTTTTCATTTTTTTTGGTTGTCAATCTTTAAGCAAAAGTCAATCAGCCAGACGGGGTCTCCTGAAGTAGACACCGAAACGGGGCCGCGTCGGGACCCTGATAAGTATTTTTGAGAACTTACCGTATGAATGTAAAGTTTTTTAGTGCTCACCTGAATGCAGAAAATTTTGCTTGTTTTTTGAAAGCTCTTTGATTGCCTATTGCATCATTATTGAGATATATACACAGTCATAATCATTTATACCTTTGAGTTGGACTCGTTTGTTACATTATGAAGCAATGATTGGAAGATAAACTCTTTTCCTAAGAGGGGGTCACCTCTTCCTCTTTAGAGTTTTATATCTCTGAGCTGAATTTTTGTATAACGGGTCCTCCTCGTGGGTTGAGTTACTATTATAGAGTCGGCCTGTTTGTTTATATAGTGATTTTTCTGACTCTTGGTTACATTGTCCCTAATGATAGTGGAAACATATTCACTTGTCCAGCCAGAGAGAGAAAGGTGATGCAAACTGCCTGCTGGGAGTTTGTTAATATATCATTAGAAAATAACAGTTTATTAGATGAATCATCTAAGTTGCATGCTGAGGAGGCAGGAGTGACTGTTTTAAGCTACTGTTTCAGTATTAAAACATATTGATTTACATTTCTCTTCCTCAACCTGATTAAACAAGAGCCTGAGAGGAGGGACCTATATTGGTGTCTGATTTGACATACATTTCCATACTGGTAAAATGTAGCTTTGGGGGGTCATGCTTGATTCTTTGGTTCCTTCAGGAGGCTTTGGAGTACCCAATAGAGCAGTTTGCTCCTGCTCAGACCCTAACTACAACTTCCATAACTTGACAACATATTCATATTTGTACAAACATCCTAAAATGTATACCCAAGAATGTGTGCATAACCTGAAGTTAAATGGTTCATATGTCGTACTGTTCTTTATTATTGCTTTGCCCTTTCCAGTAGCTGCCTCTTTGGATACTTATCCTACTAACTGGTCCTTTTCCCATTTACACTGCAGTTTATTTCCACCTTTACATACAGTGTGAGTGAGTTAATCTGAGTTGAGAGTCTGGATATAGCCAAACTCCCACTAGATCTTTCTCTTTCACAAAAGTCATCCCCCTCCCCCACTAACTATGCACAGGATACATATTAGTAAAATTCCATCGCAAGAAAGAAAGAGAATTTGAGATATTTCAGACACTCCTGCCTGGAGCTGGTCCTTTCATTAAGTAAAAACATTTTGGTAAGGTGATTGCATCATCACTCCTTATTGCCAGCTGCCTATAGATTTTCACTATTTTTGCTAACAAAATTTGCAGATAATTACCTATGTGAACAAAACATCTACTAATTCAAAGCTGTGCATGCTAAATGACCTTCTGGTTGTTTGTATATTGTTTTAACTATTTTTGTCTAAAGCTCAATTCTGATCTGTAAGTGGTGTGAGCTAATGATCTAGTCCAGTGTTTTTCAACCTTTTTACACCTATGGACCAGCAGAAATAAAAGAATTATTCTGTGGACCGGCATCGGTCTGTGGACAGGTAGTTGAAGAACACGGGGCTAAGTCGTGGGCCAGACCCTGCCCATCTCTACCCAATCTCCACCCCAGACCCCGCCCCCCCATAATAGTACTAATTGCACCTTGCACGTCAGCGAGAAGGCTTCCGGTTCAGGCATAGGATGAGGGAGCTGGCTCGAAGAGAATGCCGCATCGATCGCACCGTGGACCGGCGGTTGAAAAACACTGTTTTGGGCCTGATGCACATGCTGGCCCTGTGGACCGGCAGGAAATTTCTGTGGACCGGTAGTTGAAGAACACTGATCTAGTCTGCAAAGAGGTTTCACAGTGAGGTTGATTACATTTGGCTGGCTATAACTGACAAGATTCTATGGTGCCCTTGCTTTACCATTGGCTATGCCATCTGTGACAAGAAAGTAACAAGCTTGTGTTTCTCTGTGCAGCAAGAAAAAAGTGTACATATAAAAGTGTACATAAAAAAAACAGAGACATGTTTCATAAAACAGTTAAGGCAGATGATAGAGAAGAAAGGCTTTAAACTAAATTTATAGTACTGTCACACTTGGCTGATATCCCATTTCACTTCATATTTGAATAGATGCTCATGCTCCTTAATATTTGGACACATCATGCAACTTTAGGTTCACTCTCTCTTTTATACAGACTTTACAAAATGATTTGACAAGACCAATGATTTCCAAAGGCGTTTTTAAATGAATCAGACTCTCTTAACGTAGTTTCCATTTCCTAATGGCAAATTGAAATATGAATAATCAGAATTTGTATAAGACTTAAAATAAAGATAATATCCAGTGTTAGTACAGAATTGGTAGGCCAAATGGTATAATTTGTGAACGAAATCAAAAAATCATAGTGAGAAGGACCTAAAAAAAAGGGAGAAGGGGGGAACCCAATGGGAGACTGATCAACAGAACAAGAGAACAAAATGTTAGAGATCTGTATTAGCTAGCACACGTTTGGTTCATTTTCATGCCTTAAAAATTAATTGATTTCACACATGCTAACTTAGGAATTAGCACAATATTCCCTGAATTGTACGGTATAGTTCAGTGGTCTCAAACTCACGGCCCGGGAGCCACATGCAGCCCCCCAGGTACCATTTTGAGGCACTCAGTATGTTTATTGTAATCACACAAGTAAAATAAAACAGTTTCTTGATCATATGTCATTATTATTAAGACTTAGCCAAAAGGAAAGATTTATAAACTATAAAGAGTTTTACCTCATGCAAAATTGTTATTTCTTTAATAGGACATTAACTATTTTTTTCTGCGGCCCTCCATGTACCTACAAATCCAAAATGTGGCCCTGCAAAGGGTTTGAGTTTGAGACCACTGGTATACTTGGTGCTGAATGTTGTCCAAGATGCATGCACAACTCAGTTGATGATAGAGCCCTTAACTAACAATGATTGGATGCTAATAACCAATTATTGCAGTTAATTGGCTTTGATTGGCAGTTACATGCACATCTTGAAGGCATATTCTAGATTAAAGTATAGAATCTAATACTTTCCCTTTCCCTTTAATCTTATACTCTTTTAGCTAGTAAAAAAAAAAAAAAAAATTATAATTAAAAATAAACTCGTGGAGGGGCATAATCGAAAGGGACGTCTAAGTCTGTTTACATCTATCTCGCAAGTTGTCCAAAGTTAAAAAGAGCCCAAGACACATTTTCGAAAGATCCGTCCAACTTTTTTTTACTTTCAAAAATTGTCTAATTATACGTCCTGCCGATCTGATCGTCCAAGCTGCTAAATCATCCATCTTTATACCACATTTCTGTCCACCTTTCCGTCTAAGTCCAAAACGCCTAGAACAAGCTCTGTTGGATGTGGGAGGGGTCTGCAAAGTGATGGATTGCACACCCAGACATGCCACCTAAATAGTGGGGTACCTTGCAGGGCACTGCTGTGAACTACACAAAAAGGGTGCCATGGTTTCTCCTCACTACAGCTCCCTTATAGGTCATGGTGAGCCCCCCCAAACCACCTCCAGAATCCCCTAAATCCACTTATCTACCACCCCAATAGTCCTTATGGCTGCAGGAGCCACTTATATGCCAGTAAAAAAGGGTTTTGGGGGTGTATAGGGGAGTACACATGTTTAAATATCAATGCAGTGATTACAGGGACTTATGGGCATGGGTCCTCCTCTCTATGGGTCCCTAACCCACCCTCAAGATGACTTAAGCTACCTCTGTGCTGGACGACTAGGCTTTCCTATGCCAGGCAGCCAGGTGATGATGGTCTGGAGGCTGAAATTTAAAGTTGTGAATACAATTTTTATGGGGGTGGTGATCACTGGGATAGTGTGTGGGGGTCTGTGTTATGTGTTTTCTGTGTTTATCTGGTGATTTTAGGTGGGTTTTTGTGACTTAGACCATGTTTTACATGGTCTAAGTCACAACGTCCAAGTTCCGTCTAGGCTCTGTTGTTAAACCTTCGGTTATACATGCTGTACGACTAAGTCTAAGCCGGCCCACGTCCTGCCCAACTCTCACCCTCAACACACCTCCCGAAATGCCCCATTTAGCTTTGGACATTGAGCGGCACTATGAAGGCCTAGGTCGTTTAGAAATACGTCCAAAACCCGGTTTTATTATCGTTTTTGAGAAATGTTCGTCCAAGTGCCGACTTAGGCTGGTTTTTGGACGTTTTTCTCTTTTGATTATAAGCCCCTTATTCTATACTTTTTGGGGAAATTCGTTTTTCATCTACTTGGTTCTCTACTAATTAAGATTTTAGGTAGACCATATCTTGGAATCAAGTTAATAATCTATTAGAAAATCCAGTGGCTTTATCATATGATACCATTTTATTTGGTACATTTATGAGGGCAAAGAGTCAAATTTTGGTGAATAATAACAAACTTCTTTTCATAATGACGGGGCTTGCCATGCAGCTTATTTTAAAAAATTAGAAAAACTGGGATAGATTAAATTATTCATTCTGGTGGGAATCCCTATGTTATGTCTTTAAAATGGAAAGGTACATTGCCATTCAGAAAGGATGTTACAAAAAATTTATGGAGGTTTGGGAACCATTAACTAAATATTGTAAGGATTGACTTATTTAGATGAGGTAAACATACACATCTGGGAAGGGAGGAGGGAGGTATGATCAGGTATTATTTAAGAGATATGGTAAGATTATTTACAGGTTTATTTGAGTAATTGTTCAATTGATTATTTGGGAGGGGGAAATAATTCTTGTCATTTTTTAAAATCTATTCTAATAAGTTTATTGTGCTTTGTTAACTATACATGTAAATGTATTCAAGTTTATTCAGGTTTTTGATTAAACACTTATCCAAAGGTACAAAACGTTGTACATGACAAAAATTTTAAAAAAGTTGACAAGAAAAGTAATATTTTAACAAATTAGACATACAAAATTAAATTGTGAGACATACTTGGGTAAACTAACTTGTTTAACCCACGAGAAACAATGGGCAGAAAGGGGAGAACTACAATTTTTTAAGAAAAAGTATACAAAGGTAAATACATAAGGGATTAGGAGGGAAAGAATTGCTGGGGAACATAAGTGTCAATAATGGAGACTGTTAAAGTTAAAATGGATTGTATTTTCAGTTAAAGGCATCTTTAAAAAGAAAGCACTTTAAACTGCTTTTAAATTTCTGCACATTTCGTTCAGTTCTTAGATATAAAGGGAGAGAGTTCCAAGTCATTGGGGCTGTTACTGAGAAGATAAGGGCACGTCGAGTACCGATTATTTTCAAAGATGGGATGTTAAGAGTGTGCTATGAAATAGATCTGAGTGCTCTCGGGGGTGGGGGGGGGGTCATATGGAATCAAAAGTCTGTCTATGAATGCTGGGGCGTTGGTTTGTATAGTCTTAAAAGCAAGAAGAACAATTTTATATGTTATCCTATGTGTGACGGGCAACCAGTGAACTTTTTGTAGCAATGGGGTGACGTGGTCAAATTTTTTGGCGCCTGAGATTATCTTAATAGCTGTATTTTGGATAAGTTGGAGACGTTTTATATCTTTTAGGCATACCTCTTTTAATAAAGAATTACAGTAATCCATTTTAGATATTACTGAAGAATGTATTAATACATTAAGGGAACTAGCATCGAGAAGGGGAACCAATGATCGAATCATCCTCAGCTTATAAAAGCAATTTTTAACCAGTGCACTAACTTGCGGACGAAATGTAAGTTTATTGTCAATGAACACACCTAGGATTTTGATAGTAGTAGTTAGTTTAAGAGGAGTATTATCAATAGAAACTGGGGCTACAAGCTGTAGCCCTTCTTTCCATGGGAAAAGCACAGTGTTAGATTTAAGAATGCTTAAAGAGAGCATATTGATATATCATTCATTGTGCACAGCTGTAGTTTTTTAAAATGAATAAAGAAGTTAAAAAAGGAGTTTTAGGTACATAAGAGGATGGGGAAATACATGGAAAACCGACTATGGGCTCCTTTTACTAAGGTGCGCAAGAGGTCTTAGTGTGCGGTTAACATGCGCTACAATACCACATGCGCTAAACACTAATGCCTCCATAGAGCATGCATTAGTATTTTTAGTTTAGTGCGTGGTAAGCACACCTTAGTAAAAGGAGCCCTATATTGTAAGGATGGGCTACATCTTACTATGGCAGGTAAAAGAAACCTTGCTGAGAAATTCAAGCAATATGTTTCTAGGCATTTAAACTAGAAGATAGGTGTGGCATATGTTTGCAGGACACTTATGGTGGCTATTCCCAACAAAAGACAAGAGGCGACTGTAGTAAAGATAACAATGAAAACAATAATATTAGCAATAGAGGCAGTCGCCAGTTTAAAAATGTCCGACTCATACTTAGGAACTGGGGCCTGCTTCTCTCTTCCTGTGCCAATGCGCCCCTCTTCCTCCCTTCCTGTGCCAATGCGCCCCTCTTCCTCCCTTCCTGTTCCAATGCGAACCTCTTCCTCCCTTCCATGTTCTAACACACCTCGTCAGCCTTCCTTCTCTCTGTGCTGCATCTCAAATTTGTGTCTCCCTCCCTCCCATGGATGTTTACCTCCTCTGGCCGGCTATCTCCCAGTCACACTTGCCTTCACAAAGCCGTGAGCAGTGGCTCCTGCACGCTGCCTAAGTCTGACCTGGAAGCCTTCCCTCTGACATCAGAGGGAAGGCTTCTAGGTCAGCTGCAGGACATGTGTAGAAACCACAACTTTGTGAAGACAAGTGCGGCTGGGATGAGGGAGTCAGCCAGAGGAGGTAAATATCCATGGGAGGGAGGGAGCCTCAGAAGGAAGAGAGGGAGCACAAGCTTCAGACAAAGGATGGAAGGAAGAGAGGAAGGAGGGGAGGGAGCATGAACTTGGGACACAGAATGGAGGGAGGGATGCATGAACTTTAAACATGGAATGAAAGAATGGAGGGAGTAAGATAAAGAGATACTGAGGTGGGGGAGGGAATAGAAAGGGAGAATTGCTGGGCATGGGTGTCTGAGTGAAAGGAAAAGAGATGGTGCACATAGGGAAATGAAGAAAGAGGAAAACTGTTGAGCATAGGGAGGGAGAGAGAAATATTGGACCTGATGGTGGGAGAGGTGTGAGGTACAGATGCTTGGGGAAGAGAGAGATGGGAGGAAGAAATGTTGGCTATGGTGGTGGAGAGAACAGTGGGCCGGATGAAGAACGAAAGTAAGTGTAAACCTCCTATCTTTTCTTTCACAAACTCATGGAAAATTTAGTGGCGTTATCACTTATCTGATATACTCCCGGCAATGCGTTGTAGCCGAGTACGGTATGCTCCACGCAATACAAAATAACCGGGTTCGACAGACCTCCGTTTCGGAAGCTTCACTTCTTTATTCAGGAACCCATTGCTAAGAGCAAGGAGTACAATGGACTGAAGTCCTCTCATTAAAATTTGGTACAAGAACTGCTATTAGAAAACCTGTCAAAATATACTACCGCAAATTAGCAATTAATCGAAGTCACACAAATAATTACAGAGGAATTTACCTGTGATTATTAAAACTGGAAGAAATTCAAACTACTTTCCACTGATAAATCAAAAACACCTCCGCGCTTAAAGTAGACAAAAAAAAGCAAGCCTCAGTTCATAATGGGTCAGTATAATAACATGACTATACTCCAACAACCATCATAGGCATGGAATAGAGTCATTTTATATATATATATATTTTTATAAATCGTTATTGATTTTTAAACTTTGACAATGCAATACAATTATCTGAACATAAATATTTCATAAAACGCATTATTAAACATACAATTTATACTTAGAACAATCATTTTCTTCCCCCTCTTACCAAATTACTACAATAAGACAAATTATGTAATTATAATATTATTTAATAAACAAAATGTTATTACACTGACTCACTATGAACTGAGGCTTTTTTTTTTCTTTTGTCCACTTTAAGCACGCTGGCGGTTTTCGATTCATTAGTGGAGAGTAGTTGTCGTTTGAATTTGTTGGATGTTTTTCCTCCACTCCTCCTAGTTTTTGTAGGTGCATATTAAAATTGAAATGCATTCTTTATAGCGGATACTCTTTGTATATAAGCATTTTACTAGGCCGTCAGCCACCAGAAACAGCTGCCGAAATGTGTAAGCAGGCTAACAATAAATCAGAGGTGAAGTTCTTTCTCCTCTGCATAACTTGCTAATTGTTTGCTGCACTGGTGAGGATTAGGTTCACTGGTATTCTGGCAGAAAACAGCATTAATATTCAGTGCAGTCAAAGACATGCAATAAACAAACTAAATTAACAAAGCTGTTAAACACATGCCTCCGATGACCAGTATTTCATTGCATACAACAATTAATCATTCTAAATCAGCTTCCTAATCCCAAATCATTACTTGTCACTCAGCTGCTTTGACTTTTACAGAGAGGGTTTTTTTTTTTTCCCTCCCTGCAAGCTAGGAGCTGGTGTTCTACTTTCTCTTCCTTTCTTCATCAGTCAGAGATGTATAGAGGCATGATGCAGGATACGGCAACACTGTTGTTAAATAGGAAGAGGTCCTTTGACCACGTTACCCTAGGCTTCCTTTTACGAAACTGCGATAGCAGTTTCTAGTGTGGGGAGCCGCGCTAAATGGCCTGCGCTGTTTCCAACGCTCATTGCGTTCCTATGAGTGTCGGGAGCAGTGCGGGCCATTCAGCGAAGCTCCCCGCGCTAGAAACTGCTGTTGCAGTTTCGTAAAAGAGGGGGTTAGTGTTGGAAGGTCCAGTATATGTGAAACAGAGAGTGACAAGGGGACAATTTTTTCCCCATCCCCATGGGAACTCATTTTCCCGTCCCTGTGAGTTCTTTTCCTGTCCCTGCCCTGTCCCTGCAAGCTCCATCCTCATCTGCACAAGCCTCAAACACTTTAAAATCATAAGTAGCAACATTCTAGAGCTCAGATTGTGATGTCATAATACCTCATTCCACCAATGCCTAAGCTCCGTCCTCATCTGCACAAGCCTCAAATACTTTAAAATTATAAGTAGCAACATTCTAGAGCTCAGATTGTGATGTCATAATGCCTCATTCCACCAATGCCTAAGCTCCATCCTCATCTGCACAAGCCTCAAACACTTTAAAATCATAAGTATTGGAGGCTTGTGCGATTAAGGAAGAGCTTACAGGAATGGGGGAGGGATAGGGTCAGGGACAAAACTCGCAGGGACAGGACGGGGAAATTCAGTTCCTGCGGGGACGGGAAAAAAATTTGTCCTCATGTCATTCTCTAATCTGAAACAGCTGATGCCTTATGTATCCTCCAGACAATTACCGTATTTTTTTGCTCCATAAGACACACTTTTTCCACCCCCCCCAAAAGGGGTAGAAATAGGGTTGGGTCTTAAGGAGCAAATATATATAAAAAAACATACCTTTTTTTCCCATCCCAGCGGTCCAGTGTACTTTCTGCGCTCCTGCCTTGGTTGCCCTGCTTTCTTCCGGCAGCGGCAGCAGCAGCAGCACAGAGGTGCATGAGGCAGACACATGTTTTTTGCGTGCCTGCTTGGTCCCACGCTGCACTCCAAATGGCTACCTGTCAGTTCTTGACCGCCGGGATGGGAAAAAAGGTACTGGGGGGATGGGAAAAAAAGGAGAGGTTCCTGTCACATTTTTGCAGCAAAAGAAATAAATGGTCACGTTAGTTATACCGCAGGATAAAGGTTGTTATTGTACACTATTTGCTGAATGCAACCCTAATGATTGAAACATTCTATCCAAAAACATTAAATATGGAATTTACAGTATGATTAATGTGACCATTTGTTTTTTTCATCAAAACAGGACATCTATTATTTTTCAGTCCCTTCCCCAATCCCGCCCTAGCTCCGCCCTAGCCACACACCCCAATCCCGCCCCCAATTTCTTCCATTCATTTTTCATGTATACATAATATCTTATTAATTCATAATGGTAACCATAAAATTAAAAAAAAAACACAAAGCACACTATACACAGAGAAAATGTTAATTATCATTTATATTTGGGGGGTTTTCAAAGATGTCAAGGCAGATAACTTTAAAATATGCAATATCACCTCAGTAACTATAGAAAAATAGAATGAAAAATATAGACAGCAGATATAAATTCTTAAAACTGACACATTTTGATCACTAAATTGAAAATAAAATCATTTTTCCTACCTTTGTTTGGTGATTTCATGAGTCTCTGGTTGCACTTCCTTCTGACTGTAAATCCAATATTTATTTATTTATTTTTTTCGCCCCATTCCCTTTGGGTCGAGGTCTCTCTTTCTTTTCCCTCTGTTACCCTCCCCAGATCCAGTGTCAGTTCTCTCTCTCTTTTCCCTCTGTTACTCTCCCCAGATCCAGTGTCAGTTCTTCTTTGTACCTTTGTTCCAGTTTTTCCTCTCTCTCCCTCCTCTGTTATGATCTTGAATTGCTCTGTTCTACCTCAGGGTCTCTCACCTTCTGTCTGCACCTCGCATAGTCCTGCATCTGCCTCCTGTCTTTCCCCTTTGGTCAAGGCCTTTCTCTCTCTAGTCTTTCTTCTGCTTATAACCCCCCCCTTTCTCTGCCTCTTTCTTTCCTTTCTTCCTCCCTCCCTCCCTCCTTCCTATATCCGCCTCACTGCCTTCCAGCCTTTGTCCTACCCCCTCCCCCAAAGCCAGCCAGCCAGCCTACCTCCCTCCCTCCCTGTCACGCTAAAGTCAGCCTGCCTGTCTGCCTCCCTCCCTCCAGCGCCAAAGCCTGCCCCTCCCCTGGACCAGCCCCCGCTGCTGCTTCCTACCCACCGAAGCTTGGCCTACCACCGATTCAACCCCCCTCCCCTCAGTCCACCGCCACAGCCGCCCACTGCAACTGAAGAAAAGGAAGGTCCAGCCGCCGGCCCACAAAGCTTCTTCTTGATATCAATTCTGATGTCGTAGAGGAAGTTCTGGACCAGCCAGGCAGTGATTGGCTGGCCCGGAACTTCCTCTCCAATGTCAGAATTGAAGTTGGGAAGAAGGTTTGTGGGCCAGCGCCTGGACCTTCCTTTTCTTAAGTTGCAGCGGGCAGCAGCGATGGTGGACTGGAGGGAGGATTGAATCAGTGGTAGGCCAGGTTTCAGCAGGCAGGAAGCAGCTGCAGGGGCTGGTCCGGGGGGGGCAGGCTTAAGCGCTGGTGGGAGGGAGGCAGGCAGGCAGGCAGGCTTTGGCGCAGCAGGGAGGGAGGTGAATCGATCACTTGTCACATTGTCCCCATGCATATCTTTGGGACTCTGTCTCTGAAAATGGGACATTTTGGCGTCCCGAAGCTGTGCGTTGGGACAACGGTACAGGAGATCTAAAAACGGGACGTTCAAAATGGGACGTATGGTCACATTAAGTATGATATGAAGGTATTCTAAACAATACCTATCACATGTCAGCAGAATTTTTTTTTTTCTTGGAGAGGAATGACAGTGCAATTCTGGTGCATGTCAGAATCTTCCCTCAGCCTGCGCTCAAGCACTCTCTCGGTCAGGCAGGCTTCTTGTCAGAGAAGGAGGGGCCATAGCAATACTTCAGCACACAGAGATCAATCTTCTTTAAGTTCATGGCCAATGTGGAAGGAGGCAAGGGGTTGTCAGCATTGGCCTGGAAGCAGGGCAGGAAGGAAGATGAGATACCGACCAACTGTAGAGGGGAATGGAAGATGCTGGCCACCAGGGAGGTAGAAAGGGAATATAATATGCTGATATATGGGCGGGAGGGGCTAAGGCTGTAAGCTGCAACTAAAAGGCAACCCTAATTATAAATAGGAAAATTCTGAAGCTCTCAAAGGCAATATCTGCAAAAAGGGTTCGTTTTGTGAATACCATAATAGTAATAAACTCAGCCCCCCAAGCCAAAGCATGTGAAGTATGATTTCAGCCTCTTAATTTTGCTGCTAACTCTTGTCATAGTGCTGCTTCATGCCAGAGAGCTTCCTTCTGTGCAAAAAGCATGCTGTATGTAGCAGATTTCTTTATTGTGTCCTTGGAATTCTTCTAACAAAAAATCCAAGGCTGAAACACCAGCAGGGTTGGGGATAGGAGAGGAAAGCCTGGGGAAGTGAAGACATGTGGTGCAGTGTTTAAAGATGGTCCTATTGGGATTCAGTGAAATTCTGCCAGCATGCAAAGACCTCACTTAAGGAATCAATAAACTGCCTGCTTCAAGGACAGGTCTAGAGATCACCCAAACTAAAGTGAATGTAAATGACAATACAATGAATCATGATGTGCTTGCTTGGTTTCTGACATAGTTTCAAAGTACTGTAACCACAATTTCCTAATGAAGTAAGAGTCTAACTATTCTGCTCTACTGAATAGTCTCTAATCATAATTCTAATGCGTATTATATTGTATTTCCTTCAATCAATAATGTGAGTTTTCTAATTAGGTACAACTAAAAGTTCTATTAGTATGATTTCTGTCACAATGAACAACCCTTTTTGATGTGGATTTTATCATGTGCTCATATCACTTTTAATTTGTACAGTATTAATTAATACATCTTTATTTTAATAATCCTAATTGTTTTAGTTTCATCTCTGTTCTCTACCTGTGCCAACTAAAGGTCACGCTATGCTCTTTATTAACATTTTTACTAAATAAAACATTCATATGAGGTAAAATCTATTTATATTTCAATAAATTTTGTTTTTACTTCTTCACAGCACATACGGCCTCTTTTACAAAGCCGCACAGAAACAGTCCCGAAGTCCTTTAAATCTCTATGGGCTTCGGGGCCGTTAGCGCAGCGCAGTCGCTAGCGCAGCTTTGTAAAAGAGGCCGATAATATATTTTCAAATAATATGCCAAGAAATTTTAATGAAAATACTTTGATGTACAGTTCCAGGCTAGAACACTCCATTCCTAGATCACCAAATATAACATAAAAGAGAATGAGGCCGTTTAACTAAGCTGTGCTAAAAAGTGGCCAGCGCTATCTGCAGAGCTGGACTTTCCGATGCACTGAGGCCACTTTTAGCTTGGCAGAACGCACATGAAGAAGCAATGATCTGCAAGCAAACACAGGTAGCAAAAACATGAAAACCTTCCCCCTTCCCAGTTCATTCTGGCATGCACTGGGGAAGGGCCTAAAGCTCTGATTGGCCCAGATGCCTAAGGCCCCTCCGGCAGGAAGAAGTGGGCATCCCTCCTGCTGGGAGATCTGTTTGAGGGGGGGGTTAGGGTTCCGGTGGGAGGGAGTGGCATTCTTCCTGCAGGCTGACTTTGAAGTGTTTTTTTTTTTTTTTTCCTGCCTCGGCCTCTTAGCTGATCATGGCAGGGAGCTTTCTTTGCTATGATCGGCTCATCGGTCATGTCTATTTGAAATGTTGGCCAGCATTTTGCTTGACTACATTTCAGGCATCTATTGCAGCTCTAGAGAGACACCTAGAGCCACTTAAGCTTGCCCAAGGCCACTTCCAGGTAAAACCATGCCCACATCCATCCTTGGGTGAGCTTAAGTGTATAGATGCATTTCCCTGCACCCACAACAGATGCCTACAGTGTAGATGGCCTGCCTCAGTTTTTTTTATAGAAAACGTGCATTCCGATTGGCTGGTTAGTCAGCGATAGGACACCTACCGTTGTCTACAATTGGATGCCACTTATAGAATTTGCCCATTAGTCCAGTGATTTTCTGAGTTTATTCCATCAGAAAAATACAAAACAAAAAAAGTGGAAAATTGCAGGACTATCAGGTCCTTTTACTAAGGTGCGGTAGCTGATTTTGCGCGTGCTAACTGATTTAGCGAATCAATTTAGCGTGTGCTAAACGCTAATGTATCTATAGACTATAATGGGTGCATTAGCGTTTAGCACATGCTAAATTGATTAGCGTGCGCTAAAACGCTTAGCGCGCTGTTGTAAAAGAGAGAGTAACCTTTGATGGAGAATGCCCCAATTTTGTTGGTTGGGCTGAGAACTTTTCATCAGCTCCCTGAATACATTATTAAATACTAAACTAAACTAAAACTTAGCTTTCTGTATCAGCTCAACTCGGTTGATATTAATGTGACTGATTTCCAAAGTATTTGGCAAATAAAATAGTTTTAAAGATTTGCGAAAAACTTGAAATGGACCAGGGCCCCTTAAAATAAGAGGAAGTTTGTTCCATAGCTGAGAAAATTTAAAAACCAAGGATTGTGTGAAATTCATGATTCCTTTCACTGAAGGGAAGGGAGAGTTTGAAATGTTGGGTGCCTCTTGCATAGGAGAATCTATAAGCATTCCAAAATAAAGGGACAAGAGGGATGAAGATACCATATAGAATTTTAAAAGTAATACATGCACATTTAAAGTGAATCCTGAGATGGACTGGGAGCCAGTGAAGGTTTGAAAGCAAAGGAGACACATGGTCAGATTTACTTTTTCCAAAGATTAATTTGCAGCGGTATTTTGTATCAGTTGCAGTCTTTGAAGGCAGGTCTTTGTTATACCGAGATAGACAGCAGTACAAAAATCTAACCGAGATAATATGATAGATTGTACCAGGATAGAAAAGTGTTCTTGATGGAATAGAATTCTGACCTTCCTCAGCATTTGAAGGTTAAAAAAGCATTTCTTGACAAGAGAGTTTATTTGATCCTTAAAAGTAGGAGAAGAGTCTATGAGAACTCCTAATATCTTAGAAGAGAACTCGATCTGCAGGGAGACCCCGGAATCCAAAGTTACAGTTGGAGAAAGAAAGTCCAATTTTGGGCCTAGCCATAAAAGTTTTGTTTTTGCAGCATTTAGCTTCATCTGGACAGCCCGGGATTCATCTGGATAGCCCAGGCTTGGAGTTTAGAAATACAATGATGTATTTTAAAGGCTAGACTGATGATATCTGAATCAATCTCAATAAATATAAAGATATTGTCCGCATAGGAGAACAATGTTTACCAAACTGATAACTTGTAAAGGTTCAATGTAGTCATATAGAGATTAAACAGGATTTGGGAAAGCGGAGAGCCCTAAGGGACCCCACAAGGGGGCCACCAAGATTTTGAGATGTCACCTTTAATGTTGACTGAATAGGAATGAGATGATAAGAATTTGGAAAACCAGTCGAGAAAAGCCTGGTTGAGACCAATGTCTGAAAGTAAGTAAAGCAGAATGTTGTGGTGCACTATGTCAAACCCGCAGATAAATCAAACTGAAGCAAAATAGCATATTTATTTTGTAATCATAATTGTTAAATTTTTGAAAGTGGGAAGATCAGCAAGGTTTTGGTGCTGAAATTCGAACAAAATCCATGTTGAAATGGTTGAAGTATAGAAAATTTTTCAAGGTAGTTAGTAAATTGACTAGCGGCGATTGATTCTATCATTATTGTCAACAAAGGTATGTTGGCAATTGGTCGATAATTAGAGGAAATGGTAGGATCTAGATCTGCTTTTTTTAGAAGAGGGATGAGAGTTATTTGCCCCATGGAATGCGAAAAATATCCATTTTCCAGTGAGTAGTTCAAAAGAATAGTCAACCAAACTATTGCTTGTGAAGGAATACTAGCAAATAGATATGACGGAAAAGAGTCCAGAGAGCATTTACACTTTATCATCTTATCACACAATTTAGAAACTTGAAGTTCGGACACTGGATTGAAAGAGCACTAGAAATGGTCTGCTGGGATCTCCGTTGCAAGAGCTTTGGAATACAGTGGTGCCTCGCATAACGAACGCCTCGCACAACGAACGCTGCACACAACGTACTTCATGTCTTGATTCACACAACGAACTTCGTTTCACACAACGAACTTCACACAACGAACTTCGTTTCACACAACGAACTTCGTTTCACACAACGAAGTCGCCCGAGCTGCCGATGTATTGCATCCTTCCGCGCAGGCACTGCAGGCAGTCGTTAGTCACTGCGCTTAACTGCCCTCTCTCACTGTATACAGTCGTCCTTTTAAGATAAACTCAATATTTTTTATATATCATGGCTTCTAAAAAAAGCAGGAAGGTGATTTCTGTTGAAATGAAACGGGAAATAATTAGAAGGAGTGAATGTGGGGTAAAACAGTGTGACCTCGTCAAAGAGTTTGGCCTCAGCAAGACCACCATTTTCACCATTTTGACAAATTTATCTTTTTTTATGTCATCTTAGCATATTTTATGCTGCAGAACAAATTATTTTTTTTAACATGTATTGTTATGGGAAAACGCGTTTCACATAACGAACTTTTCGCATAACAAACTTGCTCCTGGAACGAATTAAGTTCGTTGTGTGAGGCACCACTGTATATAGAAAAATATCCAATATCTACTGCAGGAAAGGATTGCCTGATAAGATAAATTTTATCTTGGAAGAAGCAAGCTAGAACATCAGCTGAGGGAGATAGAGATTGATCAGATTTAGAAGCTGAACTGATAAGAGAATGCCAAAGTTTGAATAGGATGTTGCTCTAGTTATCAGACTGGACTATTTTACATCTGTAGTAAGTTTTTCTCGCTTTCCTTAGTTCTAAATTGTATTTTCGGATTGCATACCTCCAATTTAATTTATCTATGTCTAAATGAGTTTTTATCATTTTCTTTCTAGCTTCCTACAGTTTTGCTTTAGGACTCTATGAATGGTGCATTCCTAGCATAAGAGATTGTTTTGGAGATTAATGGCGCCAAAGATTTTTTTTTTTTCTTCTTTTTTCACACTCAAGGATAAATGGTAGCAAGTTTCAGTTGTCATCTGCTGTTTAACAAGATTTCAGCAAAATGAGAACATATAAAACTTGAAAAGTGATATTTTATTTATTGTTCTTATAAACTGCCATCCATGCTTTAAAACCACTCAGTGATTATCTATATAACAGCAGCATCTGTAAAAATAAATAATAATAATAATAAACTTTATTTTTGTATACCACCAAACCATTTAGTTCTAGGCGGTTCACATTCAAGAGAGACTGAACAGTTCAGTGACAATACATTCTTTAGAAAATACAGAGTATAATTAACATTTAATTTACAAATTTTTCAAAAAGATATGTTTCCATAGATTTTCAAAAGGTATAATATGACTGAGTCTGAGAAATTATTGTACTTAACCAATTGTTCAATTTGCCTGCCCAAAATGCAAACGTTTTATAAAGAAATCTTTTATAACTGCAATGTTTTAGTGTAGGATAGGCAAAGAAATTGATTCTTTGAGCAGACTTTTTTATCCCATATAGTTCAAGTCGTGCAGATAGGTGAGCTGGAGCCAAGCCGAACAACGTTTTGAAGCAAATACAAGCAAATTTAAATAGCACCCTAGCTTCGAAAGGCAACCAGTGTAGCTGTCAGCTTTTTACCAGGGATACCCAGATAATGTCATTGAAATTTTTTAGACCCTCTTCAGTACTATCTAGGTCATGCCAGGTCTGAGTTAGAGCAGAGTATGGGCATTCAGCGATATTCAGCCGCCATCCATGGTGATTAATTTAGGCCTCCCTCCCATTACGTAAGCATTACATGGAGATGATCTTGGATGCTGCACATTCAAGGCACTGGTAATATCGCATAAAAGGATCCACACCACCACCCCAGCCTATATAAGCTCCAAGCTACATCTATATCAGCGGTCTCAAACATGCGGCCCATGGGCCGCATGCAGCCCCCCAGGGACTATTTTGCGGCCCACGATCTGTCCTCTGCTTCCCTTCCCGTCTGACTGCCCTCCCCCAAACTACCGCAATCGGGGACCAGGCCAACGCTGAGGTCTTAACTCTCCCTGCTTATCTTCCCCAGCTCAGAGCCGACCAATTCTCGCCACCCGACGTCAATTCTAATGTCAGGGAGGAAGTTCCGGGCCAGCCAATCGCTGCCTGGCTGGCCCGGAACTTCCTCTCCGACGTTAGAATTGACGTCGGGTGGCGAGTATTGGTCAGCCTGCGCTGGGGAAGATAAGCAGAGAGAGCTAAGACCTCGGCGCTGGTCTGTTCCCCGATTGCGGTGGTGGCGGCCTGTTCCCTAATGGTGGTGGCTTGGGGGAGGGCAGGGAGAAATAAAGAAAGAAAGGGGAGGATAGGGAGACAGAAAGAAAGGGGAGGATAGGGAGACAGAAAGAAAGGGGAGGATAGGGAGACAGAAAGAAAGAAGGGAGACGGGACACAGACAGAAAGGGGCATGGAGAGAGAAAGACAGAAAGAAAGGGTGGGCATGGAGAAAGAAAAAAAGAAAGGGGGCACAGAGAGAGAGAAAGACAGACATATAGAAAGAAAGGGGGCATGGAAAGAGAGAGAAAGAAAGAAGGGGGCAGGGTGAAAGAAATATAAAGTTGGGGGAGGGAAGGAGACAGATGCCAGGCCAGGGGAAAGGAAGGAAGGAGGGAGGGAGAGAAAGGAAAGAAAGAGATGTCAGACCATGAAAATAGGGACGGAAGAAGAGAGAGATAGAAGGGAAGGTAAGACATGGAAATGTAGATTTTGAAAAGAAAGCAGAGAAATTGAATATTAAGTTAATGCCAAAGATGGATGCAAGGCAGAAAGTGAAGACGGAGAGAAAAACAGTCAAAGGACAAGAAGGCCCTGGAAACATAGTTAAAAGCACAGAAAAATAAAGTAACCAGCCAACAAAGGTAGGGAAAATGATTTTATTTTCAATATAGTGATTGAAATGTGTCAGTTTTGAGAAAGGAAAGATATTAAACTTTAAATGTGAGGGCTGAAGAAAAGATAGGGTACTTGGAGGGCCGCAGAAAAAATAGTTAATGACAATTTTGCATAAGGTAAAACTCTTTATAGTTTATAAATCTTTCTTTTAACTGTTAAAGGAAAGATTTATAAACTATAAAGAGTTTTACCTCATGCAAAATTGTCATTTCTTTAATAAGACATTTTTTCTGCGGCCCTCCAAGTACCTACAAATCCAAAATGTGGCTCCACTAAGGGTTTGAGTTTGAGACCACTGATCTATATGCTCCTACCCACCCCCTCCACTCTAAAGCAGAGAGACAACTGTGCACCCCCTCAGGAAGATCTCTCCTGTTGGAAACTGCCTGCAAAGGCTCCTACAGCCGATTTATCCCACAGCTTTGGAACCAACTCCCACCTCAAATAAGATCACAGAACTCATTGATGACCTTCCGAAGAGCAGTGAAGGCCTTTCTCTACAACTGAAGATCCAAACGCACATAATTCCCTCTGATCTCTCTCCGCCAACAACTACCAGCTGGTAACCTCCTGGTACAATCTTCTGTAATGTCCCTCCATAAATTCCCTAGGAACGTCCTCAAGTTACTGTACTACCCAGCCTTGCCCTTTTGTTACTGTATTGCATAGTATTGTATTGCCAAATGTACTGTCCAATGTAACTTCTGTGAATGTTGGCTTGTAACCCGTTCTGAGCTCCTGGGAAGACAGGATAGAAATCAAATCAAATAAATAAATACATTTACTTTTGAATGTGCTCTTCTGCTTTGACGGCGAGGTTCCTGAAGAAGGGGGTTATTCCCTGAAATTGGGCTTGGTTGTACCTACTCTGGCTAGTGTAAGAATTGGTTGTGTATGCCATGATTGAACGCCGCTAAGAAAATTGTGTTTATTGTATTGCTACATACTGTTGCATCTGGAGTTAAATTATTTTTATTTTTCCAAGTGAGTGCTTCTATTAAGCTCTGGTCCTGAGGGTGTCTGGACAATTAGTTTTGATGAAACAAGGAAATTTCTAGCAGATAGTAGTCTATATTCATTTATTATGTGAATTAATTTATTAGTGACATTGCACAATCACTTTATATGATTTATGCACATTGGTGACATCGATGATGGTGTGCGATTAGGAAATGGGCTTAGTTTTGTTTTCACTGGATTCCAGCTTTATTGAGTAAAGGAGCCATGGCTCCAAAGTGGAGGTCAGGCGCTCTGTAAGGCTCACAATCCCACACTGAGTCACCTTACACTTAAAATATTAAAACATTTTAATACTAATCTCCTGTTTTACTAAGGTGTGCTATGCGTTTTAGCGCACACTAAATATACGCATGCGCTAACCGCTAATGTGTCCATAGACTAACATGCATGCATTAGTGTTTAGTGTACCAACACCACAATACTGGCAATATTCTATGTCTTGGAACCCTTAGTATAACCCTCTCCAAAATGTTCCAAGCTTATTCAATCTTCTTTCCTAAAAATCATCCACTTTTTTCCACTTTGAGTTTTTTGCTTTAAGTTTTTATATATACATTTCTTATTACTGTATCATGGACCTCAGAAAACACCCTCCTCCGCCCCACACTGAAAAGTATTCTTGGCAGGGAGTAAAATGGTGTGAACTCCTCACCGGTTCATATTCAAATTGTTTTGTTATTTTTATGGTTTTCAAAACACAACTTAAGCTATTTATGGTATTGTACTTATCTAATTGATTCAGCGGTTGGACCCTGACATGTTTCGCTATGCGATTCGTCAGGGATCCACTCTAAAAAATAAACATATCGTATCAGTTAAGATTGTACAATGCTATATCTAAACCCAACAGTGATCACTTATCAACCTCTTATTCTAACCCTCTTACCAATGCCGCTAACATCCACCCCGCAGTTCAATTCCTATGCAAGATGGTGGCGGTGACTTTTTCTGAAGTATTTAAAGCCCAACTGTTGAATCAATTAGATAAGTACAATACCATAAATAGCCTAAGTTGTATTTTGAAAACCATAAAAATAACAAAACAATTTGAATATGGACCGGTGAGGAGTTCACACCATTTCACTCCCTGCCAAGAATACTTTTCTGTGTGGGGCGGAGGAGGGTGTTTTCTGAGGTCCATGATACAGTAATAAGAAATGTATATATAAAAACTTAAAGCAAAAAACTCAAAGTGGAAAAAAGTGGATGATTTTTAGGAAAGAAGATTGAATAAGCTTGGAACATTTTGGAGAGGGTTGCATTAGTGTTTAGGTCATGTTTAGTGTGCACTAATATTTAGCGTGCACTAAAACACTTAGCGCTCCTTAGCAAAATGCTGCATGTTAGTCTATGGACACATTAGTGGTTAGCACGCACATATATTTAACACATGCTAAACATGCGCTAAAACGCATAGTGCACCTTAGGAAAACAGGGGGTAAGTGTTTTACCAATTATATCTTCTAGAGTTCCTAGTTTCATACCCAGATACTCCGCACCTTTTTTTGTGTTGCATGTACAAATTTTGGATCATTGTGATCTGAGGCTTTTTCTTACATTGTGGATTAATTTAGACTGGAGGTAGGGTTGTGACGTATTTGAGATCCGTGGCGAGATCAATGAATCATTTCAATATTTCTCCAATTTTTTTAAAGGTTAGTTGTAGGATAACCCTTAATCCAGACTTATCTTAGTTCAGTCCTTGGGTACCACAAATAAATCAGTTTTTCAGGACATCTCCAACGAATATGCATGAGAGAAATGTGTTTGCCCTCTACCTCTATTGTGAACCAATCTCTCTCTGCCTGTCTGCAGCCCTTGAAAACTGAATTTGGACAAGCTTGTTTTAATCATCTACTAATTGATTATTTACAACATCATAACCCAAGATCAAAACCCAACTTCTGCTACCATATGCAAGGTTTTGAATGTAATATATTCCCATTGTGTTCTTTGCTAAGGTGAACAGCTGTGAATTCATTAATTCTTCCAAGCCACTGCCTCTAAAACTTCATTTCTTTTTTCAAATTTTCTAAACAATAATCCCATTATAGGCTTACTGCCTGTGATATCGAAAACCTAGACAGCTTCAATGACATGCTTGCTTTTGTTTCTGTCTAATAAGGTTTGTGCAGCTGTGTCTTTTGACAGAATAAGGGGACAATCACGATGACAGTAAAGTATCTGCCAATGCTATAAAAACAGAAGCAATGTTGTTTGCAGTCTTTTTAAACTTTACATCAAATTCAGAAAAAAAAAAAGTTTGTCTTCTTTATAACCTCTAGTTACTAGTGTTTAATGTCACTAACGCAAGGGTTAATTGCATTAAATATCTTCATCTGATAATAAAGGGGTAAATATTGAGGAATAAAGGCTCATGGCCAGTAGGGGGCGATGTCTCCCTGTACCCATGCTCAATATTCAGCCAGCACTGATCAGTCAATTTTAACCACTACCTGCTTTACGCCCTAAATGAGCCATGCCTGGTCATCAACAGTAAATAACTGGGTATGTGCAGTCCAGCATCTAGTTAAGTCCAATATTTAGACTTAACCAGATAGGTGAATCCAAACAATCACTGGCTTTTACAAAGGTGTAGTAGAGGCATTTACCTCAGGCTAGCGAGGTAAATGATCTGACGCTCATAGAATTCCTATGAGCATCGGAGCATTTCCCTTGCCGGCCCACAGTACAAAGCCTCTACTGCAGTTTTGTAAAAGGAGCCCAATGATAGGATTGTATTTTATACAGTCTAATTTGTCCTGTTACCTTATGCGATTAAGGGGAGAATTCATGAAAGGGTATCAATCGCTTTAGTGCATGCTAACTGCTAAAGATGTCCATAGGAATATAATGGGCATCTTTAGCGGTTAATGCATTATAATGCGATTGTGCATGCTAATGCAATTAATGCCCCTTTCTGAATTTCCGCCCCAAGTGCTGCATATTGACACTTAACTGCATAAGAGTCAACTCTGCTTTGACTCTGCCCCTAGACTACCTATAAAATATAGTAGCTAGTTTCATCTTAGTCAGTTAAAGAGGATACTTAGGCCCTCTTTTGCAAAGGCGCGCTAAGTGTTTTAGCGTGGATTTAGCATGTGCTAAATCAACGTGTGCGCTAACCACTAACACATCCATAGTATAACATGCATGCATTAGCGTTTAGCGCGTGCTAAAAAGCGTAGCACACTTTTGTAAAAGAGGGGGGTTAATGGTTAGAGCAGTGAGTTCAGAACCAAAGGGCCCAGATTCAAATCCTATTCCAGCTGTTTGTGAGTTTTGCTTACATTGTGAGCCCTTCAGAGACAGAAAAATACCTAATGTGTCTGAATGTACGCCCCTTCGATAGCCTTTGGGCTTACAGGTTTCTTATACATTCAGGTACACTAGGTATTTTTCTGTCTCTTAAGGGCTCACAAAACAAACAAGCAAAAAATCACCCTGGGGTTGGGAAAGAGGTGAAGAAAGGGAAGTTTATGGCCACAGACAGTGCCTTGCAATTAGCTCAGAGTAAGTTACTGTGTGTTTCCTATCATTACCACTCAGACAGTACAGCCGCACTTATCAACTCTTGAAGAAGAGGAAGTAGCCCCCTCATATACTAAGGTGTGCTATGATTTTTAGCATGAGGTAAATATTAGCGTGCGCTAAACAAGCATTAAACGCTAGCGCGTTCATGTTATCCTATGGACGTGTTAGCAGTTAGCACACGCATTGATTTAGCATGTGCTAAATGCGCGCTAAAACGCTTAGCGCACCTTAGTAAAAGAAGGCCAAAGTGTATTATCTGCGATGTACTTACTGTGGGTCCACAATCTTTACTAGAACCTGACACCCCATGAATTATTTAGCCTCTATTTCTTCATCCCTTATCCTTAGTATACACTCCAACCTTTGACACTGACTGCTCCCAATATTTTTATTTGGCAGCTGAGCTCCCTTAGTGGTAGTATTTCAAAACTACCACTAGGGGTCAAAAGATCCATTTTGAAATCAGGTACTGGAGATAGATAGCATGAGCAACTGAGATGCTCTCCTTCTTCCTGAGAAACCTCCAGTAATAGATAGTAAGTATAAATAGGGTTCTGCTTATAGGCGTGTTGGGGTTCAAGTTTATAAGCATATATTGAGTGTCAGGTGGTGAGATTTTCAATTAAGAATGTCAGGGAGGGGTCCTTTTAGATAGACTGTCTGCAACCTCATTATCGGCCAAGCACTTACCATATGTTAAAACTAAATACTATGTGTTAACTGAGTGGGAAGATGCTGCTCACCCCCCCCCCCCAAATAACCTCACAGGCTTTGCATGATAACAACAAAACGTTATGCTAATTAGCATGGGACACCATGAGATCATTTTCATAATTGCAATTATTATTTTTAATATAATGATCTGTCAACTTTATTTGTACTATAACTCAAATACTTTCTTGCTGTAGACAAACAAAGAAATATAAATATACTAAATATTTCATGAACACGTTTTGGAATTTAAATCTCTTTACATTGGATATTTCATAAAATCATCTTTTTATCGACAATGAAATCAGTCATGACACAAAAGTGCATGAATGCGAAATGATGGATTTTGCTGTTAACAGGCATCATAAGATTAACTGTGCTGAAAGCAAACATGTATTTTTAAACAAAGAATTGAAGAGACTTTATGCAAATTTTGTTCCAGATAGATGTAGATGTGAAGGGTATTCTAAAGCCTGAATTCATATAACTGAGAAAACCCAAGAATGAAGAGACATTTTCATCATACACTGCAACCCCATCTCTGTTCCACCCAAAGTGCACTTCATGAAACAACCTATGTATCACATGCATTTAGGGGCAAAGTTATCAAACTGGGTTACCATTAAGGTGGGTTATTTTACCACAGGTTGTGCTGCTTTAGGACAGGGTCTCATTGCATAAAATGGGACCCTGTGTTAAAATAACCCATCTTAATGATAGCCCATATTGATAAATTCCCCCCTCCCTTAAGGGTGCATGATCTTATAGGTAAATGTTCAGTACATATATGCATGTAAATTACCATGCAATTTTATAACAGGCCCTTTCTGTGCATAAAATTAGCTTTACATATGAAAAACACCCTTAATAAAATTGCTTATTTTATGACTGGTTTATGCATTGCTGTTTTCCAGCTTTGAAGTTTCATTGAATTTATGCTTGTAGAAACTATAAATAAACATAAGAATAGCCATACTGGGCCAGACCAATGGTCTTATCTAGTCCAGTATCCTGTTTCCATAGTGACCATTCCAGGTTACAAGTACCTGGCAAAAAAGCCCAAATAGTACCAACATTCCATGCTACCAATCCCAGGGCAAGCAGTGGCTTCCCTATGTTTCTCTCAAGAGCAGATTATGGACTTTTCCTCCAGGAACTTGTCCAAAACATGCCCAGGACTTTTATTTCAAATGAGTTGGTCTGATTAACAAAGTAGTTATTGAATCAGTTCCCCAGGGTAAAAAATTGTTCTCTCCTCAAAGCACTGAGCATTCTTTCCTGCTTTAGGAAAATGGGCAAGGGTAGGTAAGGCAAAGTATGCCTGAGAATTTCTTTGAAAATCCTGGCCATTGTATTCTGTAAAATTTACAACTGTTGGAGATTAACATCTGAAGAGTTTGTGAGGAGCATGTTAATGCAGACTGTATTTCGAGTAGTACACAGTATGAAATCCAGAAACAAGGAAAAAGTTGCATTCTGTCTTTGTCCTTTTGACTTTGAGCTTCCTTCCAATATTAGGACTATAGAAGCGTATCTTTCCTTTTTGTACTTGGATGGATGTTTGGTCATGCAATCATCCATTAGCTAAACCCAGAGATTGAATAATCTTGTGGTCAGATTTGGAGGCTGATTTATTTGAGGTAAGTTACAAATGAACACACTGTATTTTAGAGTGAATTTTTTGCACCTGTGTGACTGTAGACACATCCAGAGAGTGAGTCCCGGGTGCAATTTGGCATAGGTTCAATTGAAAATAGAATCTTGGGAATGGTAGGATGGAACATTGTGGCGCTCATTGAGGATATCCTCACTATGATGAGGTACAGTCATGTCATGAGGGCTAGACTACATGAATGAACAAAACCCACTGCAATTACAGTTTTCAGCATATAACATCTGAGTTTAAACAAATATTTTACGTATACTCAGAAAGTTGAAAAGGTGCACTAACCGATTAGCATGCGCTAAACGCTAATGTGTGCATGTTAGTCTATGGATGCGTTAGCACACGCTAATCAGTTAGCGCACCTTCGTAAAAGAGGGGGTAAGTTTAGAGCTCTTCAGTTTCATACTGTGTTACCAATTTTCATCTGTCAAAGACAATTCATTTTTATAAAAATGTTTGGCACAATATCATTTATAAATCTGTAAAAGAATAGTACTTCAGCTTATGCTCAAGGAAAAGCTGAATTTATCAATTGAAGACTTCAATATTGTGTTCAAATTCTAATACCAAATGGACCATGCATGTATATGAACACCTCAGTGCTGTAAAATTTTACATCATTGTGGTGTTCATATACACGTATGGTCCCAGAGAAAATCTGAAACACTATTCATTTGCAAATCTATAAATTATATTGTGACAAACATTCTTTTTGAGTATGAGGTACGCAGCAGAGGAAATCAGGGCAGTAGAAGGCCCCGAAGCAACGTATTTAGAATACTGCGGATGCCGCTGGAGCCAGGAGGTTTGTCGGTCGTCTCGCGGTGGGAGGGTCGGATGGGATGGTCAGTGGGGTCAGCTGCATGGCGGCGGTAGTGGCGGGGTGGGGGGGAGATGGTTCTACTGCACAGGGTTCTACTGCACAGAGAGATGGGAGAGAGGGAGGCAGGCAGGCAGGCTTTGGAGGTGGGGGTGGGACAAAGTCTGAAAGGCAGTGAGGGGGACATAGGAAGGAGGCACTGGGGGCACTAAGGACACAGGATGGAGGGACGGGGGCACTAAGGACATAGGAAGGGGCACTAAGGACATAGGAGGCAATGAGGGCACTAAGGACATAGGATGGTACACTAAGGACATAGGAAGGAGGCACTGGGGGCACTAAGGACATAGGATGGGACACTAAGGGCATAGGAAGGTGGCACTGGGGGCACTAAGGACATAGGAAGGAGGCAATAAGGGCACTAAGGACATAGGAAGGAGGCACTGAGGGCACTAAGGACATAGGAAGAGGGCCACAGAGAGACAGGCAGGCATGGCGCAACAGAGAAATACAGACAGGCAGGGAGACAGAGACAGAAAGAAAGACAGACAGATAGAGGGCTAGGGAGAGACACAGACAGAAAGAATGACAGACAGCGTCCAAGGAGAGAAAGACAAAGAAAAAAAAAAGATAGACAGACATCTACTCTAGCATCCGTTAATGTAACGGGCTTAAACACTAGTTGACATATATTCCCCTTGTGAAATTCTTAACCCCCTATTCACTTGTTCAGTATCCATGTTTGTTTTAATCATTTACAAACTGAATAAAAATTTGGCAAAACTTCAAGTCCCCTATCAAGATGAACACAGCAATAATTGAAATTAATAAGTTAATAAGAGGACAAATCAGTATGTGCCAAAAAGATAAATAAATAATGAAGTAAATATTCAGTGTAAGTGCTGAAAGGGGAAAGAAGGGGAAAAAAAGACAGTACAAAAACCCATCCTCTAATATTGAGTTCAATTCAAAATTCAAAATATAATCAAATCTTCAAATTTCCAAAATAAACATTAATGTCCAAATAATGGTGATCTGAGAGAGACTTATCTGAATCGCACAGGGTTCCTGTCACTTCACTGGCAGCTTTTGATTGTATTTTTGCACTGGACTAGATGATGTACGAGGCAGGACTTATTTAGGTTAACAACCTGGGGCTGGTCACCTAGGAGTTTCCTGCCTGGGGCTTTAAAAGTATTTATTAATTATTTATATTTATGGCTCGTACTGATGTGTCCTCTTATTAACTTATTAATTTCAATTATTGCTGTGTTCGTCTTAATAGGGGACTTGCAAGTTTGCCAAATTTTTGTTCAGTTTGTAATTTATTAGTTTTGGCCTATTTTTGGTTCGTTTTTGGCCTTTTGTTTTAATCATTGTCATAATAAATAACTCCCAAATCAGTATGGGTCGCCTCTATCTTAAGTTCTGTTGAGTACATGTTTTATGTACAGAGCAGAATATTGCTAGTAGCGCTAAATAGATGAGTAGCAGTAGTAGTAGTAGAATACGCAAATATTTTGGGACCACTCCAAACTACACTCTCTCCATATTTTGATCATGCCCCTTTGCCATTTAGACACTATGGGCTCCTTTTACTAAGCTGCGTTAGGGCATTAACGCGTGGAATAGCATGCGCTACAATGCCCCGGGTGCTAGACGCTAATGCCAGCATTGAGCTGGCGTTAGTTCTAGCCGCGTAGCGCGGGGTTAGCGTGCGCTAAAAACGCTAGCGCACCTTAGTAAAGGAGCCCTATGGGGCTGATTTTATAAAATGCGCCTAAATTGGCTGGCACAAGGAAAAATGGTGCCAGCCACGTGACAATCATACTTACATGCTGTTTGCAGAATCGCGGCTAGCAGCGCCTATGTAAAAACTGTAGGCACTGGTTTTAAAGGACTACATTTCAGAAACCTAAGTTTTTCGAGAATCATACTTAGCAGCACCTAAGTCACACTCCACCCATAGGAATGCCCACTTAGGCGTTAGGTGACACGAAGCGCCATGTGATAGGTGCTTATCTTTTATCTGATCACCTAGATGCCATTATAGAATAGACTCTCATGAGATATCACAGCACATAAAAGGGGGCACCCAGTTAAATAATTGTTCCTCCATAGCCTACCCAAAACAAACCATTATAACACGTTTTGGCGATAACAAATCCCCCAAAATACAGAAAATCAACCAAACTTTTTCCCGTTCATTTCACTTTTGCTGTTTACTATAAATTGTGACGTTATCGGGAACGATTGCAGAAAGAAATGTGCTCTGTCTCTTCTTGTTTATTTGAACAATATGAAGATGCTGCATTGGTAATGTTTCTATCGGTTCATATGACAGATTCGAGATTACGTTCTGACACCTTCCATGACATTTTGAAGTAGACCATCTTTGTTGTGAAAAAAAAGAGAGGAAAAGGAAAGGTCATGGTTCTCTTATCAGACAGTCATAGTGTCCTGTAAGATAGAAATGTCTGTTTAATGTCACTGAACAGCTCCCAGGGAGGATTCATGATTTATTTGTTGAAGTAAAGCACCTATACCTCATTCTAAACATAAAGATGTAGAATAATAATACTTTCATATGAGAATGGAAAACTTAGAAAATAATTTTTATTCAAGAAGCCAATGAATCATTATTCAAAAATCACTTGTGTCTCTAAAGTTAGTCTGATAGGTTTTCAAATTAATCCAATAAGAAAACACCTTATTTCCTTTTAAAAAAATTACTTATTAATGTTTATTAACATGGCTACCAAACTACTTTATCTTAAAAATAAAAATAAAATTCTTGGAGGAGAGTGTGGTATAGGGGTTAGAGCTACAGCTTTAACACCCTGAGGTTTTAGGTTCAAACCCTGTGCTGTTCCCTGTGACCCTAGGCAAGTCACTTGGGGCTCCTTTTACTAAGCTTTGCTAGCGGTATTAGTGCACGCTTAGCATGCACTGCATTACCTCGCACGTTAGATGCTAACACCACCATTGAGCTGGTATTAGTTCTTGGCGCGTAGCGCGGGGGGCACCACGTGCTAATCTGCAGCACGCGATAA
This sequence comes from Geotrypetes seraphini, assembly GCF_902459505.1. Classification (NCBI taxonomy): domain Eukaryota; kingdom Metazoa; phylum Chordata; class Amphibia; order Gymnophiona; family Dermophiidae; genus Geotrypetes; species Geotrypetes seraphini. The sequence goes on from NC_047088.1 coordinate 60,192,066, forward strand.
AACCCTACCACAGCTTAGTAAAAGAGGGGGTTAATCTTCCACTGCCACAGGTACATTAGATAAATTGTGAGCCCACCAGTGCCTATATGTAAACTGCTTTGAATATGGTTGTATAAAAAGGCAGTATACAGGTCCCAATCCATTTTCCTTTTTCTATCTTTCTTGTCTGATTTTATGGACAACATCTGGTGCTAATTGTATTAGTGCACATTTGTTTCAAATTTCTCTCTAATGAAATTGATGAAAGACCAGGATATTTTTAAATATTGGAGGATCCGGGGCATTCCAGGGATAAAAGTTATTAGTGCATGTCAAACCACTGTGCAAGCTGCACAGTTGTACTTTACATGTTAAAGTGCTGCATTTATGTGGAAACAGTTATACCTGCCTTAGAATTGGCACAACTCTTCATGCCAAAATGTCGGAACTAATAATCTTGCTCAACCAAAATAAATCACTTCAAAACTGAAACAAGATACATGAAAACAATCTTGTATATATCAAAGACATGTGAGTGATGAACCTCAAATACCCAAACACCCGTATTGCGCTGGAATTTTTACTGGGGTATGCTTAACATAACTTGTTATTATTGGGTTAAGTTAAGTACCTTTTGGAGAGATCTCTCTCTTTTTTTTTTTTCCCAGTAGCAACAAGTTATGTTAAGCAGCTTGTACGAGTGAATATCATCCAATGATGATGTTCATAACCCATTAAAAACACCAGCGCAATACGGGTGTTTGGGTGTTTGAGGTTCATCACTCACGTCTCTGATATATACAAGATTGTTTTCATGTATCTTGTTTAAATTTTGAAGTGACAACTCTTCATACCTACTTCTAGCTATGCCAATGCTGACATATCCTAGTACAGTACTCCCCCGATATTCACAGGGGTTCCATTACAGGACCTCCCGCTAATATTGAAAAACTGTGAATACAGTTTTTAGGCAGGGGAGACAGGAGAGGGCAGCTGGAGAGGCAGGAGAGGGCAGCCGGAGTGCCGGCGAGTGAAGGAAATCACTCGCTGTATGCTCTGACTGCCTCTTCCTGTACTAAAGTCAGGCCTCACCAATCAGGAGCTGCTTTGACACGCAGCTCCTGATTGGTGAAGCCCGACTTTAGAACAGGAAGAGGCGGTCGGAGCATACCGCGAGTGATTTCTTCACTCGCTGGCCCTCTAGCTGCCCTCTCCTGCCTCTCCAGCTGCCCTCTCCTGCCTCCCCTTCGCGGTCGGAAAAATACCGTGAATGACCGTGACCGCAAATTCGCAGGGGAGCGCTGTATTCTATAATGGCATCTTGGTTCGCAGATGCTATTATCCTGTTCACTGCTCTGCTATGTTTGCAGGAAGAGTGGTATATCAAATTTAAATTAAACCATACAGCATATTATAGAAGTATCACTCAGCACGCAACATCAACTTACCTAAGTTGCATGCAGTTATAGAATTGCCCCTTGTAGAGTATAATTCAACTTGTGACGAGCCAAGCGGTCATTTTCCCATCACACTGCCAGGGCCTGCAATGCTCCAGGCCAGGTTTGCTAACAACCCTGTCTTTATTCACACACATATACACTTCTAGACACTCTTGAAGATATAATGAACACTTTTATTGGTGTACAGGACCTGAGTCTGTTCCTTCACAAGCTCAGAGAAACCAAAACCAGTGTAACAGTTTGTTCTATAGATAGTACGAATTCCCAATCAGTGTTTAGTCAGTTAATCAGTTCTCAGCAATTTCAACCTTTGTGGCTTACCTCAGCCACACCAGACATTAGCTGTCCCTTTCCCAGCAAGGTTAGGCTCTTCAGCATACCGCCTCAACCAAATAATAATTGGCTTACCTTAGCCAGCACCTTTACTGTCCAAGCTTCTAATACATTTGGCAGGCTTCTCATCCAAGAATAAACAATGGAAACAAGTCCACAAATCGACAGATCAACAAAGCATAAGGACTTATAATAGCATAATATTTACATAGCATAATAGTATAATATTTACTTGTAATAAGATAATATTTACAAAATAGTAGAGAATTCTCAGATACCTGTGCTGTTAAATCATAAGCAATTTTTTTTCTTAACAGTTGATGTACAGGTTAAAGATATCATTCATTGAGTTCATTAAGTTCTTTTTTTGTTCTACGTTTTTATAAAGTGCAAATGCATAACATACTACTACTGCTAATTTGCAAAGATAAGTGCAGTTTTGGTTTTCAGTAGCCCAATAGCACTTTATATTTAAGTTGTTTGCACATTATAAAAATGTAGAACAAAAAAAGAACTTAATGAACTCAATGAATGATATCTTTAACCTGTACATCAACTGTTAAGAAAAAAATTGCTTATGGTTTAACAGCACAGGTATCTGAGAGTTCTCTACTATTTTGTAAATATTATCCTATTACAAGTCCTTAGGCTTCTCATCCAGCCAAGCACAACACCACTCACCATACCAGCTCTTTCAAGCAATCCTTCCAAGTCTTCTCAGACGACACTTGAGCATGGAAACAGTACTAGTAGTAGTACAGGACTCGGTTCTCAAACACCTTTACTGAAGCTCATGCAAACCACTCAGAATTGACTCTCCAGTCATTAGTAGCGGTATAAAAGCTTCCAATAAATAATTATTTTCCTAATTTAGTTTTACTAAATGCAAAGTGGATTATTGTAGAGCAATAAAATTGTTGGGATAAGTCCGAGTCCAATTTATTTGATATACCACAAATTTTCTAAAAGAAAACAAAAAAAACCTAAGTTTTGTTCATTGTAATTATGATACTTTTGCTTTTTATTCAAAAAGTATTATCCCTACCCTTTATATCAAGCCACACTGCCGAGCAGCGTGAGCTAAATGTTGCATCACCCATTCTAATCCTATGGGCCGCTCGGCATTTAGTTCATGCTTCTCAGCAGTGCAGCTTGATAAAAGGGGGGTATATTAGGCAATAACTTTTTAATTTTTACTTAAGTAAATTTTTTAATGTGCTCGTCACTGTACTTTTACTTAAGTACTTTGAACAACACTGAAACCGCAAAGGCCATGAATGCATATTTGCATATCACTTGTATATTTCCTTGCATAGTAACACTAAAATGCCTGTATTAACAGTCAGTGCCAGCTTTAATCATTTTGTAGATTGATATTTTAATGCAAGCATCAGCAATAATCAATAATAGACATACTGTAGATTGCCTAGGGCCATTGCTTATCCTGGGACTGGAAGCATGGAATGCTACTCCTATTTGGGTTTCTGCCAGGTACTTGTGACCTGGATTGCCAATTGTTAGAAACACCATATTGGGTTAGATGGATCATGGTCTGACCCAGTATGGCTATTCTTATGTTCTTAACAGTCATATTCATTATCAATTCATGATTAAACTAACAACCCGATAATTTTGCTAACAACATTTTATCGCTAAATTCAACTTTATGGTATCTTCCCATCCCACTACTGAGATACAAATCAATCACCCTCATAGCATTTGATATAAATGTAGTATAAAATACATATACTTGATCTGACTTTTGCTATTTTGGGACACAGACCATAGAAAGCTACTTTGATGTTTAATCTGCAAGGGACTGTTTCTGAGCTTTGGCAATTAGAAGTTAAAAAGTCAGACATGCAAAAAGTCTGATTCCAGTGCTTTATTTGTTTGGCTAGGAATCTACAAACCCACAGGGCTGTTCAAACCTTCCAAGGACAGGCGCTGTTACTGAGAACTGGCAGTCATAATCTAAAAGGAAGCCTTGCAAAAAATACAGACTCCAAAGCTTATTTCTTTGGCTGGGGATCTGCAAGCCAAACAGGGCTGTTCAAACCTGCCAATACTAGGAACTGTCACTAGGAGTTAACAGCTGTTAAAGTAATAAGGGAAATCTAAAAGGAGTTAAAGCTGGGGGCTGGGCTGTTTTGCTGATATTGTTTTGGGAATAAAGTCTCATGGAAGTACCCCCCCCCATATTACAGAAAAACTTGGGGGTGCACAAACTACCAGGGAACAGTAAGCACTCTTGGCCAGATTCTATAAATCACGGGTCTCAAAGTCCCTCCTTGAGGGCCGCAATCCAGTCGGGTTTTCAGGATTTCCCCAATGAATATGCCTGAGATCTATGTGCAGGCACTGCTTTCAATGCACATTCATTGGGGAAATCCTGAAAACCCGAGTGGATTGCGGCCCTCAAGGAGGGAATTTGAGATCCCTGCTATAAATGGTGCCTAAATTTGGTGCCAATAGGTGCCTAGATTGGAATTTCCTAGTTATGACTAACTGAAATTTGCGCAGAACTTAATTTTTATTAAATGAGCTTAACTGGCATTTTAATTGAAAACACTATTAAAATAACCTAAAATGATTTAAAAAAATATTAATTATAGTTCTGCGCAAATTTCAGCTAGACGTTGCAAGACGCTTGGTGATGCCTAAACACAGGTGCCTAGCTGTGCCTAGTGACACAACTGAAAAGTAAGTGTGGTTATGGTACAGAGTATAGGCTAGACCAGGGCTGCCCAAGTCTGGTCCTCGAGATCTACTGGCAGGCCAGGTTTTCAGGATATCCACAATGAATATGCATGAGAGAGAGATTTGCATACCAAGAAGGCAGTGCAGGCAAATCTCTCTCATGCATATTCATTGTGGATATCCAGAAAACCTGGCCTGCCAGTAGATCTCGAGGACCGGACTTGGGCAGCCTTGGGCTAGACGCCTAACTTAGGTGCAGGTTGGCACCTGTATTATAGGCCAGAAAAATGCTGGCTTACATTACAGACATTTACATTGTAGGTGCTTAGAGGTGCCTAACTCAAATTTAGGCATCACTAAGTGTGATTCTATAAATGGTGCCTAGATTTGATTGACATGCGGTAGATGCCTTTTTTTTCTAGGTGCATACAATCTACTGTAGGTGCCATTTATAGAATTTAGCCCCCTATGTGAAAGATTGCACATTCACTGCAGAATGTACATGGTTTCCAAAGTTTACTCCAAAACAGACATAGAACATTAGAACATAAGAGCTGCCACACTGCCACATTGCCAGAGATTTAGCCCATTGGGAGCAATGATGTCTCTCATGGATGGGGAGGATGGACACTATCCAGATGATGGTATTACTCAAATTTCTTTATTTCTTTCAGATTTTACCTATAGAAATCTCTCATGTATGCTTTCAGAATTGACATAGGAAACTTTTTTTCTTTTATTTGGGGTGGTAAAAGATCTTGGATTGCCCGGCAGGCTATATTTAGGCTTAAGGGGGAAGGGGGTTAGGTATACCTAATTTAGAAACATATTATAGAGCTGCTCAACTCAAAGCTATTATGGAATGACATGCTGTACCTCCTAAACTGTGGGTGTTGGTGGAGCAAGGGGCTTCCCTGTTACCTAGGGGTATTCCATGTCTTCATTCTCTGCCATGGGTTGGACTCTAGGGAAGAAAGGTCTTGTTAGTTTCTAACCCTTTTATTCAACTGACCCTAAAGATATGGAGAAGGGCTTCTAAGTACTTGTGATTACATAGGGGCATTTATTATCTCCCCTTTTTACATGCCCCAAACTTTCTAGAACTAGCTAGACTTTGCACCACGCAGAGCAGGAGGTGTATTTAAACGTTGGGATCATTTGTGTCTAAAGTGCTGTGGCCAATTCATAGAAGATCAGATTCTGGATTTTCCTGATATTTGTGCTCAATTTCATTTACAATCTGGAGATTTCTTCCCTTATCTGCGAGTGAAGGATTATTTACAGCGCAGTAAGTTTCTGCCGTCAGACTCCTTACTAAGATCTCCATTTGAACACTGTCTGGAGTTACCTGTGAGGCGTGGTAGTATATTGCTCCAGTCCAGAGGAGGGAGATGAAAATGATAGGAGGTTTGTGCCAGAAGATGTATGAGGAAGACTGGAAGCCCTGAATATGTATACCCTAGAGGAAAGGAGGGACAGGGGAGATACGATTCAGATGTTTAAATACTTGAAAGATATTAACGTAGAACAAAATCTTTTCCAGAGAAAGAAAAATGGTAAAGCCAGAGGACATAATTTGAGGTTGAGGGATGGTAGACTCAAGAGCAATGTAAGGAAATTCTACTTTACGGAGAGGGTGGTGGATGCCTGGAATGTACTCCCGAGAGAGGTGGTGGAGAGGAAAATGCGTGAGATGAACACAGAGGATCTAGAATCAGAAAATAATAGTAAATATTGAAGAACTAAGGCCAGTACTGGGCAGACTTGCATGGTCTGTGTCTGTATATGGCCTTTTGGTTGAGGATGGGCTGGGGAGGGCTTCAATGGCTGGGAGGGTGTAGATGGGCCGGAGTGAGCTTTGACGGAGACTTCAGTAGTTAGAACCCAAGCACAGTACTGGGTAGAGCTTTGGATTCTTGCTCAGAAATAGCTAAGAAGAAGAAAAAATATATAAATTGAATCAGGTTGGGCAGACTGGATGGACCATTCAGGTCTTTATCTGCTGTCATCTACTATGTTACTATGTTATATAAATTGTTAGAGACTGATAGAGTTAGGTGGACATCTTATATGAGAGCAAGGGAGGTAGATTTGGGCAAGACACTATCAGTGCGGGGGTGGGAACGCCTTTCATATTGGGGGCACCATGTTGCCTTAGCCTCTAGTTAGTTGAGAATGCTATTAAAATGTTGGTACGATGACATATTACTCTTGTATCTTGGCTAAGATGTCTGGGAAGTCCTCCAACTTGTGTTGGTGGGGCTATGAACATCCAGGGACTTTTTTCATATGTGGTAGGAGTGTTCTCATGTGCAAAGCTATTGAAAAGAGATGTTTATGTATGTGAACAAACCACTACGTGTCCCTACCTATGACTGCAGAAGCAGTGCTTTTGGGAATGTAGGTTGAAGGGATGGATGAAATGCAAGATAGGCTCTCTTTACTGGTTTTTATGGTGGCAAGAGTGATGGTGGCTCAGTTATTGAAGGGACATTTACACATTGCTCTGACTGAGGGAATATTTGGGTTGGGTCTATGAACGTTATAGGCTTTCTGCTATTATGTCTCATCGTTGGCAGCAATTTTTGGGAATGTGGGGAAGATACAGAGAGGTTGAAAGTCTCATGGCATAGTTCTGTTTGAATGAAGCTACATTGTTATATGTTTTTACTTTTTTCCTTCTTTTCCCAGGTATATCTGATGTATTAGGGTGGAATACTCATTCCTTCTGACCTTCAATATCCTCTTGCATAAATTTTGGGGAATTGTTTGCTATTCGGGGAGGGAGGGGACTTAGGGGTTTATACTTCTGTCAATTCACTGAGACATAATGGCATTGTTGCATTGATATTAATTATTTTTTTTTTTACTGGGATTTAAATGTGAATATTGTACTACGCTTGCTCTTCTTTTTGTCGAGATTCTGTATTTTGCTTTGTGTCTCTTGTGAACTTTAAATAAATTATTGTATTAAAAAAATTAATAAGCTGGCAGGGGCCTAACTCAGTAGGTATCTACAGTGAGACACCTAGAAACACCTACCCAAAAAGTAGGTATGGAGTTTGGGCATGGATTGAGTTAGATGCTGATAGGCACCTACCATAGGCATCGTTATTTTAGACTAAGAAAACCCTGGTCTAATAAACCAGCACCTAAGTTATATATGTCTATGATACCTAACTTGATTTAGATGCTGCTAGGCACAAGTCTACAAATGGTGCCATTTCCCTAGGCACCTACCAAGTTAAGCACCATTTATAGAATCAGGTCTGGTATAGGCTTTATTTGACCATATTCTCCCAAAATCCATAAAAAGTACTGAAAATAGTGTGCACAAATTTGGGCACATACCCAATCTGCATATGCAATTTAATTGAATAACAAAAAAATTTTTTTGTACTAATTAGAATTGATTACAATTTATGCACATACATTTAGGTGTGAGATCTATACCTAAATTTTACACGCAGGTCAAAAACGAAAGCATGAAAATAGGCAGGTTGGGGGCATTCCTTTAAATTACAGGTATGTGCATTATTATAGAATAAGGGATTGGGGCATTCCTTTAAATTACAGGTATGTGCAGTATTATAGAATAAGGGTATCTGCATCTAACTTTAGGCATGAGCGTTTGCATCATGTTTTTGTTGAAGCTAATGCTAAAAAAACTTGGATTTGTTGAAGCTAATGGCCATGCCTAAAGTTATGCGTGGTTGCCGGGCATAAGTGCTGTTCTATAAACTGAACCTAACTTACCCCCCTTTTACAAAACCGTTAACATCAGCCATTAACCGTTAACCGTGTTAACATCAGCCACGTTATCACCAGGAATTCTAATACTGCCATTGCCGGTGATAAAATAGCCTAACGCAGCTTCGTAAAAGGGGGGCTGGGGGTAAGCATAGCTTATAGAATAGCACGCTTTGTCAGTCATATATAGAATTTCCCCATAGTTGGTTGCATCTATTAGTTAGTCTTTTTTTCCTCTCTTTTTCTTTCTTAATCTCATCTAGGCTATATCTCATTAGACATACATATCATCTTATGGAATCTACACTGATGAATGAAGAATGAAATCATGTTGACCTTTAGTTCACCAGAGTTCTCCATCTCATCAGCGCCTTGATTTCTAGAACTAGCTAGATGAATATATATGTAATGCACTCCTTTGGCATTCCCCTTTCAAAGATAATGAATGCTTGTATATGTGATGTGATTTGCTATTATAAGTACTATTTTGTGTTTTCTTTTGAATGAAAATAAATGTCTTATTAAGCTCAAGGTAAGCTTTCATCATTTCAAGCACAAATTATGGTTTGCTGAAGGATTTCATCATCAATAGACATGAACATTTGATTATTAAAATAATATATATTTATATTCTTTAGCAAACATAACATAAAGCACTGGAGATATTAGCTGGTTAGTCTTGGATTGTGACATGGTGTTTTCAGTTGAGAATAGTGAACTAACATGACAGAAAGTCATGTTTTTCAGTTACGGGTCTGGTGCTTTGGAATGGGCTGTCTGAAGCAATACAATTGTGTAACAATGTACTGCTATTTCGAAAATTACTTAAGGTATATTTTTTTTGTATTAGCTTTTAGCTGATTCTATTGTCTACTTGGATGTGGGATGTTGAATAATAAAGAAGGGGATCACAAACAGATCGGAGAAGGTTACCAGGCCATGGTGCGCCCTCACCTGGAGTACTGCGTACAGCACTGGTCGCTGTACATGAAGAAGGACACGGTACTACTCAAAAGAGTCCAGAGAAGAGGACATCATCAAAACAAACTTCTAAGTTCATTTTGGGCCTAGGGCACTAGTTGCCCAAAGTTGGCAGTGTCCAAAGTCCATTCTCGAAAAATCTGTTCAAAATATTTTTTTTTCAAAAATTGTCTATCTGTACATCCAGCCGTTTGATCGTCCAGACCGCCAGGCCGTCTATCTTTATACCACATACTCATCCAAAAAAAATCAACCAAGTCTCAAACACCTAGAACAAGACCTTTTGGATGTGGGAGGGGCCAGCAAAGTGATGGACTGGCCACCCAGACATAGCAACAGAATAGTGGGGCACCTTAGAGAGCACTTCTGTGAACTTCACAAAATTTTTAGATCACCTCAGTCACAACATATATGTTCCATCCAGGAAGTCTCCTCAAACCTTCGATTATCCCTGCGAAACAACTAAATCTGGGTTAGCCCACATCCCGCCTCCCTCCCTCCCTAACCACTCCTCCAAAACTGTCCCTTTGAGCTATGGGCATACAGCAGGATTCTGAGACTTAAAAAGTCCCTAGATACATTCAAAAAGCCACCCCTCTCCTCAAATCACTTCACTGGTTCTCTATTTATCTTCAGTCAAAAAAAAACAAAAAAAAACAAAGCAAACAACCCCACAACAAATATACAGCAAAGAAAAAAGAAGAAACTGTACACGTCAACCTGAGAAGGATATGAAAGACAAATTGATTAGCTTATATGTATTCTAATAGATAATTGCATTTAATAAACTCAATTTTATCTCAGGTTCACATGTACAGTGCCTTCCCCACTTTTCTTTGCTATCCACCTTCATATACATTTCAAGCTCCTATTACTAACCTACAACCCTTCAGTATTTTTCTTTTCATGTCTCTCCTTATATGCCTCCAGAGAACTCAGTTCCTCAGATAAGTTGTTTTTATCTCTACCCATCTCCTCCACTGCCAGTTCCAGACATTGTTCCTTTCATTTTGCTACCCTGTATGCCTGGAATAAACTACCTGAATCCATCCACCACACCCCTTCCCTTGCTCAAAAGTAGGCTGAAAACCAACCTCTGTACAAGATAGCTTTCAACGTATAGCCCTACTCCCCTCTTCTCACCAGCCTAGCCAGCAGTTTCAACCATCCCCTCTTACCGTAACCCCTACCCTGGCATCCCGTGTGTCTTGATTGTTTAGATCAGGGGTAGGGAACTCTGGTCCTCGAGAGCCGTATTCTAGTTGGGTTTTCAGGATTTCCCCAATGAATCTGCATGAGATCTATTTGCATGCACTGCTTTCAATGCATATTCATTGCGGAAATCCTAAAAACCCGACTGGAATACGGCTCTCGAGGACCGGAGTTCCCTACCCCTGGTTTAGATTGTAAGTTCATTCGAACAAGGACTGTCTCTTTTGTGGGTCTATACAGCACTGCGTATGTTTAGTAGTGCTCTAGAAATAATTAATGTAGTAGTTTTTAACTGGCCAGGATTCTTTCCTGGCTGGTTAAATACCGCAGAATATTGGGTGGATATATTCCATCATATGCCGTCCCTTTGGCCAAAACTTACGGGCTGTATGGTTTTGAAGAAGAAATCAACATTAAGATTTATTAGTGGTCTTATCGCTTGTCAGATAGCATTTACACTGACAATATATGTCTTGACTTTCTGATTTTCTGTGATATCCATGACTTTGGTTTTCCTTCGGTTATTTTTGTTGTTGCTCTTATTGTTGGTTATTTTTTCCTCTTATTGGATAGAACCTAAGACAGCCTAGAGATGTCTCAGGTGGGTGTGTCAATAGAGCTGCACATGGTCACACTATAACTGTGTAGCTGCATGCTATAATTGTGGTTGTAGTAGACAGCACTTTATATTCTGATTGATAGGTCTTCCTGCAAGCAAAATTGAAAGTCAGTGAACTGAAAGAGTGGTTCGAGGGTTACAAAAGCTATCTTCTCTTTCACACTATCAACTAAATATATATGAAGGATATCTTCTAATACTAACTACACAATAAACCAGCGAATCACAAACTGTGTGCCATGGCACACCAGTGTGCCTCCTGAGATTTCAGGTGTGCCGCGACACACTGGCAAGGAGGAGAGCCATCCACGCCGGCTGACTGCCTACAGGATGTGCCTCTCGCAGTGAAAGGTACATCCTGAAAACAGTCAGCTGGCGCAGATGTCTCTCCTCCTGGCCAGCGTCTCTCCTCCTCTCCCTGCACCTCCCAGATCCATCCACCGAAGTGGGTCACGGCCAGATGGGCCTCCGCGCATGCACAGACGTCGACACGATGACATCATGCATGCACATGACATCATCGCGTCGATGTCCATGCACTTCAGGGTGCCTTCTGGCCAGGGCACTGGATTTAGTGTGCCGCTGGCTGGAAAGTTTGCGAGACACTGCAATAAACAGACTGTTTCCTAATGGCAGGTAGCAGGATGTTCCTATTCTGTTAGTGGATTGGTAACTGGAAAATAGAGGGTAGGGGTTAAATGGTTGCTTCTCTCAATGGAGAAATGTGAATGGTAGAGTACCTCAGGGATCTGTATTGGGACTTGTACTATTTAACATATTTATAAATGATCTGGAAATGGGAATGATGAGTGAGGTGTTTAAATTTGCGAAGACACAAAATTACTCAAAGTTATTAAAATGCATAAGAACATAATAGCCTTACTGGGTCAGACCAATGGTCCATCATGCCCAGAAGCCCGTTCTCACGGTGGCCAATCCAGGTCACTAGTACGTGGCAAAACCTCCAAAAGTAGCAACATTCCACGCTACCAATCCAGAGCAAGCAGTGGCTTTCTCAATAACAGACTATGGTCTTTTCCTCCAGGAACTTGTCCAAACCTTTCTTAAAACCATGTGCAGTGTGAGAAATTTAGGAAATTGGAAGACTGAACTTTAAATGGCAGAAGAAATGCAATGTGGACAAGTGCAGAGAATAATCCATATCATAGCCCCTCTTTTACTAAGGTGCGCTAACCAATTAGCACGTGCTAAACGCTAACACATCCATAGACTAAGATGCATGTGTTAGCGTTTAGCACGTGCTAAATCAATTAATGTGCGCTAATCAGTTAGCTCATCTTAGTAAAATAGGGCCATAGTTACTTGATGTTAGGTTTCACTTTAGAAGTCACCATCCAAGAAAAAAATCTGGATATCTTCTGCTCATTGCACTGTGGCAGCCTAAATAAGCAAAAAGAATGCTAGAAATTATTAAAGAACGGTAAAGAAAATAAGACAGAGAATATTATAATGTCTCTATGGGCTCCTTTTACGAAGCCGCGTTAGCAGCTTTATCGTACGTGACTTTTTATCACGTGCTAACCCCCGCGCTAGCCGAAAAACTACCACCTGCTCAAGAGGAGGCGGTAGCGGCTAGCGCGGCCGGCAGTTTTAGCGCGCATTATTACACGCATTAAACCGCTAACGCGGCTTTGTAGAAGGAGCCCTATATCTTTCCATAATTCAACATCACTTTTGAGTATTGTGTGCAATTCTGATTGCAGTATCTCAAAAATCAGAATTAAAAGGTTCATAGAAGAGCAAACAAAATGATATAGGGGATAAAACCCTCTCATGCAAGCAACAATTTAAGAGGTTAGGGTTCTTCCACTTGAAGAAGAGATGGCTGAGGGGGGAGGGTGGATATGATAGAGGGTTACAAAATCCTGAGTGAAGTAAAACAGATAAATGTACAATGTTAGGGGATTCTCCATGAAATTCCATGATAATACTTTATTAAAAAAATAGAAGAAAATATTTTTCACTCAATGATTGGTTAAGCTCTAGAACTAGGATGATTTTTGGTTGTCATAATATAGAATGACCCTCTTACTAATTCAGCAAGATTGGTTGACAGGCAAGGGTAATTTGAAGTTGTATTTAATTTGTATTGTTTTTACCTCTAATCTTCACAAAACTATTATACAAGATATATAACATCTTACATCAGAAATATAAGTAAGGATTTCTAATGCATATTAAATAGCAACTGCCAAGTTACTAACAGCGTCCTTCTTCCTGAGACAGCTAAGCCACGCCCACTGTGATGTCACAGTGAAGCACGAGTGAGCTAAGGAGTGGCTCAGTGCCGGAGGCGCAGAGTGCCAACTCTGTCGCACCGACGGAGTGCGAGAAAAGAGCGCTCCTTCATGTGCTTCTTCATGCAGAATATTTTGATCAAATAATTAGTTACACTGCTAGTTCACCTAAGGAACTATTTAAGGTGATAATACAATTTACTAATACACCATTATATCATGATGCTGGTACCTTCTCAAGTCAGGATTTTTTTTAGCAGATTTTATGAGTAAGGTCCAGAATGTGTCCACAATTTTTGTGATGATTCTTGTGTAGTGACTTCAGAGATACAGGATGTAAAGTGGTTAGACTTTGGAAGAGTTACAGAAACATGTGAAAGTGGTGATTCAAGGTTTAAATAAGATTACCTATTCACTTGGCCAATGTTCCATAAGTGTACTTTATGGGATGAAGGAGTCCACAACATCCTTTCTTTTGAAGATAGTTATAAAATCTCTGTCTGAGGGCTGTGTCCCTTAGGTTTGAAGAAAGTGATGGTTTGGCTGTTGTAGAAAACTACAGAGTGGAAAAGGATTGAATTATTACTGTCCTATTTCATCTTTGAATTTTCTATCCAAGGTTTTGGGAAAAGTTGTACTTATCCAGTTGTAGGAGTTTTTGGATAAATATAATGTTTTGGATAGTTTCCAATTTGGTTTTCAGCCAAAACATTCACAGAATTATTATTGGTATCCATGCTGGATACTTTGAAATGTAGTATTGGCAAGGGCAATTTTTTTTATTTTATTTTAATTTTTGAGGTCCTTTTGGACATTTTGGCTGCTTTTGATACAGTGAATCATAAGAACATAAGAACATAAGAAGTTGCCCCCGCTGAGTCAGACCAGAGGTTCATCTTGCTCAGCGGTCCGCTCCCGCGGCGGCCCATCAGGCCTAGTGCCTGAACAGTGGTCCCTGATTAATTTTGTAACTTACCTCTAATCCCATCCCTATAATCAACCTCTACTCTTATCTGTACCCCTCAATCCCTTTGTCTTCCAAGTACCTATCCAAAGCTTCTTTGAACCCCTGTAGCGTGCTCCTGTTTATCACATCCTCCGATAGTGCGTTCCATGTATCCACCACCCTCTGTGTGAAAAAGAACTTCCTGGCGTTTGTTCTAAACCTCTCCCCTTTCAATTTCTCTGAGTGCCCCCTTGTACTTATTGATTCCCTTAATTTGAAAAATCTGTCCCTGTCCACTTTTTCTAAACCCTTCATGATCTTGAAGGTTTCTATCATGTCTCCTCTAAGTCTCCGCTTTTCCAGGGAGAAAAGCCCTAGCTTTTTCAGTCTGTCAGTATATGAGAGGTCCTCCATGCCCTTTATTAGCTTAGTTGCTCTTCTCTGGACCCTCTCAAGTATCTCCATGTCCTTCTTGAGGTACGGCGACCAGAACTGAACACAGTACTCCAGGTGCGGGCGCACCATAGCACGATACAGTGGCAGGATGACTTCTTTTGTCCTGGTCGTAATACCCTTCTTAATGTTGCTTATAAGGCTAAAGGCTTTAGGTATCAGAGGCAAAGGGCTCCTTTTACGAAGGTGCTCAATAACTCCAATGTCATTTAGATGGTTTTAAAAGGATCCCTACGAATCACACATTAAGGGCTCCTTTCACAAAGGTGCGCTAGTGGTTTTAGTGCACGCACCGGATTAGCGCGCTCTAGCCAAAAAACTACCGCCTGCTCAAGAGGAGGCAGTAGCATGTACAGTATTTTAGAACACGTTAAAGTCCTAATGCAGCTTTGTTAAAGGAGCCCTAAGACTCTGATTTATGTTTCTTTCATATATTTCCTTCTTAGGATTTCCTTTACTTTCTCTCCTTCCTCCTTTATCTTGAAGTCAGCTTCTAATTTTGGCCTCCTTTTATCAAACCACATTATGGTTTACTATTGCCAGCCATGGTGGTGAAAGCGCCAGTGCTCATAGGAATTCTATGAGCGTCGGAGCTATTACTGCAGTTGCCAGCGATATAAAACCCTAATGCGACTTGATAAAAGGGGGCCTTTGATTCTTTTTTTTTCTGTAATTTATATTATTTATTTAATAAATTTATATCCCGCTCCATCCACAGTTCTGTGTGGGTTACATAAAAACATACATAATAGAATAATAAAATAATAACAAACAAGCAATCAGCACATCATAGCTTGTCTTAAATTTACACTGTTTACAACAACTTAAAACAAAGAGATATTGTTAATTTGATGTTTATTTTGTTTATCTAAATTGTAACATATTGGAAGACTGTTTAATTCCAATTGATAGCAAATTCCACAACACTGCTCCCTGTATTGACACCAAGGATCAATGAAGTCATACTGATCTCACCAAGTTCAGCGACAGAACTTTAAGATTCATCTGATTCACAGAGCGCAAAGCTCTCATTGGCTGATAAAAACAGAAAAAGAAATTCAGAACAACAGTGCTTTTATCAGTCAACACTTTGAAAATCAAATATAATAGAGTTTTAAATTCAACGTGCTGAGCAACAGGAAGCCAACGTTTCCAAGCAAAATTGAACTCATATGCTCGGACAATCTGTAATGTATGCAGCACATATTTTGGCATGCCAAGATGCAATGAATTGCAGTGATCAAATACTGGAGTTTTCCACTGAGAGATACTCTCTCAGTCTACTTAATAAGTGAAGCTTGAAAAAAACTTGAGATATAACAGACTTAATGTGAGGCTTGAACAACAATGTTGAATCCAGCAAAACACCCAGGTATTTGCACTGATGAAGAACGCTTTACTTCGGCAGCGATTCTCAGCGATTTATACACACGGGCACTTGTTGTTACCTTCATTTTTTGCGGTATATTTTATACCTTATTTACCATGGACCCCTGACGAAGGCGTGTTGTCCGAAACACGGACCGTGTTGGGTCTCTTGGTTGGTAAAAAGGTTTTATATTACTGCATTTTAACCTTGATACAATAAACTTTTGCCTGTATCTTGTACATTATCTGCAGTTTCCGTTTGGTTTTCCTGTTTTGGTGGTTTTCACTGCAGATTAGGTTGGATTTCTTTCTGTTGCTCTTTGAAGAACAGAAACGACCATCTTATCCCACATTAGTAGAAAGAAACCACTCCAACTGCTCTTTTCGACCTATACATAACACTTCAGTTTTATCATCATTCCACTCTAACTGGTTTTGATGTAGCCACGTTTTGAAAACAATTGTGAAGATGTAAAAGCACATCAAACATACAGTAGATCAGCCTACTGGTATCATGAATTGTATATCATTGGTATATGTTCAAAAATTCACATCCAGTGCTCTCAGTTCCTGGCAAAGAGGCAACAAATATATTTCAAATGACACAGCTGATAGTGCTGAACCTTGAGGGACACCTTTACCAAGGACGGCCCAATACGAAAAGTCCTAAGCAATTTCCACCTGAAATGTTCTGTTGAATAAAAATGACTGAAACCAATCCAACACTATGGGCTCCTTTTAAGAAGGCGCCTGAGGGCCTTAATGCGCGGAATAGCGTGCGCTAAAATGATGCACGCACTAGCCGCAACCGTCTCCTCTTGAGCAGGCGGTAGTATTTTGGCTAGCGTGCGCTATAGCACGCGCTAATCCAGTGCGTATGCTAAAACCGCTAGCAAACCTTTGTAAAAGGAGCCCTTAATGTGTGATTCGTAGGGATCCTTACAAAACCATCTAAATGACGGTGGAGTTATTGAGCAGAACTGGTGATCCTTTTGGCATTGAGAAGTACCCTTAACTGTTACAGGACAACAACAAAAAAAAGTTTATCTTACAAGTACTTTATCAATTGATGAAAATGGAGCATAAATGCTACATCAAGAGCTCAAGCCTCCTGATGCTTTTCCAAGAATGTTTTACAACGCTCTTGTGTAATTTTATTACTCTCAGTCTCATTTAAAAAAAAACACTTGCACTTTATCGAAGTACAGTTTCAAAATCACCTCCAAGTTTTGCAGGAATGCAAAAGCACCCAACAAATTAGACCAATTTGGTTTCTCAAGATGAGCCCTGTCAAATCCAGTATCTAGTGAAGAATGAGTTGGGAATCTGTTGATTCATTTTGGACTTTAATTTCTAATAGACAAATAAAGATATATCTTAGCCAGTGGGAGAATGGACCCTTCAGGAATTTCTAAAATCTCAATCAGATATTTCTGATAGAAATTTCTAGGTGTTAGCTCCAGAATCTTAGGAAAATTCAGATTTGGTTGTTGAGTAGCGTAATCCGAATGTTCTACTCATCATTTCATGTTATCCTTAACCAAGTTCAAATTCATTTCTTTAATATATTTTACTACTTATCCAAGTTCAAACTTATTAGTCATTGATATCATCTTAAAAAAACTGATTAGCAACAAATATTTCCCTATTTCTATCTAATGAGGAAATATACAGTATATTATTTAGCACTCAACAATAAATATTCATTCATTCTTACCAATATTGTTCAGATTGTGTGTCGAGTCACCTGTAGACTTTTCTCCAGGAAAGGAAGGGGGTTTTCAGCAGAACATTAACTAGCACAGAAGTGATGTTTAACCTCTGGGTTCTCCTATCACCTCTCTGGTAGTCAGCACCAACATCTCATAGCTTATGGTTTAATGAGACTTGATGTACTGCTCTTAATATGCAATGCCATCTCCTGGGAGCAAAGTGGTAAGATTTGATTCTTCACTGACCAAACTCTGACCTCTTTCCATATTCAGCACAGCTCCTTCCACTATTTTTTATGACACAATCACCTCGAGTTGCAATGAGGTTAATGCTGCACAGTTGATTAATGAATGCCTGGATACCTCTGCATTGCAGGGGTTATTGTTAGGGAGAAAGAAACCTCTTCTCCAATGTTTTAAAGTAGGATTATACACATGGACTTCTGCAGGAACCTATCATTCTTTACTTGGATCTAGTGGGAAGCCACATGGCCAGGAGATGGCATTGCATAGTAAGAGCAGTACATCAAGGGCTCTTTTTACTAAGCTGCGATAACATTTTTAGCATCTAGCGCGCACGCTAAAACAGCTATCGCAGCTTAGTAAAAGGAGCCCCAAGTCTCGATAAACCATAAGCTATGAGATGTTGGTGTTGACTGCCAGAGAGGTGACAGTAGAACCCAGAGGTTAAACATCACTTCTGTGCTAGTTAATGCTCTGCTGAAAACCCTGACAATATCTTATCCTTTTCCTAGGCATCACAAGTACAGAGATAAATAGCTCAGGACTAGAAAATCATCCACACAACAGAGCTCCTAAAATCTCATACTATCATCTTGCTCTGTCCCCAGGGCAATTTCTAAATTGCTTTGTTTATGTTTTAAGAATTTAAATGGTAGAGCACCTGCATATATGCTGCAGATGGTAGAATTTCATAACTATAATAAGGAATTATGTTCATATGATAAGTTGATTAGCATTCACTTTTGTAAAGAAATACAGCTAAAAAAGAACGTTGGATAGGCTGTTTAGTTTTAATGTGGCTATTTAAGGGCATTTATCAGCACTATATTTGGACTGCAAAGGGGCAAGTTTTGGGCAGCGCTTTGGCAGAACTACAATCTACAATGTAGTTGCCATTTTGAAAAGAGAATGCATGTGTATGTCCCATATTCCAGCATCAGGATTCACAGCTGCTCCCTGGCATACACAATTTTTTTTGGTTTTGTTTTTTGTTTTTTTAAGTGCTCATTTTGGCCAACCTTTTCTGCATGTATTTTAAGAAAAGCTCTATATTGCCAGAGTATTTTCTAAAATACTACCAAATCTGATTTCTTTGTTATATCTGAAATGTGCCTTACAACAATTTTGGAATCTATTTGTAAATCCATTATGGAGCTTGTTCTCAATAGAGAGTTGCGCGGGGACAGAAATCCCACCCATCCCCGCCCGTCCCTGCCAGGATCCTCTCCAACCCTACCCATCCCCGCCAGGATCCTCTCTGTCCCCATCCGTCCCCTCAAGGAATTACCTCCATCTCCGCCCATCCCCATAAAAAGCAGCAATTACTTCTGACAGGATCATCAATTCCATAGTTTCTTTTCTGTTTGCGCTGCTGTTTTCCTTGTGGAATCTCTTTGGTGGAACCCTTTTTTTGTTTTCTGTTCAGGTAATTAACTTATAAATCCCCTCTTTTACTAAGGCTGACTTGTCCATTATATTATATGGATGAACCCTGCTTCCAAAGCCTTCCATCCCCGTGGGAGTCCCGTGGGCCAGAGGGGGGTCCCCGTTGGAGTCCCATGGGTTAGGGGGGATTTACGTGGGACCCCCGCAGGACCCGCGGGATTCCCGCGATCCCTGTTCCCATGCAGACCTCTGGTTCTCAAACCCTTCACACATGGAAATGTTTCCAAAAGTTGTCTTCTTCATCTACTGTCTATGAATTCATTTCAAACTGCAAATTATGTTTTGTTAACTGGCTGTTTAAGAACTGGAGCCAAATATAGTGTAGCTCAGGCAAGTAGCAAGATCTTGAATTTTGAGGAGTCTGGAATCCAAAGGGGAAGGAAACATAATTTAGATCTGCCCCCTGCAATTTTCTGCCCTCCCCCTCCTTGAGTCCACATAACTGAGCTAGTGGAGTCTGCAAGCCCCACCAATAGAAGTCCTCCTCCAAATAAAGCCTGGCAGTTAGTGGCACTTTTCCTGGAATGAGGCTACAGCGGCCACTCCTACACGCTTGCTTTATACAAAACAGCATATGCAGGGAAGGTTCTCCCCTGCACATGCATGAATACTTAACATATACAGGGGGCTGGCCTGCCTTGCAAGTACTCAGCTATGCAATATCCAGGCATGTGCGTTTGGGGGGGAGGGGTGGCTGTTGCATTAGCAGCCCAGAAAGGATTTGCAAATTTGATTTTTATATGTGTTAATGAGGGAAGGGGTAAAACGCGGACCTCACGGACCTGACGGACCTCGCGGATCTAAACCCGTACGGCCTTAAAAATCTGAGGTCCGTGTCGGTCCGTGTCCCTGCCACTTGTAGTTTCTGTCGCTGACAGACCTTGATTGAGATTTGAGCGCTGACGGATCCGTCTCAGCATAGGGAGGGAAAAGTGTTAGGATCCGTCAGCGCTAAAAAATCTCTTCGAGGTCTCTCAGAGCCAGAGACTAGTGCTGGAGTTTGGAGACTTCTTTTCCATAACCCACGTCCAAAACCTATGTCCCCGCTCTCTTGGCTTCTGCTCTGCCGCTCCAGCACTAGTCTCTGGCTCTGACAGACCTCGAAGAGATTTTTTAGCGCTGACGGATCCTAACACTTTTCCCTCCCTATGCTGAGACGGATCCGTCAGCGCTCAAATCTCAATCAAGGTCTGTCAGCGACAGAAACTACAAGCGACAGGGACACGGACCAACACGGACCTCAGATTTTTAAGGCCGTACGGGTTTAGATCCGCGAGGTCCGTCAGGTCCGTGAGGTCCGCGTTTTACCCCTTCCCTGTTAATGATGTTTTCAAGAATGTTTTCACATTGTGTTGTTTTTCTTGCTTTGTGTATGTTTGATTGGAAGCCGCTGTGACTCCATGCAGTATATTAAATTTTTTAAATAAATAAATGCTGGCCCTCCCTAGCTTTTTCACAGAATACAGCTTCCACTCACAAGGCACAAGGCTTGGGCACTCTTGCCAGCCAAAGCAGCAGACAGAGCCTCACTTTTGAGGGGCTTGAATCCAAACTGGTGGGTCTAGGCCTCCAAAGTCGCCCCAATGGCACAGCCATGGGTGTAGTCTTACCGAACATTTAAAAAAAGGGGACTAAACTATTTTTTTCCTTGGAATAGTTTTCAATCTCATTTTTTCCTCCTTTGTGTATGTTATAATGCTAATGGTATTTATAATTGTGCAGGTTTACAATGAAGCAAAACTTTTCTGATGCATCTATGCATATCATTTTAAAGGTTCGAGCACAAAAATATTAGCATTTTATTAAATCCCTGATCCAAAACCGTTTTTTAAAATAATTTAGAATTGTTTTGCTTTTTTCAGTCAACAAATTATAAAACAAAGATCCATTGAGCAGAGAAACTAAATAAATAGAAAAGATAAATTCCAAAAATAAAAAAGGAAAATAGTATCTAAACCACATTTAGGAGAGTAGGACATAAAGCAAGGAAATAAGAATAGCAAATTATCCCAAAAAGCTACAAACTGATCATTGAGCCTCAGCTTATTGCACTATTGATTAGAAAAGGCTCCAAATGAGAATATGATAACATAGTATCCTTTGCCAGTTTCACATTCAGGGAGAGGGATGGGGACAGCAAGCACTGGCGGATTAAAGAGATGTCAAAACTTAATCCCTCCAGTGGACAACTGCTCAGAGTACCTTTTTGTAACCTAGACATGACAAGTTCTAGATCTAAATAGCAATATCAATCTTGGAAGTATTAGCCTGCAAAAAGGGCCTAGACATAATCTGAGTCACAGAAACATGGTGGACTGATGACAATAAATGGGATGTGGCCTTACCAGGGTTCAAACTCTACAGGAGAGATAGGTCACACAAAAAGGGTGGAGGAATAGCGCTATATATAAAAGATTCCATACCTTCAACCAGGATGGAAACAACAGTAAGGGCGGATGACTTGGAATCATTATGGGTTAAACTACCAGGAGGAGCAGGAACAGACATGAAATTGGGTCTGTACTATTGCCCACCCGGACAATCGGAAGAAATCGACCAGGACCTGGAGGCCGAACTGAGGCAGTTATGCAAAAGCGGAAGCGTGGTGGTGATGGGGGACTTCAACTACCCGGGAATAGACTGGAGCATCGGGCACTCAAACTGTACGAGGGAGACCAAATTCATGGAAGTCACGAGGGACTGTTTCATGGAACAGCTGGTCACGGAACCAACACGGGGAGATGCCACTCTTGATCTAATCTTCAACGGACTAGGGGGACCCGCTAAGGAGGTGGCGGTACTAGCCCCACTAGGAAACAGCGATCACAACACGATCCAGTACAGGCTAGAAATTGGACCATCAAAGGCGAAAAGAACCACAATGACAGCACTCAACTTCAAAAAAGGGAATTATGATGCCATGAGGAAAATGGTGGGAAAGAAACTCATCGATACCACAAGGAAGATAGAGTCCGTAGAAAAGGCCTGGACCCTACTCAAGGGCACGGTGCACGAAGCACAGAACCTGTACGTCCCCAAGTTCAGGAAAGGGTGCAAGAAAAATAGAACAAAAAACCCAGTATGGATAACAAATGCAGTGAAAAAGGCAATAAGCGATAAAAAGGCATCATTCAAACAATGGAAAAAGGACCAGACAGAAGACAACCAAAAGGAACATAAAGACACCAAAAGGAGTGTCACCGAGTGGTTAGGAAAGCAAAAAGAGAATATGAAGAAAAACTGGCAGGGGAAGCAACAAACTTCAAATCATTCTTCAGGTATGTCAAGGGGAAGCAACCAGCTAGGGAGGAAGTAGGACCCTTGGATGATGGAGACAGAAAGGGAGTGGTAAAAGAGGAAAAGGAGATAGCGGACAGGTTAAAGAGTTCTTCACGTCAGTTTTCACAATGGAGGACACACCCAAAATTCCGGAACCCGAGGAGTTCAGAAAAGGAGATCAGGATGAAAATCTGGTCCAACTAGAGGTGAGAAAGATGGATGTCCTCAGGCAGATAGACAGGCTAAAGTGTGACAAATCGCCAGGTCCGGACGGCATTCACCCAAGGGTACTCAAGGAACTAAGGAACGAAATAGCTGAGCCACTTCGACAAATATGCAACCTATCCCTAAAAACTGGAGAGATCCCAGAGGACTGGAAAATAGCAAATGTCACGCCCATCTTCAAGAAAGGCTCAAGGGGAGACCCAGGAAACTACAGGCCGGTGAGCTTGACCTCGGTCCCGGGAAAGATGATGGAAGCGCTGATTAAAGACAGCATTTGGGAGCACATCGAAAACAATGGGCAGCTAAAGCCGAGCCAACATGGCTTCTGCAAAGGCAGGTCATGCCTCACGAACTTATTATACTTCTTTGAGGGGGTGAACAGCTAGGTGGATACCTTGACTTCCAAAAAGCCTTTGACAAGGTACCACACGAAAGACTGCTAAGGAAGCTATGGAACCACGGGGTTCAAGGGGAGGTCCACCGATGGATCAAAAACTGGCTGGCGGACAGGAAACAGAGGGTTGGAGTAAAGGGCCATTACTCAGATTGGCAAAAGGTCACGAGCGGAGTTCCACAGGGGTCGGTGCTGGGACCGCTCCTGTTCAATATATTTATTAACGACCTGGAGGCGGGAACAAAATGTGAGGTTATTAAATTTGCGGATGACACTAAATTATACAGCAGGGTCACAACCATGGAGGACTGCGAAGCCCTCCAAAAAGATCTGACAACCCTGGAAGAGTGGGCCAAAAAGTGGCAAATGAGCTTCAACATAGGGAAATGCAAGGTCATGCATATTGGGAAAAAGAACCCGATGTTCACTTACAAGACGGGGGGATCACCGCTAGGGGTGAGCAACCTTGAAAGAGACCTGGGAGTGATGGTGGACACAACATTGAAGGCGTCGGCGCAGTGCGCCACAGCCTCAAGGAAAGCGAACAAAATGTTGGGTATCATTAAGAAAGGTATCACAACCAGGACGAAGGAAGTCATCCTGCCACTGTATCATGCAATGGTGCGCCCGCACCTGGAGTACTGTGTCCAGTACTGGTCGCCGTACCTCAAGAAAGACATGGCGGTACTTGAGAGAGTCCAGAGAAGAGCAACTAAGCTAATAAAGGGTATGGAGGACCTCTCATATACTGACAGACTGAAAAAGCTGGGGCTTTTCTCCCTGGAAAAGCGACGACTCAGGGGAGACATGATAGAAACCTTCAAGATCATGAAGGGCATAGAAAAAGTGGACAGGGACAGATTTTTCAAACTAAGGGGAACCACAAATACAAGGGGACACTCGGAGAAATTGAAAGGGGAAAGGTTTAGAACAAACGCCAGGAAGTTCTTTTTCACCCAGAGGGTGGTGGATACATGGAACGCGCTGCCGGAGGATGTGATAGGCAGAAGTACGCTACAGGGCTTCAAAGAAGGACTGGACAGGTACCTGGAGGACAAAGGGATTGAGGGGTATAGATAGGAGTAGAGGTAAGGTTATAGGGTCAGGATTAGAGGTAAATTACAAAATTAGTCAGAGACCACTGTTCAGGCAATGGGCCTGATGGGCCACCGCGGGAGCGGACCGCTGGGCAGGATGGACCTCTGGTCTGCCCCAGCGGAGGCAACTTCTTATGTTCTTATGTAACATCTCTTCCCCTTCTGTGATCAGAGTTGGATGTCCATATTTGGGGCCTTTCTTAGCCCACCCAAAAATGTTCACACTATGCACCCTTACAGTGTTGGTTATTCATATCCTGCCTTTCCAAAATTGGGCTTTGTATATCCATGCAATAAGAACATCTAAATGTCAGAACAGAGCTTCTAAAATAGCCACCATAATAGTCATGCTCATTATCAATTCATGTTTTACACTATAGTACTCATACTTGATCTTTCTTTGCCATATTCAGGACACAGACTTCTACAAAGTCCATCCTTACGTTTCAACTGCCATCAAAGCCCTTTTGGGCATATCATAATCTGGGTGTCAGGTCAAAAGCGCGCTGGGACAAAGGCGCGAGCAGACAACTGAGCGCAGTGCGGAGGCATGCGCCGAAGAAAAAGACTGTTTTTAGGGGCTACGACACACTTTACTTTATACAGATCGCGCCGCGTTGTGGGGGCGTTGTGGGGGGTTTGGGGAGTTGTAACCCCCCACATTTTACTGAAAACTTAACTTTTTCCCTGTTTTTAGGGAAAAAGTTATGTTTTCACTAAAATGTGGGGGGTTACAACCCCCCAAACCCCCCACAATGCCGCTGCGATCTGTATTAAGTAAAGTGGGGGGGGGGCTCCCCAACAAAACCCCCCATTGCAGCCCCTAAAAACAATCTTTTTCTTCGGCGCACACCTCCATCTTGCGCTCAGTTGTCGGTGTGCGCCTTTGTCTTCCGCGTTACTGTCTATGAACCATAATCTGTCTTGCCATACATGGAACAACAGAACTCTGCCTGGCACTGGCCTTTTTCATAGCTCCTCATAGCTAGAGTTGCCATCTAAGCACCACTCAACACTATCAACATGCATACAGTCATAATAATAATAATAATAAATTTAATTTTTGTTTTAACCTCCGTGCCCGCAATCCTGTCTCCCAAGCTCTAGCGTCGGCTCACTGGCTACCTGTAGCCAAATGTTGTGTCTTCAAGGGCCTGATGCTAGAGTTCAAATCCTTGCATGACATGGCACTGGCCTACGTGATGACTAAGCTTCTTCTGTATGTGGTGAACCGGTCCCTCCGCTCCCTGGACAAATTGTGCCTCAAAACGCCCCCTAGTCATGTCCTTCAACTGCAAACCGCAAAGCGATGGTCCTACTCCCACTTCATCCCGAGTCACTAGAAACAACTGCCCCTGCAGAAAAGATCCCTTGAAGGTCTTCTGAGCTTTAGAAAAGCAATAAAAACATACCTCTTCACTTAAACCCCTACCCTTGACCAATAGACTACAAAGAGATGTGTATTGGTACCAGAACCAGAATGTGTCACATAAGGATAACTTGTATCATACACTGTAACTTTCTGTGTGTCAAATTAGATATAACTTGTACTGGAAACCTTGCATCATAAGGACAACCATAGCAAATTGTAACCAGTAAACTGTATATTATTATTAGCTCCTAGCATGTATCAAGTTAGGAAAAAAACTTGTATTGTAAACTTGTACAGAAATTATGTAAATTAAACCTGTAATCCGTTCTGAGCTCTTTGGGGACAACGGGATAGAAAATGAATGAATTAAATAAATAAATAATACCATCCACCTTATAATTAGGAATACTGTCTTCATCCCATGTCTTTTTGAATTCTGTCACTGCTTTTGTCTCCATCACTTCCCTTGAATAACATGTGTAACATTTGGGCATTCACTTTTAATATTCTTATTTTTAAAGTAGAGCTTAAGTACCAAGTCTTTCTTCATTTTTAAATAGAGACCAGTAAGGTCTCAGTGCAAAGAGAGTCAGGTTATCTGTTGACGTCAAGGAATCAGAAACCTCCTCCTCTTCATTTTTTTTGTGCCGTATTGATGGTGTATAATATATCTTTGGCTTCTGTGGTTCAGTTTCACCACAGGGTTTTATAATAATAATAATAATAATAACAGCTTTTATACCGCAATACCGTGAAGTTCTATGCGGTTTACAAAAGATTAAGCAAAGGTACAAATTGACTGACTTCAAGAGGGGAAGAAGAAAGAGAAGTAATTAGACAGGAAATTCATTGTTGAGGAGAAAAGTGATCAAAAGGACAGTAGGTCGCTATTGAGAGGAAAGAGATAAGTGGATCAGTTGTCAAGATGTTTTAGGAACAGGTGTGTTTTTAGACGTTTCCTAAATTCCTCATAAGTAGAGGGCGAAAGTAATTGTTCTAGGTCTTTACCCCATGATGCTGCTTGGTGTGAGAGAAGGAATTCATGGTGTTTTTTCAGTTTGCAACCTCTCACTGGGGGGGAAACGAAGTTGGAATGTGAACTTCTCCTACATAATCTCTCCTACATAATTTTGAAAACTGTTAATAAAGTGTCAGCAGTCTAATATGGGGAAGATATAAAGTGCACGGGTTTCTTGATTTAGCTAGATTTTCCAAATTATTTTGAACTTTAGCCTCTGCTGAAACCTAGATTGTTGAGTCTCATAGTCCAATAATAATAATAATAATTCTCACTGAGTTTCTTATCTTGGTCTTCCTTTTTAGCACCTAACACAGCTTAATGAAATTTGATATATATATATATTTTTTTTACTTTTTCTAAACCTCAAGGAGGATAACACTTTCTGTGTAACTCAAAAGGGGTCATGACTATGGGCGTGTTGGGGGCATTTTGAAAAGTTGTGCATGGAACTACAGAATGCTGCCTAACCGTACCTAACTTTGGATGCTGGTATTGACACCAGGTTTCAGCAGGCATGTCTGGTACCCAAACATTAGGCACAGGATGTGCACAAAGGCCCAGTTTCTGTATAGGACGTGCGGTCTCATAAACCTAAGTGGCTTTTGAGAATCGCACATGGCTGTCCTATACAGAATTGTGCCTAAGCCAGCATAAAAGAAATCTATAACCGACATCCATGTTGCAGACTCCGGTTAGAGAATTGGGTTGCCGCTGAGTTAATCGTGGCAAGGGATCTCCCTGCCACAATAAGTTTAGCGGCAACCCGTCCCTACCCCCTGCAAAGACTACCAGCAGGACCCCCACCAGGACCCCCAGGACCCCCATACCTGGAATCTATGGCCAACCAGCTGGCTCCTGCCTACATCCGGCTGGCAGGCCTACCTCCGCTGCTGTGGTGGGCCTGCCCCTTCCCAGTGCATCACAGGATGCACCGGGGAGGGGCCTAAGGACCTGATTGGCTCGGGAGATTAACATCCCTCCTGTAGGAGGGGCCTTAGGCACCTGGGCCAACCAGCATATTAGGCCCATCTCTCAGTGCATTCTGGGATGCACTGGGAGTGGCCTAAGATTCTGATTAGCCAGATCACCTAGGCTGCGTCTGCTTACAATGTAGACCATCATATGTTTACATTGTACATGTCTTCCACTGGCCTAGGGAGACGCGTACGGCCACCTAGGCTCCTAGAGGCACCTCCAACATAGACGGACAGCCTCGGGAGGTTTTTTTTAGAAAATGTGTGTCCCGACTGGATGGTTAGGCAGCAGTTGGCTGCCTACAGTCGGGAAGCCACTTATAGAATCCGATCCAAAATGCTATTCTATATATATATAAGGGAAGCACCCTTTATAGAATAGCACTTAGCATTTAATTTTTTGGGTTCCTAGGTTTTGGCATTGTTTATTGACTTCCCTCCTATATGAGCTCATAGCTATATGAACCCAATATTCTGGCCACATGCTGTGATGTAAAATGAAATCTAAATTTGAGGGTGGGGGAGTCTGAGTAGATCATGGGCAGGATACACTTAAATTATATGAATTATGCACTTAAATTATAGTACAATGATTTACATCAGCTTTATGACTGGTGTAAGTGATCTTGCCTTAATTCTAGATGTATATTTCAGAGATACAACAAGGTAGGAAGGAGTCAGAGAAATTTATCAAAGAGATAGGTTTTAATTGATTTCCTGAAGGATTGGTAGGAGGGAGAATTGGAAATGAGGGTGGTAAAACATTTATTCCATTTGCCTGCTTGGAATGACATACTTAACTACTTCCGGATATATCTAACTACTCTCAGCTTACTAATGTAATTTGAAAGTTTTTTTCTGTAACATCGCTGTATGTGTATAGTCTCTTCCTCTGTAAACCGCTCTGAACTGCTTGTGGTATTGCGGTATACAAAAATAAAGTTATTATTATTTTTATTACTACATGTATTATATTTGACATTAAGATGACATTCTGTAAAGACAAGTGTTCACATCCTTGTCTTTATAGATTAGACTATATGTAGGTGCATTATAGATAAATATAAGTGCTCTATTATTTCTAAAAGTGTCTCTCTTTAATGAATCAAAGTACTCAAAATGGAATGGTTCACCTCCCATAACTCATGCATACATTAAAACAATGTAATACAAATGGCCATAACCAAGGTCAAATGGAAAGGCAGGGAGCTTGATATTATTCATAAAAGACCTCTGCCTAAAGGTAAAATCAGACATAAATATCCAACAGTATTCTCACTGAAGAACTGCCAGAGAGTAATCACTACCCAATGGCATTGTAATGTTCCAAAGTGAAAATTCATAGATATTCAACACTACGTGAGGGGAAAAAAAAGTGAGGTAGACCTGGGAATTGCCACCTCTTGCTTCTGGGAGTGAGCTCTAGAGTATGTCAAACTGACCTGGATTGTTCACTGTAGATGAGAGAATGATGGGCTTCATGAATCATTGGCCTGACCTAGCTTGACATTTCTTATGTTCTCAAGGCAACCGGCTGCAGAAAGGAACAAGCAGCCCAACCCCCAAGCATTTCTGAAATCTAAAATGACATATTTCCAGAATAGCACAGTAGAAGATTGGGATGGTTGCCATTTACTACAGCAGACCACCATGGTTATATTATACTTTTTGGTTTATAATAATAATAGTTTATTTTTATGTACTGCCATACCCAGGAGTTCTATGTGGTTCACATCAATTATGAGTTTAAATGATGTTTAATTGATTTTATTTAGCTTGTGCACATTAGCTTGCTGTGTGGATTGCTGGTTGCTTGTCTAGTTAGTCAGTAATCAAGTTCTACATCACCACCACCATTTGCCAGACTCCTGGTTGTGGAGTATTGATGGCTGGTGTTGAATTATTATGAATATCACTTGCTTGTTTTAATTTGTAAAGGGATTTTTTTTTCATTGGTGTGTTTTCATTTTCAATTGCGATCATGCCAAATTTCCCCAACTTAAAACTGGATTTCCCCCAACTTAAAAAGCAGCTACAAGTAAAGGAAGTAGAGTGATTGTTTTCTAGTCTGCTCCAGGCCTCCCCCCCCCTCCCTTCCCTGCAGGTTACTTAGAAAAGAAGGACTAAAGCACAACCCACCTGCTGCTCTGGAGTCTGAAAACAAGTGGTGAAACTCCATTCTAAAAATATAACCAACAAAGTGGAAAAAAATAAAAAAATAAAACATTGTTCTACTCCTAGCCCAGGCTTAATTTATACCAGTGGTTCTCAACCAGAGTCACGTTATACTGGTGTGTCCCCAAGAGGTGGGAGATATGTCACACAAACATTTGATGTAGACAGTAGGCTCTTGTCCAGCAGCAGAAGGGGGAAGCCATTGGCGTGGTGCAGCATGGCCCCGACGTGGTCACCAGTGGTGGATTGATGCCGGCGTTAGATGATATCCTGTGACCTGCCCTCTCTCCCCTTCTCAGCAGACTTGTACTCCTGCAGCTGCGTTGTTGGACACATTGAAGGTAAACTGGACTTCACTTCAGGGGTCTACTGTCAGGCAGTGGCGTACCTAGGGTATGTGGCACCCGGGGCCCATCATTTTTTGACACCCCCCCCCCCCCCATGTAAAAATTTTTTTTTTTTTTGCAATAACCATGAAATGGAATAAATGGTCAGAATAGAAACAGGCAGTGAAAATTTTCTTTTATTGAACCTCATATATGTAACCATTATTCCAAACATAACAAAACATAAATTATGTCTAAATTGTCATGACATTAGAAGTACATATGGAGTAGTTGCAGGCAGTGGCGTACTTAGGGTATGTGGCACCCAGGGCCCATCATTTTTTGACACCCCCCCATCTATATGAAAAATATGATTTTTAATACCAATCTACATATCGCACCACAAGAGTGTACCTAGGAAAAGGCTGCATCTTAAACACTGCAGTGAGCACTAGAACACCAACACATACATTGTAAAACTAAACAAGCCAGATCCCGCACAGTCAATTGGTCCTGTAGTCAATGCCAACTGAAAACTATGTCTTTTTCATACACACAGAACAGAGATACACCCTCGCCCAAAATGGAATAATCACAAACTAAAAATAGAAATATGTAGACAAAAGTTAAACTGATCCGCCAAGAAACCAGACCCTAGATACAATGCAACACCACAAAAAACAGTAACACATGTCCTCTAATACAGTGCAAAATATAAAGACAGTAGATGTAAATTTGAAAAAACTGATACATAACAATCACCACTTTATAAATTAACAAATAAAAATAAAACAAATAATGAGATATAAAAAAATACAATTTTATTGGACTAATCCCCGTAAGCTCGGTCCCCATCCCCGCAAACCACCTGATTCCATCCACACAAGCCTTGAATTGTTTATATTAAAGTATAAAAAGAAACAATATTCTGTACAATTGTCAATTTATAAATCAGCGTCTTCTCCCCACTCTCTTCCCCATTTCCCTTCAGCATCCTCAGCCCACTCTCTCTCCACTTTCCTTCAGCGCACGCACATAAAAACAAGCAAGTAATTTTATATCATTTTCATTCTATTCATTCATAGAAATTAAAGTCTAGATAATGCCAGTCACATAACAAAACATGATTTTACAAAAATAATTCCCTGCAGTCAAGCCTGCAAGGATTATTAGATGTCTTTCAGCAGTTCCCCTCCCTCCCTCCCCCTTACCTTTGTGGCCAAGTCAAAATGATCTACCAACAATAAAATTTTAAAAACACAAAGCACGCTGTACGCAGAGAAAATGTTAATTATCATTTATATTCCGCGGGTTTTCAAAGAGGTCAAGGCAGATGACTTTATGCAATGTCACCTCAGTAACAACTATACAAAAATAGACAAATATTCCCCCTCCCTTTTTACTAAACTGCGATAGCGGTTTTTAGCGTAGGGAGCTGCGCTGAATGCCCCACGCTGCTCTCGACGCTCATAGGCTCCCTGCGCTAAAAAACTCTATTGCGGTTTAGTAAAAGGGGGCCATAGTGCAAAATATAGACAGCAGTTATAAATTTTCAAAACGGACACATTTTGATCACTAAGTTGAAAATAAAATCATTTTTCCTACTTTTTTGTCTGGTGATTTCATGAGTCTCTGGTCCTTCTTCTGATCCTTCTTCTTTCTCTCTCCCCCTGGCTCCCCTCTTTATTTCTGCCTTTCTTTCTCTCTCCTCCTGGCCCCCCTCTTTCTTTCTGCCTTTCTTTCTCTCCCCCTTGACCCCCCTCTTTATTTCTGCCTTTCTTTCTCTCCCCTTGGTCCCCCTCTTTCTTTCTGCCTTTCTTTCTCTCTCCCCCTGGCCCTCCTCTTTCTTTCTGCCTTTCTTTCTCTCCCCCTTGACCCCCTCTTTATTTCTGCCTTTCTTTCTCTCCCCTTGATCCCCCTCTTTATTTCTGCCTTTCTTTCTCTCCCCTTGGTCCCCCTCTTTCTTTCTGCCTTTCTTTCTCTCTCCCCCTGGCCCCCCCTCTTTATTTTTTCCTTTCTTTCTCTCTCCCCCTAGCCTGCACAAAGCCATCGTGCCGATTTCTCCACTTCCACGATTCTTTCCCTACCCTCACCCCCAAGCCAGCAGCCGATTTCTCCCTGCTCCTTCCCCGATGTCCTGATGTCCTGAACTTCATCGGGCAGCAGCAGCATTCACAATTCACTGATGTTGCCCGCTTCAGGCCTTCCTCTCTGTCGGGTCCTGTCTTCATGAAAACTGGAAGTAGGCAGGACCCGGCAGAGAACAAGGCCTGAAGCCGGCAACAGCAGCGAATTGTAAACGCTGCTGCTGCCCGAAGAAGGTAATGGAGCACCGAGGCAGTCCGCTTCTCCCCCCTCCCAGCCGAACCCCCGCTGACCCTCCTATCTCCCCCCCAAGTGAACCTTTCCGACCCTCCCAGCGAAAGCAGCAAACCTCCTTCGCGGCTTTCTCCTCCCTCTGCCGCGTTACTGATGACGTCATCAGTGATGCGGCAGAGGGAGGATAAAGCCGACGCTACTGGAGGGAGGTTTGCTGCTTTCGCTGGGAGGGTCAGAAAGGTTCACTTGGGGGGGGGAGAGAGATAGGATGGTCAGCGGGGTTTCGGCTGGGAGAGGGGAGAAGCGGTCTGCCTTGGTGCTCCAAGGCCTGGCGCCATTACCTTTTTCGATAATGGCGCCGATGCTGCTTTCGCTGGGAGGGTAGGAGCGCGATAGGGACCGGGCCAGCTGTGCACCCCCCCCTAAGGCGGCACCCGGGATGGACCTCCCCCTCGCCCCCCTTGGTACGCTACTGCCCTGGGGAAACAGCCTGCAACAAGATCGCGCGATGCCAGAGATCTTTGCCTGCTTCGGCTGTTTCCTCCGCCGCGGTCCCGCCCCTCCTCTGACATCAGAGGAGGGGCAGGACCGTGGCGGAGGAAACAGTCGAAGCAGGCAAAGATCTCTGGCATCGCGATCTTGCTGCAGGCTGTTTCCAGACGCGACACCCGGCGCAGGGGGGGGTAACTGGACCGGACCGGGAGCACCCCCTCAGGGCTTGGTACCCGGGGCGGACCGCCCCCCCCGCCCCCCCCTTGGTACGCCACTGCTGTCAGGGGCACCTGGCCTTGCCAGTCCGGTGACTGGTGTTATGGTGGTCTTCATTGGCGTGGTTCCTGGTCCTGTTTCTTTGGTGGCAGCCGGTTGACCTAGTTCTGCAGACTGAACTTACTATCAAGCCACCTCAGACACTTTTCTGTCTCTTAAAGTTGTTTTATTTTATTTTTAATTTTTTATCTTCTTTCATTATTTCTATTTTTTTTTATTTTTGATCTTAGAAATGTATTACATATTTTTATTTTAATCAGGTACTTTAGCTAGATTGTGAGCCTTCAGGACAGTTAGGGTAGTTTTTCTCAAGTACCTAATTTAATTTTAGTTTGATAATTTATAAACCACTTAGGTCAGTAAAATGCGGGAGCGGTATATCAAATCTTAAATAAACATAAACATTTACAACCATTAGTGCCTGCAAGCTGGGAAGGCCGGCAATCTTGAGAATCAGGCTCTTGAGATCCCCATAATTGGTCACTATTTATGCTTCCTTACTACCCCCAATAATAACTGCTGCCTTTAGCCCCAACTGAAAATTGTTGCAGGTTAAGCTACATTGGCGCACCTACTTGATTTAAGTGCTTAATTTAATTGATTAATAGACTTAATTGGTGATAACAATTGGCACTTAACAACTCATAATTACCACTAATTGAATTTAATTTGAAAACACAGTTCTATAAAAAGTAGGTACACTCCTCCCTCCGTATTCGCAGGGGTTAGGGGCAGAGCTGGCCTGCGAATATGGAAAATTTGCGAATAACTTTTGGGCTGACTCTGACCCACCCCCACCTCCTGTATCCCGGACATTACCTGGCAGTCTAGCGGTGACGCAGGGCAGGAGCGACCTTCCTACATGCCCTGTGCAGAGCCATCATCGAAAATGGCTGCTGTGAGTTCCCATTGTAGTCTTGTGAGACCATGGTTGGCTCTATATTAGGTATTTCATTCCCAGCCACAACAATATGTATTTTTCAGGAATTTTTAAAATTGAAACAATTTGAGATTGGGTCCTTGTTTTACTAAGGTGCACTATGCGTTTTTGCGCGCTAACCACAAACGTTAGACTAACATGCACATGTTAGCATTTAGCGCATGATGTGCTCGTGCTAAAACGTTTAGCACACCTTTGCAAAAGGAGACCTGAGTAACATGACAAGGAAGATCACCTTGCAAAGCCTGGGGAACCCTTACCTTAATTTGGAAAAAATAAATTTAATTCTGACCTGTATTTACTCCACTGATTACGGAGGTCCAAGAGGCTCCCAAGGGGCATGGCATGCCTCTTAGGACATGTCTCTTCAGCCATGCCCTGTAGCTGTGCGCCTGTGGACATTCACCACAGAGATGCATGTATTTTATGTGCTGAGGAAGGACCCCAGCTGTTCAGGAGAATGCCTGCTAGAACACTGCCTGCTAGAGCACTCAACATCGGCACTTTCTCCAGTATTCACGTCAGATGTTTTTCCAGTTTGAGTCTCCACTCCCTCCTGCTGCTGTAACCCACCACTACACACACTGATGCATTTGTGAGGAAGCAGGTAATACATGCTAATTCATGTGCTAACTACTTGTCATATTTTAACAAAAGGGCTCCTATTTGTTTGTATTGGGTTTGTTGATTTCATTGCTGGAGTGTGCACTAGTTGCAAGGTGTAATCCATGAGCAACAAAATCAGTCACGATGTAGAGAATGAACACAACGCTGTGCCTCTATGAATTTAAAAAAAAAAAAGTTGAGTACCTGCTGCTGAGCTGAATGGGGGGTGATCAATGAGAATCAGAAGACAGAAAGAGTTTAAATGGATGCATAGAAGAGGAATCTGAACATGGTAATGGAAATGGAAGGGTGAAGTGAGGTGGTGTAGTGGATGGGGAGGGATAGAGGTGAGGCTGAAGGCAGGCTTTTTTTTTAGTTGATTTACAGTACACTTCTCCCTCAGTATTCGTGACAGAGCCGGACCGTGAAGTATGAAAAATTGCGAATAACTTTTCGGCCGGCTCTGACCCACCCCCGCCTCCTTCCTGCATCCCCGGAACCTTACTTGGTGGTCTAGCAGTGAAGCGGGGCAGGAGACTACAACTGAAACTCACGGCAGCCTTTCTGATGATGGCTCTGCACGGGGCAGGAGCATAGGAAGATCGCTCCTACTCCACTTCACTGCTAGACCACCAGGTAAGGTTCCGGGGAGGCTTGGACGGCTTAAAAGTAGCCAAAAAATGAAAATTATTTATACAAAAAAATAACCGAATAACCGAATCCGCAGATACTGAAACCGCAGATTCGGAGGGCGAAGTGTACACACAAGTAACCATAAATATCAATGCATCCAACAATTCATCAAATTATTCATAAAAAGAATGTGGACCTGCTGCTTTTATAAAGTTTGTTAAAATTAAGTAAATCTCTAAACTAATTAACAAAAGAAAGATGTAAAGCTTGCAGATGAATGTTAGATGAAGTGTTAGCATGTTATAATTTATCCTTCATCCCCTTTTCCCTGCCATTGTTTTCAATGTTGTATTCTTTATCTTTCTCCCTGATACACTTAACACCTCCTCTCCACCTGCTGTTCTGTTTTTCCCTTTCTGCCTTTGTGGTTTTCAGCTGATGATAATCTAATTCTCGCTTTTTATCTATTTAGCTTCAGGGGGACAGAAGGCATGAGGCCTGATCAATTAAACTTGCTAAACCAAGAAAATTACATCAAAATCCAGAAAAAAAAGTGAAACTGAGAAGCCTGAAAATTGTGTGCTATGTGTGTTTGTGGTTGCAATTTTAAGGGTAGTGAATAAAATTTACAGCACATTTTGAATTTTTTTTTTTTTTTTAATGCTTGATAAAAGCTGTTTGAGAAATTAGAACATGAAATTTCACAAGCCACAGTGACTTGCAAGGAGCACCTTTACTTATTTATTCTAAAGAGGAGGTTTAAATACCTTGCATGAACCATTTGCATAGAAATGAGGATTCTTCATTGGTTCAAAACTCAGGCATTTATTCCCCCAGGCCACATTAGCTTCGGTCTCAGCCTAGTGATCCAGAAGGCAGAGTTCTCAGCTTTTGACTTAGATGCCAGACTTGATTTAAACTGGCTTTAAGTCTGTTTTATAGGGAACGCAGAGGCTTATCATAGCTTATTGTATTGTAAGTTGTGTCTTGTGTGTTTGTACATGACATCTCTCCCCTCACTTAGGGGCAGAGCAGAA
The DNA here is from genome assembly GCF_902459505.1 of Geotrypetes seraphini. Classification (NCBI taxonomy): domain Eukaryota; kingdom Metazoa; phylum Chordata; class Amphibia; order Gymnophiona; family Dermophiidae; genus Geotrypetes; species Geotrypetes seraphini. The sequence goes on from NC_047088.1 coordinate 60,228,692, forward strand.
ACAACCATGAGTTTAGCCACAGGCTTATTGACGGCCGATTCTATGCGTTGAGCAATGCAGAAGGAACTTGTGCGTGTGTGGAAAACACAGCCACAAGTTGTATTAAAATGTAAACTAATAAGTTACCCTAGGTATTCTTACTTTTGACACATGTACAACACAAAAAATTTACTGCAAGGGTTAAGTGTAGCATAGAAGGTTTGGCAGAGAAGATTTATTGTCAGTCTTTCACATTTAAGTGTTGTTTTTGTCCTGTTAAATGTCAAAGTAAGCCTGTGAAAGTTTTAAAGGCAGATAGGACCTGATTCTCCAAAATGGTGCCTACATCGGCGGCCACTTACAAAAGTGACACGAATGAAAGAAGTTATCCTGCCGTTGTATTGGGTGATGGTGCGCACGCATTTGGAGTACTGCGTCCAATATTGGTCACCGTACCTTAAGAAGGATATGGTGATACTCGAGAGGGTTCAGAAAAGAGCGACACAATTGATAAAAGGTATGGAAAACCTTTCATATGCTGAAAGATTAGAGAAATTGGGGCTCTTTTCCCTAGAAAAGCGGAGACTTAGAGGGGACATGATAGAAGCTTACAAGATCATGAAGGGCATAGAGAAAGTGGAGAGGGACAGATTCTTCAAACTTTTGAAAACTACAAGAACGAGAGGGCATTCAGAAAAGTTAAGAGGGGACAGATTCAGAACCAATGCTAGGAAGTTCTTCTTTACCCAGAGGGTGGTGGACACCTGGAATGCGCTTCCAGAGAGTGTGATAGGACAGAATACGGTATTAGGGTTCAAGAAGGGATTAGACAATTTCCTGAAGGAAAAGGGGATAGAAGGGTATAGATAGAGAATTACTATACAGGTCCTGGACCTGATGGGCCGCCACGTGAGCGGACTGCTGGGCATGATGGACCTCTGGTCTGACCCAGCAGAGGCACTGCTTATATTCTTATGATTCCATGCCAATCATTCAATGGCATTATTTGGAGAATTATGGCTATGTGAAAGGAAGGTGCCAGAAATGTAGGCAAGGGTTTTAAAGGCCTACATTTCGGGTAAATTGTGCGCAATATGCTCAGCAATGCAACGCACGGCACACATATATTGTGCATATTTGATTGCCCATTTTGTAAGTCAACACTCATTTTGCAAGTTAAAATTTGCTGGAGTGTTTTGCTCGTATTGTATAACACTCGCAAACCGCGTTACTCGCAAACTGAGGTTTTACTATATATATATATATATATATATATAAATTCATTAGAGAAAGGTTTTGGATGTTAGAATATTGTATCACTTTGATGCTAGTATGCACTCATTAATGAAGAGTATATGATGGTGTCTATGGTACTAAGTACTAAGGCCAGTACTAGGCAGATTTGCATGGTCTGTGTCTGTATATGGCCATTTGGTGGAGGATGGGCTGGGGAAGGCTTCAATGGCTGGGAGGGTGTAGATGGGCTGGAGTAGGTTTTAACGGAGATTTCGGCAGCAGGAACCCAAGCACAGTACCGGGTAGAGCCATGGATTCTTGCCCAGAAATAGCTAAGAAGAAAAAATTTAAAAAATTTAAATTGAATCAGGTAAGGCAGAATGGATGGACCATTCGGGTCTTTATCTGCCGTCATCTACTATGTTACTATGTTACTATGGTCTGTTGAAATATTTAAACAGCTTGTTTTAGTCACTGTTTCAGTGATTTGACCCATGTTCACTAAATTCCACACTGATGCACTTCATAAAATAGTCTTTTTTAGTCTTATTTTTCTTTTGCTTATATTTTTGGGGAACTCATAGTAACACTATGGAAACTGTTATTCTGTATAAATAGTTGTTCTCAACTTTTCTTCTATTGTGATGAAACACCTGATGGACAACGTTCCTGTATGTGGCACACCAGACACTAAAATTAACAGTTGAAAAAAGCATACCTAAATATTGTATTATTTAAGTGTAAGTATAGTACAAATTTGCCTAGCCCATATCAAAAGCTGTATGCAACACATCAGTCCCAGATTTCTCACTTGTCATACAACAAAACAAATATATACTGTGTATTCAGATTCTAGTGTTACCTTAGTAATAGCAACACAAAATCCCTCCACTGTCAGCTAATGGGAAGCAACACAATACACAGCAAATATACTACTCAGAAACTATATAGGCCCTGATTCTATATAGGTTATCTAAAAATCAGTGCTGATTACTACAGCACTATGCCTGATTCTATAAATGTTACGTGTACTGTGTAGAATCAAGCTTAGCGCTGTCTAGGTGACGCTAGACATCACTAGGCATCCTAACTTTAGGTACACCATATTTATGTCTAAGTTTTCTTTGCTTAAATGCGTATGCTTTAGTTAAGCGTACAAGGGCACCTAATTCAAAAACAGGCACCTAACTTGAAAACACCCCCGCAAACTAGCTCCATGATCCACCCCTAACCACAGCCATTTTTAGGTAGGTGCTTTGGACTAAGGGCTAGATTCACTAAGGACACTGATCATGTCCCGACCTGATTTTCTTCCGACTCGATTCACTAACCTCGTGGCCGATCATCCTTCGATCCGATCCGATCCGCACATGCAAATGGAAAATGGCATGCAAACAAGGAAGGACACGCTTCACTAAACAAATACAGGCGCACTGACTGGGATGGCTGATCCAAAACAAGCGATTGCTGAGGACCAGTCACTTGTGTAAAAAACCTGCTTTCTGCCCCAATTCTCCTGCTCTGGCCGCCTTGCTCTCTGCTGCAATTCTCCTGCTCTCTGCCCCGATCTCCTTCTGCTCTCTGCCCTGATCTACTTCTGCTCTCTGCCCCCATCTCCTTCTGCTTTCTGCCCCGATTCTCTTGCTCTGACCTCCTTGCTCTCTGCTGCGATTCTCCTGCTCTGGCTGCCCTGCTCTCTGCCTCGATCTCCTTTTGCTCTCTGCCCCGATCTACTTCTGTCTGCCCCAATCTCCTGCTCTCTGACCCGATCCCCTTCTGCTTTCTGCCCCCATCTCCTTCTGCTCTCTGGCCACCCTGCTCTCTGCCCCGATCTCCTTATGCTCTCTGCCCCAATCTCCTTCTGCTGTCTGCCCCAATCTCCTGCTCTCTGACCCGATCTCCTTCTGCTTTCTGCCCCCATCTCCTTCTGCTCTCTGGCCCGATCTCCTGCTCTCTGCCTCAATCCTGCTTCTCCTGCTTTTTGCCCTGACTCTCCTGCCCTTCCTACAGTGCAAGCCCGTGGTTTTAACATACGGGTTTAAAGTGGGTTAAAACCATAGGCTCGTGAAAAAGTAACAAATAAAAGTAGTAAAAGTTTTCTTTCTAGCTCTGTGCATGCGTCGGACTCACTGGAGAGCGATCTGTGTGGTCAGTGGGGGCATGATTCCGATCTAGACTCATGAGACTACAACGGGAACTCATGGCAGCCATTTTCGATGATGGCTCTGCACGGGGCAGGAGTGTAGGAAGATCGCTCCTGCCCCGCATTATCGCTAGACCTCCAGGTAAGGTCCAGGACACAGGAGGGAGGCGGGGGTGGGTCAGAGACGGCCCAAAAGTTATTCGCAAATTTTCCATATTCGTGGGCCGGCTCTGCCCCTAACCCCCGCGAATACAGAGGGAGGAGTGTACTTACTTATTATCTTCAGAAATATTTTTCATGTCGGAGCCCCGATTCAGCTTTTCTAAATGAAAGATAAGTTATAGTTTTGATACTATTGAAAATATATTGAAATAATATAAAAATTATTTTAAAAATAGAGAGCGAGGAAGGTGGAGGGAAACCAATGAAGAGGCTAGCTACATTAAGCCTGAACTTGAATGAAATACTATGTTCAGGTGTAGCCGCTGAGGTTCGTCTCTACTAGAAAAATGTTTAAAATCTATTAAATTATGCTCAATGATTGAAACCCAGAGTTAATAAGATTTTTCTAAACACTCTGAAGGGATATTGTAGATAACTGATATTGCTGAATAGGATAAAAGTGTAATTAAGTTGAAGCTTTTGATCTATATTTATGATTAACTCAAACATTGCTATAGGGGAACAGGAGGAGGAAGAGGAGAAAGACTCAGTGAGCTAAAGAAAGAGACAGAGGACTAGGAGTGATCAGTCAGCCAGGCATGTGAGCCCCTTGTGTTGTCTGCCACAGGTTTGCATGAGGTCCCACCAGCATTCTGAGACCCTGTAGTCCTAGTGCAAATTCACTCTTTACAGCCTAATGTGTGACACGGTTTCAGAGACATCTAGGAAGCTATGGGCTTCATTCTCACTCATCTGGAGAGAATGAGGGCAGAGCTAAATACACTTTCAGATGCAATTAGGCAGCAGGGAACACATAGTCCTATCCATCCTAAGCCAGACCAGTAATTCTTAGAACATGACAAATGGCAAGTCACTTAACTCTCCATTGCTCTGGGTATAAAATAAATACCTATGTATAACATGTAAATATGTAACAAAAAGGTGGTATATCAAGTCCCATCCCCATTCATCCTATTAAGTATGTTTATATGTTATATGTTTTTTGTGTTTTCCAAATAAATGTTACCTGGCAGGTCCCTCCTATCTGTGCCCTTCTTCTCCACTGCCAGAACCAGACTCCATCTTTTCTGTCTTGCTGCACTGTATGCCTGGAACAAACTGCCCAAATCCCTATGGCGGACTCCATCTTTGGCAGTGCTCATGTCCAAGTTAAAAGCCCACCTCTTCGAGACTGCTTTCAACCCCTAACTCTTCTCACCTTGGGTTCTGCATCCCCAACACTATTTCAGCTTCACATAGCCCTTCACATGTCCGTGTATTGTACCGTTTCAATATTATCACAGCTATAACGCATATATCTTCAAAAGCACTATCCTTTGACATGACCACATTAGCCATTTCGGGCAGTATAGAGGTTGCAGGGTCTGGGATGCCATCACCCGAAGAGTAGTGAATTTTCTAATGTGATGAAACAATGGCATCATCAAAGGGGCAATTCCAATCCCCCAGAAGATTTGGAACAACATCAACTCCTCTTCCATCATTCACTAGTACAGCCTTGATTGAGCTTCTCCACACCATCCTGGGATTTTCAGGTTCTCAGTAGTCATTTCCTTTTCTTCCAAGTCAGCCATTCAGATGCAGAATTCACAGACTACAAAGAGTCACAGTTATTGCATCATGTAGACATTTAGGTCCTGATTCTCTAAAAGTGTGTCCCGATTTTAGGCAGCTGTAGGCGTCCTACAGCTGTCTAATCAGCCAATCGGGATGCACGTTTTTTTAAAAAAAATGCTCCCCAGGCAGGCCGCCTATATTGAAGGCGAGGTCCGCAAGACACCTAGGCCCTGATTCTGTATAGGACGCCCGGGAGAGGCGTCCTATTCAGAATCGGCCTAAACTAAACACCGATTCTGTAACCGGCGTCCATGTTACAGACACGGGTTAGAGAATCGGGATAGATTAGACACGGCCCGCTACACTTATCGCGGCAAGGGATCTCTCTGCCGCTATAAGTATAGCGGGCCGTGGCCCCCTGACCAATCACTGGCAGAAGGGTGCCCAAACCCTCCTGCCCGAAGACGCACCCCCCTCCCCGACACTACCGACCGCCCCCCCCCCCCGACAATATCGGTCCCTGGCAGGAGGGTGCCCAATCCCTCCTGCCCGAAGACGCACCCCCCCGGCGCTAACAACCCCCACTCCACCAAACCTGTTCTTACAGATGGGTCTTGCACGTCGAGCAAGCAGGCACGCCTCATCGAAATGAGGCAGGCCCGCCCCTTCCCGGTCCATCCCGCCGAAGCTTAAGGCCTGATTGGCCCAGGCTCTAGAAGCCTGGACCAATCAGGCCTTAGGAATAGCGGGTCCGACCATCCCTACTGTCTAAGGTCTGATTGGCCAATCAGGCCTTAGATTAAGTGGGGATGGGCGGACCCGCTATGCCTAAGGCCTGATTGGTCCAGGCTTCTAGAGCCTGGGCCAATCAGGCCTTAGGCTTCGGCGGGATGGGCCGGGAAGGGGCGGGCCCGCCTCATTTCGACGAGGCGTGCCTGCTTGCTCGACGTGCAAGACCCATCTGTAAGAACAGGTTTGGTGGAGTGGGGGTTGTTAGCGCCGGGGGGGGGTGCGTCTTCGGGCAGGAGGGATTGGGCACCCTCCTGCCAGCGACCGATATTGTCGGGGGGGGGGATCGGTAATGTCGGGGGGGGCGGTCGGTAGTGTCGGGGGGGGGGCGGTCGGTAGTGGCGGGGGGGTGCGTCTTCGGGCAGGAGGGTTTGGGCACCCTCCTGCCAGTGATCGGTCAGGGGCCACGGCCCGCTATACTTATAGCGGCAGAGAGATCCCTTGCCGCGATAAGTATAGCGGCCGCGTCTACTTACAATGTAGACCAGCATTTTGCTGGCCTACATTTTTAAGCTTCTCATCTTCTAGGGAGACGCGTAGGGCCGCCTAGGTTCAGCCTAAGGCCCGCCTAAGGTCCTTAGACGAGCTTAGGCATCTTGCGGTTCTCCCTAGGCTCCTGGAGGCGCCTTCAGGCCTGCCTGGGGAGCATTTTTTTTTTTTAAACGTGCATCCCGATTGGCTGATTAGACAGCTGTAGGACGTCTACAGCTGCCTAAAATCGGGACGCACTTTTAGAGAATCAGGGCCTTAGTGAGCATAGTTAAGGTCTATGATTGTAGAGATCCTAAAATAGAACTGAAACATAGGGCTTCTTCTATCAAACTGCCCTAGCAGTTTGTAGCGCGGTGAGCCGTGCTGAATGGCCCGTGCTGCTCCCGACGCTCATAGAGTTCATATGAGTGTCGATTGCTGCGCAGGCCATTCAGCGCGGCTCTCTGCGCTAAAAACCTCTAACGCAGTTTGATAAAAGAGGCCCTTAGTCCCCTACTGGAGCTTTCACTACAATGGCAGCTGGGAGTGGATATATATTCTCAGTGAGCTGCAAATGGAGGCTTATGGTATTAGATATCAACCTTTGTTCAGACTAAGCTAGAAACCCAAAGGAGTACCGTATTTTCGTGGATATAACGCGCACCTGTGTAAAATGCGCACAGGGGTATAGCGCGCAGAAATCACGATGATATGTACCAAAACTTTTCTATACCGCGCTCAGGCATATAACGCGCATGATGCCCGACGCTCCTTTCGCCCGCCCTGACTTTCCGTGCGCTGTCCCGACTCTCCGTTCACCCCCCCTGACTTCCGTGCACTGTCCCCCCTTGAAGTCCTGTCCCCCCTTGAAGGTCTGTCCCCATCCTGAAAGCCTGATGCCCCCCCCCGACGTCCGATACATCCCCCCCCCCCCGGCAGGACCACTCGCACCCTCACCCCGAAGGACCGCCGACTCCCCAACAATATCGGGCCAGGAGGGAGCCCAAACCCTCCTGGCCACGGCGACCCCCTAACCCCACCCCGCACTACATTACGGGCAGGAGGGATCCCAGGCCCTCCTGCCCTCGACGCAAACCCCCCTCCCCCCCCAACGACCGCCCCCCCCAAGAACCTCCGCCCGTCCCCCAGCCGACCCGCGACCCCCCTGGCCGACCCCCACGACCCCCCCACCCCCCTTCCCCGTACCTTTGGAAGTTGGCCGGACAGACGGGAGCCAAACCCGCCTGTCCGGCAGGCAGCCAACGAAGGAATGAGGCTGGATTGGCCCATCCGTCCTAAAGCTCCGCCTACTGGTGGGGCCTAAGGCGCGTGGGCCAATCAGAATAGGCCCTGGAGCCTTAGGTCCCACCTGGGGGCGCGGCCTGAGGCACATGGGCCAAACCCGACCATGTGTCTCAGGCCGCGCCCCCAGGTGGGACCTAAGGCTCCAGGGCCTATTCTGATTGGCCCACGCGCCTTAGGCCCCACCAGTAGGCGGAGCTTTAGGACGGATGGGCCAATCCGGCCTCATTCCTTCGTTGGCTGCCTGCCGGACAGGCGGGTTTGGCTCCCGTCTGTCCGGCCAACTTCCAAAGGTACGGGGAAGGGGGGTGGGGGGGTCGTGGGGGTCGGCCAGGGGGGTCGCGGGTCGGCGGGGGGGGCGGTCGGAGGTTCTTGGGGGGGGGGGCGGTCGTTGGGGGGAGGGGGGTTTGCGTCGAGGGCAGGAGGGCCTGGGATCCCTCCTGCCCGTAATGTAGTGCGGGGTGGGGGTAGGGGGTCGCCGTGGCCAGGAGGGTTTGGGCTCCCTCCTGGCCCGATATTGTCGGGAAGTCGGCGGTCCTTCGGGGGGGGGGGATGTATCGGACGTCGGGGAGTCGGCCGGGCAAGAGGGCTTGGGCTCCCTCTTGCTCCGATCGTGGATGCGGGTGCGGGTGGGAGCGCGTGCGAGCGGTCGTTCGGGGTGGGGGTGCGAGCGGTCCTGCTGGGGGGGTGAATCGGGCGTCGGGCGGGGTGGGAACTATGTTTAAAAACTTTTCTATACCGCGCTCAGGCATATAACGCGCGAGGGGTATGCGCGGTAGGTAAAATCGCGTATAACGCGCGCGTTATATCCGTGAAAATACGGTAGTATAAATTTGCTAGATTAAAACAAATGTCATTCAATAACTTGTCACATAACTCACTTGATGCTTTCACATTTTCTCATGCATGTCATTTGCAATAATTTCCATCAACATAAAGATTAGGTTACTCAGTGTTTCTGATTCTGTTCCTTTAATCTTTTCATTCCCTTCCATCCCAGTTACCTACTATTCTTTCAATTTCCTTTGTTCTCTGTGACACCTCTAGATTTCAGTGGTTGACACATTTCTTTAACCTTCATGTTTGCTAACAAAGTAACATAGCAAGTAGATTGCAGAGAGACCAAAGGTCGAGCAGCATCTTTGGTAGTCAGTGTCTTACTGGATCAAGAAAGAGGTAAAAAAAAAGAAAATGGGGTTTATCACTGTCAGTTTTGTATCCCAGTAGAAGAACTGGCCTCATGACCCAAACTATTATTGTTCATATTATTGATTTTATTTTTCTTTCCCTTTGTAAATCCTTCATCTGCAATGTACAGTAGTTTTTAGGTTTCACTTCATTTTCATTATTTTCTTTATTATTATTCTGGTAATAGTATATTCTCCAGTAGTGTAACTTTTTATATGTGGTATATTTAATGTTCTAGAAAAAGGGTTCCCTAAACCAAGGGGTCCTTTTACTAAGGTGCTCTAGTGCATCTTAGCGCATGCTAAAAATGATCATGCTCTAAATGCTAACGCATCCATAGGATATAATGGATGCGTTCGCATTTAACATGCGCTAAGATACATTATCGCGCCTTAGTAAAAGGACCTCTAAATATATATAGTTAGAAATTAGTCTAGTTATCAGGATTTCCATAATTCCAAAAGGCATATTTGTATGTAGTGGAGGCAATGTTCTGGCTATCCTGGAGGATACCAGTAGTTAAACATGTTAGGGGCAATGTTACTAAATGGCATTAGAGGTTTTTAGCACAGGGCGGAAAAGTAAATGCTCTGATGCTCATAGAATTCCTATGAGCTTTAGAGCATTTGCCTCGCCGACCCACGTTAAAACCTTCTAGTGCTCTTTAGTAAAATCCAGCATTTAGCACAGTAGTCTCAAAAAGATTACCAGGATGGACCTTCAATTCTTTAAGCAAATTTTCCTTTAATGCAAACTTAAAACAAAGAAAATAAACATACAGTTCAACTGTTTTTCACTAAATTATAGCATCTGCTGTTGGTCCACTCTGTACCAGTGTTTCTTTGAGGGCTCAGAGAACTGGGAGAGTAACTTCTTGTGAAGGAGTCTGGGACTGGTTTTCCTAAGTGTTGAACTAAGTTTTCTCTTTAATAAAATGCTGAATTATATTTAGTTACAGACCTAACTTATCTCATGTTCTAGCCTGCCTGCACTGGGTGTTTTAGCTTGGGCATTCTAGTTTCTTATGGCTATCTCAGCATAAACGACATGTAACAGAAAGACTGCAGGGCTTAGATAAGTGACCTGCTAGTGACCTGCTAGTGTGAGCTTAGGACCAATGATTGTTATGAAAAGTATCACGTGAAAAGTTTATTTCTAGAATTCAGTTGTATAGCCAGAAGAATGTATAAATATCTCTATAACTTTCTGGTTTCTGGACTTCTGAAGCCAGCTTGGGGCTCAGGGGTCCGCATATGCTGAATAAACATCTGTGCTTTCTTCAAGTCTCTAAGTTTTGTGGCTGCCCAAAGTGACCTTTCAGTTGAGGATAATATTGCACTTTAAAAACTATCATTACTAAAGCTGCACTCTGGAGAGCAGCAGCACCAAAGCTGTACTTTGGATACTAGCAGTACTAAAGGTAAAAAACCTTAATAGAACAATGCTTTCTCAAGCCATGCAGCTGACTAAATATGGAGAGTTGTTGATCAGACAGGGAGAAAGAAAGCATTATAGTCTAATACTGAAGCTGCTAGCCCAGAGAGCTAGAGTGTCAGCAGCTACTAGAAAGCATCCCATATACACAGGGGGAACATTCTTAAAGGCATTATTACATTAACTTTCCACTGATAGGATAAGAACATAAGAACAGACCAATGGTCCATCAAGACCAGTAGCCCGTTCTCACGGTGGCCAATCCAGGTCACTAGTACCTGGCCAAAAAGCAAGGAGTAGCAATATTCCATGCTACTGATCCAGGGCAAGCAGAGGCTTCCCCAATGTCTTAATAACAGACTATGGACTTTTCCTCCAGGAATTAGTCTAAACCTTTCTTAAAACCAACTATGCTATCCGCTGTTACCACAACCTCTGGCAATGCGTTCCAGAGCTTAACTATTCTCTGAGTGAAAAAATATTTCCTCCTATTGGTTTTAAAAGTATTTCTCTGCAGTTTAATCGAGTGCCCCCTAGTCTTTGTAATTTTTGATAGGGTGAAAATCAATCCACTTGTACCCATTCTACTCAACTCAGGATTTAGTAAACTTCAATCATATCTCCCCTCAGCCTTCTCTTTTCCAAGCTGAAAAGCCCTAAACTTTTTAGTCTTTCCTCATCCGAGAGGAGTTCCATCCCCTTTATCATTTTGGTCACTCTACATCAGTGGTCTCAAACTCAAACCCTTTGTGGGGCCACATTTTGGTTTTGTAGGTACTTGGAGGGCCGCAGAAAAAATAGTTAATGTCTTATTAAAGAAATTACAATTTTGCATGAGATAAAACTCTTTATAGCTTATAAAACTTTCCTTTGACAATTAAAAGGAAAGATATATAAACTATAAAGTTTTACCTTATGCAAAATTGTCATTTCTTTAATAAGACATTAACTATTTTTTTCTGTGGCCCTCCAAGTACTCTATTTTTTCTACAGCCCTCACATTTAAAGTTTAATATCTTTTCTTTCTCAAAACTGACACATTTTAATCACTATATTGAAAATAAAATCATTTTCCCTACCTTTGTTGTCTGGTGACTTTATTTTTCTGTACTTTCAACTATGTTTCCAGGGCCTTCTTGTCCTTTGACTGTTTTTAGCTCCGTCTTCACGTTCTGCCTTGCATCCATCTCTGGCATTAACTTAATGTTCAATTTTTCTGCTTTCTTTTCAAAATCTATGTTTCCATGTCTTACCTTCCCTTCCTATCTCTCTCTTCTTCCGTCCTATTTCCATGGTCTGGCATCTCTTTCCTTCCTTTTTCTCCCTCCCTCCTTCCTTCCTTTCCCCTGGTCTGGCATCTGTCTCCTTCCCTTCCCCCATGCCCTGGCATCTCCCCCTCCCCCTCCATGGTCTGATATCTCCTTTCCTTCCCTTCCTCCCATGAACTTGGCTTTTCTTGTTCATCTCCTCACCGTTCTTCTTCCTTCCCTCTCTTTCCCAATTGGGTGCAGCAGCAACAGAAGCAGCATTTCCCTTCCCCCTTTCTTGTGCAGGAGAGGCATTTCTCTTCCCCTTTCCCTCCCTATCCCTTTCCCTGTACAGCAGCAGCAACAGCATTTCCCTAGGGTCCCCCTTTCCTTTGCAGCAGAAGCATTTCTCTTTCCCCTCCCCTTCCGTTCCCTTCCTTGTGGAGCAGCAGCGTGTCTGGCTGGCTCAGTTGATCTTTCCATTCAAAGCTGCAGATGGCGGCTCCTCACGAGTTCCGTGCCTGCGTCTGAAGCCTCTCTGATGTTGTGACGTCAGAGGGGCTTCCGATGCAGGAGTGGATAGCGTGAGGAGCCGCCAACCCGCGGCTTTGAACGGAACGATGGACTGAGCCGGCCAGACACGCTGTTGCTCCAAAAGGAAGGGAAGGGAGAAGAGAAATGCTGTCTTGATCGCATCCAGACCGCGGGTCGCAAAATAGACCTGGAGAGCCGCATGCGGCCCGTGGGCCGCGTGTTTGAGACCACTGCTCTACATGCATTAGCAACAATATTAAACACATACTTATAAACAACCTGCTCCCATGAATATGGGGTAGAACAGGCAAGCATACTTATATAACCCCAAACATATGGTAAATATACTCATAGGATAAAATTTGGGAGCTCCTGTTCTAGGATATTGTTAGCATTGTTTTATAAGATATATACAGTATATAGCCTTGGGCAAATAAAAACAGGAATAAAGATATTATAAATAGCTACCATAATTAGTGCTATTTAATAATAACAATAATTGAATAAAACACCTTTACCGCTTTATTTTAATTTATCGTGTTTTTTTAAGAGGTGAGGCATGGCTTAGAAATATAGAAACATAGAAACATAGAAAATGACGGCAGAAAAGGGCCATAGCCCACCTAGTCTGCCCTTTCCAATTATCCGCCCCCCAGAGTTCACTCCCCTAGAGATCCCACGTGAATATCGCATTTCCTCTTAAAATCCGTCACGTTGCTGGCCTCAATCACCTGCAATGGGAGTTCATTCCAATGATCCACCACTCTCTCGGTGAAGAAGTACTTTCTGGAGTCGCTACGAAATTTCCCTCCCCTGATTTTCAGCGGATGCCCTCTGGTGGTTGAGGGTCCTATGAGACAGAAGAGATCATCTTCCGACTCGATACGTCCCGTGATGTACTTATACGTTTCAATCATGTCTCCCCGTTCTCTTCTTTCCTCAAGTGAGTAAAGCCGCAACTTTTTTAGTCTTTCTTCATACGTGAGATCCTTGAGCCCCAAGACCAACCTTGTCGCCATTCGTTGAACCGACTCGATCCTCAGTATGTCTTTACGGTAGTGTGGTCTCCAGAACTGAACACAGTACTCCAAGTGAGGCCTCACCATGGATCTGTATAACGGCATCATTACTTCGGGTCTCCTGCTGACAAAACCTCTGCGGATGCAACCCATCATCTGTCTTGCCCTGGAGGAAGCCTTCTCCACTTGATTGATAGCCTTCATATCCTCACTTAGTGCTAGAACTGCTGCCTCAGCTCCCCCCCCCCCAGGGTGTGGGATTGAATCTCAACACTGCTTCTTGTGACCCTGTGCAAGTCATTTAATTCTCCATTGCTCACCACTTTGAATGTGTAACAACAGAAAGGCAGTGTACAAGTCCCATTCTTTTTCCGTTTTCATTGCTAGTACTAAACCACACTGAGAAGAAAAACAGTCCTATATAAACACTAACAGAAGCACATAAAGTAGGGATCGCAATGGCCTTTCAAAAAAGCTTGACTGGCTACCAGAGGTAATTAACTATTATGTTTCTGTAGGTACTTATAAACTGCCCTTTGTATGACCATCAAGGTGGTTTTCACATTCAGGTACTCGTAAGTATTTTCCCCTATCTGCCCCAGTGGACTCACGATCTACTTATGGCAAGTGGAACAATAGTGGGTTAAGGTTCAAGGTTTATTAATATTTGATTTATCGCTGAATCTGTTTACAAAGCGATGTACATAAGTAAAAGAATAAAATATAAAGATACAAATTAAAACTCAGTAACGACAATTTTAAGACAAGACAAACTTGAATTGGGAGGAAAAAAGGGGGAAAGATTACATCTTAAATATAGAAAAACAAATACGGGAAAAAAACATAAGGGAACGAGGATAAGTAAAAGATTAAAAAACTAAAAAAAATGTAATAATGAGTATTAAAATCATCTTTAAAAAGGTGAGTTTTCAAAATTTTTTTAAAAGAAAGAAGATCTCTTTCGTTTGTGATATGTTGTGGTAGAGAGTTCCACCATTGTGGACCCATAACAGAAAACATGTCTGCTCTTCTTGTTCCTATTGTTTTAAGGGAAGGTATAAGTGACTTGCCCAGGGTCACAAGGAACAACATGGGGACTGAACCTACAACATAACCATCAGAAAAAGACCTCTTAATTAGTTCAAGACTAATGCAGTCACTGGAGAGGAAAAGATCTCAGAAACCCAGCAAACACTCCATACAGGATAAATTCAAGTCTGCAAATAGTCGGGTTCAAGTCTCTTTCATAGATCAAAAACCTCTCCAGTACTCCGGTGTTATGTAGTTGGCTTTTCCACAAACAATAGTTCCTGCGACAACCCTTGACAAAGCCCCCTACTTGAGGGGCGAAACGGGTCCCGTCGGGAAGGCAGTGAAGAGTTAAGTAGTTCACTAAGCAGCAGGAGCCATTAACTGGCATTGTTCAAGATAAGTCTAAAGGGTTTGACTTGTTTATTGTGCACCAGTTTTGAGCACTATTTTTTTAAAAAAATTTTAAAATAAATTTATTCATTTGTTACAACAAATAAAAATAGGAATACTCACTAATGTAAGCAAGATAATTATTACATCAAAGAAAATAAATTCAATTACAAGTCCACGTTATTGGGACTGTGCCATCACCCGATAAATCACATAATTGCAAGGTAATTTAAATTATAATCTGACAATCAGACACAACTATATTCCTTTCTTTATCACTTCTTATTAACCTCTGTAATTGAGCACTATTTAAAATAGAAAAAGTTAAAAAGATAAAAAAGTAAACAAGAAAAGAGCTTTAATGTACTAGAGTGGTTTTTGATCTATGAAAGAGACTTGAACCCGACCTTATGCAGACTTGAATTTATCCCGAATGGAGTGTTTGCTGGGTTTCTGAGATCTTTTCCTCTCCAATGATTGCATTGGTCTTGAACTAATTAAGAGGTCTTTTTCTGATGGTTATGATTCATATGCAGATCTCTACTTCCATTTGTTGATGAGTGAACCTGTAAATGTAGGGTGCTGAGACAGTGGTTCTAATCACCAGATCACTCTACCGCAATGTGTATTGAAGAAAAGTCCAGATAAAAGACTTGACATGGGATCATGTTTCGTCAGAAGCCGCCTGCTTCAGGAATTTTATTATCTGTTTGTAAAAAGCTAGCCTTTGCCAAACAGTGAACTATATAAAGGCGTAAGTCACTTATAGAAACCTGCTAAATCAACCAGTAAGAGCTGCTAAGTGGTGGCTAAGTGGGAAAAATTGAGGTTAAGGCACATACAGTAAATAGGAAGGTTTGTGGAAATATGCTTGGTTAAGACCACCATAAGTTTCTTTATTTCATAGTTTATTATTATTTTTTTTTCTTTTGGGAGGTGGTTTTACTTGGGTCTTTTTGTTTTTAGTTTGATTTATATATTTCTATTGTTTCTGGTACAATTCAGTAATATGAATTGATGTTGTATGTATGACACTACTGAGGCTTGAGCAGCAGGCCGAGAATGAGTGAAGCCAATGTTCAAATCCCATTGATGCTGATACTCATTGGAACTTAGAGGAAATTACTTCATCCTCTGTTGCCACAGGTATAAATGCAAAGGCCTATCTACTAAGGGCTCCTTGCGCTAAGCTGCGCTAGCGGTTTTAGCGCGCGCTTAGCACGTGCTAAATTGCCACGCGTGCTAGATGCTAACGCCGCCATTGATCTGGTGTTAGTTTTTGGTGCGTAGCGCGGGGTTAGCGGGCGCTAATCTGTAGCGCACGCTAAAAACGCTACTGCAGCTTAGTAAAAGGAGCCCTAAATGTTTTCTCCCAGTTTGGCAGCAAGTCCATAAGTGGGTTCTTGCTTTCTTGCTTTTTAGAATACAGCTCACCTCCCCCCCCTTATTATAAATATGTGTTAGACCTTTCTTTTCTCAATTATTTCTTCATTCCAATTTTAATATAATTTCACAAGAGATCTCTTGTTCAGGCAAAACAGATAGAAAAACATTTCAAGAAACGAATACATTAAACCAATAAAGCAAAACAGCTTAAATCTTTCTTAGACCACCATTCAGAGGGTGAGAATACCAAGAGTGAAGAGCAACTCAAATAAAGCAAAAATAATTTGGAATAGGCTTAACAGTTGAAGGCCCTTTTTCTTTATGACTGTCAAAAGATTTTACTAAACTTTCCCGGTTGCCATTTTCTTCATATCCAGGAATGCTCCTAAACATTTGATTAGACATTTGCATGGATATGCCAAAAGAAATGTTGCTCCCAGAGTTAATGTCTCAGACCTCATCATCAAGAACAATTTTTTCCAGTCCAGTGTGCTCCTTGTGACATCGGAGAAAATCCAAACTTTTTTTCCATGAAACAATGTTTGAGAGCTACGAAAGTATAATCTTACGATAACATTAGCATCTTGTTCAAAAACAAATGAAACCAATAATGTACCTCTCTCAGTATCTGGAGACAATGTGGTTTCCAATAACTCTGTGACATTTAAGGGTTCCACTATATTTAAACCTTCCTCTTCTGGGGTGGCACCTAACCGTTTCTTAGTAGGCAAATAGTATATACGATTTAAAGATGGAATAAGTTCAGAGGAAAATTTCAAAACTTAAACCAGGTATTTTTTAAACATTTCTAAAGGTGTTATACCAAGAGATTTTGGAAAGATTAAGAAGCATAAATTTAACCTCCTATTGTAATTTTCTAATTGTTCAATCTTTCTATGTAAGAATATTTGTTCTTTCAACATCCCATTAGTCAACTCTTGTAAATTTTCCACTTTGTTATTGACTTTTTTTAATTTCTGAGGTAAATTCTTCTTTAATATTAGCCAGGTATTTCCCCAAGCCATCAATGGTAATCACAAGATTAGCCAACTCCAGGAAAGATCCAGCAACTGTTAAGTTCAGTCTCTTGAGAGCATCCCATGTGCTCTCGAGAGTCACCACAGCAGGTTTTTTTTCCTTCCTGAGCCAGCTAACAAGCCAGATCCCAGAGCTCCCGGCTCCTTCAAATGGGGTTTCCCCTGATGCTATCTCTGTACAGGGGTCCCCTGACTGGGCCACATAAGGACCGGGATGTGATGGTGGGACAATCCCTGGAGGGGAGAGGGATACCTCCAACCCCATGTCTCTGGCAATTCCTTCTACCTGAAGCAACTCAGGAAACCCTCCAGAAAGTAGGAGACCAGCGGCAGCAGCATCAAAATCCAAAATGGTATGCTGAGTCAGATTAGAAGTCCGTGCCATGGAGGGGGTCAGGGTGGACAGTACCTTTCCTCTTAAAATGCAGCATATTAGGTAACTTTTCACACGTAGAGGGTTTAGCAAAGTAAACGCTGCCGCCTAAACCACCACCAGCTTCAACTTCTCTGTGTTAGGATTTTTTTTATCAGCAGCTGTGGCGGTATTAGCTCCTACACTCAGGAATTTTATGAGCGTCAGAGCTAATGCCAGCATGGCCAGAAATAAAAAAGCCTAATGTGGCTTAGTAAAGGGGAGGGGGGGTCATTTTCTAGATTTATAGAGCTGTATTCTGTTGCACATTTGCTAATAAAGTGTTCTCCATGAGTGTTAATGGGTATGTACCACCCTGAGCTCATGACTGCAGAGAAAATTAACTCTTACACACATGAGTGCCCTAAGCACTATTCTAAAAGGGTACATGGATGTGCATTCTTGAACAGAGCAATGGATTGGCATGGACAAGAATCTCAGTAATGCTTATAAATTACAGAATATAAGTTATGCATACCCTTGATACATTTGGTGCCCACAGTTATACCATATCTACCGTTTACCATTTATTAAGCTTGATATACTGCCTTAGTTGCAGCACAATTTAATCTATGGCTCCTAATAGTGCAACTAAGGGTGCCTAAAATTTAGGCGGACCATTATTGTGTTATACTAGTATAATGGAATCTTGGCACCCAGGTGCTATTATAAAATAGGGTCTCAGAATGCAACCTCAGAGCGCATAAAAGCAAGAGCCCACTTATGGACTTGTTGCCAAACTGGGAGAAAACATTTAAACACACACACCCTTTTATGAAGCTATGTTAGGCTTTTTTTTATTGCCGATTGCAGTTGTAAAAACTCTGACTCTCATAGAATTCCTATGAGCTATGTGGACTCGACACAATGGACACGACACAATGGTCAGACCTAGACCGGCTGTACAAAAAATATAGCAAATCTTCATGTGATTTGAACAATTGTCCTCCTTATCTACTAGCTACAGCGTCCACTAAATTCACAGCTGTTCTCACGCTATGGCTGCAAACCACCCTAAGGGAAGGTCAGTTCCCTCCTGAACTTGGCGAAATCATAATTACTCCTATACTAAAAGACCCCAAAGGCCCAATAGACAGCCCAACAAATTCTAGACCAATCGCTTCTATACCTCTATATGTCAAACTCATAGAGGGTCTAGTAGCACAATATCTCACCAATTACCTAGAAGACCACCACATCCTATACCCTACTCAATCCGGATTCAGAAACAATCACAGTACTGAAACACTTCTGGTTTCCCTACTAGACATAGCCCGTCAGCACCTCAGCAAAGGAAATAAGTTACTAATCATCCAACTCGATCTTTCAGCAGCATTCGACTTAGTTGACCATTCCATACTACTCCAGATACTAGATGCCATAAGAATATCAGGTAATGTTCTCAACTGGTTCCAAGGATTCCTCAAAACAAGATCATACAGAGTCAAGTCAAATGATCTTCTATCCGACTCATGGTCAAACCCCTGCGGAGTTCCACAAGGATCCCCTCTATCGCCCATACTTTTCAACCTCTTCATATCATCCCTAGGCACGGCCCTAGACACCCTAAACATTACATCCTTCAGCTATGTGGATGATATAACCATCCTCCTCCCCTTCAACATCCAAGACCCCACCTCCAATGGACGCCTGAAAACAACATTGGAAACTGTAGAAAAATGGATGACGAACCACAAGTTAAAACTGAATGTGGAGAAAACCAAATTCCTACTACTAGATAAGGAACAAAAACTATCCCTAACAGAACCAGATGTAAACACAATCAAATATCCAATACAGAATACTCTCAAAATTCTGGGAACACACCTAGACAGAGGCTGCACAATGCAAACACAAATACACAAAACCATAAAAAAAGCATTCTTCACCATGCGAAACCTAAGAAAAATAAGAAAATTTTTTTCCAAAGAACACTTCAAGATCATTGTACAATCCCTCATACTCAGCTCCTTAGATTACTGCAACAGCCTCTAACTACTTTGCCCAAATACTATGATAAAACAACTACAGACCGTTCAGAACACAGCTATCAGACTCATCTACTCGCTCAGCAAATTCGACCACGTCACCCCCGCCTATGTAGACTCTCACTGGCTTCCGATAAAAGCAAGAACTCAATTCAAACTCTTCTGCTTACTTTTCAAAGTAACCCATGGTATGGCCCCCAATTACCTGAACAACCGTCTTTGCCGCTACCGACTACCCAGATCAAGAAGAACTCAGAATCTTTTCACCTTCCCCCCTCATAATGGTACCCGACGTAAGAAACTTTACGACAGCCTTCTAGCAACTCAGGCAGCAAAAATTGACCCCACCATCACCAAACTGATGATCAAAACAACAGACATCAAAGTGTTTCGGAAAGAAATCAAAACATTTCTTTTCAAAAAACACGTCCTTACTTAATATTCCCCTCCCCAATCGCACATGCACTCTCCCCAGCAAATAACACACTAGTCATCCCCTTGAACCTCATTTACCAAAAATATCCAAACTCCTAAATAAGCATCTCCCTTAGGTATCCATTTAACCTTCTCCTAAATAAGCATCTCCCTTAGGTATCCACTTAACTGATTCCTTCAAAGTTAGGTATCTTTCTTCAGTTGCCTATATTGTTTTCCTCACTGAACCTTGTAACTACTTGAACCCTGTCAAGTTATTCTATCGATAAATCCTGATATCTTATACTTGTATTTCTATACCACAACATGTAATTTACTTAAATCGTTGGAATGTAATTCTCTCGGTAATGTCCTGATCTCTTTTAACTGTAATCCGCTTAGAACCGCAAGGCACAGGCGGAATAGAAATCACAAATGTAATGTAATGTAATGTAATATAACTTTTGCAGTTTATAATTATTTCTTCATCTTTGTTTGTAAATTTCCTTCCTTTATTATTATTTGTAGAAATGATAAATACATTTAAAAAAAAAAAAGAATTCCTATGAGCATTGGAGTTTTTACCGCCGCAGCAGGAGATAAAAAAGCCCTACCCAGCTTCATAAAAAGGGGGGTAGTGAATAGGCCTTTAGGTTTATACCTGAGGCAACAAAGGATGATGTAATTTTCCCAAGATTCCAATGAGTGTCAGCATCAATGGGATTTGAACTCTGGCTTCGCTCATTTTCGACCTGCTGTTCAAGTCTTAGGGCTCCTTTTACTAAGGTGCGCTAGCGGTTTTAGTGCACGCTACAATACCGCACGCGCTAAACGCTAACACCTCCATAGAGCTTGCATTAGTATTTTTCATTTAGCGTGTGGTTAGCGCGCGCTAAAAATGCTAGCGCATCTTAGTACAAGGAGCCCTCAGTAGTGACATACATATAGCATCAATTAATTTTACCTGAATTGTACCAGAAACAATAGACGTATATACATGGCGTCATTGGAGCTGTGTGTTCTAATTTGTCTGCAGAAAGAGGCTTAAGTAAGTGCATGCAGATAACACAAATGCATTTACTCTGCTTCTTAGTAATGCATTTATCATACAGGAAATATTTGCCTTGTGGAGTAACTGCAAGACAGATGAGCATGCCCTCAACATTTACTACATGGGCTTTGTGCTTGCCTTACTTCCCCCTTCCCCCCCCCTTTTATAAAACTGCAATATCAGATTTTAGCGCAGGCTGGCACGCTGAATGCTCTGCGCTGCTCCTGATGCTCATAGGGTTCCTATGAGCGTCAGGAGCAGTGCCAAACATTCATCTCACCGGCCTGCGCTAAAAACCATTATTGTGGTGTTTGGAAAAGGGGGGGGAGGGGAGTAATTTTTTACACTTAACACATAGTAAGCACAAACCTTTATCACACTTTTGTTTAACAAGCCCTTTAGTTTACTTTATGTAGTTATTACATTAGCTTAATATATTTGCCTGTTTATAATATTTTAGATTGCCTGTTCATAATATTTGCTTGACAAGCTTTAAGGCCCTCTTTTACAAAGGTGTGCTAAATCAATGTGTGTGCTAACCGCTAATGCGTCCATAGGATAACATGCATGCGTTAGCGTTTAGTGCATGTTTAGCGCGTGCTAAAAAGCTTAGCATACCTTTGTAAAAGAGGAGGTAAGTATTCATGTTTCAGTTATTTATGAACCCATTAACTGAAATGTAGAATTCAGGGCCCCTTTTATCAAGCTGTGCTTCAGATTTTTAGCATGATTGGTAGCGCTGTAAATGCTCCGACACCCATGGAATTCCTATGGCCATTGAAGCACTTGTTCTGCCAGCTTGCACTAAAAACCTTTAGCACAGCTTGATAAAGGGGGGGAGGGGTCAGTTAGTTCAAGAGATCAAATTATTTTTAAAAAACATAAAAACACTTCATGCACTACATGTGCCTGTTGGGTATAATATACTTTTGACTCCTAAGGTGACATTTTCAATCCTAATTAAATAGTTTTTCAGCATTCGGTTTTACTTTTCTAAAACCTTTCACTAGATTAAGTAGACCAGGTTATCTCTGTTCCATTCTCTTTAGCCTAATCCACTCTAATTCCCCGTTTCTCAAAACCTTTGCCAAGCTTGCATGTGTTTTGCATTTTAAAGAGTGAAGTAAGAAGGTCGAAAACATTAAAGTATATTCAGTATTTATGGCTAGCCAACTTTTAGAAAAATGAGTTGTTTATAGATTAGGAACTATTTTTATATGGGTCGTTTAGGCCAATGGTTTCCAACCTTGTCCTGGAGAACCACCAGCCGGTCAGGTTTTCAGGATAGCTTTACTGAATATGCATGGGGCAGATTTGCATACCTATCACTTCCATTATATGCAAATCTCTTTCATGCATAGTCATTAGGGATATCCCCAAAACCCGAGTGGCTGATGGTCCTCCAGGACGGGGTTCGGAACCACTGGTCTAGGCCATGAAGTCAAATGGGCACATATGTCAGGGTAAATTCAAGAAAGAGCGTCAAAAGTTAGATAGTCCAATATAATGTACTAAGTGTGTATTCTATAATGACAATTATGCACACAATTGCTTCTATACAACACTACTGTAAATTAGAGAATGACACGGTGAAAAAATTGGTCCCCGTCACCGCCCCGTCCCCGTCTCACCATCCTCTGCACCGCCCCGTCACCGCCATTCCCTTCACCGCCCCGTCACCGCCACTGCCACCCCATTCACCGCCCCGTCACCGCCACTGCAACCCCATTCACCGCCCCGTCACCGTCACCGCTGCATACATAAAAGCCTCAAACGGGTACGATTTTATATACTTTTCTTTATTTACGTATAAAGGAAACATTCTTTAAAACTTTAAAACTTTAAAACTTAGTTAAATATTAGTTAATAACTATACAAAAACAAAACACGCAGAGAAAAAATTAATTAATATAAATTCTCAAAACTGACACATTTTGATCACTAAATTTAAAATAGTTATTTTTCATACAGTTTTTCAATCACTAATCTTCCACCACCCCTGGGGCTTGCAATGCAAAAACAAACACGACATGTACTTTAAATGCTTACAATGTTAGCCTACATGGTAAGTAGACGCGGCCGCTGTACCTAATCGCGGCAAAGATCTCCCTGCCGTGATTAGCATAGTGACCGCGGCTACGGCTGCAAGTCTCCCCTCCCCCCAGCGATCACGGCAGGAGGGCACCCAACCCCTCCTGTAGACCCCCCAACGGCCCTCCCGACAATCGCAGCAGAAGGGTACCCAACCCCTCCTGCCGGTCCTCCCAATGGCCTCCCCTAAGATCGCCGGCAGGAGGGTACCCAACCCCTCCTGCTGGACCCCCCCCCCCAACGAACCCTCCCACCACGGAACCCCCTTAGTCTTACTTTCCAAGTTGGACCGGACGGCTCCTCACACGTATGGCCAGCAGGCTTGCCTCCGTCCAAATGAGGCGGGCCCGCCCCTACCCTGCCCAACCCACAGGATCTTAGAGCCTGATTGGTCTAGGCACCTAAAGCCACTCCCGCTATAGGAGGGGCCTTAGGTGCTTGGGCCAATCAGGCCCTAGGATCCTGTGGGTTAGGCAGGGGAGGGGAGGGGCGGGCCCGCCTCATTTGGACGGAGGCAGGCCTGCTGGCCAGACGAGCGAGGAGCTGTCCGGTCCAACTTGGAAAGTAAGACTAAGGGTGGTGTTTCGGGATGGCGGGGTTTGTTGGGGGAGGGTCCGGCAGGAGGGGTTGGGCACCCTCCTATTGGTGATATAGGGGGCCGTTGGGGGTGCCGGTAGGAGGGGTTGGGCACCCTCCTACCAGTGATCATAGGGGGGCTGTTGGGGAGCTGGCAGGAGGGGTTGGATATCCTCCTGCCGCGATCGTTGGGAGGGCTGGTTCTGTCGGCATGAAGGGCTGAGGGCGATCGTCGGGGGGGGGGGCGGGTTTTATTGGCAGGAAGGGTTGATCTGACAAATGAGGAGCACGGTGAAACACAGGTAAATAGCGGTTCCTAGAAGGGGGGACATTGGCCTGCGGGGACAAATCTATTCACCGTTTTTGCGGGCGGTGAAAGGATTTGTCCCCGCGTCTGCGGCGATTTGCTAATCACCATAACCCGCAGCCAAACCGCAGCCACGCAGCGGTTCGCTGCGGGGATCGCTCCCCGTGTCATTCTCTACTGTAAATGTCCACTTGCACACATAAATTTAGGCATGAACACTTATGCCAGTTCAATGTCTTGTATGAGTGTGAGCCTCTAACTGATGTCATCTATATCAGTGTTCTTCAATCAGCGGTCCATGGACCGGTGCCGGTCCACAGAAATGTCCTGCCGGTCCACAGGGCCAGCATGTGCATCAGGCCCAAAACAGTGTTCTTCAACCGCCGGTCCACGGTGTAATCGATGCAGCATTATCTTTGAGCCAGTTCCCTCTTCCTTACTGATTCAGTGCACAAAGCCACGGGCAGTGGCTCCTACGCGCATCCTGCGCCTGAACCAGAAGCCTTCTCTCTGACGTATTGTTAATAAGATTATATTGTGTATCTGTGAAAAATGAATGGAAAAAATAGTGTTACAATTCTGGGGGCGGGGTCTGGGGTGGAGATTGGGTAGAGATGGGCGGGGTCTGGCCCACGACTTAGCCCAGAGTTCTTCAACCGCCGGTCCACAGACTGATGCCTGTCCACAGAATAATTATTTTATTTCTGCCAGTCCATAAGTGTAAAAAGGTTGAAAAACACTGACCTATATGCTCAGGCAATAGTATTTTATAACCTATGTGCACTTATTCTGGACACACCCCAGAGTCACCCATGCCCATATCCTTATAAATTTTGTATGACTGGCTTTGAATACACAACTTCCATAGCAATGACTAAGGATAATTGTTCACTTAACTGCTAATTGGTGGCAATTAGGTCCAATTAATGCCATTTACTGCCTATTGTTGTTAATTAACACCAATTAGTTCCTTGTTATTAAATAAATTTGCATGTGCAACTGATCTTATTCTATAACTTCTGCACAGTAATTTGTGTATTAAGCGTATATGTGGGTGTGCAACTTTATAGATTTTCGGGTGCTGTTATAAAGACATATTTGATGGAGTGCAGAAGTGGCCTAGTGATTAGGGCTTCAGCCTCAGCCCCATGAGGTTGCAGGTTCAAGCCCAGAGCCAGGGCAGAATTAATTTGTCGAGGGCACACAAGTACACTGGGCCCCTCTGCCCCGCCCCACCCCACCATGCGCCCAGACGGAAACAGGAAGCTGCATCAGAGGGAAGCTTTGGGGAAGCAGCACCACTTGCACAATTACAGTTCCCGTTGCCTTTCTTACCCGCATTGCTTACTTGTCTTACTTTCCATCGATGGGGGGGCCGTGTTGCCGATTGGGGTGGGGCCTGCATTACCGATTTGGGGGGGGGGGAATGCGTTGCCGATCGATGCTGGAGGGGTCCATCGCCGTTTGGAAAAAACAATGTTGATGCCCTCCTTCATCGGGCCCCCTTGACCATTTCGGGCCCTACGCACGTGCCTACTTGGTCTATTGGTTAATCCTGCCCTGCCCAGAGCTACTCCTTGTGACCATGATCAAGTCACTTTTCTCCACCATAACTCTCTGCAATGTTATTGCGTACTAAATTACATTATCTATCATTGACTCCTGACTATTTACAATTTTCTGGTGCTTATTCCTATTACCCATTCTGACCTCATTTCTCAATAATTGAGCATGGTTACTATTTCCTCCCTTTGCAGGTTCCATTTTTGACATTTACGGGGTTGCCTTGTGTGTTTGCATACCTTCCCATTTCCTACTTGTGTTCAATATTGTTTCTGTATCATTATGTCCTCATACTTTGGCAGACTCTGTTTCTGTTCTATTTGGCTAAAAGTTTCAATGAACATATTTGAAATTGAACACTCCATTGTCCCGGGTACGTTAATCAGATTGTGAGCCCATCAGGACAGATAGGATTACTTCAGTATCTGAATTTAAAGCTTAGGTTATAAGTGGTGTATAAATACTAAAATAAATATATCTCTCATCTTAAGGAAAGTGAAGGCTTAATTATCACAAAAACATTGAAAACACTCCAGCCTTATAATAATTTAAAAACTTGTATTTGCAGAATAGACTCATAATGATGATGATTCATATGAATATTTTTAATTTTTTTTTTTTTTTTAGTAGGGTGGGACCATCTCATAAAGAGCATTTCATTGCCTTAACAATAAGGGCTAGATTCACAAAGCAAACCGATTGTGTACCGTTCGGTTTGTGACCCCTTTATGAGCAAATTTCCCTCTGGCCTGATTCACTTACCTCTCCTGCAATCCGCTTTGAATCCGTGCATGCAAATGAGGAGACACGCATGCAAAGTAGGCAGGGACGCAATTCACAACACAAAATTCACGATCTGACTGGACGGGTCGATCAACTCAAGCACCGATTTCTGGGGACCAGTTGCAAAACTTCTTTTCCCACTGTCCAACTCCATTGCTGCCCTGCTCTCTGCTGCCCCAATCTCACTGCCTTTACTATTTCAGGGGCTGCAGAAGCCCTGGGGCCGGAGGAAGAGAAGTTCCTGTTGGCTCCCTGACAAATGAAGCTGGAATGGGCTGCAGTGGCGATGCAACTTTAAAATTTGAAACAAAAATGTTTCATTAGCACCTCTCGCCGCCCAGACTGATCTCTGCTGCCTTCCCTGCAGTGCAAGCCCGCAGGTCTAAAGCAGGGCTGCACGCCGCAGTAAAGCCCCGCTTTAAACCCGTGGGCTCGCACTGCAGGGAAGGCGCAGAGAGCATGGCATGACCAGCTGAGTGTCGGCAAAGGGAAGAGGCTGCTTCTACCGGTGATAACAGGAGCAGGAGAGTCAGGGCCCCCCAAAAAAACCCAGTAAAAAAAAAAGACACAAAACACATGCGCAGACCATCTGCAGGGAAAGCAGATGGTCTGCGCATGCGTGGGTATTGTACACCAAAAATCCGGGCAGGCAGATGGGGGCGTTCCTCCGATCGCCCCTATCTGCATATTTTTGCTTTAAGAAATCATCGGACCTGCCCGGATCGGGCCCAATCGGGCAGGTTCATGAATCTAGCCCTAAGTCCCTAAAATCCCACATAATCGGAAGCCCTTTTCATAAAGTATGTGTGTACTTTGCAACTTTGCAACCGACAATGCACTGAATTCTGTAAATGGCACTGCAAAAATCAGCACCAACTAGAAAATACTATGCTATTCTATAACCTCCTGTTGTATCAAGCTTCCCTAGAGGATTTTAGCATGGGCCGGTGAGTCAAGTGCTCTGACGGTCATAGGAATTCTAGGAACGTCAGAACATTTACATATTGGCCCATGCTAAAATCTCTAGCGCATCTTGATAAAAGCAGGCCTAAATGATGCTCAAAGTTAGGCATCATTTGTAGAATGTCACTCGGCACCGGGAAGTGCCAAACCCTGTTGTAACTTCTTACAGCTAAATTAGCCACCCCCTTATTTTGCAACACAGTACGTATAAACTGCAGGGATAAATCCAACCCGCCCATGTCCCTCCCATGGCCATGCCCCATTTTTAGAACCATGTGCAAATTTTATATGTGGCTGCACACACGTAAATATACACACGTGATTTTTAATTGATGACAATTAGCACTACCGTATTTTCACGCATATAACGCGCGCGTTATATGCGTTTTTACCTACCACGCATACCCCTCGCGCGTTATACAAAATTTTTTTTACATAGTTCCCACCCCGCCCGACGCCCGATTCACCCCCCCCAGCAGGACCGCTTGCACCCCCACCCCGAACGACCGCTCGCACACGCTCCCACCCGCACCCGCATCCACGATCGGAGCAAGAGGAAGCCCAAGCCCTCTTGCCCGGACGACTCCCCAACTCCCCGACAATATCGGGCCAGGAGGGAGCCCAAACCCTCCTGGCCACGGCGACCCCCTACCCCTACCCCACACTACATTACGGGCAGGAGGGATCCCAGGCCCTCCTGCCCTCGACGCAAACCCCCCTCCCTCCAACGACCGCCCCCCCCAAGAACCTCCGACCGCCCCCCCAGCCGACCCGCGACCCCCCTGGCCGACCCCCACGACACCCCCACCCCCATTCCCCGTACCTTTGGTAGTTGGCCGGACAGACGGGAGCCAAACCCGCCTGTCTGGCAGGCAGCCAATGACGGAATGAGGCCGGATTGGCCCATCCGTCCCAAAGCTCCGCCTACTGGTGTGGCCTAAGGCCCAACCCGACCATGTGCCTCAGGCTGCGCCCCCAGGTGGGACCTAAGGCTCCAGGGCCTATTCTGATTGGCCCACGCGCCTTAGGCCCCACCAGTAGGCGGAGCTTTGGGACGGATGAGCCAATCCGGCCTCATTCCGTCGTTGGCTGCCTGCCGGACAGGCGGGTTTGGCTCCCGTCTGTCCCAACTACACAAAGGTACGGGGAAGGTGGTTGGGGGTGTCGTGGGGGTCGGCCAGGGGGGTCGTGGGTCGGCTGGGGGGGCGGTCGGAGGTTCTTGGGGGGGGGCGGTCGTTGGAGGGAGGGGGGTTTGCGTCGAGGGCAGGAGGGCCTGGGATCCCTCCTGCCCGTAATGTAGTGCGGGGTGGGGGTAGGGGGTCGCCGTGGCCAGGAGGGTTTGGGCTCCCTTCTGGCCCGATATTGTCGGGGAGTCGGCGGTCCTTCGGGGTGGGGGTGCGAGTGGTCCTGCCGGGGGGGGGGATGTATCGGACGGAGAGTCGGGGCAGTGCACGGAAAGTCAGGGCGGGTGAACGGAGAGTCGGGACAGCGCACGGAGAGTCGGGGCAGTGCACGGAAAGTCAGGGAGGGTGAACGGAGAGTCGGGACAGCGCACGGAGAGGCGGGGCAGTGCACGGAAAGTCAGGGAGGGTGAACGGATAGTCGGGACAGCGCATGGAGAGTCGGGGAGGGTGAAAGGAGAGTCGGGGTGGCCAGAGGAGAGTCGGGGCGGGCGAAAGGACAGTCGGGCAGCATGCGCGGTATACCCGTGAGCGCGGTATACAAAAGTTTTTGTACATAAAATCGTGGTTTCTGCGCGCTATACCCGTGTGCGCGTTTTACACGGGTGCGCGTTATCTGCGTGAAAATACGGTAATTGATTGTTAGAACCCAATTACCGCTGCTAAGTGACTCGTTATTCAATTAAGGCCCTCTTTTACTAAGGTCCGCTAACCAATTAGTGCACGCTAATTGATTTAGTACATGCTAAACGCTAACGTGTGCATGTTAGTCTATGAACGTGTTAGCGTTTAGCATGCATTAATTTGATTAGCGCGTGCTAATCGGTTAGCGCACCTTAGGCCCTGTTTTACTAAGGTGTGCTAACCGATTAGCGCACACTAATCCATTTAGCATGCGCTAAACGCTAATGTGTGCATGTTAGTCTAAGGACATGTTAGTGTTTAGCGTGCGCTAATTCGATTAGCACGCGCTAATCAGCGCACCTTAGTAAAACAGGGGGTTAGTAAAAGAGGGGGTAAATTTGCAGGTGCAAACTGGGGCATTCCCAAATTTGCACATACAGTTTTTAGCGCCATGTATAGAATTTGTGGGACTCTGTCCTTTAAACACATATTTGCTTTGTTTATGTAAAGATAGGTCCAAACATTCTCCACATCTACTTTAAATGTGCATAACCTCAGTTAATTTTATAAAAAGCCATTCTCGGTGGGTAAAATAAGGATTTCTTGCCCAAAAATGTTTATAAAATTATTCCCATGTAGTCAACGCAATTTTAATAAAAGGTTGTTTCTACATATAAATAATGCCTTTTAAGATTACTTTCTTCATTTCGGCCTAAAAGTCAGCCAGTTATTATTCCTCATTGCTCCTGACTTGTTTTTTTTCCCCCTGGTTGGTCAGGCACTACACTTAACAAATAACAGGAAAACTCCTGTTGTCTCTTTTAATGAGACCACCAGTGTTCCTATCAAAAGCTTAAAATGCTAGCCCTTCAGGGAAATCCCAAGAAATAATCTGGATAACAAAATCAAAATGCTCTGGTTTTTACATTCTTCAATGCGGCAGAGCCTCATTTACTTTAGTGACAGAACTGCATAGCTTGCCAGCAAGTAAGCTACAATTTAGATTGTGTTTTTAAGAGATCCATTAGCAATATGAAGTTGTTTCATGCCTATAAAAACAAGGTAATTGCCCGTACAGATTATTTTAAAAAATCAATTTGAGCTGTGATAGTGTATAACTGTTACATATGGGTCTCATTAAGGTACCATTTTATTTATTTCAAGCAGTTTTGATTATTAAATGACTTTAAAGTTGCATGGAGTTTTTGTCAGTGAAATGATTATAAATTATATGTGGACCAGAGTGTGGCTTGTATTGCTGGCTAAGCATAATATTTATTCAAAGGGTTGCTTTAAAAAGCTATTCAAACCGACAATTTTCTATACTATAATCTGAATAATGATGATGTCATGTGGTGCACCATGCTACCAATCAATTTGATACAAATCAAGAGTTGAAAAGAAGTCACATTTGATCTTCCATGGAAACTGTCTTTAAATGGGTTGGTTTGTTTGCATAGTATGCAATTTTTATGGCACTACCATGTATAGAATAGAGCCCATAATGGAACATTCCAACCTGTAGAGTGGCAGATACTACATTACATTTATTGACTTCTATTCTGCCTTAAACTTTCAGTTCTAGGTGGATTACAATAAGAAATATCTGACCATTGCCAGAGAATTACATTTTCAATCTAGTACAGGGCAGTCATTGGCGTGTTTTCTAAATAACATGTTTTTTGTACTATGGCCAAATCAAAAACTTGCTTGGTTGACCTCTGAAGCCACCAAAACTTTCCAAAATTTCAGTCAACTAAAATAACAAACTTTTCAACTAACTTACCTCCTCCTTTACAAAACCGTGCAAGCGTTTTTAGTGCCAGCAGCTGCGGTAACAGCTCTGACACTCATAGAATTCCTATGAGGGTCTAAGCTGTTGCCGCCTTGACTGGCGCTTAAAGAAACCACTAGCGCGGCTTTGAAAAAGAAGAGGTTAAGTAAAATGAAATACTAACTTTTATCCTACATTTAACATTTAAGGCTTACTTTTTTCAACACACCTTTGTGCATATTTTTTCACCTGGTCTTGAATTAATTGAAAGAAAATCCAGAATTCAGAGCCTTTTTCTTCTGGCAGGGGAGAGGCAGGGCCTCACTTCTACGTGTTTTTATCTCACCTGAAGATTGATCCTATTTTACCCCCTCTTTTATCAAACTGTGCCTGAGGTTTTTAATATAGGCTGGTGAGGTAAGTGCTCCAATACTCAAAGAAATTCTATGTGCATCAGAGCGTTTACCTAATTGGCCCATGCTAAAAACATCTAGCGAAGCTGGTAAAAGGGGCCGTTAATTTGCTACAGAATCTTAAAACTTATCTTTTCAAAAACTATGGAAACTTTTTACAAAAGGTTGCTAATGATTTGTACACTGCTTTGGTAACCATTAGAGAATGACATTGTTTTGTCAATTGTATAACTTAGATAAATTATATGTATTACCACAATCTGTTGGTTTTTAAATTGTACATCGCTTAGATATTTTTTTATAAGCGATATATCAAATGTAAATAAAACTTGAAACTTGAAACTTGGGGACAAATTTTTCCCTGTCCCCACAGGAACTCAGTTTCCCTGTCCCGTCCCCTTGAGTTTGGTCAATAAATCCCTGTCCCTGCACCATTCCTGTAAACTCAGCCTTAACTGCACAAACCTCAAACACTTCTGATTTTAAAGTGTTTTGAAGCTTGTGCAGATAAAGACAGAGCTTGCAGGAATGGGGCGGGGACAGGAAAATAACTCTGTGGAATGGGAAAATGAGTTCCCAAGGAAATGGGGAAAATTTTGTCCCCATGTCATTCTCTAGTAACTATTATTCTGCTTGGACAAGAGCACATGCTAATTCATGCACTAACTACATTTATGCATTTATTGGGATTTATTAACCACCTTTATGAAGAGATTCACCCAAGGCGGTGTACAGCAGGTATAATTCAACAAAATTTTGTTATAAGCATAATAGTAGTAAAAATACCAAATATACTGTATACATAAATATGTCGAGGGGCATAATCAAAAGTGTGCCTAAGTCTGAGGTTGGACGCTTTGTGCAATACGTTCACAATCCCAGCAGAAAAAATGTCCATTTTCAAAGCTGCCAAATGTCTATCTTTTATTTTTGAAAATGAGCTAGGTATTTTTTTTTTCTCCCTGAGGATGTCTACCTTTTTTACCTATTTTCAAAAATAGAAACATCCACGTGAAAAACGTACAAAAGCAACTACCTTGTCTGATTGCAGCAGAAGGAATCCACATCAACTGAGTTGGTTTGGGGGATTCCTGGAAGCTCAACTAATGGGGATTCCCCCTACCAGGATCAGCTGAGCTGCAGAGCCCTACACCTCTACCCCTGATATCCCCTGACATACTGTACCTCCCCCTCAGGTACAGGATATTAGGGGGATATCAGAGATGTGAGGGGGTAAGTGTTCCTACATTATCTTTTGCAAGTCCTGTGGGCTAATAAAAAAAACTTAGCATAGGACCTGCAAAACTATCAAAAGAAAATGTCTTATTTTATTGCATTGACTTTAGCACATACTAAAATAATTTTTATCAATGCAATAAAATAAGACATTTTCTTTTGATAGTTTTGCAGGTCCTTTGCTAAGTTTTTTTTTATTAGCCCACAGGACTTGCAAAAGATAATGTAGGAACATAGAAACATAGAAACATAGAAAGATGACGGCAGAAAAGGGCTATAGCCCATCAAGTCTGCCCACTCTACTGACCCACCCCATTAAGTCTGAGTACTAATGACCTAGTTCCTTAACTCGACCCTCGTAAGGATCCTACTAGGGCATCCCATTTATTCTTAAAGTCAATAACGCTGGTGGCCTTGATCACCTGCTCTGGAAGCTTGTTCCAGTGATCTACAACCCTTTCTGTGAAGAAATACTTCCTTATGTCACTATCGAATTTCCCTCCTCTGAGTTTGAATGGATGTCCCCTTGTGACCGAGGGTCCCCTGAGAAAGAAGATGTCTTCTTCCACCTCGACACGTCCCGTGATGTATTTAAATGTCTCAATCATGTCCCCCCTCTCCCTGCGCTCCTCTAGAGTGTAGAGCTGCAATTTGTTTAGTCTTTCTTCGTATGAGAGACCCTTGAGCCCCGAGATCATCCTAGTGGCCATCCGCTGAACCGACTCAACTCTAAGCACGTCTTTACGGTAATGTGGCCTCCAGAATTGCACACAGTATTCCAGATGAGGTCTCACCATGGTTCTGTACAGTGGCATTATGACTTCAGATTTGCGGCTAACGAAGCTTCTTTTGATACATCCCATAAGTTGCCTTGCTTTGGATGAGGCCTTCTCTACTTGTTTGGCGGCCTTCATGTCTGCACTGATGATTATTCCCAAGTCTCTTTCTTCTGAAGTCCTAGCTAGTGTTTCTCCATTTAAGGTGTAAGGTTTGCATGGAGGCACCAAGAGCTCCTGTGTTAAGAAAGGGGAACTACAAGCCCCAGAAGGAGGTGAGATGTGATATTAGAGAGCCTATCAAAAGGGAAAGGGTTTTGCCAGGAATTGCTCAGCCCAGAGGGAAGGACCAAATGGAAAAATGATTCCACAGGAGGTTGATACATGGGACCTTAAAATCTAGAGGAATGGTACGGGTGTATTTGGAAAAGGCAGGATATAAGAAATGCCACAACCCTGGGAGGGGAGATTCTTCTGGTCCTGAGTAATGATAATGGGTTAAGCAGATACAGTGGTGCCTCACACAACGAACTTAATCCGTTCCAGGAGCAAGTTTGTTATGTGAAACGTTCGTTGTGTGAAACGCGTTTTCCCATAAGAATACATGTAAAACAAAATAATTCGTTCTGCAGCCCTGTTTTCCCATAAGAATACATGTAAAAGAAAATAATTCGTTCTGCAGCCCTACATTTCCCTCCCTCCACCTCACCTTATATGCAGAGTTTGCCAGCTTTCTTTTTCACCCAGCCGCACGCTTTCAAAAAGCTGTGCACGCGCAGCTGCTGAAGTTGATCAATGTTCTCTTCTCCTGCAACTTCCGGTTTCCGGTTGCGTCAGAGGAGAAGATTGCACAACAGAGCATGCGCGCATGTGCTGCTCTTTGAAAGTGTGTGGCTGGCCGAAAAAGAAAGCCGGAAAACTCGGCATCTAAGGTAAGGTGGAGGGAGATGATGGAACACTGCATTCAGACAGGAGGGTGCTGCTATTCCCGGCTTCGGCGAGAGTAGTTCCGCCCCCCCCCCCCGGGCCCCTCGGGCGACTTCGTTGTGTGAAACGAAGTTCGTTATAGGGAGCAAGACAAAAAGTTCGTTATGCGCAGCGTTCGCTGTACGAGGCGTCCGTTATGCGAGGCACCACTGTAGATAGTTAGAAAGTCAATTAAAGGGGAAGGGGAGGAGAACACCATGCTGGCTCTAGTATCCCCACCATTTATTCTCCCTTCTGAATTTGTGGGGAGTAGATATCCGCTTCTTTTATTCTGATTTAGTTCTGCTCAGTTCACATCCTCACATTCATTTGAGTCCACAAGCTTTATTCCCATTCATTAGATAATCTCTTAAAGGGGTCCTTTTACTAAAGTGTGCTAACAAATTTAGCATGTGCTAAATGATTTACGGCCTCTTTTACAAAGCCTCGCTAGCGGCTGCCACGCGGCAACAGCCCCAAAGCCCTTTAAATCTCTATGGGCTTTGGGGCCATTAGCGCAGCGCAGCCGCTAGTGCAGCTTTGTAAAAGAGGCCGTTAGTGCATGCTAAATGCTAAGGCACCCATAGAATATAACGAGCGCCTTAGCATTTAGTGCGTGCTAAATCGGTCAGCATGCCTTAGTAAAAAGGACCCCAAAATGCATAACATTTCACCCAGGTGTTTGAGTGCTGATCCCCCAGTGCACGATTTGCATATGGTTACCTTTCTTCTCTGCAAACTCAGCCTAGTAACTTTCATAAATTGGATACAATTATCTTGCACTCAGATAAGTGACAGGTAGAAAAGAAGATAAGAATTGCCATGCTGGGACATACTGGAGGTCCATCAAGCCCAGCATCCTGTTTCCAACAGTGGCCAATCTAGTTCCCAAGTACCAAAACAGATTTTATGCTGCTAGTCCTAGAAATAAGCAGTGGATTTCCCAAAGCCATCTCAATAATGGCCTATGGCCTTCTTTTTTTAGGAAATTATCCAACCCTTTTTTAAACCTTGCTAAACTAACTGATTTCATCACGTTCTCCAGCAACCCCTCTCAATGTATGGATTTAACACAGACAGAAAAAATGTTGTTTTTAAACCTACTGTTCACAAACACCTCTTTCCAAGCTCTGTCAGAATAAACCTACATGCATGGGGAGTTTCACATAGAAGTCATGGAGGTCAAATTCTGCAGATTACAAACAGTTAATCTTGATCTGCAATGCTCTTTTCCTTCATCTATGCATTTATTGTATTAAACAGCATGTCAAAAGTGGCACATTAAGCCTTGATCAAGGTTACATATAGAATAAATGAATGCTCTGATTTTATAAGACTACATCCCTTCAATGAATGTTGGACAAATCAAAGTTATGTAACATAACATAACCTAAAAAATCAATGTTTATACCACATAACTGATAAGTTCTGTACAGTTAACAAAATTAAGAAATCAAACAATTAAATAAAATGTATCAATGACCTAAAATTTAGGCCTAAAATTGCTTCCTAAAATATCCGTAAGACATAGAGCTCAATATCATAGGTTTTAAATCATTGTCCCAAGAAACTGCTTGAAAGGAGAAAAGACGTTGACTATGTTTTTTAAACTGGCAACCTCTGGCTGATGGATATGTAAAAAAAAAAAAGCATGACAACTTCGGGAACAATCTGACTTGGCAAAATAAAATAAATCTGTTAAAATAATCAGGTGCCAAACCAGTTAGGACTTTATAACAATGCAACTGAATTTAAATATGATACATGCCTTGACGGGCAACCAGTGTAGTTCACAAAAAAAGGGGTAACATGATGGAAATAGACCCCCCCCCCCCTCATGGCAAAAGCCTTTTAAATCTCTATGAGTTTCGGGGCTGTTACCGCAGCGGCATAATTTTTTTTGTGCGTTGTTTATTCCACCCTTTTTGCTCCCTGAAAACTGTACATTTAAAAAATATATTAATCATAGTATTTTGTTTTACATTTATGGGTATTTATTACAGTAGACCTGGCATGGGGAGAAAAATATTTCTTACGGCAAACAAAAGTTGAGTGACATGTTCAAGTTCCATAAAGTTATGCGTCATGATAATGGAGTGGAGAAATCAGTGGTTTTCCTACTTGCCCTAGCAGAGAGATAGAGAGATTGAGAGTGAGAGAAAGAGAGAGCCAGCAAATAGCTTGCATATTGTTCTATTCTGAACTTATCTATAAATCACAGAAACCTAAATGATTCTCTCTTGATTGTTGCACAACACTGTGGTGATGGAGTCTTTGTCTGCTAAAACTCCAGCTCATTAGTTGCACCGCCTCTCCTACTGCAGTCTGTCAAAACAGCATGAACGATTATTGATTAAAGGCTTACATCTCCCTTTATCAGGCTTAATTATCATTTTATGGCAGGGCATTGGATTGGAAGTCAGTGCTTCTGGTGCACACTCTAAAGACAGGCTGGGTCAACAAGTCTGGATAGCTGGTTTGTCGAAGAATAATGAGGGCTTCCAAGTGAGCAAATGATGTAGAGTACAGGGGCTTCCATTGCTCAATACACTCTCTGGTTAGTGGCAGTATGGCTGTGATTGCAGTGTTGGATAAAAAGAATTCTAAGGCTTTATTACAGTAGGTTAGCCTGTCAAACTAGACACACTTTCTTATCTTCTTGTAACTAATTTCTGTTTCACAGAACCGGAGGGCAATATTTTTTTAATGTAATATATTGATCACATACAAGCAGGTTCCTGCCGTTCATGAGCAATCCATAGTTTTGTAGCTGTATTATGAGGTGATAATTTATTCTTCAAATCTGAGCAATCACCATATTTACTAAAGTGTGTTAAGGCTTTACAATTGCTGTAAGATAACAGCCTAACTTGGGCCCATATTCACTAAGCAAACCGATCGTGTGCCGATCGGTTTGCAAGCCCTTTGCGACCAAATTTCCCTCCAACCCCATTCACTACAGCCTGTAGCGATCCTCCCATGCAAATTAGCAAAACCCCAAGCAAAATAGCCAAGCGAATGATTCACTAACAATTGCTTGGCTATTTTGAATCAGGTTTTACTATTAGCAAACTCGACTGCTGCAGACTTGTCGATGACTGAGTTACCATTAGGTCTGCAGGTTTTTTGACAGGCCTGCCTGCCTTTTTTATTCATTTTTTTCCATGGCACAGATATATTGCATGTGTTACACACGCAAAATATCTGCTCCATAAAAAAATTAATAAAAGACAGGCAGGCCTGTCAAACAATGTACCCCCACACACACAAACGCGTCCCTCCAAACAGGAGGGATGCCAACTTCCTCCTGCCATAAGCACTAAACCCCCCCCAAAAAAAAACCACATTGCCAATGCTGCTGCAGCACGGCCACCCCCTACCCCTGACCGACACGGCCCTCTCCCTTCCTCTCCGCAACTGGCATGGCATGATTCTCACCCCCCCCTTCCGGCACAGCCCTCCCAGCATGGGCCTCGCCCCCTCCCAGCACGGCCCACCCACTCCTAGCACCAAAAATTTGGGAGCAGGAGGGGTGTTCAGACCCTCCTGCTCCTAGGCCTTCTACCCCTCGGCCCACCCCTGATCGGCCCAGGCGGTCGGGCCCGGCCCACTCATTCCAGTACCTTTAAAATAGTTGAGAGAAGGAGGGGTGCCCGGTCTCTCATGCTCCATGGGAGACGGGTCCCTCAATCTTTGGGAGCAGGATCCTCCTGCTCCTAGGCCAATAGCAGCCTTAGGCCCTGCCCCAGCGCATCATCTGATGAACGCGGAGGGGCCTAAGGCACTGATTGGCTGAGGTGCCTCGGTCTCATCCCTGGGAGGAGTCTGGGAGAAGCCTTTTTCCTCTTGGGAAGTTGTGGCTCACTGGTAGAACTGCTGCCTCTGCACCCAGAGCTTGTGAAATCAAATCCCAGTGCTACTCCTTGTGACCCTGGGCAAGTCATTCAATCTTCCAGTACCTACTGCTTTGAATGCCAAAGCCACAAAAAGGTGGTATACAAGTCCCTTTCCCTCTTGTCTTGATAAATTGGCCACATACATAGCAAAATGCATCTGCTGGATGTTTGCACCTTAGTAAAAGGGCCCCTAGGTTTACTCAGCTTGGAATCAATCTGAATGTTCTGCAAAAAAAGATAAATTTCAAAATATCAGTATCCTTG
The DNA here is from genome assembly GCF_902459505.1 of Geotrypetes seraphini. NCBI lineage: Eukaryota > Metazoa > Chordata > Amphibia > Gymnophiona > Dermophiidae > Geotrypetes > Geotrypetes seraphini. Next base: position 60,266,897 of record NC_047088.1, read on the forward strand.
TCACAAAAGAAAAGTTTGGGAGGAATGATAACCATTTTCTATACTTTTGTGGCATAGGCAATTAAGAAAGTATACTTATTACAGTGGTACCTCGGTTTACGAGTGCACCAGTTTGCGAGTGTTTTGCAAGACGAGCAAAACATTTGCAAACTTGGTGCCTCGTAAACCGAGATGCCTCACTGTACGAGCGCCCCCCCCCCCCGCGATCCAGCATCCCCCCCAGTGATCCGGCATCCCCCCCCGCTCGCATTGCCCCCCTCCACCGTGATCCTACTTTTCCCCCCCCCCCCCCCGAGCAGTCAATGACACTTCCTTTACCCAACTTGGCACCAGTGCCGGTGCCCGAAGATCCTCCCTCTTCTGGCGCGGCCTGGGCTGGGCGGTGCATCGGAGATCCTCCTTCTTCTGGTCTTGGCTGGGTTGGACTGGCTTTGAGCATTTGCACATGCTCAAAGCCTTCTGGTCTCGCTCTCTCAGAAGGCTTTGAGCATGCGCAAATGCTCAAAGCCAGTCCAGCCCAGCCCAGCCCAGAAGAAGGAGGATCTCTGATGCACCGCCCAACCCAGGCCGCGCCAGAAGAGGGAGGATCTTCGGGCATCGGCACTGGTGCCAAGTCGGGTAAAGGAAGTGTCATTGACTGCTCGGGGGGGGGGGGGAAGTAGGATCGTGGTGGAGGGGGGCAACGCGAGCGGGGGGGATGCTGGATCACGGGGGGGGGGAGGTTTGGAACAGCGTTGGATTCCTCAAGGGGGGGGAGAATGGAGCAGTGCCAGTAGCCTCGGGTGGGGGGGAGGAGGTGGAACCAATCAAAGCAGTTTCCCTTACTTCCTATGGGGAAACTTGCTTTGATATATGAGTGTTTTGGTTTAAGAGCATGCTTCTGGAACGAATTATGCTCTTAAACCAAGGTACCACTAGGAACAAAATAAAAAAATAAAATAAAATGTTGTTATATAGTTTAATAATTGTTTGTTCTGAACACCCCCCCCCCCCTTTAACAAAGAGAAAAGTTATTTACCATATGTTAACTGCAATAACTGGCATTACCTGTGCTGTTATTTCCTGTTAAGGTGCAATTCCTGCCTACTCTGTATTTACACAGAACTTATTTGCTATTTGCTCATGCATCATGGTAGCTATCATCATATATTAATATTAACAGCTAATGCATCTTAGTAAATAAACAGTTCAGCATTATTCCTGTACATTATATTTTTTTGTTTTCATTTATCAAGCTGCATTTACCTCGCTGGCCCACGCTAAAAACCTCTAGCGCAGCTTCATAAGAGGGGGAGGCGGTAAATTAGAAACAATTTGGTAAGAATAATAGAAGATCCCAAAAATCTTTGTTGCGATGATTAAAAATACCTGACGTGTGCCACATTTTGCCCAAACATGTGCTGCATCAGGGGCAATTATTTAGTTGGTAGGGTACCAAAGTCACACACATTAGCAAATATACACTATTTCTCAGCACAACTAAGCTGCAGTAGAGGGTTTTTAATTCAGGCTGCGAGGTAAAGGCTCTGATGCTCATAGAATTTCTATGAACGTCAGAGCACTTACCTCACTGGCTCGCAATAGAAACCTGTACCGTGGATTTGTAAAGAAGACCTTAATAATCAAGCCACTGTAGAGCATTTTAGCATGGGCCAGTGAGGTAAATTCTATGATGCTCTTTTTTTTTTTTTTTTTTAGTTCAACAAGTTTTATTGAAGTTTTCCAGAACAGAACAACATAAAAAGAAGTAACATAAAAATGATCTGATGAGTACAAGCTTGCAGGAAAAGGATATACAATCAGTCAATTGGCATGTTACAAAGGTGTATAAACATGTTGTGCTACCAGGAGATATGAACATAATATAGACTGGTTCAATAATACTAATTGTCAATGTATTCTAATATCACAGCCTAGACCTTGTCAAAGGCTGAAAGCATATCCATTTTTTTCTATGAGCTTCAGAACATTTACCTCGCCGGCCTGCACTAAAATGCTCTGCTGTGGCTTGATAAAAGGAGGCCTTAATCTCTTATCATCATACTAAATCTGTGATAAATTGCAGCAAGACATAAAGCTATTTTCATGAATAAAGCACAAAATATGCAATGTGGTTTCTCAGAGATAAAAATTCATTTTGACAAACCTGGACATGTGTTTCGATAAGAGCAAGCTCTCTATGGCAGGAAATGTGTCAGGTAAGTAAACCTGGACCACCTCCTGAGCTTTATTGCAGTGCTGTGGCCTCTTACAAATTCTATGCAGTTGGGAGACTGAAGTCCATTTCTTCTTTAAAGGCCTCAAATTAATCTAGGTTTGGGCATAACCAAAACTGCAAATGTATAATTCACCATGTAGGTTAAAATAATTGGGTGCGTATGAGTTTCAAGTTCAAGTTTCAAGTTTATTATTTATTTGTTTAATCGCCTTTTCAATATTCAAGGCGATTTACACATTAATAAAATTACAAAATAAAAAATAATTTTTTAAAATAATTGAAAACTAACAAGACACAGACGATAACTGAACAAACTGGAAACAAAAGGAAGGTAGGGGAAGAAGTTACAATGTAATAGAGCAAAGTTAAAAATAATTCTCATATTGATTTTTTTTTCCAATTCTTTATTCATTTTTAAAAAATTTACAATAAGTGTAACAGCATTTATAACATTTTAAACTCAAATACAACACTTAATATTCTGTTAAAATCCATATCAGAATTTATCCCCCTCCCCCTAATCAATAACATTCTTTAAATTCAAGAAAGCCTACCATAAACCCCATTCCTATACACCTTATTTAATATTCAAATCAAAAAACCCTTCCCCCCCATCTTGGATGTGCATTTTTAAGGGGAAAAATAATATTCAATCATTACAATATTTTGTTAATGGCTCCCAAATCTCCTGAAATTTTCTAAAATTCCCCTGCTGTGTGGCTATTGTCCTTCCCATTTTATAAATGTGACATAAAGGGCTCCTTTTACAAAGGCACGTTAGTGGGGTTAAAGCACGTGACTTTTCATCGCACACTAACCCCTGCACTGGCCCAAAACTACCGCCTGCTCAAGAGGATGGGGTAGCAGCTAGCACGTCCAGCGGATTATTGCACGCTATTATGTGCGTTAAACCGCTAGCGCGCCTTTGTAAAAGGAGCCCAAAGAGTTCCACCAGAAACTGTAATTAAGTCTCTTCCAGTTTTTCCAATTGCTTGTAATCTGTTGTATGGCAATTCTTATATTGATTGATGACAAGTGTTAGTTCACTAACCCCATCTGTTACAAAGTCGCGTAAGTGGCTGCCACGCGGCAAATGCCCCAAAGCTATTTAAATCTCTATGTGCTTTGGGGCAATTACTGCAGCTTTGTAGAAGAGGGGGTAAGTTCAAAATGTACAGGTATAATTTTACAAAAAAAAAAATCACCTAACTCCAAACATCTTGTGATCTGAAAGTATTAGGGGAAAAAGCTGACAAAAAGTATAATTCCAATTTTCTCTACAGGTCAGAAGATCTGATTTTTTTGTATGTAATTGATTAATATGTAGTTAATGATGATATTATGTAGCCACTATGGGCTTGGTATTCAGTGCAATTTAGGTGGTCAGGAATGGCCCCCCAGCAGGCTAAATAGCACATAGTCGGCTATCCAGTGATATTCAATGAAAGATAGCCAGCTATCTCCTGCTGAATATTTATTTATTTATTTATTTAGCCCGTCCTCCCAAAGGAGCCCAGAACGAGTTACAAAGGTACATTCACAGTATAGAAGGACAAAATTATTGAAATAATATTTGGCTTAATGGATTGGCTGGTGACCAGCAATGTCATGTGACATAGCCAGTCACTTCAAATATTCAGCAGCTCGCCAGCTAACGTCAGCAGCCAGATAGAGCTGCCTAAAAAGCTGATCTATCTTTGGCTGTTAAGGCTTACTCTGGCTTTTACAAAGCTATGGTAGAGGTCTCAAATGCAGGCTAGCAAGGTAAATGCTTATAGAATCCCTATGAGCATTGGACCATTTACCTCGCCGGATTTGATAGAAATGTATACCGCAGCTTTATAAAAGGAGCCCTTAGCCAGCCAGCCACTGAATATTGACCCAGGCAGCTTTTTTTTTTTGGCTGATCAAAGATAGACCAGACATTCATGTCAGTCAAAAGATAATTTGGCTATTTTTAAAAATGTAAATTTCACTGCTCTCTATATACTATCTAACTCTTATTTTCCTTTCTTTAAATTTCTTGTAAACCGTGTTGAGCTCTATCTTTATAGAGAAGATGTGGCATATAACCATGGAGAGGCATAATAAATAAAACATCTAAGTCCTCTTTTGACCTAAGTCAGTAGACGCTGAAGTTGGCAGCAGGGAAATGTGCATTCTCAAGAAAAAGCTTCCAAATTTAGTTGTTTTTTTAGAATGGCCTACCTGCACGTTCAGCAATCTACTCGCCCAGACTGCCACTATGTCTATCCCTACACCACATTCCCGACCCAAAAATCAACCTAGTCCTAAATGCCCAAAGCCAGACCTTTTAGGATTCTGTAACCGACGTCTGTCAAAAAACAATGCCGGTTACAAATCCTGTAAATGCCACCCCCCCCCCCCCCACCGCAATATCGTGGCAGGAGAGATGCTTAATCTCTCCTGCCGCAATCGTGATCTCCTCTGACAAAAACCCGAACTGGCATGAGGGATCCCAAGCCCTCCTTCTAGAAGGTGAATCCCTGACCCCCTCCCCCCCAACAATACCAGCAGGAGGGATCCCAAGTCTTCCTGCCAAAGATGGTACCCCAAACCCCCACACCCCCACGAATATCAGCAGAAGGGATCCCAAGTCCTACTGCCAAAGATGCCCCCACAACCCCCCGCAAACCCCTGAACGTCCCTTCAAATGCCCCCCACTAACCCAATCCCCCTACTACCCTGGAACCCCCAACACTAACCTTTGTGGGATGCACTAGGGAGTGGCCTAGGGCCTGATTGGCCCAGGCACCTAAGGCCTGCCCATAGGAGGGACCTTAGGCAACTAGGCCAACTGGAATTGACCCAGTTGCCTGAGGCCCCTCCAATGGGAGGGGACTTAGGCACATGGGTGGGTTAGCCATGCCGATAGGAGGGGCCTCATGAACTGTGCTAATTCCGGCAGGGGGGTTATATGAATAATGCCACTGAAAATTGCTGCTACCTATATCTGTGTTTTTGAGCAGAGAATGAAACTTCTGTCAAGCCACCATCTCTATTCCTTTATTGACATGTAATTGTAACTTGCCTACATAACTCTACTGTATACAAAGAATCTGAGGTCAATTTTATTTCCATTTTAAAAATTGCTGTCTTCTTAGGCTATAACTATGTGTGGTATATAAATTAATAAATATGCAATAAAATTACAGTATAACTATTTTCCATTTTTAAGGTTTTATGCTTTACTTTAATTCTTAACCCCTAAGAGATGGAGAAAGTTATGTTTCTTAAAAGTGGCATCTCATTTTAATCTCAGTTCACTGAAATAGCTTGGCATATGCACTTACCATAATGTACATTTATATGTGACAGGTTATGTTTATCCCACATAAAAACTCAACAGAAGCTGGAAAGTCAGTGGCAAGCTGTAATGTTAACCCAGGGACAAACAATGAAGAATAAAGCATAGAAAATTGGTGAGAAAGGAATAAAAAAGACCAGGCATCTGTATGGAATTCAGAAAGTTGGAGAAACTGAGCTCCAAGCCTTGTTTTGGATTAGTCTAGAAAAGCAGAAACTAGAGGAAGATTAGGGTAAATCAGATAAAGCTTTTGGAGGAAGATATCAAAGCCACAATAAGGCTGACAAACGAAATAAGATAGGAAATAGGAGATACTTCCACAAAAAGAGGCACATAGCTCAAACTACCCAGGTTAATTTGGGGGACAAGCCAGGAGCATGGGTGCTCTGTTCTGATTACCAAAATTAACTGCAAAATCTTTGTGTTAGGATATTCCTAGCATTTTTCTATATAGATAATATATGTTAATTCCAAGGGCCTTTTAATAAAGATTAGTTCACACACAGAAAAAAAAATGTAGAACGTGTTAAAGTATGAATATTTTATGGTAATTTGTGTGCACTGATTGCATATTGTTTTTGTATTTTTTTCAAGAGGGGGCATTGTATGGGCAGGAAATGGGCATTCCAATATTTATTTATTTAAGCATTTATATACCACTTATAGTCTTAAGTGGATTACATTCAGGTACTCAAGCATTTTTTCCCTATCTGTCCTGGCAGGCTCACACTCAATCTAATGTACCTGGGGCAATGGGGAATTAAGTGACTTGCCCAGGGTCACAAGGAGCAGTGCAGGATTTGAACCCACATCCTCAGGGTGCTGCACTACACACAATATTATCCAGCTAGCATGTTCTGATTAGCATGCAATAATTGGATATTGCAAACTTATCTTGCAACTTAGCAACTCTTTCTAAATAGAAGGTGGTAAGTATTCCTAAGTTACCCCCCCCCCCCCTTTTTACTAAACCGTGATAGTGGTTATTAACGCAGGGAGCCACGCTGAATGTTCTGCACAGCAATTCTCCCTGCGCTAATAACTGCTATTGCAGTTTAGTAACAAGGGGGGGTTAACTTTTTGCAAGCTACACCAACTAATGGAAATATTTGTGTAGGACATGTGAAAACAATACTGGTGCCTTAAATATGGGCTTAATATGTGGGAAAGTCCTGCATTAAAACATGCTAAGCAAATTAGCCACTATATTAGCTGCATTTATTCATTATTTATTTGATTTTCTATACAGTTCTCCCAAGGGAGCTCCGAATGGTTGACATTAATTTGTTTAGGTACTTAATCATTTTCCCCTGTCTGTCCTGGAGGGCTCACAATCTATCTAATGTATCTGGGGCAATGGGGGGGGGGGATTGTGTGACTTGCTCAGGGTCACGAGGAACAGTGTGGATTTGAACCTACACCCGTAAGGTGCTGAGGCTGTGGCTTTAATCCAAACTTTCTTGAGCTGGGGCACACTAATGGTAGTGGCCGTGGCTTGAGGCACCTAGAAGTGGACGGACGTCGCCGTGATGACATCACGCATATGCGTGACATAATCATGTCGATGTCTGAGCGTGTGCCGAGGCCATCCAGTTGGGCCCTGAGACACCAGTAGGGGATGCCAGCAGGGAAGAGGGCCGGAGAGAAGGAGAGGCACTGGCGCCAGCTGATTGCCTACAGCAGTGTTTCTCAACTACCGTATTTTCACGCAAATAACACGCACCCGTATAAAACGCGCACACGTGTATAGCGCGCAGAAATCACGATGATAAGCACAAAAACTTTGGTATAACGCGCTCACGATTATACCGCGCATGCTGCCCGACTCTCCGTTCACCCCCCTGACTTCCGTGCACTGCCCCGCCTCTCCGTGCGCTGTCCCGACTCTCCGTTCACCCCCCCTGACTTCCGTGCACTGCCCCGCCTCTCCGTGCGCTGTCCCGACTCTCCGTTCACCCCCCCTGACTTCCGTGCACTGCCCCGCCTCTCCTTGCGCTGTCCCGACTCTCCGTTCACCCCCCCCTGACTTCCGTGCACTGCCCTGACTTTCCGTGCGCTGTCCCGACTCTCCGTTCACCCCCCCTGACTTCCGTGCACTGCCCCGCCTCTCCGTACGCTGTCCCGACTCTCCGTTCACCCCCCCTGACTTCCATGCACTGCCCTGACTTTCCGTGCGCTGTCCCGACTCTCCGTTCCCCCCCCTGACTTCCGTGCACTGCCCCGCCTCTCCGTGCGCTGTCCCGACTCTCCGTTCACCCCCCCCCGACGTCCGATTCATCCCCCCCCCCCGGCAGGACCATTCGCACCCCCACCCCGAAGGACCGCCGACTCCCCGACAATATCGGGCCAGGAGGGAGCCCAAACCCTCCTGGCCACGGCGACCCCCTACCCCCACCCCGCACTACATTACGGGCAGGAGGGATCCCAGGCCCTCCTGCCCTCGACGCAAACCCCCCTCCCCCCCAACGACCGCCCCCCCCAAGAACCTCCGACCGCCCCCCCAGCCGACCCGCGACCCCCCTGGCGACCCCCACGACGCCCCCACCCCCCTTCCCCGTACCTTTGGTAGTTGGGCCAGAAGGGAGCCCAAACCCTCCTGGCCACGGCGACCCCCTAACCCCACCCCGCACTACATTACGGGCAGGAGGGATCCCAGGCCCTCCTGCCCTCGACGCAAACCCCCCTCCCCCCCAGCCGACCCGCGACCCCCCTGGCCGACCCCCACGACCCCCCCACCCCCCTTCCCCGTACCTTTGGAAGTTGGCCGGACAGACGGGAGCCAAACCCGCCTGTCCGGCAGGCAGCCAACGAAGGAATGAGGCCGGATTGGCCCATCCGTCCTAAAGCTCCGCCTACTGGTGGGGCCTAAGGCGCGTGGGCCAATCAGAATAGGCCCTGGAGCCTTAGGTCCCACCTGGGGGCGTGGCCTGAGGCACATGGGCCCAACCCGACCATGTGCCTCAGGCCGCGCCCCCAGGTGGGACCTAAGGCTCCAGGGCCTATTCTGATTGGCCCACGCGCCTTAGGCCCCACCAGTAGGCGGAGCTTTAGGACGGATGGGCCAATCCGGCCTCATACCTTCGTTGGCTGCCTGCCGGACAGGCGGGTTTGGCTCCCGTCTGTCCGGCCAACTTCCAAAGGTACGGGGAAGGGGGGGGGGGGGGTCGTGGGGGTCGGCCAGGGGGGTCGCGGGTCGGCTGGGGGGGCGGTCGGAGGTTCTTGGGGGGGGGGCGGTCGTTGGGGGGGGGGGGGGTTTGCGTCGAGGGCAGGAGGGCCTGGGATCCCTCCTGCCCGTAATGTAGTGCGGGGTGGGGTTAGGGGGTCGCCGTGGCCAGGAGGGTTTGGGCTCCCTTCTGGCCCGATATTGTCGGGAAGTCGGCGGTCCTTCGGGGTGGGGGTGCGAGTGGTCCTGCCGGGGGGGGGATGTATCGGACGTCGGGGAGTCGGCCGGGCAAGAGGGCTTGGGCTCCCTCTTGCTCCGATCGTGGATGCGGGTGCGGGTGGGAGCGCGTGCGAGTGGTCGTTCGGGGTGGGGGTGCGAGTGGTCCTGCTGGGGGGGGTGGAATCGGGCGTCGGGCGGGGTGGGAACTATGTTTTAAAACTTTCGTATACCGCGCTCACGCATATAACGCGCGAGGGGTATGCGCGGTAGGTAAAAACGCGTATAACGCGCGCGTTATATGCGTGAAAATACGGTACTCCAAGCTAAGTACCCCCTAAGTCTAACAAATATCAACTGAGTACCCCAACCACAGAACCCCCCTAAGCCCACCCAAGCTCTGCCCCAGATCCCATCCCCTTTACTAATTGTAATACAATTTTTTTCCATTCATTTTTCATATATATACAATATACACAGCAGATATAAATTCTCAAAACTGACACATTTTGATCACTATATTGAAAATAAAATAATTTTACCTATTGGCGATTCTCTGCAGGCTGCTCTAATTAGCTTTAAAGGTGAGACCAGGGGGTGAGGCCAGGGGGGGAAAGCCGGAGGATGCTAGAGAGAAAGGGGAAGCATGCAGGCCTTTGGTGAATCGGGCAGTGCTGGCGCTGTACTGCGTAGGGAAGTCAGCTGGCAGGCGCCTCTCTTCCTCCTCAGTGTGCTATGGCACACTTGGAATCTCAGGAGGCACACTTGTGTGCCTTGGCACACAGTTTGAGTTACACTGCTTTAATCACTCTGCCACTTTGTCCCCCCTCCATGGCTGCCCATTCTTTAGCCATTCCCTACCCCATTCAGAATGGATGCCCCTAAATATATTTCTAATATGTTAACACCAGTATTGTTTAAAGTACTAGGTCAAAGTACTTAAGTAAAAGTAAAGGTAAATCCATGACTTAAATCTTAAGTAAAAAAAAAAAAAAAAGTATAATGAAAAACAAAAATCTACTCAAGTAAACATAAAAAAGTAAAGGGGTCTTTTTCTAAGGCGCGCTAGCTAATTTAGTGCACGCTAAATGCTAATGTGTCCATTATATTCTATGGATGCGTTAGCATTTAGCATGCGCTAAATCGGCTAGCTTAATTTAGTATAAGACCCTCTAAGTGCCTAAAATAATACTTTTTGAGCAAACTGTACATCAAGAATTGCTACTAGCCTTGGCTTCATCTCCATTTTAAAGTGACCCGATTCATCTAACCTGTTTAAACATAGGCAACTTCTCTGTCCTTATAGGTTATATTCACTGAACAGGAAAATTTAAGATGAAATGATCCACTGTTTGCATGGCAAGGTTTGTGATAGCAAAATCCTTTTCCCAGTTTTGCTGTTTCATTTGGTTTACTGAGGAATTGTCATTTACATCTCCTTTCCACGTTTTTCTTTTAACTGTAAGCATCAAATGTAAATAGGAAAAAGTACTAAAAATTAGCAAAAATATTACTTCAGTAAACGTAACAAATGTTATCCTCTTTGCAAGTAAAAGTACCAAAACTTTAAGAACAGTAATTAGCTACATTTACTTACCCCCTTTTATACGAAACTGCGATAGCAGTTTCTAGCGCAGTTCCTATGAGCATCTGGAGAAGTGCAGGCCATTCAGTGCAGCTCTCTGCGCTAGAAACTGCTATCACAGTTTCATAGAAGAGGGGGTTAGCTACTGTGGTTAATGCAGTGTGTACCCTAACACACATTGTGATCTCAGCAATTTTTGTTTCAGCTTTCTTCACAAGTGTTTGCTACTGTATAAACTCGAATATAAGCCTATCCGAGCAAAAGCCAAAGTAATGCTGTTCCCTCAAAAAGAAGGGGGGAGGGGGAAACTATAGAATATAGGTTGGGGGAGTTATATTCAAGTATAATTCTTCCTCTCATTTCCTCTCCTATTCTCTATCACTTTTCTCTTGCTCACCTGCTCTGGTGACCAGCACTTCTCTCGTGCTCCCTTCCCTCCCCTCCACTGTGGTGACCAGTACTTTACTCTCCCTTCCCTCCCTATTATGGTGACCGGCAACCAGATGTCTCCTTCTTCTGCCTGGGTGACTCAGCAGGTCTCTTTCTGAAAATCTTCCCCCTCACTGCTGACACAAAATACCTGTTAAAGTTCAGATCTTTGCTGGCAATGACCAGCATGACTGATGTGTTGCTCATGCTGGCCTTTACCCTAATACAGATCACTACAACAGTCCACCCCAGACTCAGCTGGAAGAGGAACTAAGTTGCACATATTGTAGCAACCGGGCCTTACAATGGAACAAACACCTGAACGTCTTGAAAACACCAAGTACCTCCCCACAGAGAATCAGTGCTAGGAAACCATAGTCAACTCATGCGAAGCAGGACTCAGCACTACCAAAAATGCATAGAACATGACCACGAAAATAAAGAAGTACTCAAAATTCAAATTTCCAAGCACACCTGCCCACACACACCTTTCCTCCCCTCTCCTGCCCAACAAAAATTATTTCCTGTTTCAGTTTTTCCAGCACATCAGCTGCTCCCACTTAGCTCCCAAAACACTCCCAGCAACTACAACAACAACTCCTCTTATCCAATCTCACCCTACTCCCTCCCCAAACACCCCATGCATACCCCTCCCCACTTGACTTATTTGCTATGGGCTCATCCAATGTTATCAGCCCCCAGATAAGTTTTTATATTTACTATTTTATTGTCTTATGCCTATTCCCTCCACCTTTTACTAAGCCACAGTAGAGGTTTCTACGTGGCCCAGAGCACTAAGGCCTGGATTCTGTAAACTGCATCCTGATTGTAGGCTGCTGTAGGCATCCTTCAGCTGTCTAACCAGCCAATCAGGACGCTTATATTGAAGGAACCTCTGGGAGCCTAGGGAGGCCTGCAAAACCGCCTAAGCACACCTAAGGCTAGGTATAGCCTTAGGCGACCCTAGGCGGCCATACGCATCTCCCTAGGCCAGAGGGAGACGTGTACAATGTAGGCCAGAAAAATCCCCTCCTACCCGAAGACTGCCCAACCCACATGTAGATTGTAGCAGGAGGGGGTCCATCTCCTCCTGCCTGAAGACCGCGCACACCCCCACATAGATCGTGGCAGGAGGGAGCCCATCCCCTCCTGCCCGAAGACCACCCACCCCTCACGAAGATCACCAGCAGGAGAGTGCCCAATCCCTCCTGCCGGACCTCCCCCCAAAAAATCCTCATCCTGAAGAACACCAGCAGGAGGGGGCTTAAACCCTCCTGCAAGCCCCCCTCCAACAAAACCCCCACCCCTCCCCAAAGATCATCAGCAGGAGGGGGCCCAGTCCCTCCTGCTGGACCCCCCAATGAACCCTCCTCCCTGACCTCCCCAATAAAACCCCCAACCTCCCTCCCCTGAACCACCTCTGGGCTCACCTTAAAAGTTGGCCATCTGGCCGTGTCTTCCCACTCACTCTCTACCACCCCCCAAAATGTTAATGAAACAGCACAAGCCAGCTTTATGACAGCTTCTGTTGTCATATTAGAGCAGTATGTAGGTTCCTGGAGTAGCCTAGTGGTTGGTGCGGTGGACTTTAGAGATGGGGACCCAGTCCCACATCCTACTCTAACTAGCACACTTGTGATAGAACATCTAAGTCTCCAAAACCCACCTAAAAACTACTGTACCTACACATAGGTAACACCTGCAGCCATAAGAGCTATTGTATACAATTGAGTATAATAGGCTTTAGATGGGTTTTGAAGTGCTCACCATGCAATATAAGGGGATTATTATGAGATGTATACCTGGGACTTTTTATGTGAAGTTCACTACAATTCCTCTCTAGGATGCCCCACTGTTCTGCTGGGATATCTGTCAGGTTAGTCTACTAAAAATGCTAACCCCCTCCTATATCCTGATGGCTTGTTTTGTGTGTTTTTCTTTTGGACATTTTTTTTTTCCCTAAAATGGTTCAAAGATACACACTATGAACAAACACATATAAGAAGTGGCCATTTTCGAAACCAAAAGGTAGATGTTTTCCTGTTTTGAAAATGATCATGTTCACTACTAGATTTTTGGATATTTCCACAAAACATCCAAACTTGCCCCTCCACATTAATCTAATCATTTTCTAGGATTGAATAGGAATGTGTTAGGTTTGAGAAGCTGAATATAGCACTGCTAACTTAACTTAGCTGGCAGTATCTACTGCATATATAATTTGTCGGCCAATGACTCTCCTGACAAAACATAAATAAATAAATAAAGCTGTAAAAATTGTGGCTTCAACCTCTTCTCCCTCTGGGTCATATTCACACCACTTTTCTCCACTAAAAGTATCAGTAGACCACTGAACAGACTTGTTCCTTCTCTTCCTCCATATCCACAAGAATATCAATTGGGCAAGTAACACCCTCCTCCCTTCCTTCCCATAACTGGAATTAGGACTTCATTGCTTATAGGTTAATCACTTTGATCAATAGCAAATTTTCATTCAAAGTGAAAATTGGGTTATTTTTTTCTGAAAGAGGATTGGTCCCTTTTCAAAGTGCAGTGATTAAGAGGTAGATATTCTGCATTCAGTGATCAGCTTTTTTAAAGCTACTTATAGCTTTGGGCTGAATTAATCCTATATATTTAATGCCGGGCCATGTGTGAACTCTGGCATTGGATATCCAGATATGTGTGGTCATGCAGAAGTTAACCAAGTACCAGTCAATATCCGGACCATTGCTCAGTTAGCTCAGCAAAAAAATGAGGACAGACGTTTTGAAATCTTAACTTTATCCACTTATTTACCCTAGTAGGAGACTGAATGTCAATGCCCCCAGAATGCCCCAGCTTTGTATACCGGGTCTTCAGCCACAAAAGAGCTCGACTCGGTTAATAGTAACTAAAAAAATACTAAAGAAAAGTAACAATCTATATATATAAAATCGGAGGTATGTATGTGTGTATGTATGTATGTATGTATATGTATGTGTGTGTGTGTGTATGTGCCGCGATCACGCAAAAACGGCTTGACCGATTTGAACGAAACTTGGTATGCAGATCCCTCACTACCTGGGATGATATGTTCTGGGGGTCTCGCAGCCCACCTGCACACGTGGGCGGAGCTACAAATATAAAATCAGATTTCACCCATTCATGTCAATGGAGAAAATGTAAAAAGCTGCCATTCTCACAGTAATTCAAAAACGGCTTGACCGATTTGAACAAAACTTGGTATGCATATCCCTCACTACCTGGGGTGATATGTTCTGCAGGTCTCGCGGCCCACCTGCACACGTGGGCGGAGCTACAAACATAAAATCAGATTTCACCCATTCATGTCAATGGAGAAAATGTAAAAAGCTGCCATTCTCACAGTAATTCAAAAACGGCTTGACCGATTTGAACGAAACTTGGTATGTAGATCCCTCACTACCTGGGGTGATATGTTCTGGGGGTCTCGCAGCCCACCTGCACATGTGGGCGGAGCTACAAACAGAAAATCGGATTTCACCCATTCATGTCAATGGAAATAATGTAAAAAGCTGACATTCTCACAGTAATTCAAAAACGACTTGACCGATTTGAACGTAACTTGGTATGCAGATCCCTCACTACCTGGGGTGATATGTTCTGGGGGTCTCGCTGCCCGCCTGCACACGTGGGCGGAGCTACAAACATAAAATCAGATTTCACCCATTCATGTCAATGTAAAAAATGTAAAAAGCTGCCATTCTCACAGTAATTCCAACTACCTGGGGTGATATGTTCTGGGGTCTCGCGGCCCACCTGCACACGTGGGCGGAGCTACAAACAGAAAATCAGATTTCACCCATTCATGTCAATGGAAAAAATGTAAAAAGCTGCCATTCTCACAGTAATTCATAAACGGCTTGACCGATTTTAACGAAACTTGGTATGCAGATCCCTCACTACCTGGGGTGATATGTTCTGGGGATCTCGCGGCCCACCTGCACACGTGGGCGGAGCTACAAACAGAAAATCAGATTTCTCCCATTTATGTCAATGGAAAGGATGTAAAAAGCTGCCATTCTCACCGTAATTCCAACTATAAAACACTTTCTATGACACTATAACCACTAGGGACATTGTTTCTATTCTACCACGGACACCATACATATAGAGTTTGTATGTTCTAACTGTGTTTGTAACTGTTTCCTTCATGCACCCCAGTTCATAATGTTATTACATTACATGAGTACTCACATATGCTGAACTAGGAACACAGGTTCCATTCTGAACCGGGAAACAACTGCATGGAGTTTCTTTTCAACCTGAGTTTCCACATATTGAGTTGTTTTAATCAATACTGGAATTTTTGGATGCCACTTATTCCAACAGATCTTCCTTTTCAGTTTAAGAGATTGCAAATTCCAGTGAGACTTGCATTCTCTATCACAATCAACAAATCACAGGGACAGACTATTACATACTGTGGAGTAGATTTAAGATCCCCCTGTTTTTCCCATGGACAACTCTATGTTGCTTGCTCAAGGGTGGGTTCACCCAAGAATTTATATGTTCTTGCTCCAGGAGGTGAAACTAAAATTGTTGTTTATAATCACGTTTTGCGTTAGTTGTATTGTATTCATTTTGTCAAATATTTCACATTATAATTTGAATATTGTACTTTTTATAAAGCTGTTAAAAAATAATTTCATTCACCACTATAAAGTATCTTTATTTGATTCCATTTACAGTGTTATTGCTATAATTAAATACCCGTGCAACGCCGGGGCATCAGCTAGTCAGAAAATATTAATATGACTGGTTTCCGAAGAGTTTGACAAATAATATAGTTTTTTAAAGATTTACGAAAAAGTTGAAAAGGATCAGGACCCCTTAAAATAAGAGGAAGTTTGTTCTATAGTTGAGAAAATTTGTAAACCAAGGATTGACTAAAATTCTTGACTCCTTTGGTTCCTTTCACTGAAGGAAGAGTTTGAATTGTTGAGTGCTTTATAGAGCAGTAGTTTTCAAACCTGTCCTAGGGAACCCCCAGATAATCAGATTTTTAGGATATTCACAATGAATATTGATGAGATAGATTTGCATTTACTGCCTCCACTGCATATATAGTTCTCTCATGCATATTCATTGCAGATATCCGGAAAACCCAAATGGATGAAAATCTCTCAGGAGTCCTGTGGTAACAGTCAAATGTGCACATGCTAACTGTGTGCTAAAACTAAATTTTTTAAGTGGGCATGTCAAGATGGAGGGGGGGGGGGGTCAAGAGTGGCATGTGAGCCCTTAGGGCCAGATTCTACAAATGGTGCCTAACTCAGAAGGCACCTAATGTGTCATCTACCACACGTCAATCAAAATTAGGCACCATTTGTGAAAATAAGCCTAGCATTGAGTAAATCGACTTATTGTAAATGCCAGTAAGTATCATAATGTTAGATGCTGGTATATTAAGCCAGGGTTTTCTTGGCCTAATATATCAGCACATAACATAGTCACCTAACTCAATCCATGCCCAAACTCTGCCCTAGCCATGCTACTTTCTGTATAGGTGCCGGTAGGGCCCCACCTGTGCCTTAGGCCCCACCTGTGGGCGGGGTTTCAGATGCCTGGGCCAATCCGGCCCCATTCTGGAGCTGGCTGGCCTGCCGTATGGGCGGGCTTGGCACCCGTCCATCTGGCCAACGTTGAAGGTACGGGGAAGGGGGGGGGGGGGTGGGGAGGGTCGTGGGGTTGGCCGGGGGGATCGCGGGTCGGCGGGGGGGCGATCGGGGGTTCATGGGGGCAGTCGTTGGGGGAGTTGTGTTGTGTTGAGGGCAGGAGGGCCTG
The DNA here is from genome assembly GCF_902459505.1 of Geotrypetes seraphini. Taxonomy (NCBI): domain Eukaryota; kingdom Metazoa; phylum Chordata; class Amphibia; order Gymnophiona; family Dermophiidae; genus Geotrypetes; species Geotrypetes seraphini. Next base: position 60,283,644 of record NC_047088.1, read on the forward strand.
GGATCCCTCCTGCCTGTATTGGGCTCCCCTGCTGGCCAGATTGAGTCGGGGGGGGGGGGGGGGTCACCGGGGCCAGGAAGGCTTGGGCTCCCTCCTGGCCCGATCGTACTTGGTGGGGGGGGGGGAGGTGGCACAATTGCTGATACATGGAATGCATCTGGTCTGGGCTTCCACAATGGTATTTTTAAATAACATCTAAGCCTGGTTTTCAGTCCTAACCTTTGCAACTTATCTTTTTAGTTTCTTTTTAACCATTTTCCTCATTTTATCATAGTCACCCTTTCGAAAATTAAATGCCCCAACAATAGATTTCTTTTGTGACATTACTCTCGGTATCAGCTCAAATTTGATCACGTTATGATCACTGTTTCCCAGCGGACCCAACACAGCTAACTCTTGCATTCCACTAAGGACCAAATCCAAAATAGCATCCCCTCTTTTCGGTTCCCAGACCAGTTGCTACCAAGCCCTACCTTGTTAGTGCCACAGTGGTCTGGTGTCAATCATGGTGGAACTGGGACTTAACTGTTTCTTGGCAATTTTCAGTTTGTTATGTTTCTTTATAAAATAATAGGCATATAGGAGTACCCTAATGGTTAGATCCTTACATTGACAACTAGAGAAGCCCAGCTGAAATCCCATTGCTGCTGCTTGTAATCTTGTAGAAGTCACTTAACCTTCCATTGTTTCAGGTACAAAATTAGATTGTAGGCCTCCCAGAGACAGTGAAATACCTAGTATACAAGAATGTAATTCAACTTGAGCTACCACTGAAGAAGGCAATGATTTCTGTTCACTTATATCCTGAGCAAGATTAGATCCAGCCACCAGAAGGTCAAGCCTTGGCAAACTTATGACAATTTATAAAGCCATCCATCTTCCTTAAATTTCTTTGTAAAACAATATTTAAAAAATGGGATTTCATAAAAGTTTTTATAATAATAATCAGCCAACCAATTTGAATTATACAGTGTGGTACAAAATGCAGCTATTTTAATATTTCAGAAATTATATAAATTGATGTTCTTGATTCTAATGTAGTATCACCTGCTGATAGAGATTGGTATTTAATGATGAGCTTAGATGTAGCAATGAAATACATCACCTTTTACTGTTCATTATAACAAGACTTACTGACTCTCACCTCTTATTATTATTAGTAAAACCATTAGTATCATTGTAATATAACTTGATATGCAACTTAACTAGAGTTTATTATTAGAAGAATGTAAGATTTTTTTTTGAACAACCCTGACAAAGATGAAATGCTGTACAATATTAAGTTAAATCATGCGTTATAGTCTAAATGCTATTTTATTAATCTGGCAACAAAAGATATTCCAATTGAAAATGACATAGCATTTTACCCTTTATTATGGGTATTTAAGAACAGATGTATGAACATTTTGAGGCCTATGCAATAAATTTTAGCACACACATTAAGGCCCTCATGTATATGAATGAAAGAGAAAGCTATGCTGGAAGGTTTTATTGTGTACATTAAAAGGGCCCTCTACCGTGCTATTTACTGAGGACTTGCTAACTGAATGCCATTTAATACCTGTTAGGATCTGATGTTAACTCCCTAACATGACCTATTATTTACCGAGAGGAAACTAGTTTGATCTAGAGATAAAGCTATTGATTCAAATAAAAGTGCAAAATATGTTTTGCTTTCCATATGAAATGACGTAAAACCAAGTATGATTTAATTCTTTCAGTTTATTTTTCTTTCACTGAAACCTAAGGATGACATTCTTCCAACAATTTCTGATCTTTTTCTTTATTCCCTGCAAATGTCCCCCCCCCTAGTAAGAGCACCAACATGAACAAAGATGAATTTACAAATTAAAATCAGTACCCCAGGGTCTGAATGTAGCCATCAAATGGAAGGCATTCTTATGATAAGACGGTGCAGGAGTCCAGATCTGGGGCATCTGAGAAGTTGTGGGGTTTTTCTGTTTCTGGTTTCTTATTGTGTTTCTGTAATGTGATTAATTGAAAAATAAATAAATAAATACATTTGATGTGTTTGTAATGCTGGAATGCTTTTCTGCTAGACAAGTGCTTTTTGACCATTTTTCCAATCCGTAGTGGAATTCCCGATGTCATCATGTCTTTGACGTCAGTGAGGAAAATTTTTAGCGCTTTGTTTTGACTTCTCAGTAGATGTGTGATTTTAGCCAGTGAACAATGAAGAAGGCAAGTTTGGGTTCTCTCCCCTGATGCAACGGGGGAACCTGTGAAACAGGAGCCCCGTCGAGAGTTTATGAGCAGCTATAATTGTTGGGTGGTAGCGTAATTTGTCTGGATAAAGACTACGGTTATTTGTTTCAGAACTTTTGATGATGTCTTCAGAAAGATATTTAGCTTGTATTTAACTTTTTACCCTTTGCATGCATTAATCTTTTTGAGATAGAAACAAACTACTGGAACTGTATACCTTTAACTGTGTGGTTAAAAAATTGGGTATGTTTCTAGATTTTGGGTGGTAATGTTTTCAATGTGTTTGGTTAAAAATTGCTTCTGTGCAAGTTTATTCTAAGTTGTACTTATGTGCATGTTTAATGTAAGCTGTGTATTTGTTAGTAATCAGGAATGTCATATACTCAAGTGGTAGGTGGAGTTTTTCAGCCGATGATTGAAGGTGAGCTAACCTACTGTAAGTTCTCCTATTAGGGTGTGTTCTTTAAACCTGAGGCTTGACAGTGATTGGTGTGTGTGTTTTGATGTAGTGGATTTACATATATCCAATCTCCTCTGTGTAAAGTGCAGTACTAATGTAAGGGGTTGAGTAGCACCATTATGAACGTTATATTCTATATTTATAGAACATTATAAACATTATATTCTATATTTAGTGCATGCTAATCTTTAGCATGCACTAAATCGATTAGTGTGCACTAAATCGGTTAGCGTGCCTTAGTAAAAGGACCCCATTATTATTTAACCCCCATTATTATCTAGGGCATGCTTTTCGGCTAGAAAAAGGTGTTATGCCTTTAAAATACCTCTGTTAAGTTTCTTACTCCCTCCTTTACAAAGCCACGCTAGCATTTTTAGCGCAAGCTGCCACGGTAAAGCTCCAACGCTCATAGAATTTCTATAAGTGTCTGAGCTGTTAGCGCCGCAGCCGGCGCTAAAAACGCTACCAAGGCTTTGTAAAGGAGGGGGTTAATTAGAAAGAAATATGCATACTTATGTGTACTTTTCATTAGGATCTCAACAAAATTTTGTACATAATGCATCACATTTTTCTCTCTCGCTTAATATCTATTCTACAGTATATATGGCATGCTGTCTGGTTGAAAAGCAGAAGAAAGCATTTGGAAACTGTTCTTCTGCTAGCGTACTTCAAAGTATGTGTGACTGCCCCTGTTTTGTATGGCATATGAAATGAAATAAATTCCCTGACATTTCCGTCTAACTGCCTGACTTTTACATAGTCCGAGTTCATTTTGAACTGTGCTACTGATCAGATGACAAAGGTTATACAGCACATACAAAATGTTATGCAGGAAATATAGAAAAGCTAGTTTTAGTATTAAACTGCACAAACTCATATCTAAAGCAGCAAATAAACAGATTGTCTGTCCAAAATAGTGAAAAGCTTGAAGTGGCAACTTTAACATGAATATACATTATAGATAAAATGCCCTTCGCAATGTTGTCATATTGGACAGCTTAACTGGCTCAAAATGAAAAAAAAACAACAATTAAAACTCTATTTTTTTTAAAAAAAAAGAAGAACCTAAGGAGGCCTCCAGAAAAGGCTGCTGTTATCTCGCCTATGCCTAATGCCACAATAGGCTTGGTTAGCACCGGAAGTGACGTTAGGCATTGCAAGGTGTCTCTGTAGACTTGATTCTCATGAAAGGTAGGCACCAGAGATGTAGGCCTTCATTTCAGCACCTAAATTTCATGTATCCACAATTTTATAAATGGTGCTATTGCTTTCAATTATCAACACTGATTAAGCCAATTTAAAAAACTCTCTTCCCCCCCCCCCCCTTTATGAACATAAGAATTGCCGCTGTTGGGTCCGACACGGCGGCCCTCTGGTCAAAGACCAGCGCCCTAACTGAGACTAGCCCTACCTGCGTATGTTCCAGTTCAGCAGGAACTTGTCTAGCTTTGTCTTGAATCCCTGGAGGGTGTGTTCCCCTATGAAAAGACTCCGGAAGAGTGGTTCCAGTTTTCTACCACTCTCTGGGTAAAGAAGAACTGCCTTAAGTTCGTATGGAATCGATCCCCTTTCAATTTTAGAGAGTGCCCTCTCGTTCGCCCTACCTTGGAGAGGGTGAACAACCTGTCCTTATCTACTGTCTATTCCCTTCAGTACCTTGAATGTTTTGATCATGTCCCCTCTCAATCTCCTCTGTTTGAGGGCAAAGAGGCCCAGTTTCTCTAATCTTTCATTGTACGGCAACTCCTCCAGCCCCTTAACCATCTTAGTCGCTCTTCTCTGGACCCTTTCGAGTACTACCGTGTCCTTCTTCATGGACGGCGACCAGTGCTGAAAGCAGTACTCCAGGTGAGGGTACTGTGGCATGATAACCTTCTCCGATCTGTTCATGATCCCCTTCTTTATCATTCCAAGCATTCTGTTTGCCCTTTTCGCCGCGGCTGCACATTGCGCGGACGGCTTCATCAACGCAGGAATTATATGAGCATCAGAGCTAATACCACTATGGACGTCAATAAAAAAGCCTAACACAGCTTCGTAAAAGAGGGAGGGGGGAGGTAAGTTAGGCACACCGATCTAATTGTAGGCATCTTTTTTCTGAACCAGGGCCTTAGTGCTCTGCATTGGCATGCCAATATTTTATCTCTAAGTTCTAGAATTACTCCCTTATTTTACTATAAATTGCTTATAGAGTATATTTTGGATCAAGATTTTTATTTATTACAAATGTTCTTTAAAATAAAAAGGAAAAAAAAGCAAGCTAGCCCCCCCCCCCATGTGGTCAAGTTTATGATGAAATGCTGAGGATAATGAGATTAAACCAGTATTTTGTTAAACATATATATCCCATTCTTATTATCCCCCCCTATTTTACAAAACCACAAAAGTGTTTTTTAGTGCCAGCTGGTGTACTGAATGCTGTGTACTGCTCCAGTGCTCATAGGAACTCTATGAGTGTCGGAGCAACACACAGCATTCAGTGTACCAGCCAGCGCTAAAAATACATTTTTGTAGTTTTGTAAAAGGGGGTATATATTATAGAATTACTGTTATTCTTCTCCTCCACTGCCAATTCCAGATTTTGTTCCTTTCATCTAGCTGCCCCCTATGCCTGGAAAAAAATTACCTGAGTTTGTGCGTCAAGCCCCTTCCCTTCCCTTGTTCAAAAGCAGACTGAAAACCCACCTTTTTGATATACCTTTCAATCCTTAACCCTATTCCTCTACCCTCCAACCCAGCCCGTTGATTAACCATTTCCCTTAACTGTATCTATGACATCCTGCTTGTCTGTCATGCCTGTTTAGATTGTAAACTCTTTTGAGCAGGGACTATTTTCTTATTCTTTCTAACTTTGTGCAGTCCTGCATGTGTCTGGTAGTGCTATAAAAGTAGTAGTATGATTTATGCTCACTTTAAAGCTATATTTAAAAACAAAAAAAGAAAAGTTCTAACAGTAATTTGTAAATTATAAGGACACAAAGCAAATGCGTGTTGTTGTTTTGTTTTTGTTTTTTTAAATAGATAAATATAGGCTTACACAGATAAAATGGGGTTTCAGCACTGTCCCTATGAACATTACTAAAATTAAGCAAGAAGGATGACAACAGAGTTGTTTTAGCTCAGTTAAAATATGAAGTGCTGTGAGTAGGTTGGACAGACATAGGGAAATAGACATAACCATAGGCAGCAAAACACTTTTTTAATTGGGAGGGAGGCAAAAGCTCCACCCCAGACCCCACCCAAGCTCTGCCTCAGACTCCGCCTCCATAATAGTACTAATTGTAATACCACTTTTTTCAATTCATTTTCATATATACACACAATATAATCTTACTTTAAACTACGCAAAGCATACTGTATGTTTCTCAACATTCATTCCTACCAGAACACCTGGGCTTGGTCACACATGCAGAACACAAATAACCCCTATGCAAATGCAGGACCACAAACTAAAAGTACTAATATATACAAACAAAACCCTAAGATGCAAGACTCTGCATGCAGTACAACCCTCAGAGAAATAGAAACAAAAGCATTTCTTCGTGAACAGTGCAAAATATAGACAGCAGATGTAATTTCTCAAAACTGACACAATTCAATCACTAAATTGAAAATAAAATAATTTCCCCTACCTTTGTTGCCTGGTGATTTGGATTTTCAAACCATCTTTCCCAATCTCTGTCTGTATTTTCTTCTGTCTGTGCTCTTAACTGTATATCCAGGGCACCTTATCCATTTGCTGTTTTTCCCTCCTTCACTTTCTGCCATACATCCATCTTTATCATTAACTTTTAACATTCAACTTTCATCCATTTTTCTGCTTTCTTTTCAAAATCTACTTTTCCATGCCTTCCCTTCCATCTATCCATGTGTACCATCCCCTCCCTCTTTCTTCTCCCCTATTCCCATCTATCCATAAGGAGCATTTCTTCTTATTTCTTCCCTGTCACACCCATTGCTGTGCACCATCTCCTCCCTCTGTCTCCCCTTCCCTCCATCCCTATGCACCTTCTCATCCCTCTCCCATGGTCAGACATCTCTGTCTTCCCCCTTCCCTCCTCATATGGTCTGGCATCTTTCTCCTCTCCTTCCCATAGCCTGGAATCTCTCTCCTTCCCTCCCTCTTCCTGAGGTCTAACATATCTCTCCTCTCCTTTCTGTCATCTGGCATCTCTTTCCCCTCCTTCCCTTCTGTGGTCTAGCATCACTCTCTCTCTCTCCATCCCATTCCAGTGGTCTGACATCTCTTCCTTCTTTGGGTCATCTCTCCTCACTCCCAGTGTAACATTACTCCCTCCCTCCTCTCCACCACTATCATGTCCAACAATTCTCCCTCTTTCTTCCTTTCCCCATATACATCATTTCTCTTTCCCTCTCATACCACACACCTATGTCCAACAGTTCTCCATTCCTTTTCCCTTCCCCACAGGCAGCATTTCTTTATCTCCCTTCCCACTATTCCATCTGTGCAGCATCTCTCTTGTTCTCCTTTCCTAACCCCCAGCCTGTGCATTTGTCCTTCCCAACCCTTTCCCAGTACATTCAGTATCTGTCTTTCCCAAACCCCTGAGCATCTGTTCTCCCTGCCTTCCCAACTCCCAACTCCCTGCACATAGCCTCTCCCTACCAGGCTCTGCACTGAGCCCCCTTCCTTCCCACCCCCTCCCCTGTCAAACTTTGCACCCAGCCTCTCTCCATGAGTTTCTGCATCCAGCACCCTCCCTCCCTGTCAGGTTCTGCACCCAGCCCCCTTCTCTCCCTCCCCTGCCAGGCTCTGTACCCAGCCCCCTTCATTCCCTCCCCTATCAGACTGCACCCAGCCCCTCACCCTGTCAGGTTCTGCATCCAGCCTCTTCCCTCCCCCTCACTTGCTCACTCACTCTGAACTCTGCCCCGTCCTCTGGCCTGGAGGTCTATAGGTGCAGCAGGCAGGAGCAAGCTTTCCAGCTCATATCCCACTGCTAACTCGGCCAGTCATGGCTGGTTTCTTCTGCTTCTGAGTGGCAATGAGCGGGAGTGCACTTTGATGCTCTTGCTCGGCACTCAGTGGTTTCTTTGACTAGTTCCCATGAATTCTTACGAATCATGAAAATTCACGGAAGCCAGTCAAAGAAGTAGCTGAGCGCTGAGCAAGAGTGTCAAAGCACGCTCCCGCTCATTGCCGCTCAGCGGCAGAAGAAATCAGCTGCGACCGTCCAGGTTAGCAGTGGGACAGGAGCTGGAAAGCTCGCTCCACCCGCTGCACTTCTGGACCACCAGGGATGATGAAAGTGGCAATTTTTGTGGAGGCTACGGCCCCTATGGTCCCCCTGTTCCAATGCCTATGGACATAACTATACCCTTGTGGGCAAATTCTATAAATGGTGTCCCGATTGTAGGTGGCGGTAGGGAAATACTTTTAAAACCAATAGGAGAAAATATTTTTTCACTCAGAGAATAGGTAAACTCTGGAATGCATTGCCAGAGGTTGTGTAAGAGTGATAGCGAAGCTGGTATTAAGAAAGGTTTGGACAATTTCCTGGAGGAAAAGTCCATAGTCTGCTATTGAGAAAGACATAGGGGAAGCCACTGATTGCCCTGGTATAGTAGCATGGAATATTGCTACTCTCTGGGTTTTTCCTAGGTACTAGTGACCTGGATTGGCCTCCATGAGGATGGGCTACTGGGCTTTATGGACCATTGGTCTGACTCAGTAAGGCTATTCTTATGTTCTTAATTTCTTACCATTAGTGTTAGGGGCATATAGGTTACAAAGGACCAGTTCAGATCCATTAATTTTAACCCAAGCTATCAGAAAATGACCTGAAGAGTTTATAAAGGTGTGTAGTTTTTCCACAGACAATCCTTTATGAAATAAGATAATGACCCCAGCCTTTCTAGAGAGGGCAGGGGAGTCTATGTTATCACCAGGAATATATATTACTGTCTTTGTGTGCATCTAAATGGGTTTCCTGCAGCATAGATATTGAGGCTTTGTGGCGATGTAGGCACTGGAGGATATCCCATCCACATTCCAAGAAAACACCCTAAGAGACATGGACCCTACAAGCTAGGCATTACAATAGAGTATTCAAACAAGGGTATAATATATATAAAGTGAGGACCTTCCTAGTCTCTAATCCTCACCATGTCTCAAGGGGGACAAAATAAAAAAAATACTGGTCCAATACTGCATTGTTAACTCTTTTTTCTCAGGTCATTTCCAAATACTAAACCCCAGAATCCCCAACCTGTCAAACTTCCCCACCCCCTTCCTGAACCTCTGCTTAGTGCCAGACTCCTGGCTGAGGTGACCCTACTGTATGTTCCCCTCATCCTCCCTCCAAACCCCAGAGAAGAAGAATCAAAACTATGTAAGACAATTTAGAAGAGGTAAAACCAGCCAAACTGAATAAGTATGAAAGAAAACAAAGAAAAACACAAACTCCACCCTCATGAACCAACAAGGCCTGAGACACATGGTCGGGTTTGGCCTCAGGCCGCGCCCCCAGGTGGGACCTAAGGCTCCAGGGCCTATTCTGATTGGCCCACGCGCCTTAGGCCCCACCAGTAGGCGGAGCTTTAGGACGGATGGGCCAATCCGGCCTCATTCCTTCGTTGGCTGCCTGCCGGACAGGCGGGTTTGGCTCCCGTCTGTCCGGCCAACTTCCAAAGGTACGGGGAAGGGGGGTGGGGGGGTCGTGGGGGTCGGCCAGGGGGGTCGCGGGTTGGCTGGGGGGGAGGGGGGTTTGCGTCGAGGGCAGGAGGGCCTGGGATCCCTCCTGCCCGTAATGTAGTGCGGGGTGGGGTTAGGGGGTCGCCGTGGCCAGGAGGGTTTGGGCTCCCTTCTGGCCCAACTACACAAAGGTACGGGGAAGGCGGGTGGGGGTGTCGTGGGGGTCGGCCAGGGGGGTCGCGGGTCGGCTGGGGGACGGGCGGAGGTTCTTGGGGGGGGGCGGTCGTTGGGGGGAGGGGGTTTGCGTCGAGGGCAGGAGGGCCTGGGATCCCTCCTGCCCGTAATGTAGTGCGGGGTGGGGTTAGGGGGTCGCCGTGGCCAGGAGGGTTTGGGCTCCCTCCTGGCCCGATATTGTTGGGGAGTCGGCGGTCCTTCGGGGTGAGGGTGCGAGTGGTCCTGCCGGGGGGGGGGGATGTATCGGACGTCGGGGGGGGCATCAGGCTTTCAGGATGGGGACAGACCTTCAAGGGGGGACAGGACTTCAAGGGAGGACAGTGCACGGAAAGTCAGGGGGGGTGAACGGAGAGTCGGGACAGCGCACGGAAAGTCAGGGCAGTGCACGGAAGTCAGGGGGGGTGAACGGAGAGTCGGGACAGCGCACGGAAAGTCAGGGCGGGCGAAAGGAGAGTCGGGCAGCATGCGCGTTATATGCCTGAGCGCGGTATAGAAAAGTTTTTGTACATATCATCGTGATTTCTGCGCGCTATACCCCTGTGCGCGTTTTACAATGGTGCGCGTTATATCCGCGAAAATACGGTAATCTGTGCTGGAAAAATATGTGATTCAGTAGAAGACTGTCTTTGTTACTGTAAAAAAACCCAGAATCTTTAGATTTCATGAATTAAGAGTCATGTCAGATTGGAAAACATGTTTTGCCTTGAAGAAAAGAATATATCAACTCATATTTGTCAACTGACTGTACTCATAGGACAACACTCAAAGGACAAGATACAGCTCTTCAGTGAAAGCATAGGAAAGATAAGGGAGTACAAGGTATGTTTTGTACAGTGATTACATGAGAGAGAGAAAGAGAGCACAGACTTCTACACATACTTCACCACCTGAAGAAAGCCAAAACAAATATAATTTCATTTTATGATATCCTTAAATAGCTGGCTTATCCAGCTATTCAAAATGGCATAGTAAAACCATATTTTAATTTATTTGACTTATCACAACAATATTAACTAATTAGGGGGGTTCTTTTAGTAAATCATTTGAAGCATGTACCCCCTCACTATATAAACGGTGTGCATATTTCTGCAAGCAAAATTGCATGCTATCCTGAGATGCACGTATAACTAATTTAGCTAATGGTGCCATTTTTAGGAGGTTTTTATAACCGATGATAGCTCCTGAAAGAAGCATAAGGCAAAAATAAATTTTGTAACTTATAGTTGGAACACTCCCTCCTGCCTATACCCCACTGAACACATGACCCCCCCATCCCCCCAAAGCCCACCCAGACCCTTCCCAAGACCTTTATAAGCAAAGCCAGCCGGAGGCCAGAGGGATGCTTAATCCCTCTGGCTGGCAGACTCACCTCTTCAGAATGGCAGGCCTTCTCCTTCTCAGTTCATCCTAGGATGCTCTGGGGAAGGGCCTAAGGCCCTGATTGGCCCAGGAACCTAAGGCCCTTCCCATAGGAGGGGCTTTAGGCACCTGAGCCAACTGGAGTCTTAGGCCTCCTTAGTAATGCATCTCATGGGAGTGGCCTTATGGATCTGGAAAATAGGAGTCTTAGGCCATTCCTAGTGCATCCTAGAATATACTAGGAAGTAGGTCTGATTCTGGTTGGTCCAGGTGCCTAAAGCTCTTCCTGTGGGAGGGGCATGGGAAGGTCAAGGGCATTCATATAAATTGTGCACAATGACATAGGATATAGCAGATCTATACCTAATAAGCACAAGAATTTATACCAGGTTTCAGTTGGTGTAAATCTACATGCCCAAAAATGGATATGGATCCTGTGCTAAGCGCTACTCTATAAATGGTGTCCAAATTGGGGGGGAGGGGAGATTACCTTGAAACAACCTATATTGGCAAGACATGGATTTGTGTCAGCTGAACTAACCCCCTGATATGAATGCAAATAAGTGCTTTGGTTTTATAAATTATATCACATCTGAAAAGTTAATAATACTAAAGTAAAATAAATATAGGATGAGATTTTTGGGCCAAAAAATGGCTCAAAATAGGGGCCTCGTCCTATATTCGGGTCATCACCCAACCCCCTCCCAGACTTCATGCAGGCTTCTGGTAGGCTGGGACAGGAGGGATCCCTATCATCTTCCGTCCCAGCCACCTAACAATTTTTTTAACTTCTCCCCCCATCAAAGCAAAGCTTGGAGAAGAGATGGCTCAGGAGAGATATGATAGAGGTCTATAAAATACTGAGTGGAGTAGAAAGGGTAGATATGAATTGCTTGTTTACTGTTTCCAAAAATAGTAGAACTAGGGGGCATACAATGAATCTACATAGTAGTATATTTAAAACAAACCAGAAAAACAATTTCTTTACTCAGTGTGTAATTAAATTCTGGAATTAGTTGCTGGAGAATGTGGGAAAAATCAGTTAGCATAGCAAAGTTTAAAAAAAAAATGTGGCTAATTTCCTAAAAGAGAAGTCCATAAGTCATTATTGAGATGGCTTGGGAAAATTCACTGCTTATTCCTAGGATATTTAGCATCAAATCTGTTTTACTCCTTGGGATCTTGCCAGGTATCTGTGACCTGGATTAACTACTGTTGGAAACAGGATACTAGGCTTGATGGACCTTCAGTATGACAATTCATATATTCTTATGATAGTCATTTCCTATACTTTTGGTGGCATAGGCAATTAAGAAAGAACACTTATTACCCAGGAACAAAACCAATTGTTAGTGTTTTCCATTTTCTGAATTAATGTTCATGCACTAATTTTAGCATTAGTGTCTAGGCATTAAAAAAAAGATTAGTGCTGGAGCTCTTACTGCCTCCTATTTTGTAGGCTGTAAGGCCTTATGTACTAAGCAGGTGTCCTCAGCACAGAAACACCCATTCTTTGCCCCCATTCATACCTCCTTGGCAAATAATAATAATGTGTATGTGTGTGTGTTGGGTTTTTTTTTTTCTTTTTGTTTATAAACTGAGGTGGGGTGGGTTTGATGGATTCTGTGTGAAATTTAGAGCTGCCTTGTTGTTCTTTGTTCTTGATTCTGATTGTTGTTTCTCTTGCTGCACAATAAAATATATTTGATGATAAACTGAGAAGTAGATATATATTTTGTTTATGCCCAACTTACATCCCCCTCCCACTGGTCACTATGGGGCTCATAATTGAAATGGAAATATGTCTAAAATCCTGCCTAAATTGGCACTTGGACGATCAATAAGACAAGTTGTCCAAGTGCCGATAATCAAAATGGGTTTTAGATGTATCTAAAAACAGCTTAGGCCTTTTCAGTGCAGTTGTATGCCCAGAGCTGAAAGGGGTGTTTTAGGATGAGTGGTGAGGGCGAGATTTGGGCGGGAAGTGGGCTGCCCTAGACTTAATCATACTGCAAGTATAACCTAAAGTTTAACGAGACTGCCTAGACGGAACTTGTACGTTGTGACTTAGGCGATGTAAAAACAGGTCTAAGTGCCCAGAAGGTATCCAAAGTAACCAGATAACCACTGCAGACACAAAGTACAGAACCCCACACACTGCCCCAGTGATCACTGACCCCCTCCACAACACCATAAAAATTGTAATAAAAACGTACATACCTGCCTCCAGAACATTAGCATCTGGCATAGGAAAGCTAGTAGAGCAGCATAGAGGTGGCTTAAGTAGTCTAGGGCTGGGCTAGTGAAACATAGAGAGGAGGGCCCTGGCCCATAAGTCACTCTAACCACTACATTTATGGTAGAACACATGCAATTTATGGTAGAACACGTGCACCCCCCAAACTCCCTTAAACCCTACTGTACTATCATATAGGTGCTATCTGCAACCATAAGAGCTATTGGGGTTGTAGACAGGTGGGCTTAGTAGGTTTTAGGGGTGTTTTGTGGGGCTCACCATGACCTTTAAGGGAGTTATGGTGAGATGTTTATGTGGCACCCTTTTTGTAAAGTTTGCTGCAGTGCCCTGTAAGGTGCCTACTACTCTGTTGCCATGTCTGGGTGGCCAGTCCATCACTTTGCTGGCCCTTCCCACATCCAAAAGGTCATCTTCCAGGCATTTTTGAGTTGCACAAATTTTTGGACGAAAATGGGGTATAAAGATAGACGACTTAGCAGTCTGGACGATCAAACGGCTGGATGTACAGGTAGATGATTCTCGGAAAAAAAAATATTTTGGACGTATTTTTCGAGAATGGACTTTAGACACTGCCGACTTTGGGCGACTAGCGACTTAGGCCCAAAACAGACTTAGACGTATTTTTTTTATTATGCCCCTCGCACATATTATTTAAGAAAACCACTATTATGCATGTCATTGATAAAGTTTATCTTTAGCAGTATAAAAACCTTGACTTTCGTGTCTTGATTAACCTAGATAGTGACTGTACTATTGTAGTTACCTTGTATCTTCCTTTGTGCTTACAAGATGTGTTATTTTCTTGGCATTACTATAACTACAGCTCTACATCTCAAAGGACCATCTGTGTTAAATACTTTAGTGACAATACAGATATAAGTGCATTAACAATATTAAGGTGAGACTAGAAGACTAGAGGATGAGACTTTTGGGTCATGTCTGTCAACCCTTTATCTCACTTGTAATTCCAAGTGAAAACTGCTACCCAGATAATGTAGAAAAAAAATTCATTGATATGGTTACTGTTTCTCTAGTTGATTTATTAAACACAATTCCAAATGTGTTTTTCTTTCCAATTTAAATGCTAATGTTATCATCAAAAATTTTTTTTTAAGAATAATGATATTTTGTTAGTAAAATAACTAACAGTCTATGATCAAAATAATTCCTATTCTGCATTAAAGAGAAAAATCTTATAGAAATAGGAATCTAGATGCAAGTTCTAACTTTATTTATGAAAGATGTATCTTTAGATCAAAAGCCATTGATTCATTCTATTCTAGTCTTGGTCTTTGAGGTGTGTTGAGCTCTTAGATCTTCAAACTCTTTTTTCTAATTTCAAAGCAGGCTTTTAAAAGGATTCAGATTTTTGCATGAGTTACTTCTGTGTAATATAAGAATAAACAAATAAGTAGAGAAATAAACATATGAATGCTCATTTTAGATAGGTTGTTGTAAATCAGAGTTCAGATGTCCAGGTTCGGACAAGCTTAGTTTTCTCTCTGTATGAAAGGCTATGCCAATGCAATTTAAGCTGATATGTCTTTTGGCTGTTCCCAGCCCATGTCCCCCTCCCACCACCCATTATGCCAGTTAGAACTTTTCAGTATGAAGATGTACATGAAAAATAATATTTTTTTTAAATTAACATTTGTGTATATTATTTATCGTACATCCTCATACTGTATGTGTGTGTGTGTGATCTACATACATTAAATACTGCTATATATGAGCCTGTTAAAGTCTAATTCATCAATGATTTTGGTTTAATACATACAATAAGGGCTCCTTTTACTAAGTTGTGATAGCGGTTTTAGCGTGCGCAGAATTGCCACGCACGCTGAATGCTAATGCCAACATTGAGCTGGCATTAGTTCTAGCTACGTAGCGTGGGTTTAGCGCGCGCTAAAAACGCTATCACAGCTTAGTAAAAGGAGCCCTAAGTCATTAATGCTGTTTTTCTGTATGGTAAATTGTCTTAATATGACTACTAAACTTTAGCTCATTGATCCTTAAAGCTTGGAAAATGTACCTCTGAATTCTTAATTCATATCATAATAGAGTTCCTGCTGCAAATCCTTTGTTCACAAAAGGTTAGACAGATCTGTTGCATTGATGCTGGTTTTATCGTTTCTGTGTTTGCAGTTATCATGAAGTCTTGTGCAGGTACATATGTTACTAAGCATCAGAACAACGAGTGACATTATCATATTATTTGATAACTTTCATCATTAACAACATAATTACTAGATATGTGTTAACCCTGTAGTTTCTTTAAGCTTTGTAACCCTACACTTTTTTCTTTACTGAGATAAATGTGTTCTGTATATTTATTTTGGGGAAAATTCTATGAGGGGCCTAAAGATAGAAGCCTAAATAAATAGGTGCCAAAAGTTAGGTGCCTAACTTACCCCCTCCTTTACAAAGCCACGCTAGCGCATTTAGTGTCAGCTGCCATGGTAACATCTCCGACACCGATTGCGGCATGTGGTCAAGTGTTTGCGGAATGGAAGTGTCTGAGAATCATTGGATTCTTGGGATTTTTCTGACTCATCATCTTCCTCAGAGTTGAGAGCAGCTCCGGGACCGTCTCAGTTGGTACCTGTTAGCGCTTCGATTCCATTGTCTGGGGCTATACTTACAGTTTCTTAGCAGGGGCATACTTTATGAGCCTTTGCTCCATCGGATTGTATTATTTTTCAAAAATGGAGACAGAGAATTTTGAAAGGTTGGTATGTGGACTGTTGTGCGTTACTAGCTCGTGATGCTAATGGTGTTGAAAAGAAAAAATATGGAGGGTTAGACATGGGAAAAATAAGTTTAATAGAGTCCCTAAATAATTTTTAATTGGCTGCTCGGTTTTAATGTTTTTGTCAGTGTACTTAGTGAGTTAAATCCATCCTTATACTCAGGCTTGATATGGTATTCTGATCTATCTTACAGGCTTATAGGACTTATTGGGGGTGGTCTAGACTCAACTATGATGAGCAGTTTTGAAAGAGTGTAGCGTAGAATAAGTCAGCTGTGTGGGGTGTGAGGGACATCAGCGAAAATGACTCCATTGCATGGCTGGTCCTTTTGTTATGGCACCTCCATTGCTGGAGTTTCGGCAGTTGGGGGCAGTACAATGTTGCACAGTCGATGGGAGGAGTTTGGCCTGGCATTGCCTCAGGTACCAGGGTGCCCTCAGGAGTGGCCAGAGCTATACCTGCTAGTAACTTCTGTTTTCAATTAAATGCTGGACATTGTGTATGGCCAGTGTGCCGCTTCAGGTATTCCTGTAGTCAATGCTTTGGAAGTCACACGGCATTCCGTTGCATAGGAGTTAGTGCCAGGGCAGAGGTCTCCCTTTCCTTGGGGAAGGTGGCATTGGCGGGGGATTTGTTCACTAAAATCCCTTTTCCTATCAGGTTGGGGGCCTTGCAGAATTGGTTAGGTTATTATCCTCATCAGAGTGATGCATATTTATTGTGATTTGGGATTTCAGAGGTTTTTACGATTCCTTATGAAGGTCCTACTTTGGTTCATAAGGGGGATAATGCGTCCTCAATTTCTCAATACCTAGAGGTGGTCCGTGAGAAACTTCAGAAAGAATTATGGCTCAGTCCTATTGCTGGGTCATTTCATTCCCTGCCTAGCTGGGGGTCCCCCAGGACAGGATTGGGAACCACTGTCTTAGAGAAAGGAAGAGATAATGGTTATTGTGGATAGGTAGACTGGATGGGCCTTTATCTGCCATTATGTTTCTATGTTTCTATCTCTTCAAAAATCCCTGAATCCTTGACTTTCATTCATATGCCAGTTGTGTCTTCTTCCATCCCACATACTTTTTTTGTAATTGATTTTTCATCCTAACAAACATAAAAGACAGAAGTAAATCCTCTCCTTTCAAAGTGAAAGTGAAGTGTTAAGCATTTTTATCATTAGCATTTACCAATTTAAGCTTTATCTTCCAAATGTAATGGACCATCACAGAGCTGAATGATTACAATTAAAAGCAACAAATGGAAAATATAGCAGCAATGAAAAAAATCAAATGACATTAGAATCACAGCTTTGCTATGGTATCAAACTGGTAGTAGAATTAACATTTTACAAAGTTTAATACAAGAGCTGGTAATCTGATTAAGGAAAAATTATAGAAATGTGTGTTATTAGTGTACTGGACTTGTAAGAACTGCAATAATTGGCATTTTAAAAGAAATAATGTTAAATTTAATTGCTAGAAGTGCTGACATTTAAGAGGTAGCATCTGCTAATTCATACTGAACTCACATTCCAACAACTTCATGCAAATTATATCCTTAGTCCTTTACAAAAAATGAGCACTTTTTTTATAAGTTCAATTATTATTGACATATAAGTATAGTATGTCACAGCTCTCTAGGTTTGTATTTTACATATTACATATCCCAATATATTATTGATCTGCATTATGAAGTCTAAGATATTGGAGACATAATTCATACTTAATTTTCATCACTCAGAAAACTTTCATTTAAGAAATACATTACTACTACTGTTAATTATTTCTATATGTCTATCAGACACACGCAGCCCTGTACAGAGTCACAAAGAGTAAGAAAACAGTCCCTGCTTGAAAAAGCTTATAATCTAAACAGGCAAGACAGACAAACAAGATGTCATGGATACAATTAAGGGGAATGGTTAATTAGTTGGCTGGGTTGGAGGGCAGAGGAGTAGGGTTAAGGATTGAAAGCTTTATCAAAAGGTGGGTTTTCAATCTGCTTTTAAACAAGGGAAGGGAAGGGGCTTGACAGAAACTTGGGTAATTTATCCCAGGCATAGGGGACAGCTAGATGAAAGAAACAAAGTCTGGACTTGACAGTGGAGGAGAAGGGTAACGTTAAGAGTGACTTATCTGAGGAACGGAGTTCTCTGGGAGGTATATAAGGAAAGAGAAGCGAGGAGAGATATTGAGGGGCAGCAGAATTAACACACTTGTAGGTTATTAAGGCTCCTTTTTTGAAGCTGCCTTAGCAGCTTTATCGCACACAACATTTTAGCGTGAGCTAACCCCCGCGCTAGCCGAAAAACTACCGCCTTCTCAAGAGGAGGAGGTAGCAGCTAGCGTGGCCGGCAAATTAGCGTGTGCTATACCGTGTGTTAAACCGCTAATGCGGCTTGGTAAAAGGAGCCCTAAACTTTGACTTTTTTTCCTAAAGGGCCAGTTTTAAAAATTTACAAAAAATATACATGACAGACCATGAGAAAGGGAAAACATTTTTTAAAAGCTAATAGTTCTATAAACATTTTTAATATATTTAACTCATCGCCAGTCCTTTAAGAGATCAATAATTCTCAAATGAATTGTAAAAATTAGCGCAAACTGTTTTGGGAAATCATGATCATTTTGAGATAC
Organism: Geotrypetes seraphini; assembly: GCF_902459505.1. NCBI lineage: Eukaryota > Metazoa > Chordata > Amphibia > Gymnophiona > Dermophiidae > Geotrypetes > Geotrypetes seraphini. Next base: position 60,302,218 of record NC_047088.1, read on the forward strand.
AGTTTCAGATACTGGAGTTGTGAAATCCCTGAAGCAGAGCAACTCAAAACATGATATGCTGAATGTCAATATTGTAACAAACCAAGCACCCACACTAGTTTTACACCTAAAACTGTTAAAAGGATCCGCTGCAGAAGAGCTGACCAGATCAGTGCTAGTGACCAACTTGAGGCTGACCTCCCTTGTCCATATGATAAAAGCAGTGGTGATCTGGATCAGGGGCAGGCAAACTTACAACATTGGCACCCTGTCACTACATCAGCTAGGGAAGTTAAAGACAAGCTAGCTAAGCCTAGGAAACCAAGGCAAAGCAGATAGAGAAAGCCTGCAGTAGAACCAAAGCCCATCCTAATCTATAGGCTGAAGGGGAGTGGCTTTGAGCTGGTTAAAGGCAGGCTGAAGCAAGCAGTAGGGAGAGTGCAGAGTGATGAGGCAGAAACTCCCCAGCAGTACAGAACAAGGCAGTAGCCCTGGAAGGAGGAAGCAGACTCTAAGGTCCCAGATTGGACAATGCAAGAAGTGGAAGAAAGTCTCCCCACTTTTGACTTCCAGATTCCTGAGTGTGTTGAGGGAATGGAAGTTCAAGAAGCTGGCCCTTATTCAAAAAGCCAGGCAGAGCTTATGGACACTGATTGAAAATAGTGAGTAGCTGGGAAGCAGCTGGTGTTTTTTCCTGAGCAAGAAATGTTTTATGTTTTTGTTGCTTGCCCTTGGGCTAAACATTTTCTTGACTAAGAAGTTTACTTACCTCAGGGTTGGTAGCATGCTACCTTTATGTGAAGTTTGAGCTAAAGAACATGGGAGCTGTGTGAATGGTTTTCAGTTTAAAAACCTTATTGTGTGTGCCGTTGCTAGTAGTACAATTACCAGGATCTCTCTCAGCTGTGCTGCCTTCCAAGAGATATCTACAGCAATAGTGAGCCCTATGCAAAGCTGATCTGTTGTCTGCTGCTATGAGAGATATCTTGACTTTATATAAATGCTGTGAATAACTCTTTCATGCCTCTAAACCAACTGCTGCTGAGAGAAAGTTTTGCTGTTGAATACAAGTATGATTTCAGTGCTGAGCCGGAGTGAATGAACTCAGGCAAGACAAACTGTATGTGTTTTCTTTTGAACCTTTATTTTTCTTTGAAGCTGGTTTTTGTGAAATGCTACAGATATTTGCCTATGTGCTATACCTTTTGACCGCGGAGGTCAGAATAAAATGATTTTTGATTTTTTAAGAACTCTGAGTTTTGGTGTTTTGAAGCCAGTACTTACCCTTTCTCTCCCAGGGCTAGGCAGTTTCCTAGGGCCAATCAGAAGACCTGAGGATACCCCTGGTAGTAGGGGACATGCCAGATGATAGGTCTATCTCTGTTTAGCTCCGCTCTGAGGAGTGTTTGTGACAATATTGAAGATAAAGTAAATAAACAGCAGATACATAGGGGACAAAAGTCATGCTAAAAAGTTACCTGTACTATGATTAGTACAGGGATTTCCTGTGTGCTGGGGGTTACTTTTAGTGCAGCTGTATTTCCATTTGTGCAATAATGGCCACACATAAATGTTCCTATTAGTTCATGGCCAATAGCGCATGAACCGTTAACTAAATCTATTTTGTAGGTGTTAAGGATTCACATGCTAACTATGTGCTAATTTGTTAGTGCATAGTGATGGGTCAGGTCAAAAGCGCGCCAGGACAAAGGCGCGAGCAGACAATTGAGCGCAGCGCGGAGGCGCACGCCAAAGAAAATTACTGTTTTTATGGCTCCAACGGGGGTGGGTGGGGGGAATCCCCCCTTTACTTAATACAGATCGTGCCGCATTATAGGGGCATTGTGGGGAGTTTGGGGGGTTGTAACCCCCCACATTTTACTGAAAACTTCACTTTTTCCCTGTTTTTAGGGAAAAAGTTAAGTTTACAGCAAAATGTGGGGGGTTACAACCCCCCAAACCCCCCACAACGCCGGCATGATTTGTATTAAGTAAACTGGGGGTGCTCCCCAACAAAAACCCCCGTCGGAGCCCCTAAAAACAGTAATTTTCTTCGGCGCGCGCCTCCGTCTTGCGCTCAGTTGTCGGCGCGCGCCTTTGTCTTCCGCGTTGTTGTCTATGAACCATAGTGATGTAGTAACACTAACCGATTAGTGCTGTTCTTGCATACTCTATGTTCCCAAACACATGCCCTCAGTGCTAAACAATGATATATACACTTCTCCCTCCATATTCGCTGTGATAGGAGATTAACAGAACCGCAAATAACTTTTTCATATGTTATTCGCTGTTTTCTATTATAAACCTTCGAGAATATGGTGAAAACGCGAATAACATGGTGGAAGACCTGGCCTATTCCTGAAGAAGAGGCAAAACACGATAAAGAAAGTTCTGGGAATCAGCAATTTTCTCTGTAAACGCTTGGAATCAGTGATTTCTCTATGCAAGTTGACGTAATTTGGGGGGGAGAAGCCAGCAAGCTAAAAACCGTGAATGATTGAAACTGCGATTGCTGAAACCGCAAATATGGAGGGAGAAGTGTATATGTGTGTGTGTGTGTGTGTATAGACAGATAGATATACTGTATATATACACACACACACACTATTTTTAGTGCATGGGAAACATGCACAGATGCCGATACAACTCTTTAATAGGGCCTTACTGAAATTGGAGTTACCCAGTTAAGAATTGTGACCTATATAGAGTGCTTTATACAAGTGAAGGCTATTATATATAGAATTTTGAAACTGGAATTGATATATTCAGAACAATGTAGACTAAGAACATGCAAGAGTACCTGTGTATTTGTTGTCATGCTCAGTTGGTGCTGCCATGTTACAAAAATACAAACCTGCATAAGGGGATATACACCTATAAACAAGAATAAATAAGTAATAATATAAAATATAGAAATATTTATTACAGATTATAGAAATATTTATCACAGATAAATTTGCCAGTTAAAAGTTCCATTAAAACCAAAGTACATACCAAAGGCTATCTGATAACACCCTTTGAACCAATATTTCTTCTAAGATGTTAAACTAGGTTTTGAGATCCTGTCAAGTGTTTGTGACCTAGCCTTGTTGGACCTTTGATCTTATCCAGAATGGTAGTTCTTATGTTCTTACTGTCTTCCAGTTTTCATATAAAAGGATTGCACTTTCAACTTTCTTTTCTGTTGTGGGGTTTTTTTTTTTCTCCCTGTGGTCTTCTCTAACTTGATCTTCATCATAGACATTTGAAGTTTCTATGTATAACATACAAAAAAAAAACCCTACACCTCTTCATCTTTCTAGATTATCATCCTCTTGAACACCTCCTTCTGTACCTTCTGTAACTACACCATAAAGTTTGCTCTGGTGTCATTTCTGTGAAGCTTAACAAATGTATTATATTTCTTCCCTCATTGTTAAAGCCTTTCTTGTTCTCTGGCAGCTGAAAAGAGCTATGAAAAGCTTTAGACAAAGCACTAATATCCATTGCACCAAGATATGTGACCTACAAAGAGAGAAATATTAAACTCATAGAAAGAAAAATATATAATAAGAAGCAATCACAAAATATTTAGACTGTTACAGAAACAGCTAAACATGTCTGCAGTAATCAGCATTAGAATTAGCCGGTTGTTGAGTCACATCGATGCACAAAATTGCATCATCTATGTTTTAAAAATAGGCATTTAATAAGGTATAAGTAACATTTGCGACTTCTGTTGTAACCATGACCCATCTACACAGGTATCTTGAGTGAGGCTTTATAGTATATTTCAAATACTTGGATAATATGATCACTTCAGTATATCCCTGCAAATTTGCAGTTCGCGATTCACAGACTCAGTCATTCACAATATCTTCTGACCGCCTCTTCCAGGAACTAAAGTCAGGCTACACCAATCAGGAGCTGCTTCGACGTGCCAGATAGCGTGTCAAAGCAGCTCCTGATTGCTGTAGTCTGACTTTAGTTCCCAGAAGAGGCGGTCAGAAAATGTCGCGAATGACTGGCCAATGGAAATTTCACAAACCGCCACAGTAGCAGAAGCAGTGAAGTTCTTGCCAAAACTGCCGACTCTGAGCAAACCCCATCGTCTCTCCAGACTGGCTGTCTGCCTAGCAGGAGAGAAGCACAATTGAGGCACTAAGAATGATCCCACAGGATATCAGCCTTTTTTTTGTAGCAACCTCCACTGCCTCTGCGGCCCTCTCCCGCCTAAGATCTGCTCCTAAACTGCATTTGTGGTTTTTTGAAATTTGCAGGTGCTCCTGGAACGGAACCCCGACACTCGGGCTTGCAGCAGGTAGCTGGGAGGGCTGAGCCGAGCACGTGGCAACCAGAGAGAGACCAGAGCAGAGAGGAGAAATATTGGGGAGTGCAGGGAGAGACCGGAGCAGAGAGGAGGAGTACAGGGGAGTGCTGAGAGAGACCGGAGAGGAGAGGAGGAGTACCGGGGAGTGCAGAGAGAGACCGGAGAGGAGAGGAGCAGTACCGGAGAGTGCAGAGAGAGATCGGAGGAGTGCAGAGAAAGATCGGAGGAGTGCAGAGAGACTGCTAGGACAAGGATAAGAGAGGGGCTAAGGCGAAATGGGCAGAGCAGAGCCCAGGGGAAGAGGTGAGAGATAGCTCCGCCTACCCCCGACGTCATCAGCCGATCCCTCCCATAAAAGGGGAGGAGCCAAAGGCGCACAGCCGTTCGGCGCGCGGCGAAGGCGAGCGGCAAAGGCGCTCGCCTTAGCGAGAGCGCCTTTGCAAAGGAGCCTTGAGAAGGAGCCCAGGCAGCCCAGCAGCAAAAATCTAACTAAGGTACTTTTCTTCTTTTCTCACTCTTCTCTCTCTCTCTTCTTTCCAGGCACCACCCATACACACCGTGGGACATAGGAACAGGATAGAATAAATGGAGGCAGTAGGAGCCCAGCAGAGCTACCCAGTATACTGCATCGAATGTCATATGTATAACTACCTCCCCTCCGGGAGGCAGGCGTACATATGCAGTCGATGCCAAGAACTGGATAGCCTGAAGAAGGAGGTCGGGAGACTGCAGGTTCGAGTACAGGAACTGGAGGGACTCTGCACCATAGAGGAGCAGTGCTGGGCAACGGAAGACACCGCCAGAGAGGACCACATCACGGAGCAAGTTATGGAACTCGAGAAGTTCATCGAGGAGGCCTGCAGGATGGTGGAGGCACAGAACCACAAGCACATCAGGAGGGAGCTAACAGACGGACGACAAAATCCACCAGACGCCATGGGAGTAGGACCTTGCGGAGAATCTGGACAGGCAGATGAGGAGGAGACCCTACAAAACCCGGAGGAGGGACTAGAGGACTGCACCACCGATACAGACCTGAGACCAGAGAGACATTTGAAGAAGGGGAGATCTGCTATCGTGGTGGGAGACTCAATCCTGAGAGGAGTGGACAGTTACATAGCTGGAGGGAGAGAGGACCATCTAGTGACATGTCTCCCGGGAGCAAGAACGAAGGACGTCACCGACAGAATCGAGAGGATCCTGGAAGGGGCCGAGACTGAGGAGACAGCTGTAGTAATCCATGTTGGAACCAACGACGTCAGCAGGAGGGAATACAACAGGACTGCACTAACCGATCAGTTCAGGATCCTGGGGAGGAAACTGAAACTGAGGGCAAGGAAGATAGCCTTCTCAGAGATCCTGCCAGTACCTAGAGCGGACGCAAGGAGGCAGAGCGAACTACAAGCAATAAACGGTTGGCTCAGAAGATGGTGCGAGGAGGAGGGTTTCCTTTTTGCACGGAACTGGACAACCTTCCTTGGAAAGAATAAGCTCTACAGGAGAGACGGACTGCACCTGAGCACGACTGGGACAAGGATGCTGGCATGCAACGTCCAGTGCGTCATTGATTTGGCTTTAAACTGAGGAAGAGGGGAAAGCCGACAGTCGATCTGACACATCGGACAAAAGTATCAAGTAAGGATACTGAGCAGGGACATTGTAAAAGAGGGCTGGGGACTGAGTGGGAACTTTTGGGAAAAGGACCTAAGGATACAACACAGGTGCCCAGGGCCATGGACATAGAGCAAGGACATTGTAAAAAAGGGATCGGGACTGGGAGGGAACTTTTGGAAAAAGAACCTAAGGACGCAATGCAGGGGACCTGGGCCAAAGATATTTAGCAAGGACACTGTAAAAGAGGGCTCAGGTCTGAGTGGGAATTTTTTGAAAATGGACCTAAGGGAGAATTGCAGGGGTCTAGTGCATGAATAAAACTGGCAAGCAGCACTAATAGAGAACAACGGAATCCAGAGGGACAACCAAAAACAGGGGAACAGGCTGAGGACGAAACAGACACACCACAGGAGGAGGATGACCGAGACGAGGCTTGTGGTCTGGCAACTCACGAGGGGGCCAGGAGCGCCAAACCATGAGGACATACAGCAAAAAAGGCGAACAAACGGGACTTATTTTGCCTATACACTAATGCTAGGAGCCTAAGGGCTAAAATGGGAGAGCTGGAAATCCTAGCCAGCAAAAAGGGCATAGACATAATTGGAGTCACAGAAACGTGGTGGACTAATGACAATGAATGGGATGTGGCTTTACCAGGATTCAAACTCTACAGGAGAGATAGGTCACACAAAAATGGTGAAGGAATAGCGTTATATATAAAAGATTCTATACCTTCAACCAGGATGGAAACAACAGTAAGGGCGGATGACTTGGAATCACTATGGGTTAAGCTACCAGGAGGAACTGGAGTAGACATAAAATTGGGTCTGTACTATCGCCCACCTGGACAAATGGAAGAAATCGACCAGGATCTGGAGGCTGAACTGAGGCAGGTATGCAAAAGCGGAAGTGTGGTGGTGATGGGAGACTTCAACTACCCGGGAATAAACTGGAGTATTGGGCACTCAAACTCCTGGAGACCAAATTTCTGGAGGTCACGAGGGATTGTTTCATGGAACAGCTGGTCACGGAACCAACACGGGGTGATGCCACTCTTGACCTGATCCTCAACGGACTAGGGAGACCCGATAAGGAGGTAGCGGTACTATCCCCGCTAGGAAACAGTGATGACAACACGATCCAATACAGGCTAGAAATTGGATCATCAAAGGTGAAAAGAACTACAACGAATGCACTTAACTTCAACAAAGGGAATTATGATGCCATGAGGAAAATGGTGGGAAAGAAACTCAACGACAGCACAAGGAAGATGGAGTCTGTAGAAAATGCCTGGACCATACTCAAGGGCACAGTGCACGAAGCACAGAACCTGTGCATCCCCAAGTACAGGAAAGGGTGCAAAAAAAAAAAAATAGAACAAAAAACCCAGTCTGGATAACAAATGCAGTGAAAAAGGCGATAAGTGACAAGAAAGCATCATTCAAAAAATGGAAAAAGGACAAAACAGAGGAGAACCAAAAGGAACACAAAAAACACCAAAAGGAGTGTCATCGAGTGGTTAGGAAAGCAAAGAAAGAATATGAAGAGAGACTGGCAGGGGAAGCAACAAACTTCAAATCATTCTTCAGGTACGTTAAGGGGAAGCAACCAGCAAGGGAGGAAGTGGGACCCTTGGATGATGGGGACAGAAAGGGAGTGGTAAAAGAGGAAAAGGAGATAGCTGACAGGCTAAATAAGTTCTTCACGTCAGTTTTCACGAGGGAGGACACAACCAACATTCCGGAGCCCGAGGAGATCGTAAAAGGAGAGCAGGATGAAAATCTGGTCCAGCTAGAGGTGAGCAAGGTGGATGTCCTCAGGCAGATAGACAGGCTAAAGAGCGACAAATTGCCAGGTCCGGATGGCATTCACCCAAGGGTACTCAAGGAACTAAGGAACGAAATAGCTGAGCCACTTCGACAAATATGCAACCTATCCCTAAAGACTGGAGAGATTCCGGAAGACTGGAAAATAGCAAATGTCACACCCATCTTCAAGAAAGGCTCAAGGGGAGACCCAGGAAACTACAGGCCGGTGAGCTTGACCTCGGTCCCGGGAAAGATGATGGAAGCGCTGATTAAAGACAGCATCTGGGAACACATCGACTACTATGGGCAGCTAAAATCGAGCCAGCATGGCTTCTGCAAGGGTAGGTCATGCCTCACGAACTTATTGTACTTCTTTGAGGGGGTAACCAGCCAGGTGGATAAAGGGGAATCCATAGATATCATTTACCTTGACTTCCAAAAAGCCTTTGACAAGGTGCCACATGAAAGACTACTAAGGAAGCTATGGAACCATGGGGTGCAAGGGGAGGTCCACCGATGGATCAAAAACTGGCTGGCGGACAGGAAACAGAGGGATGGGGTAAAGGGACATTACTCAGACTGGCAATGCGTCGGCGCAGTGTGCCACGGCCTCAAGGAAAGCAAACAGAATGTTGGGTATCATTAAGAAGGGTAATTTAATTTATGTCTTATATACCGCCATACCGTGAGGTTCTAAGCAGTTTACAATGGAGTACTGTGTTCAGTTCTGGTCGCCATAGCTCAAGAAGGACATGGAAGTACTTGAGAGGGTCCAGAGAAGAGCAACTAAGCTAATAAAGGGCATGGAGGACCTCTCATATACTGACAGATTGAAAAAGCTAGGGCTTTTCTCCCTGGAAAAGCGGAGACTTAGAGGAGACATGATAGAAACCTTCAAGATCATGAAGGGTATAGAAAAAATAGACAGGGACAGATTTTTCAAATTAAGGGGATCAACAAGTACAAGGGGGCACTCAGAGAAATTGAAAGGGGAGAGGTTTAGAACAAACGCCAGGAAGTTCTTTTTCACACAGAGGGTGGTAGATACATGGAATGCGGTACCAGAGGATGTAATAAACAGGAGCACGCTACAGGGGTTCAAAGAAGCTTTGGATAGGTACATTGAAGACAAAGGGATTGAGGGGTACAGATAAGAGTAGAGGTAGATTATAGGGATGGGATTAGAGGTAAATTACAAAATTAATCAGGGACCACTGTTCAGGCACTAGGCCTGATGGGCTGCCGCGGGAGCGGACCACTGAGCAAGATGGACCTCTGGTCTGACTCAGCGGGGGCAACTTCTTATGTTCTTAGTACTGTACTCCACTTTTAAAGCCTAGAGCTTCTGAAAAGTAACAAGGTTGTATACAGTCTCTCTGGAGCTTGATCGATTCAGTCACATCCAAATGTGTCTCTTGAACAAATACTATATTTATACATAAACTATACTAGATACAGTATATATAAAGTACATCATTTCAGATGTTTAAAATATAGTAATATTTTTTTTTTCTTAATGGGGTTAATAATTTATTTCATATTAAAAGATACAATTTTACTCATTCCCTCATGAGATAAAGTATTCAGGTCTAAAGAACACTAAAAACAGCGGACACTCTACCACAATAATAAATATAAAATAAAATAATAAAGATGCACTGGTCAGCATCAATAGAGGTAATAAATGTACACATAAGCACATATTCAGCTTGAATTTCACAGTGGCAATGCTGTTTCTATGGACTGAATTCTATGCATATTGCCTAAAAAAATTGGTGTTGAAAAGAACGCCTAAGGAATTATTAGAAAAGGGATGGTTAACAAGACTAAGAATGTTATAAAGCCTCTGTATCACTCCATGGTTTGATCTTTCCTGGAGTAATGGTCTCCTTATCTCAAAAAAGATATAGCGGCGCTATAAAAGGTTCAAAGAGGAGTGACCAAGATGATAAAGGGGATGTGATTCCTCTCGTATGAGAAAAACCTAAAACAGTTAGGGCTCTACAGCTTGGAAAAGAGACAACTGAGGGGAGAAATGATTGAAGTCTACAAAGTCCTGAGTGGAGTAGAACAGGTACAACTGAATCAATTTTTCAGTCCGTCAAAAATTACAAAGACTAGGGGATACTTGATGAAGTTACAGGGAAATACTTTTAAAACCAATAGGAGGAAATATATATATTTTTTTTATTCAGAGAATAGTTAAGCTCTGGAACACATTTCCAGAGGTTGTGATAAGAGTGGATAGCGTAGCTGGTTTTAAGAAGGGTTTGGACAATTTCCTGGAGGAAAAGTTCATAGTCTGTTATTGAGAAAGACATGGGAGAAGCCACTTCTTGCCTTGGATCAGTAGAATGGAATGTTGCTACTCTTTGGATTTTGACCAGGTACTAGTGACCTGGATTGGCTACCATGAGAATAGGCTACGGGCTTGATGAATCTTTAGTCTGACACAGTAAGGCTATTCGTATGTTCTTAAGTGCCTAAATGTAAATGCAGTTTATAGAATAGCATGTATGCTTAGAAACCTTGACTAAATTTAGACGTGCCCATTCTATAATTATGCAAGCCCGTAATTTCAAAGAATACCCCCACCCCACTCCGATCCACCCATGACCCTCTCATTTCTTTGCTCTCTGTTTTTGACTCACCTGTAAAATTAAGGTGTAGATCCCACCCTAAATTTACACGTATAACTTTTAATTGATTCTAATACTGATGGTTGCTGTTTAAAATGCCAATTATCAATGCCAATTAGCTTGTTATTCAATTAAATTGTACACATACCCAAAATTTTGCATGCCCAAAATTTTGCACAGTTTTTGGTACTTTTTGTTGAATTAGGGGATAAATGTAAAAGATAGGTCAATAACATTACCATACAGTCCTCCCAGAGATGTCCTCCCAAAGATATCAACATTTTGGGAAAGAGGATCCCATTTGTATCGACCTTTAAATATCTGGGAGTCATTACTGACTATCAACTAAACTTTGAATGTCAGGTTTCCAGTTTAGTTAAATCATGTTTTCACACTTTGGGAAGTTATCTCCGGCCGCAGCTTTGGGGAGTCCTACTGGCTCAGCTGATCAGGGGGAAATACCCCTGTTGTGATCAGCTGAGTGGCTGTGGCAGGGTGTCCCAACATCAGCAGGAGGAATGCTCACTTCCTCCTGCAGAACTCCTAAAGCACCTTTAGAAGTCCCCTGGCAGGAGCGATGCCCATTCCCTCCTGCTGGAACCCCTGAAGCACCCCTCCCCCCAACTGCAATAGGCAAAAGGAATGTCCAATTCCTCCTGCCTGCAGGCCCTCCCAAACCCATGGACCCCCCCCCCCCCCTTTCCAACAGCTGGAGCAGAAATATAATGTATTTGTGGTGATGGGTCTGAAAAGCCAACCTTTCACGCCTTCATTTTGTTTGGCTCCCTAGCACTCCCTCTATCCCTGCTGAACTTTTTCTGTTTTGCTGAGCCATAGGGTTGTGTTTTTTCCTGTGTTTTAGTGTTGCTGTTTTTTGTGTTTTGTTTTTTTTTAAAGAAATATTTGCATCTCCTCTAAATAGGAAGGTTTTTCAGTTCTATTTGAAGACACATAGCAAACTAGCTTGAGAAACCTTTTCCTATGATTGAGGACAGAAACTCCTGTATATCCTCTAATTCTCCTAGTGATAAAAGTATTGTTTAAATTCAGGAGAGATCACACTCATAACTGCATATTTACTAAAACTGATTTAGGGCTCCTTTTACAAAGGTGTGCTAGTGTTTTTAGTGCACGCACAAGATTAGCATGTGCTATAGTGCGCGCTAGCCCCACAATTACCGCCTTCTTAAAAAGAGGCAGTAGTGGCTAGCGCGCGGGGCATTTTTAGCGCACCTTTGTAAAAGAAGCCCTTAGTTCCCACTCCTATAAGTATTGTACACTAGTGAACTGATTCCATTGGGATTATACTTGGCACTAATGATGCAGAATCAGGAAACTCTCTACTATCCCGGTATCTGGTCCATAGCACTCACAGCCTGGAATTTGATATGGTAATATATTGGTCATTGTATTTGACTGATTATTTCCCTTATTTTATAAATATCATACATGTAAACAGTGTTTAAAAGTGTAGATTGCCTACATGTGCAAATTGTGATTGTCCAAGAAAATCATCCTAATCTATACAGGTAATTAGGTATCTATGTTCTCTATGTCCAAGCAAGGATGATCAGGATCAAACCACCTGTATCAAGACTGGCAGACTGTTAAACTGGGACATCTCACACGGGATGCCCCAGAGTGGACAAGCTGAGTCAAATCTTAAAGTCACAAAAGCAGTCTCTGAACACAGTAGCAAATAAGATATTATGTGATTAGGAGGCATCATAGAAAAATTTCAGTTGGGTTGACCAGCAAGAAAGAAAGGAAATCAGGATGACAGTGGCTTCCTCTATTGGATGAAGACAGTAAATTACAAACTATCAAATACAGAAAGACTCAGCATGGGTAAACCACCTGTATCAAGACTGGCAGACTGTTAAACTGGGACATCTCACACGGGATGCCCCAGAGTGGACAAGCTGAGTCAAATCTTAAAGTCACAAAAGCAGTCTCTGAACACAGTAGCAAATAAGATATTATGTGACTAGGAGGCATCATAGAAAAAGTCCAGTTGGGTTGACCAGCAAGAAAGAAAGGAAATCAGGATGACAGTGGCTTCCTCTATTGGATGAAGACAGTAAATTACAAACTATCAAATACAGAAAGACTCAGCATGGGTCATGTTTTGGCTTCATTACTGGCAACTGCTGCTTCTTCCTTGCTTCTTGGTCTCCTGCCACCATTCCTCTCCCATCAACACCCAGGTTGCTTAGAAGTCTCTGACATCAGTGCTGACATCTTACTCTGATCACAGGATTGATGTGCCAGAAAAGATTGATTTTTCAGACTGTGTCCAGGCAGTCTTGACTCCATCCTGAGATGAAAGCCATTCTCCACCACTGTCCAGTCCACTAACACTGAATTGCAGGGGAGGTGGGTTAAGTTTGTTGGAGTCTATAGGTCTGTAATAATTGTCTTAACATCACTTGTGCCCATCATTTCAACTTGAATATATAGGAGCTCTTCTAGATGTGACTCAGACAAAAGGCTTTCATCCACAAGATAGGAGCATCATTTTGGTATCCATTATGAAATAAATATATAAAGAGTTGGCAGATGTCTGTATACTTCCTCCATCAGCATTGTCACAGCTTCAACTGGTATTTTTCATGTGACAGTAGCAAATTAACCACATCTGATTCCATGCCATCTGCAAATCCTGCATCATTTACAACAGCCATGTTTGATTATTAGTAGATTTGTTTCTATTGCCGATGAGCCCTGGCTATTATCAACACTCTGTTCATATCTTTCTCTATAGTGCCCAGAGTCTAACTATGCAGCTCCTTCCAGAACCCATTGATATTGCTTATGACATTCATAATAATTTAGATTCAGCATAACTTTTAAATTTTTTTGGCATACTATCTCAATGAGTTATAGAAAAGTTTCCCATGAATAATAATGACTACTTTTCCTTGATTCATTAATTGGATCTATGTTTCTGTGTTCTCAAAGAAGTAGTTGGTCTTTATGTTTCCAGGCAAATCTCTAGATTTCCTTAATTTCACAGGGCATTATCTGTGAGGTCCATTGCTTTGTCCCAAAAGCAGGCCGATGTTACAGACATTTGCGCTGAACGTGGGCTGGAGTATGCTTCCTACAGTTCAAAAAGGTCTCAAAGTAGACTAAAGATGGCTTTGTAACCTCTTGAGACAGGCAGTCATCCATAGGAAGCCTAGAATTTCTATTTAAGGCACTTTCAATTATTATTCCCTCAGCTTTCTTGAAAGAAATCAGAGTGGTTTCATGGTTCACCTGCAAGGGCAAAAGTGCAGGACCTCTCACTATAGTCAAGCAAATAAGAAAACAGTGTTTGAAAGTGTATTTTAGTTTTCTCTGATTTCAAATTTATTTATTGGTTAAAATTATTGTCCACTTATCCATGCATGATAAAAGCAGAGAACGTATTATCAGCATTAAAATACAATTGTCATAATTACAAACTTTCAAATGCTACAGAAAACAGTTTATAGTCATAGAATGAATGGATAAAATAATATGTGATGAGGCTAAAAATTACAGGGACTAAGGACTCCTTTTACAAAGGTGCGTTAGCGTTTTTAGCGCAGGCGCAAGATTAGTGCGCACTAGCCGAAAAATAACCGCCTTCTTAAAAGCGTGCATGGCATTTTAACACGTGCTAAGCGCGCGCTAAAACCGCTAGCGCACCTTTGTAAAAGGAGCCCTAAGTGGTAAATGCATTAGACATTCAGCAAATAAATTCAACACTGTCCAGTGAATGATTTTTGGGTAGATGAAGTCCAGTCAAAAATTGTTTGTATAAAAATAGGAGAGGCAATGGAGGGTCTGGGGAAGTGATAAAATATTATTCATATAAGCATTCAGCTGCTATTCAGATAACTTTATGCATTTAGGCCCCCTTTTATCAAGCCGTTAGGGTTTTTGATCACTGGCCCCTGCGCTAAAATCTCTGACGCTCATAGGAATTCTATGAGCATCAGAGCTTTTACTGCAGCAGCTGGTAATAAAATCCCTAACGCAGCTTGATAAAAGGGAGCCTTAGGAAGCCTGGCATTATGAACATTTTAGAAAACTGTTGAAAACCTTTCTGTTCTCAAAATTTCTGACTAAGACCTTTTGTATTCTTCATATTATAACATGTATTTTCTTAACATAATCTTTTAACTGCATTGAACTCATGGCTATGCGTTCTAGAAATCTGTTGTTACGTTATACCCGTAGGTATTAGAATTCACCGCTGCCGTCATGCATGTTTCGTATATAAAGTATAAGCAAACATCTGAGCCGATGAGGAAGCAGAGTGCCGCTTCTGAGGTCTCTTGAGCTGTAAATTGTTTCAATACATTTCAAATTGTTGGAATCGTATGATGGAATCCTATGAAATTATAATGAGTTGAAAAGTACCACTGAACTTATATCAGTTACATTTTTACTACATTATGGCATCCCTTCCACCATTTTGTCACTTTACACTCCCTCCCATCTTTTCATATCTTAGGCCCTCTTTTACTAAGCTGCAATAGAGGTTTCTACCACAGTCTGGGTAAATGCTCACAATGCTGCTCCAATGCTCATAGGAATTCTAAGAGCATCGGACAAGTGCCAGAGCATTTAGCGTTCCGGGTAATGGTAGAAACTTTTATCATGGCTTAGTAAAAAGAGGTAGGGCTAATTTAATGGTAATCTGATCCCTTTTTAAACTCTCTCCCCCTCCTAATTATTTACAGACTAATCTAAGCTAGGTCTCATTGTTTATTTCTCCTTTTTTTCCCACTTATTTAAACTTTTTAATGTAAACCACTTAGATGTTTGTATTATCTGTGGTATAGTAATTAAAGATGAAAACTCGCATGAACTATACTGAAATATTCAATTATTCTACTTTTTTACTTTTGGCAAGAGATATATTATATCTTACATCATAATTATTTTCTTTTTGTTTTTTTTAATACCATTATATCAGGCAAATCTCTCTCATGTATATTCGTTGTGGATATCCTGAAAACCTGGCCTGCCAGTAGATCGCGAGGACCAGACTTAGGAAGCCCTACATTATATAATAATCCTGAATGTTTTGAATCTTTTTTACTAGAATATCTCAGATTAATACAAAAATCTAGCACAAAGATTATAATACATAAACAAACAAGCTATATGAAAAGTATTGCCAGATTGATAATGCCTCATTTCTATGTGCTTGCAAAATGCAAATTTAGGTTACAATAATACAAGCTGTATGTGTGGGTAAATAGTGAACTTACCCATTTTAAAATGTGTTTTGATTTTTAATAAGCATCACTATAGGTAAAAATAGGTATCTAGTACAGTGGCTTCTTATCTAGTGATCTGAGATCCTTTCCTTGGGTTGTAAAAAGGTAATATGAAGAAGAGTCTTTGATGGTGGATTGTTTGAATTTGACTTACTTTCTGGAACAGAGGATATGGTGTCTAGGGACTTTTGGAATCAAATATTCTTGAAATAAATAAACTGGTAGTCCTGTAAAGCTGTATTGAGAGGTAACAACAGTCTTTTTGTAAGGTAGTTGCTAAGAGGCAGGAGCAAGTCAGGTTTACAATCGTAAAACAGTGCTTTATGCAAAAAAAAAAAAAAAACTTGTTTTCTATGGGGCCTTTTTACAAAGTTGTTCTAATAAATGGCCTTAGTGCAGTGGCGTACCAAGGGGAGGGCGGGGAGGGAGGGCGGGGAGGGAGAGCGGGGGGGGAAGACCGCCCCAGGTGCAGCCTTAGGGGGGGTGCACTTCCGGCCAGGTCTGAAAAATTCTACTGGGCTGATCAGCCTGCCTCTCCCCAACGTCAATTCTGCCATCGGAGAGGAAGTTTGGGCCAGCCAATCGCTGCCTAGCTGGGCGGAACTTTCTTTCCGACAGCAGAATTGACATCGGGGAGAGGAATGCTGGTCCGCCCGATGCAGGAAAGACGCAGAGAAGGAGAGCTTGGGGCGGCAGCGGCTTTGGGGCATGTTACCCGATGGCGGTGACTTAGGGAGCTGTTCCCCGATGGCAGCGGCAGTGGCTTGGGGGAGGGCAGGGAGAAAGAAAGAAAGGGGGCAGGCAGGAGACAGAAGGAAAGAAGGGAAACAGAGAAAAAGAAAGGGGGCATGAAGAGAGAAAAAAAAGAAAGGGAGGCAGGGAGAAAGAAAGGGCAGGGAGAGAGGAAGAAAAAGTTGGGGGAGGGAATGAGGTCTGGAGTAGAGGAAGCATACAGGCTGAAAGAAGGGAAGAAAGATTTGATGCATAGTCAGAAGAAGAAAGTGCAACCAGAGACTCATGAAATAATCGGACAACAAGGTAGAAAAAAATGATTTTATTTTAAATTTAGTGATCAAAATGTGTCTGAATTTATATCTGCTGTCTATATTTTGCACTATGGCCCCCCTTTTACTAAACCACAATAGCGTTTTTTAGCGCAGGGAGCCTATGAGCGTCGTTAGCAGCTTTAGGCATTCAGCGCAGCTCCCTGCGCTAAAAACTACTATTGTGCTTTAGTAAAAAGGGAGGGGGTATTTGTCTATTTTTGTATAGTTGTTACTGAGGTGACAGTACATGGAGTCATCTGCCTTGACCTCTTGGAAAAAAAACCAGAATAGGAATGATAATTAACATTTTCTCAGCGTACAGTGTGCTTTGTGGTTTTTTTTTTTTTTAATTTTATTGTTGATAGATCATTTTGACTTAGTCATTTTAAAAGTAGCTCGCAAGCCCAAAAAGTGTGGGCACCCCTGAACTAGAGCGTTGAAGCTGTGTGTTTCTGCTGTAAAGGTCATCTCTGATGCAACCGGAACTTGCATCAGAGATGACCTTTACGGCAGCCATATGCAACTACAATGCTCCGGCTGCTGTAAGAAGGCAGTTTAGACATCGCCGGCCACAGGGCAGGGAGGTTTGTTGGACCGGGCCTGTTGTCCGGGCCGTGGGGGGGGGGGTGAGAAAGCACCACGAAGGTAAGGGGCAGGGAGGGATAAAGGGAGAAAAGGCGGGGTGGAGAGGAAAACAGGGTAAACAGAGGGGGGAGAAGTGCGCTGAAAGCACATGGGGAAGACAGAG
The DNA here is from genome assembly GCF_902459505.1 of Geotrypetes seraphini. NCBI lineage: Eukaryota > Metazoa > Chordata > Amphibia > Gymnophiona > Dermophiidae > Geotrypetes > Geotrypetes seraphini. Next base: position 60,319,619 of record NC_047088.1, read on the forward strand.
GGGGAAGAAGATGCTGAATGGAAATGGGGAACAGAGAGTGGGGAGAAGATGCTGAAGGGAAATGAGGAACAGAGAGTGGAGAGAAGATGCTGCAGGAAAATGGGGAAGAGAGTGGGAGAAGACGCTGAAGGGAAATGGGGAAGAGAGAGTTGGGAGAAGACGCTGGCAGGGAAGAAGACAGAGATGCCAGACTATGGGAGGGGCGGAGTGAAGATGGGTGCCAGACCAATTTGGAAGGAGGGAGAAAGGGAGAGGCATAGTAACAGAGCAAATGGAAGATGCAGAGAGAAGAGAGACAGTGGATAGAAGGAAGAGAGTAACAATAAGATGAGGAAAGCAGAAACCAGAGAAGACAAAGGTAGAACAAAAATTTTCTATTTATTTATTGCTTTAGGAGAGTGTTTTTCAACCTTTTTTGGGCAAAGGCACATTTGTTTCATGAAAAAAATCACGAGGCACACCACCATTAGAAAATGTTAAAAAATTTAACTCTGTGCCTATATTGACTATATATAAAGTAATTCTCTTGAATAGGAATCAAATAAACATAAAGAAAGTATTTTATAATTACTTTATTATGAAATATTAAGTAAACAGAATAGTGAAAAATTATAAAATACTTTATTCAGTGCGAAACCTGGGCCTGTTTGGCTGAACACAAAGCTGATATTCTGGATGGAATCGAAGAAAGACACACACGTAGCTCTTCATCAACAGCCGTTCCCTTCACCGCCCCTTCACCGTCACCGCCATCCCTTTCACCGCACCGTCACCGCCACTGCCATCCCATTCACTGCCCCGTCACCGTCCCCGCTGCATCCATATAAGCCTTAGTATTGTAATATTTAGCTTATTCCTTTCTTATAAATCAAAGTTCCTGCTGCTGAACTAGAGAAAGAGATGTTCAGCTGGCAGGGCTTTGTTTATAAATTTTTATCAACACAACTAATATACTATTTTATCCTAAAGCAAAAAATAAATAAATAAATATAATTTTTTTTTTACCTTTGTTGTCTGGTTTCTGCTTTCCACATCTTCTCATTCAATTCCTTCCATCCACTGTGTGTCTTCTCTCTACGTCTTCCATTTGCTGTTACTGTGCCTCTCCCTTCACCCCCCCCCCAATTGGTCTAGCACCCATCTTCTTCCCTCCGCTCCCCCATAGTCTGGCATCTGTCTTCTTCCCACTCTGTCTTCCACATTTCCCTTCGGGGTCTGTTCCTCCTTCAATGTCTGTCCTATTCCTTTCCACCACCACCCTTCCCTCCCTCCTTTACCATCTGTTCCATTCTACTATCCTTCAGCTCCTCTCACGTGGCTTATCTATCTACCTTCCTCCCTCTTATTTTCATGGCACGTTACAATGTAATTTGTGCAAGCCACTGGAGCCTGCGAGCTTGGTCCCTGTCCCATCCCCACAAACCATCTCGCTTCTGTGCTCCTATTTTCTCCATTTCTAATATCTCCCCTATGTATCTGTCATTGCCCCCCCCTGTGTCCATATACCATCCCCATGGCATGTCCCCTTTATGTCTCTGTCCCTATGCCCCATGCACATAATTTCCCCTCTTTCTGTTACCTTCCTGTGTCCAGATTTCCCCTATCTTCCTCTTCCATACCAGTGTGTCTCTTCTTTTCAACCCCATCTAGCTTTTTTCCCTCTTTCTTCCCCCCCCTGCTTCTAGCATCTGGCTCACCTGCCTGTCCTTCCCTTTCTTTCCTGCTGTGGGTTTTTCTTTCCGTCTTCATCCCCTTGGCCCAGAATCCTTTTCCCTTTCACTCCCTCCTTCCAATTTGAGCCGGGAACACGAGCGATCGCACGGTCCCCGCAGCCACCACTCGCCTGCCCAATCGATCCTACTGTTTAGCCAGCTCTCTCCCTTCGCCTCACCTTAGTTTGTAGGTTTTGTTTTTCGGCGACATGCACGCTTTCCCAAAGAGCCGCGCACGCGCGGCTGCTCAGTGTTCAATCTTCTGCTCTGCTGCAACTTCCTGTTTCCGGTTGCGTCAGAGCAGAAGATCGAAACTGAACAGCAGCGGGGACCGGGGGAGTCTCATGGGAGCGCGTGCGGGACCCGGCCCGAGGCCTAATCAGTGTCTGCACCGTACGGCACACCAGGCAACATCTCGCGGCACACTAGTGTGCCGCGGAACAGCAGTTGAAAAACACTGCTTTAGGAGACATGTATCACTGTTTATGTGGTATTGCATTGTATGCAGAGTCAAGCTTCTTGCTGGTTCAATTTAACCTTTGTCTATGTATTTCTATTTTATCCCCCATTTTACAAAACTGTGGAGCATTTTTTAGCACCAGCCGTGGTGGTAGCAGCACTGATGCTCAGAATTCTATGAGTATCAGAGCTGTTACCACCGTGGCTAAAATCTACACTACAATTTTGTAAAAGGGGGAGGGGTTAGTTTGTGATGACATATTCCATACTAGACGAAGGTGTTTTCTGTGTTCTGTGTGTTTGAAAGACATGGTTTTCTGTTAGGATTGACTGTGTAGGATTGATCTGTACTAGTCTGGCTTGTTTAGTTTTACAATGGGTATACTGATGTTGTACTGCTCACTGCAGTATGTAAGATGCTGCCTTTTCCTAGGTACTCATGTGTGACATGTGGCTTGTTACTAAAAATCGTGTTTTTCGTACAGATGGGGGGTGTCAAAAAATGATGGGCCTCGGGTGTCACATATGCTAGGTACGCCACTGCCTTAGTGTGCTCTTAGATAGATCTTTCCTGGATGCAAAAGCCATTTTTAGGTAAGCAGTAAAATGGTCAGTTTTGACATTTTTGTCTTAATGGTCATAAGCTAACGTAGTTATTAACACTTGGGCAGTATAAAAGATTAGCACATGAGCCCTTCCTAGTAAGGGCTCATGTGCTAATCAGTTAGCAGGTGGTAATGCAGATGTGCTGATTGATTAGCTTAGAAACACTCACTCAATATTGCTCTGAGGAAAGGGATGTTACCAGTGATATACCTCAAGGTTCTGTTTTTGGGCTTGTTCTTGTTAATATTTTTATAAGCGATATTGCTGAAAGGCTGTCAAGTTTTTCCTGAGGGCAATCACTAGTAACATCGCTATCCTCAGAGCGATCTCCATTAAACACTACCCTCTGATGTCTTCTACTCAGCCAGTTCTTGACCAAGCCCAACACTTTGGGGTCCATCCTGAGGACACTCAGTTTATTTATTAGATGTCTGTATGGAACACCCACTCTCTGCCCCCAGGAAAAATCCATCCGTGAAAAAATAAAATGCATTTTAGCACCTTGTTTATGCACACACATTGCATAGTTTCCCATGGGACGCCTTAGCGTGTTCCTTTAGAAGCCCTTACCACAGCATGCAAACAACCAGGAAATTTAAATTCAAGTCAACTCCAAGAATGTCTGTTTTTATGCCATAAGATATATACATTTGTGGTACATTGGTAGATACTCTATAACTAATAGCTTGAGCAACCCTATGTTTTGTGGCCCTGGGTCACATAATCCTCCATTGCCCCAGGTACAAACTAGTATTTGCAGATATATAAACCACTAAGTCCAAATCAGCCTCGTCTATCACAGCCTCTAGATCCAGAACCTTGTTTTCCATATTACAAGCATTAGTAGAAACTGTTTTCCAGACATTGCTCCTTTTCCCCATGTTTATAGAAATATTTAATGGCTTTGATCATCCTGCCCCATTAATTCTAGTTTAAAGCCCTCTTCAGTAGGTTAGCTAGTCTGCTGCTGAAGACACTTCTTCCCTTCTTTGATGGCTTTATATTCCTGCTCTTTGTTTGGACTATATATGGACTGTAGCATTTGGGTCCTCATCTTTTTGAGCCCTTTGGGTTATTATAGATTATAAGTATTGATAAAACAAGGAGAGGAGCTTTTGGATTTTGGGTTTAGTATGGGATCTCCTAAAGTAATAATAATATAAAGATGGCAATGCCCGGAGTAACATACAAGTAGAGTTGAGGAAAGCTAAAATTATAATTTAAACATTTTTGGGAATAGCTAAAGAGAGAAGTAATAAGAACGGTACTGAATGGGTATTAAAAAAAAAAAAACATGAGGTAGAAGGAGCTGGTATTTATTTACATATGAGAGAAAAAAAGCACCAAGGGCCTCAGAGATGGAAATAGTGAAGTATACTTTATTGAAAGACCCTACACAGTCCGTGTCAGATCGTTCAATAAAGTATACTTCACTATTCCCATCTCTGAGGCCCTTGCTGGGTTGTTTTGGTTTGGGGTTTTTTTCTCACTGGATCAGTGTGTACTTTGAGTCCCTCTTCTGGCTTTTCAATTTATTTACATATGGGAATATATGTGATCATCTACACAAATCAGCAGGGAATCAGAAAGGAAAATTAATTATTGGGAAAATTGAATAGGCCAATGGGTTCTTTCTTGCCAACTACATCACTGTTCTATACCATAGATGTTTGATTCTTTCATACCACATTCTCTTTCAAAAAAATAATTTTCATTAATACATTTTGATAAAAAGGTTAATTCAGTGAGTTAATGTTACTCAATGATATATTTTTTTCATTAACTTATTTCATTTTTATAACAAATGTCCAGTCCTTCAGTGCATAATTTCAGTACTCTTCGGTCTAATGCACACACAAAAAAACTATTTACTTAGACTCATCATCTGTTTTAGTATTCCCATTGCCATGTTCTAATTACTACACTAAAGGATTGAACTTTGAGTACTTTAACTTTGATCAGACTTCACAGTTTTGAATAAAGAAATCAAAGTTCATTCTTTTTCAAGATAATTCTGTATGATTCCTCTAAGATAGGGTTTCTTTCCAGCCTTGTCTTTATTGAAAATCACATATATATTGAAATGGTACTTCAGAGCATTTCCTTGACCAGACAAGGCCAAATCTAACAGTACTAGGAACTGTTCCCTCTAAACTGAGAGTGAGTCCTCCATCTGTATTGCTTCCAGTGTGTGTGTGTGGGGGGGGGGGGGGGGGGGGGGGAAGAGGGGTGCTTCAATTCAGTGCTTTCAATTGCTAGGAACATGCAGGTCCCTGGAGCTCTATAGAGCTCACCTGTCCCTAATATTTGGAACTCGCACCCTGCATTCAGACAACTCATAACTCCTCGACTTTAAATAAATAAAACCCTTACAATATAAACTTTGGCAGAAATTTGGCCGCAGCTTTATTAATTATCATACTTCAGTAACAATGCAACTCAAATTCATATCTCTCATCCTAGGTGGCCTTCCTATTTCCCATCCCAACAGCTAGTCGGTCCCGACCTAGCTGCTTATCCCAACATCCCAATACATTATATTCATTCCAAATATCTCATTTGCAAGACCTGCGGTGTCGCCCGGCCTCACCTCAGGCTGTGCCTGTGCCGCACACAGCATTCAACATTATATTTCATAAGTATTTTTTTCATAATCCCTTGCCACCTGTACGCATCCATTCTCATTTACCGCCCAAGCTGCAACCGCCAAGTTGTACCCCACATGCCCACCCACCAAGCACACAACTCAGAACCCCAACAAACAAATACCCCAACAACTGGAAACAAATCCAAACATAACTCGCCCCCCCCCCCCTCACTAAAACCACACTCACCCACCAAAAACAGAGACATGGACAACAGAACATGAGGAAGGGAAAGGGCGGGAATTAAAACTTCAAACTACCCTCACAAATTCCCAATTTCTATCTCCTCTTTACTGCCTACCCTCCCACAAACAAACTTCTCACAATTCTCCCGCCCAAATAAGCCAATCACATCTTTCCCTTTCCCACCAATCATTATCTTTCACACCTTTGTTTCCAATCACCAATAAATCTTCCTCTTCCCATTTCTTCCACTCCTTATAAAGTCCCATTCAATCCCTTAATTATTTAAACTTCCTCACCTCCCCCCCCCCCCCGAACTTCCACTTTTCTCTTGCAGGGCTCGTCCAATATTAAGAGCCCTTTGATTATTTCAAAGGGCTTACCTTACAATTGAAAATGTGATAGTGAAACAGTACTGCCCCACTGGCAGGACTAAAGGTAGAGGAAACATTTGGTACTAGGGATGTCCAAAGAATCAGGCCTTAAATTAAGTGGGGATGGGCGGACCCGCTATGCCTAAGGCCTGATTGGTCCAGGCTTCTAGAGCCTGGGCCAATCAGGCCTTAGGCTTCGGCGGGATGGGCCGGGAAGGGGCGGGCCCGCTTCATTTCGACGAGACGAGGCGTGCCTGCCGGTTCAAGACGTGCAAGACCCTTCTAAGAACAGGTTTGGTGGAGTGGAGGTTTGGGGGGGGTTAGCGCCGGGGGGGTGCGTCTTCGGGCAGGAGGGATTGGGCACCCTCATGCCAGCTATCGATATTGTCGGGGGGGGGATCGGTAATGTCAGGGGGGGATCGGTAGTGTCGGGGGGGGCGTCTTCGGGCAGAGTGTTTGGGCACCCTCCTGGTCAGGGGGCCGCGGCCCGCTATACTTATAGCGGCAGAGAGATCCCTTGCCGCGATAAGTATAGCGGCCGCGTCTACTTACAATGTAGGCCAGCATTTTGCTACTAGGGAGACGCGTAGGGCCGCCTAGGTTCAGCCTAAGGCCCGCCTAAGGCCCTTAGACGAGCTTAGGCATCTTGCGGGTCTCCCTAGGATCCCGGAGGTGCCTTCAGGCTTGCCTGGGGAGCATTTTTTTAAAAAAAACATGCATCCCGATTGGCTGATTAGACAGCTGTAGGACACCTAAAATTGGGATGCACTTTGGAGAATCAGGGCCTAAACCTCCCTTTTCCAAAGCCATGTTATGCTTTTTTTTTTTCTCACCGACCACGGTGGTATTAGCTCTAATGCTCATAGAATTCCTACGGACATCGGAACTAATATCACCATGGCCAGCGATAAAAAATCCTAACACTGTGTCATAAAAGGAAGGGGGGGTTGTATTCTATATGGTATAAGCTCTCCTGAAAGATAAACACAGAAACAATGGGATTTTTACTATTCTGCATAGTCTTAGGGGCCCTTTTACTAAACTGCACTAAAAAATGACCTGTGGTAACCCCAGCATGGGACTATTCCACCGCTGAGGTCACTTTTAGGGCAGCTATAAAATGACTCCATTTCCCATTGTCTCAATTAACGGCCATGAGCTAATTTTCCCATTAGTTATTGGTCATTAGTGTGGAAGCACTTAACTGATACCTATGTTCTAGGATTCCATGCAAATCATATGCTAATTGTTTGGGCACTCAGCAATTCAGCTGTACTAACCGATTAGTGCAGAACACACCTACTCTCTGCCCCCCAAACATGCCCCCAGCATTAAAAAAATTTTAAAAAGTAATTTTTAGCACTTAGGAAGCATACAAAGGTGCCAAAAAAACACACACAGGTGCCACTGTGGGATGCCTGAGTGAACCCCGTGGTTATGTTTTTTAACCTGCGGTAAGCACGCATTAGTGCTTACAGGAGCTTAGTAAAAGGGCCCCTTAAACTTGAATCTGAAATACTTCAAATAAAAATATTCCAAAGAAACTAGCAATGGGGGCAAAAGGGGTTGAGTCAAAGGACAGGTCTAAAACAGAAAGCACCCCTCCCCCATTTATCTAGGAGGTTTCTACCATGGTCTGGTATGCTAAATTCTCCAAAACTCATAGAATTCCTATGAGTGTCAGAGCACTGGAGCATTTAGTGCCCTAAGCCACGGTAAAAACCTCTACCACAGCTTAGAGAAAGTGGGCCAAAATGAATAAGTGATTTAATTTTAAAATATCTATGGATATTTTGAACTTGCTATAAAATATATACATTGGGCTAGATTCACTAAGGACACCGATCGTGTCCCGACCACTTTGCGACCCGATTGTTCCCCGACCCGATTCACTAACCTTGGTGCCTATCAACCTCCGATCTGAACCAATCTGTGCATGCAAATGAGGGAAATGGCATGCAAATGTAGGAAGGAACACCGACTGGGCTGGCTGATCAAAAAATAAGCGACTGCTGAGGACCAGTGGCTCACGTCTTTTCCTTCTCTCTGCTGTCCTAAAATCTCTACTCTGCAGCAAAAACCCTTCTCTCTGTCGCCCTGCCTGCATCTCTGCCGCTCTGCTGTCTGCCCTGAAAGGAATCAGTGCCCTGACTCTCCTGCTCTCTGCCACCCTTCTCTGCAGTGCGAGCCTGTGGTTTTAACCCTGCAGGTTTAAAGCGGGGCTGCACTATGGGGAAGGGTGGCAGAGAGCAGGAGAGTCGGGGCAGCATGGGCTTGTGAAAATCCTTCTGGCTATGCCATGTCTTTTCCTCCCCTTTTCCTATCGGCTCTTAAATCTCCTCTTTCAAACCATTTCTTGGACACCATCTTGCGGTGTCCCTCAGGAATCACCCTTATCCCCTATTCTCTTTAACATCTATATGTCCTCCCTGAAACTCCTCCAATTATCCCCCCTTGAAACAATTTACACATATGCTGATGACATCCTTATCCTCCTTGAGACAGACCAGAACCTCACCAACCTCCACAAGAACATTACAGCATAATGAGACTCCATTCCTGGTCCTTCTTGGTACAGATTAAATTGAATGAATCAAAACCAAAATTACTCTGGCTCGGCCCAAAATTAGAACATCTTCCCACCCTCTTCGCACTACCCTCAGGCACTGCACTGCAGCTTGAGTTCTCAAGCAAGGTCCTTGGCATCATTATCGATTCTTCTCTCTCCCTCAATGACCACCTCAACTCCTTGGCTAAATCATGCTTTTTCAGCCTCCACATGCTGATGAAAGTAAGATCCTATTTTCGCCATCCTTGTCCAATCCATCATCCTCTCCAAACTAGACTACTGCAATGCCATCTACTTAAGCCTATCAAAAAAAGTCTTCAAAGACTTCAGCTAATCCAGAATACTGCAGCCAAGTTGATCTTTGCAAAACGCAAGTCTGACCATGGCTCCCCACTCCTAGCCAAACTTCACTGGCTCCCAGTGATTTCCAGAATCCATTTCAAAAGTTCCTGCCTGGCTTTTAAGATCATTCATGGCATCCTTCCTCCCTTAATCCCACTATTTTATAACTCCTTGAGTCCTGACTCCACCAGACCCGCCCAAAGGTATAAACTATCCTTCCCCTCTCTACACGGTATTCGCTATGCAGGCAAACTGGGAAAATCCCTTCTCTTCAGAATCACAGGTCTTTGGAACGACCTTACTTCCCCGCTGCGGAACCTGGGCTCCCTCCAATTATTCCGCAAGCAACTGAAAACCTGGCTTTTCACTAAAATGTAATTCTATCCCCCCTTACTCTTCTATATATAACTTCATGTAAACCATTTTTTTCCTTCTCTTCCTATATTTTAAGTTCTTGTAAACCGTGCCGAGCTCCACATCTGTGGAGATGATGCGGTATATAAACTTAAGGTTTAGTTTAGTTTAACAGCTTCATCACTGCAACCAGTGTCATTTAAAGAATCAGGGCTGTTTTAACATGGATTAGCTAGTGCTTCAAGTGAACGCACACTAGAAAACCTGCGTTAACTGCTTAGCCTCTCCATTCCTCTGCACCCCCCCCCCCCCATACACACTTTGATAGAGCAAGGCTAGTATTACAAATTGCCACTAGAAATTTCAACAACCATTTGCTGGAGGAGCCTCGATGGGCATTACATTACATTGTATTACATTATCTGTTATTTCTATATTGCCCTTACCAGTTATAGTTCTGTACAGTTCACAGAATAAGAAGCTAGACATAATCAATCCAGAAATCACAATAACCATATGTTGGAACCAAATTTGAATCATGTCGGTAGCACATGTTTCCTTAATATCATCGTCTTATGGCATAATGGAAAACATTATTAGATCACTAGTCTTTAAGCCCGTTACATTAACGGGTGCTAGAATAGATGTGTGTGTCTGTCTTTCTTTCTGTCTCTCTCTCTCCTTGGCCGCTGTCGGTCTGTCCTTCTTTCTTTCTGTCTCTCTCTTTCCTCGGCTGTCCTCCACCACCCCTTGTTTTATCTCCCCCCTGGCCAGCAGCACCCCTTCACTGCTCCCCCTGTCCAGTAGCAGCCCTTCTCCCTTCATTTTACCTCCCCCCTGTCCAGCAGCACCTCTTTCCTGCTCCCCCTGTCCAGCAGTAGGCCTTCTCCCTTCATTTTACCTCCCCCCCCTGTCCAGCAGCACTTCTTACCTGATCCCCCTGTCCAGCAGTAGGCCTTCTCCTTTCCCTGCTCCCCCTGTCCAACATCCACTAGCCCGGTTAGCCTCGAGGCTTTTGCTAGGCCAGCCCACCTCGCATTATCGAAGTGGGCTGACCTAGCAAATGCCCCGCAGCTTCTGCGTTTGCTGGTCCAGGGGTGAGACTAGGCGTCCTTGCAGCGGCAGTGCAGGAGTCAAATTGCCACCGCTGTTACAAGCTGCCCCACGTGACAGAAATCGAATTCGGCACGGAGGCCCAAAGCACGGTATCAGTGATCACAAAACCCTAAGTGCGCATGCGCGCTTAGAGTTTTATTATAGAGGATTATCTTAGGAAAATTGACTAGATTCTAGGGTTTTTAGCCGTTGGTTCTTACTTTTTAATTTCTTTCTGCTTTTATTGTATTTCAAATGCATTTTTAAAATTGTGTAAATCACATAGAACTTCACAGTTTTGCGGTATATAAATAAACTGTTATTATTATTATGACTAGTAATGAATTCCATAACTTTGATACCCAATATGTAAAATTAAATGTAAAAATCTTCTTCATTTTTATACCTGTACATGATGTAGCTACTAGTTTCAACGTATTCCAAGTTTCATAATAGGAAAATAGTGTCTAAATTGATCTTGACATGTATGATGGGGCCAGACCATGCAGGAATGGAGATCACTTCTGTCCTGATAAATTCTAAACCATCAGGGATTTGGAAGGGAGGGAGGAGATATCAATGCTCTTCAGGAAGGGTCGGGTAGGAGAAAGGGGATGCTAATATTTGGGGGGGGGGGGGTAAGTCAGAAGGGAGGGGAGCTCACCACACTTCAGACTATTACCTGAAGAGTTCTGGGTGATGGCTGATATTGAGTGTCAGTGTCCAGACAGGTAATTAAGCAAAGATAAGATTGCTTTTTATGATGTCCAAGCTGCCCAGTTAGTTATTCATGGACTGGCACAGAAAAATGTGGATGACAGGGGGGGTCACGTGATGCCGAGTAACTGATTGGACGTGCCTCTGCACAGCTCCGGGCCATGAAGCCCTGATTTCTGCTTATTAGCACAAAATCCTTATCGGGCACTTTTACTTTTTCTACCGCTGACCTCCTGGGGTTGCTGGGTGCACTCGGAGCATTTTTTGGCGGGTTCCGTGCTCGGTATGTTGGCGAGATCGCAGTGGGACACACGAGGGAAGGTAAAGATTACTGAAACAAATATGGCGGAGAGCCACGAGGTGCCGATGTTTACTATTCAGGAAACGGCCATTTAAGAATTAACCAAATCCCTCACCCTCGTCATGGAAGACAAACTTGCTAAGATACAAACCTTTATGGAGGACTTTAGGGAGACGCTTGAGACCCATGCGGGCAGGTTACAGAGGGTGGAAGACCGAGTGGCCCATCAGGAAGATCGCACAGCGAACTTTGAAGAACGTTTGCGGGCACTGGAGACCGCTAAGACAACCTGCTTCGAACGTCTGGATGACCATGAGAACAGGAGCCGTAGGAACAATTTGCGCTTTATTGGGCTGCCTAGTACTATCAAAGATGTCGACCTGCGAGCCTGCCTGGGCGCCTCGGGGGAGAGAGTGCTGATTGAGTGTGCTCACCGGGTAGGGAGTAGGAGAGAAAATGAACAGCGGCCCCGTCCTGTTCTTGCCCGCTTCTTAAACTTTGCTATGAAGGAGTGTGTTCTCGCTCGCTTTCGGCGAGGGGCTGGCTTTGAATACGAGGGGCAGAAGATCTTAGTCTTCCAGGACTTTTCTCCACAAGTGTCTTCCAGGCGCCGGGCAATGGCGCCCCACTGTAACACCCTTTACAAGCGCAACATTAGGGTGTCCCTGCTATATCTAGCCAGAGCTCATGTGTCATTTAATAATAAGATTCACTACTTTGAGACACCAAGTGAGCTCAAGTGATTCATTCAGGGTTTGCCGGCGCCCCTACGAGCGGAACCCGGGACTGCCTGACTCCCCACTACATGCTCTGCCTACAGTGCCCTTGCTCGTGGTGGGGGGAGACTGCGGCGCTCCATGCGCCAGTGGAACGTGGAGACCGTGAGGTGATTCTATCGGGCTTTCTCCCACAGTTTCTGCTGGTTCCCTATGTTCCCTGTTCAGTTGAGGAGCCCTACTACTTCTGCCGCCTTTTGCCGTGTGCGGCCGGATGGGAACACCGTTGGCCATAAGGGTGTTTGAGATCTCCACGGCGTCCTGCTTTCACCCGAGATCTTGCTGGAGTTTTATTATCATCAGGGAGCACAGCGACGGCGTGCACCGGTATCGGTGGTTTCGGAGGCCTTTTCCTCTCTTCTCTGAGGGGGGGCCCTGCCTGGACTGCGGGTCTGCTGTGGGAGGCCACGGGTGCTGGTGTATCAGTGTCCACTGGTTCTATTATGCTGCTGGTCAGTCGCTGGAACAGGTACCCCTGGCAATGTGAGACCTCGCGCTCAGTGCTCCCATTTCCTGGAGCTGGAGTGATCTGTGGGGCGGCATGGGCCGGTGAGATACCATTGAGATGCTGCTCCCTTCCTTAAAAACTCTGTGCCCCGCTACAGCATGGGACTTGTTATAAGTGCTTTTTTCTCCTATGTTTGTTCTGTATCACAAGGGCTTGGCCCGGAGTTGTTTCTTGTTTCTTCTATATTTTCTGGGTTAGCATGGTTTTCCATGCTGGGTTTGGGACTTGGGGGGATTTGGGAGGGGGGGTTGGGAGAGATTGTCTGGGGGAGTGTTTGTTGGTATGTTTGGGGTATGTGTGGGGTGTGTATTTGTGGTATGTCTGGATAGGTGTATGGGTTCTTACATGACGAGACCTTATTCCCGTCAGGGCACGATAGTTCTGTATTCCATGAGTGGGTGGAGGTATAGGCTGGGACGGCCTCTACCGCTCTTAACTTGGTTTTCTTTATTGCTTCTTATAATTCTTCATGATATGCTAAATGTTGCAACTGCATGTTAAATCCTTAAATGTAGGTGGGATACACTCCCCCATCAAGCGCACAAAAATTTTAGCGTATCTTAAACGTGAACACACGGACATAGCATTCCTGCAGGAAACCCATTTGAGTTCTGTAGAACATGGTAAGCTGCACAGGGGATGGGTGGGTCAGGTGTGCTCTGCCTCATTCACAATTCGGAAATGCGGGGTGGCTATCCTTATTCACAAGAATGTACCCTTCCATATTCATAGCCAAATTGCTGACCCCAATGGGAGGTACCTTATCCTGGTGGGTGAACTTTGGGGCAAACCTTTAGTATTGTGTAATGTCTATGCCCCTAACATCTACGCCCATGCTTTCTTTACGTCACTGGTGGGTCACTTAGCGCCCCTCCTGCCTCAACCGATTATACTGGGAGGCGATTTCAATTTTGTGGCACATCCTCAGTAATGTAATGTAATGTAATTTATTTCTTATATACCGCTAAACTCTGTTAGGATTCTAAGCGGTTTACAGAAAAATAGACAATAGGGTGCATTAAAATTATAAGTAAAATAGGTACTTAGAAATTCCCTTACTGTCCCGAAGGCTCACAATCTAACTAAAGTACCTGGAAAAATGACAATTAGTAGAGTAATGAAGAAATAAAATAGAGAATAAATGAGAAAAATAAGAAAATAAACATTCTAATAAGATTACAATGATCTAAAGGACTTTGAAAGGTTGAAAAAAGAGGGGAGATAAGAATAGATGCAGAGGGAGAACTGTTGAAGCAATAGAATTCTGGAGAAATTTAAGTGAAATTTGAATGATAAAACAAAATAAGTGGTAAAACAATAAGTGAGATTAAAAAATATATCATAAACTAAAAAGAATTGAAAATAAAATCAAAACAGTCAAAACTGAAGTCCAGCTTGAATGGGCCCCCGAGCCAACCGTTGGTCCGATGGCCGAACTGCAGCCCTCCTCCGTCGGCTCTCCCCTGCTGGAATGGGGGAAGAGCGAAGACAGTGTCGGGTGTCCCGCTGGAACGGGCCCCCAAGCCGACCGTTGGTCCGATGGCCGGACTGCAGCCCTCCTCCGTTGGCTCTCCCCTGCTGGCATGGGGGAGGAGTGAAGACAGTGTCGGGTGCCCCGCTGGAACGGGCCCCCGAGCCGACCGTTGGTCCGATGGCCGGACTGCAGCCCTCAGTGGGATCACAAGCCAGCTAAGCCGGTGCCAAAGGGCCATTTCAATAAAGGGGTACACTTCCTTATAAAAGAATTGGGTTTATTGGATTCCTGGCGCACCCTGCACCCTACTGACCTTGACTTCTCTTTCTATTCTCACCCTCACTCGTCTTACTCTCGCATTGATTATTTTCTCATTTCTGCTTCTTTCTTCCCGTACCTGTCGGCTGCTTGCATTTCTCCACCTTTAGTCTCTGACCATGCTCTTTTGGGCCCTGACTTATAATTCGGTTCCCAAGCCGTGGGTCGTATATGGCGTATGTCCCCTTTCCTTTTCAGGGATGCGGAGTTTCGGGAATTCTTTCAAAAGTGATGGGACGAGTTCACTCACACTAACTCTGTGGAAGATGTGGACCCAGTTGTTTATTGGGAGGCGGCTAAAGCGGTCATGCGGGGGCATATACTGGCTTACTCGGCGTCCCTGAACAGACGTCGTGATGGGGAATTACTGGCTTTGTCGCGGGATCTTGCTAATTATAGATCTCTTCACATTTCATGTCTCAATGAAGCCTCTAGACAGTCCATGTGCGCCATTCGGGCACAACTTCATCTTCTTTTAGAGCAAAGAGCTAGGCGTAACATATACTGTTATAAATACAAACTGTACCGCTGGGGTGATAAAACGGGGAGGTTGCTGGCTAATTTGGTGCACCCGCACAAAACGTGGCATACTATTACTTCCATTAAGGACAAACGGGGCGTCACGCATGTCACTCATTCGGCCATTACGTAGCAATTTGTGCAATTCTATTCCGACCTTTACGCAGCTCAACCTTATGAATTGGACGCCAGTGATAAGTTTTTTCAGGGCCTTAATATCCCTACTTTGAATGATGCTCAATGCCTTGCTTTTAACGGTCCTATCCTGGGGGAGGAACTGCAGGTAGCCATTAAGAAACTTAAGCTCGCTAAGACACCGGGCCCCGATGGTTGAGGCCCGGAATTTTATAAGTTACTGGATCCGTCGACTTTACTTTCCTTACAACAATACTTTATGGGACTTTGCAGCTCTGTTCCCCTGGGTGATTCACATAACAGGGCACACGTTATTATTCTCCCCGAGCCTGGGCGCCCGCTTGAAGCTCTGGGGTCTTACCGACCTATCTCCCTTCTTAACCAAGATGTTAAACTTCTGGCTAGCATTCTGACGGCACACCTTAAAAATTTTTACCCTCTCTTATTCACGAAGACCAGGTGGGTTTTGTACCCGGCCGGCATGCGTCCATGAATCTCCTACGGATTCTAGCGGTGTTGCAGTCCCCCCATGCCATTACTGATAGGGTGCTTATTACTAGCTTAGACGTTGAAAAGGCGTTCAACATGGTCTCCTGGCCACATTTATTTAGAACGCTTGAGCGTTTCGGGATCCAGGGTGACTTCATTACATGGTTGCTGGCTTTGTATCATCAGCCCAAATCTCAACTCTTAGTGAACGGTGGAGTTTCTGATCCCTTCCCTTTGGGGCGGGTCATGCGCCAGGGTTGTCCCCTTTCACCCTTTCTTCTATCTCTCGAACCTTTGGCGGCATGAATTTGTCAGGACGCACAGTTGGAGGGCCTTCGGGTGGGCAGCAATGAATTTCGCATAAGTATGTTCGCTGATGACATGCTTTTATATGTTAATAATGTCGATCGGTCTATGCCCGCCCTGATGTCCATCATTCGAGCTTATGGTGTCTTCTCCGGTTTAAAAATTAATTTCGATAAGACGGAGGCTCTTTTGTTGGGAGGTTCGCCATCGGAGCCCTGGTGTAAGGACCTAGGCGTGGGTGTTGCCCCGGGGAAGTTAAAGTATTTATGTATCATGCTTTATAGAGACCCACGTAGGATGTACGAAGCTAACATTACCGCTGCCATCGGACGGATCAAAACTCTCTGTCTTAAATGGCAATCGCTACCTCTCTCGCTCCTGGGGCGAGTGGCCTTGGTCAAAATGGTGATGTTCCCGAAATTGCTCTACCCACTGCAAACTATACCCGTTTGGATTTCCCGATCGGACGAGCGCGCCTACCAGACAATCATTTGCTCCTTCATGTGGAGGGGGAAGAGAGCTCGCATCAATTCTCTCAAATTGTCCCAGAGTCATGAACAGGGGGGCTTGGGATTACCCACCTTGAGAATCTACAATGTTGCCGCGCTTCTTCGTTGGATTCATGATCAATTGGTATCCTCGCGCCGATATTCCCCTGCGACCTTGCTTGAGGATTGCTGCCTGCCTTGGTCTTTTTCTTCTTTTCTTCATGGGGCGGGAGGAGGGGGCGCGGGGCCTCGTCCTTCTGTTCTACCTTTCCTCCTTCCTTTTCGGCGGGCATGGCGCTGGTGGCATGTTCTCCAGAGCCGGTTGCCTGCTGTGTCCCCGTTTCTTTCTCTTCTCCGTAACCCTGACTTTGCTTCTGGAGTGGGGGGCCTGGCGGGGTTGAGAGATCGCACTGCGCGTACCACAACTTTGGGTGATGTGTTGGCTCTGGGAGGTGGGGAGTTCCCCTCCTTTGCTCAGATGCGGACGTCGTGGTGCCTACCACCAGTGTTCCCTCTAAGCGGGCGGGTGTTGTGAGCAAACTTTTTTCACTGTGAGCTAAAAATATCGGGCGCCAGCAAGTTATGAGCCAAATAAATATGTTGCTTTCTACCACAGAACTTCCTTACGTTTGTATGGAATCTATCCCCTTTCAACTTTAGAGAGTGCCCTCTCGTTCTCCCTGCCTTAGCTACTAAGTCTATTCCCTTCAGTACCTTGAATGTTTCTATCATGTCCCCTCTCAATCTCCTCTGCTCAAGGGAGAAGAGGCCCAGTTTCTCTAATCTTTCGCTGTACGGCAACTCCTCCAGCCCCTTAACCATTTTAGTTGCTCTTCTCTGGATCCTTTCGAGTAGTACCGTGTCCTTCTTAAAGTACCAGTGCTGGACGCAGTACTCCAGGTGAGGGCGTACCATGGCCCGGTACAGCAGCATGATAACCTTCTCTGTCTCTTCAGTCCAGCATCTGCCCCTTCCATTCACTGTCTGTCTTTCCCTGCCATCTCTCCTCCTGCCCCCCCCACCCCCCAATTTGGTCTAGCATCCATCATCTTCCTTCTGTTCCCCTCATGGTCTGGCATCTCTATCCTTCCCTCCCCCCTGTGGTTTTTAGCATATCTCTCTTCTCATTTCCTCCACTCAGATCTGATCATTCTCTGCTCTCTCTTCCCTTTTCTTCTCTGGTCTTCCTTCTCTATTTTCTGCCTCCATCTAAATTAAATTCTTTCTTACTATTTAGTCCCGTTTCCCTCTTTTCACTGTGTCTACACACAGCTTGTCACCCCTTTCCCTCACCCCTCCATTATCTTACTATTTTCTTCCCCCTTTATTTATCTCCTCCTTCCATCCAGTATGTGTTCTTTCCCCACTTCCATTCAGCATCTGCTCTCCCTTCTCAACTGACATCCATCTGCCTTCTGCTCTCTCTCCCTTCTTCTCACTTCCATCATGTCCCCTTCTCTCTCTCTCTCATCTCCTCCATTCCATCATCTGCCCCTTCTCTCTCTCTCTCTCTCTCCCCCCCCCAACTTCCATCATCTGCCCCCCTTCCCCTCACCTTTGTGGGTCACTTTCCTTCCCCTGAGGGTGGCTCATGTCACAGGGGAAGCTTTGGCCGAGCAGAACCGCTTGATTGACAGTGGAACTTACTTGATTGATGTCGATGCTGGGGCCCGTTGCCGTTTGAAGGAAAAAAAAAAAGGTGGAAAAAAGGAACCTGTAAAGGCGAGAGGAAGGGAAACCTCCAGGACAGCTGCTTTTTGCCCTCCTTCAGCGGCCCAAGAGTTCAGACCAGCAGCGGCAGCTCTGTATGCTTTTAACTTCGGCACAGAGCTGCCCCTAATCAATAGTTTAGCGCGGTTTCATGAGGCAGCCTCGGGGCCTTTGATAGCCGGCCCGCTTCGATGATGCGATGTGGGCCGGCCTAGCAAAGGCCCCGAGGCTGCCTTATGAAACCGCGCTAAACTATTGATTAGGGGCAGCTCTGTGCCGAAGTTAAAAGCATACACAGCTGCCGCTGCTGGTCTGGAGGTGCGGAGACAAGGCAGGAGGCAAACGCGGTGGAAGGCAGGAGTCCCGGCGAAGGCAGGAGTCCCGGCACAGCGACTGCAACAGGAAGTTGCAAGTCAGCTGACGCCGGCCTTTCGTTGCGGCGGGGACCGAATCCTTCGCGGACCGGCAAGATTTTGTTTGCGGACCGGCGGTTGAAGAACTGTGCTCTACACTGTGTGCGCTGTGACGAGAAACTTGTGCGCTGCGAGGTAATATTTTGTGCGTCAGCGCACCCCAGCGCAGCTTAGCGGGAACACTGCCTACCACCCGCGCACATCTACACTTTTCTGCAAATTCATCACTATTATCACTCTTTGGTGCGTGCTCATGGGGATCGCTGGAGCTATGGCCCTTTGGATCTGGTTTTCCTTTCCACACCTACTGCATCTAATAAAATATCCACCTGGTATAGAGCGGGGAGGGATAGTTTGGGAGAGGGTTGCCTCCGCGTTCTGGGGGGAGAGTGGTCTGCAGAGCTGGGGATGTCTGTTTCCCTCCATGATCTTAGGCTCCTCTTCCAGACTCTTTACCTTCATGTGAAGGCGGCAGGCTTGCAGGAGACACAATATAAAATACTGCATCGTTCCTATATCACTAGAGCCCGGGGCTATCATATGGGACTATGGCGTGATGATATCTGTTCTAAATGTAACTCTCATAGGGGTAATTATATTCATTCATTCTTTGATTGCACCAAACTGCACTTCTGGGATTCTGTGAAGACCTGTTTGACGGCCCTCCTGCGGTGTCAGGTATCCTGGAATCCCTCTGCGCTGCTATTGGGAGATGTTACTGACCTAAGTCAACAGGGCCTGGACTTTCCTGCTCAAAAATTTATTCTCCATGCGATACTTGTGGGTAAACAACTCATTCTGAAGTATTGGAATGTTGAGGAGGTACCGTCTTATAGCATGTGGACATCCCGGATGCGACAGCAAGTGCGTTTTGAATTGGACACTTATACCTCTCGACCTCAGCATCATTGGAAACTTTAGTGCTCATTCCGGCAAAGGACCTTAGAACATAGAACATAGAACATAGAACATAGAAACATAGAACATAGAACATAGAACATAGAAAGATGACGGCAGAAAAGGGCCATAGCCCATCAAGTCTGCCCACTCTATTGACCCACCCCATTAAGTCTGAATGCTAATGACCTGGTTCCTTAACTCGACCCTCGTAGGGATCCCACGTGGATATCCCATTTATTCTTAAAGTCGAGCACGCTGGTGGCCTTGATCACCTGCACCGGAAGTCTGTTCCAATGATCTACCACCCTTTCTGTGAAGAAATACTTCCTGGTGTCGCCACTAAATTTCCCTCCTCTGAGTTTGAGCGGGTGCCCCCTTGTGACCGAGGGTCCTTTGGGAAAGAATATATCGTTTTCCACCTCGACACGACCCGTGACGTACTTAAATGTCTCAATCATGTCACCCCTTTCCCTGCGCTCCTCTAGGGTATAGAGCTGCAGTTTGCCCAGTCTTTCTTCGTATGAGAGACCCTTGAGCCCCAAAACCATCCTAGTGGCCATCCTCTGGACCGACTCAGCTCGAAGCACATCTTTCCGGTAATGTGGCCTCCAGAATTGCACACAGTATTCCAGATGGGGTCTCACCATGGTTCTATAGAGTGGCATTATGACTTCAGGTTTACGGCTGACGAAGCTTCTATTGATACATCCCATCATTTGCCTTGCCTTTGATGAGGCCTTCTCTACTTGTTTGGCAGCCTTCATGTCTGCACTGATGATTACCCCCAAGTCCCGTTCCTCTGAGGTCCTAGCTAGCGTTTCTCCATTCAAGGAGTATGTTCTGCATGGATTTCCTCTGCCGAGATGCATGACCTTACATTTTTTAGCGTTGAAGCCTAGCTGCCATGTCGAGGACCAGTTTTCTAACGTGATTAGATCTTGTGTCATACTATCCTGTAGGTTGCTTTCACTTACTATGTTACACAGTTTGGCATCATCGGCGAACAGTGCTACTTTACCCTGAAGCCCCCGGGTCAAGTCCCCTATGAATATGTTGAAAAGGGATGGTCCCAGGACTGAGCCCTGCGGCACTCCACTAGTCACCTCCGATGTCTCAGAGAGGGTGCCGTTGACCACCACCCTCTGAAGTCTTCCACTCAGCCAATCACTGACCCATGCAGTTAGTTTCTCACCCAAACCCATTGATTTCATCTTGTTTAGTAGTCTACGGTGTGGGACACTGTCGAAAGCTTTACTGAAATCCAAGTACACTATGTCCAGAGACTCTCCCAAGTCTAGCTTTCCTGTCACCCAATCGAAGAAGCTTATAAGATTGGATTGGCATGACCTGCCTCTGGTGAATCCATGTTGACAGGGATCCCTTAGATTCCCTTCATCCATTATCGTGTCTAATTTACCTTTAAGTAGAGTTTCCATGAGTTTGCACACTATTGATGTGAGACTCACCGGTCTGTAATTCGCAGCCTCTGCTCTGCAACCCTTTTAGATCTGGATGGCTGAATGATTTGATAGGCTTGTGCGATAGCTGTTCATGTTTTAGTTTATTTTGTGTCTTGTACCTTTTTCTGTGCTCATCCTGCCCAGGGTTTGAGTATTTGTACGCCCTAGAGTGTGTGAGTGTGTGTGTGATTGGTTGTTTGAGTTGCGTGTGGTGTGGTTTGTATGGTTTGCATGGGTCGTGAGTGACAGTGGACTGTATTGAATCGTTTGGGGATTCTGGTTGCTTCTTATAACAGAAATTGTGGACGGGGGAAGCTGGTCAGCGTGCTGTTCCCTCTTACTGCTAGTTTTGCTCTTTCTGTGGGGGTGCGATGTCTCTTCTATTGCTGTGTATTTCATAGCTTTATACGGTTCAGCCTATGTATATTGTTAGGTGTTACACGTTGACTGATATGTATCACTGTGCACCTGTACTGTTGTTGTATTGTGGATGGCAGTTGCTGTCCGAGTGTTTCTTGTCTCAATAAACATGATATTTAAAAAAAAAAAAAAAAATGTGGATGACAGAAAAACAAGAGAAGTCCAACAAATCTGCAGTGAAAGACAATCAGCCAAAACAAGAAGAGAAATGCAGAGTTGATGTATAAAGTAAAGGAATTTTACAGGAACAAATAAATTATAAAAATCCTACTGGTGGTTCTCATAATCGAGAAGTCAGGACACCTGACTCCTCCTCAGCTCTATCCCAGGTTCTCTCTTCTTCTGCCTGGATTCTACATGGCTAGTTAGCACCGATATTTGGTGGCACTGACTGGTTAAGTACCATGAATATCATGGGTTAAGTAGGCACAAGCCACTTCTGCCCACTTATGAATTGGCTTGTAAATTGGGACCATAGAAATCAGAATTCTGAGAATGTGTGTTTTAGGTAAATATTGACACTTCTCATTTAGGGGTTCTTTTACTAAGGCGTGCTAACTGATTTAGCGTGCGCTAAATTGGTTAGCGCGCCCTAGTAAAAGGACCCCTTAATTTTCTCTTTATAACTGAAAAGTTGAGATGGTCTTTATAAATTTAAAATTCAAATGAATAAGTCAAACCAAAGCAAAAAAAAAAAAACACAAAACAAAGGCCCTCTTTTACTAAGGGCTCATTTTACAAAGGTGCGCTAGCAATTTTTTGCGCATGCACCGGATTAGCGCGCGCTACCTGAAAAACTACCGCCTGCTCAAGAGGAGGCGGTAGCAGCTAGTGCGCGTGGCATTTTAGCACGCACTTCAAGGCCATAATGCACCTTTGTAAAAGGAACCCTAAGTTGTGGTAGAGGTTTCTACCATGGCCCGGAGCGCTAAATACTCCGACACTCATAGGAATTCTATGAGCATTGGGGCAGCATCAGATCATTTAGCACTCCAAGCCACATTAGAAACCTCTACCATGGCTTAGTAAAAGGGGGAGGGATGAAGTAATAACAAGATACAATGTGTGGAAATATTTCAGTACTTTGTAGTTGTCAGCGCTGTAGCATTTTATTTTGCAAGTATTCAGGATCCTGGAAAAATATATAACCTAAAAATATCACTTTTTCTCACCTTAAAGTATTGAAGAGATTTGCAATGAGTAAAGGGAATGCTTTTTTTTTTTTTTAAGACTAAGCAGAGAAATAAATTCAGCTAAAATGATGATTGAAATCTCTAAGTCACTTTATAGAAATCATCAAAGACCCTTGAAAGTTGACAGCATTAGTTTGAGGTGTCTTTCATTTTGCACCAAGAGATTACAGTTTTCAAAAAAACAGATAGTGCTCTGCTGTCAGGTGAACTTGGTTTGATCACAGAGCTGGCTATTCATAAAAGCCTGAAATTGGGAACAACTGTGTGCCGTGTTAATGTATTCCCTCCAGATAGCTAAAATAATATATTCTCTAAATTGACTGCATTAAGTAATTACGCACATCATGACTGAGACCTTGTACTTTTTATTTCTTCTTTGCAGCCTCAGCGCAGGGTCACATTTCATCTCCCAGATGGTTCTCAGGAAAGTTGCAATGACAGTGGATTGGGCGATCATGAACCCAAAACCACTGCAGGCACGTCACACCCCTTGCCTCTTGGTTTCCCTCAAGAAGAATTTTATGAGCAGGCTTCACCTAACAGCCGGACAGAAGGAGATGGAAATTCAGATCCAGAATCCAGTAAGAGATCTATTGACATGTTGCTTGCATATTTTAAAAAGAAGTATTTATTACAACAAAATAAAATGAATTGTGCAAATAACGTGTTAAATTTTTTTTCATATCCTATAAATCAACCGACTAAGGGCCTTCATTACGAAGCCATGTCAAAAGCCTCAAAGCTTTTTAAATCTCTATGGGTTTTGGGGAAGTTATTGCAGTGGCCCATGCTAATCGGCTTTGTAAAAGAGGCCTTAAATGTGTGCTGGAGAATCAAGATTAATTACAAAGTGGAAAGTAAAACTCATTTTGTTGAATAGACTAGAAAAAGGTCTGTAGCTTCTTCCTCTATGAATTTGTATAGATGAAATGATTTGTACCCAAAGTGAACGCATTGTTAGAAATACATTAGGTATATGACTATGTACCAGCAGGGCTAACATCCCATCAGACATGGATCTTGCATGAGAAGGCAAGATAAAAAAAAAAGAAACCTTTATTTACTGTAGATAGTACAACATATGCTAAGCTTGCCAGTTAATGTGATCAAAATTACATATTTGTTTGGGGCTGTATTCAGTTTATATTATTGCACAGTATTGAATTGATTTTTATCTGGGGCATGTTTACTGATGTACTTTGAGTAGTTAATTTGTACTAAAAAGCTCCAACTTAAAAATCATACTTTAATTTGTTATGAGGTAAAAATTAGGCGAGGTATGGCACAGAATGGGCATGAACGGCAGAGACAGTGCACGGTGATTAAGGTTCTGGGCTAACTGTCAAGGCCACCAATATCTTGGTAATAGCACTAGTGGTCAATCAGCTAAATAAGGGCAATTATTAACATGTGGAGGGGCATAATCGAAAGGAACGTCTAAGTCCATTTTTGTCTAACTCGCAAGTCGTCCAAAGTAAAAAACAGCTTAAGACACATTTTCAAAAAAATACGTTGCAATTTTTTTTTTCATTTTGAAAATCGTCTAAGTATATGTCCTGTCGATCTGATTGTCCAAGTCGCTAAATCATCTATCTTTATACCACATTTTCGTCCATCTTTTCATCCAAGTCAAAAACGCCTAGAACAAGCCCTGTTGGATGTGGGAGAGGTCTGCAAAGTGATAGACTGAACACCCAGACATGGCACCTAAATAGTGGGGTACCTTACAGGGCATTGCTATGAACTTCACAAAAAGGGTGCCATGTCTTCTCCTCACTACAGCTCCCTTATAGGTCATGGTTAGCCCCCCAAACCATCTCCAGAATCCCCTAGACCCACTTATCTAGCACCCCAATAGCCCTTAAGGCTGCAGGAGCCATTTATATGTCAGTAAAAAAGGGTTTGGGGGATGTATAGGGGAGTGCACACGTTTCAGTATCAATGCAGTGATTACAGGGGCTTATGAGCATGGGTCCTCCTCTCCTTGGGTCCCTAACCCACCCCCAAGAAGGCTTAAGATGCCTCTGTGCAGCACGACTAGGCTTTCCCATGTCCGGCTGCCAGGTGATGATTTTCTGGAGGCACAATTTTCAAGTTGTGATTAATATTTTTATGGGGGTGGGGGTGGGATCGGTGATCACTGGGGTAGTGTGTGGGTGTCTGTATTATGTGATTGCAGTGCTTATCTGTCACTTTAGGTGAGTTTTTGTGACTTAGACCATGTTTTAAATGGTCTAAGTCACAATGTCCAAGTTCCATCGATCCTGTGCTGTATAACTTTTGGTTATACTTGCAGTACGACTTAGTCTAAGCCTGCCCATGTCCCACCCAAATCCCACCCTCGACACTCCTCCTGAAATGCCCCGTTTAGCTAAGGTCATTCATTGGCACTGTGAAGGCCTAGATCGTTTTGAAATACATCCAAAACCCGGTTTTAATATCAGCACTTGGACATTTTTGACTGATGATCGTCCAAGTGCCAACTTAGGCCGGTTTTTGGACGTTTTTCTCATTCGATTATGAGCCCCTTACTGTATATTAGGGGCATTTCTTAAAAATGCAATATTAGATTAGCATATGCTAACTTCATTAATACTTATTATTAGTAAATAGATCTCAGTCCATTAAACTGTCCCTTCAATAAATTAGGCATGTGATAACATGGGATCACCTTATAGTAAATCTAACCCTTAATTTTTTTTCTGCAACCTGCATTCAAATAGTCATTACTTTCTTACTTCTTAGAGTCAGTCCTAAATATTTTGACAAGATTAAGGGAAAACAAAATAAAACTTATCAAGCTGCTCACTTCTTTATGTAGGATAGTCATCTTCATAAATGCCTCATTAAACTAAGATTGAGAGATAGTTAAAAACACTTGTACTGTGATTTACTCCAAGGGTTTGATAATGTAAACTACTGTGTAACAGTATTTTCCCTCTATAAATTTGTTTCTTTGCTCAGATAACTCACTGAACATAGTTATTCTAAGCATTTTAAATCTTGACTTATCGGTACATCCTATTACAGTACAACCAAAATATAGAGCCAGGATTAAATGACCTATAAATACAACATTCTTGGACAGCATCACAAATATGAATATTTAAGAGAATCTGATGTGTGGAGAAAATAAGTTAGTAAAGTTTTGGACATACTATTTTTTGAACTACGAGTCCCTTATATCCAGGCCAACAAACAGAAAATGCTTCTGTGCAGGTATTGGAGCAGTGGTCTCAAACTCGCGGCCTTTGTTCCTGGGGGCCATATGCGGCCCGCCAGGTTCTATTTTGAGACCCTCAGTATGTTTATCATAACCACAAAAGTAAAATAAAACAGTTTCTTGATCATATGTCTCTTTAGCTATAAATTACAATATTATTATTAAGACTTAGCAAAAAGGAAAGATTGATAACTATAAAGAGTTTTACCTCATGTAAAATTGTCATTTCTTTAATAAGACATTAACTATTTTTTTTTTCTGTGGCCCTCCAAGTACCTTCAAATCCAAAATGTGGCCCTGCAAAGGGTTTGAGTTTGAGACCACTGTATTAGAGGTTTCTCATAACAGAATCATGGCATTCCCACTCTTATTCTCTACCTACCTAATTCACTGCTCCCAGTCTTTCAAAACCTGAAGCCCTGTGTTTCTCTTACCTCCTTGGTCTACTCTTTCTCTCTTCTCCCCCCTTTCCCATCCTGAACCAACATACCTCATCCAGAACACACACACAAAAGGAGTCTGAATCCCTGCATTTCTTTAACCTTCTTCTAGTTTTGTTCAATCAGTTTTATGAACTGCAAGGAAATCTATCAATTGCTACAGAGTTTTGAACAGGTCAAACAGCAGGGTCTAAGAACTTCATCCATGGGATTGGAGCCAGCAGCACAAAGAAACATTGTAGAAGCATGAGGTCAGGCTATGATGGTAATTGGAGGAAGGGAGGAAATCTAGCTGGGGATGATGCACTTTTCTGCTATCCTGACCTGTTGTGCTCGGCCACAGAGGTGTGTGAAGGGGAATTGAAACACAGAGTCTCTAACTCTGATCTGATTTGAGAGAATGGAACACATTGGGCATACTCTAACCATTTTTTTCATTAACATGGTAGATCATGGAGAATTTGTTACTACTACAGTAGTTTTAAATAAGCAGTAGCCAAATGGATCTGACAGTCTTGGAACTTGGCTGCTATACTCCACTGATAGCAGCCAAACCCATTAAATTGGAAATGCCCCATTGCCCTGCATTAGCCAGATGTTTATTGTCCCATGAGGGGCATTTGCTTTCAGATGTGATATCTGCAAACTTTGCAGTAATTGTTTCCATAAAATGCATCACAAGCGTTACACAAGTTGCATAGTAAAAAGAAAAAATTATGATTTGTGATCTTCTTATAATTTTCTGGGGACATGCCAAGAAAATGAAATGGAGCTTAGTTTTAGCACAAAAGTCGATTCCACAGTAAAAAAACAAAACAAAACAAAAATAGAAAACCATAGAGATATTGTACTGTACATGAGGTCTTAATTTTTATTTTATTTTTTATGCACAAAAGTGCCTAGTTGTACTGCCATTGTATCGGGCGATGGTGCGCCCGCATCTGGAATACTGCGTCCAATATTGGTCTCCGTACCTTAGGAAGGATATGGCGTTACTCGAGAGGGTTCAGAGGAGAGCGACACGCTTGATAAAAGGGATGGAAAACCTCTCATACGCTGAGAGATTGGAGAAACTGGGTCTCTTTTTCCTGGAGAAGAGGAGACTTAGAGGGGATATGATAGAGACTTATAAGATCATGAAGGGCATAGAGAGAGTAGAGAAGGACAGATTCTTCAAACTTTCGAAAAATAAAAGAACAAGAGGACACTTGGAAAAGTTGAAAGGGGACAGATTTAAAACGAATGCTAGGAAGTTCTTCTTTACCCAACGAGTGGTGGACACCTGGAATGCGCTTCCAGAGGGAGTAATAGGGCAGAGTACAGTACAGGGGTTTAAGAAAGGATTGGACAATTTCCTGCTGGAAAAGGGGATAGAGGGGTATAAATAGAGGATTACTGCACAGGTCCTGGACCTGTTGGGCCGCCGCGTGAGCGGACTGCTGGGCATGATGGACCTCAGGTCTGACCCAGCAGAGGCATTGCTTATGTTCTTATGTTCTTATGTTTATTGAGGCTATGCTTTCCTGAAATTTCAAATGTTTTCAGTCATGTATTATAGAGGACTATTTTGTAACTGCCCACAAAGTTGATAAATGCATACATATTTTTCACTCTTCAAGGTTTGAATGGTTTTAACAGTAAAAATAAACATGCAATTTCTCAAAAGCATATATTCCCCTCCCCCCCCAACTGGTGTATATCTCTTTTTTTCTGAGTTAAAATGCATGTGCACTTTTGAAAATTTAAAACCATGTGTGTAGCCCAAGCTCCATCCCAAATATTCCTTCCGGGAACACTTCCCCTAAAAGAGGGTCAAAAGAAAAGCAAAATGTCACTGTGTGCATACATTTGCTACCATAAAGGATAGGCAATATTATAGAACAGCATTTCTGTGGGTAATACACTGTTTCAGTCATGGAAATGACTTTTAAAATTATTCTCATATTTGACAGCAGATGTTCTTGCAAAAGACAAGTGCATGGTCATATTCACTCACCCACCAGTACTTATTTGGATGGAAGATGAACAAAATTAATGCATTTTCATATAAGATCCAATATCACTTCAGCTGATTACAAACAGAGAACTGCTATAAAAAATGGCCATCATGTTTTAAAAGCAGCAAATTCCAAAATGTCATTAATGCAATATACTGACCACATTTAGCATTTCTGATGAATATTCTCTTTGGCTGTAGCTCATATCCAAATTGCCCAGCATTGCTACCATGGAAACCAGAGAACAGATTCAAAAAGAAGGTTGTGTGTTCCGTGCTTCCCTGCACCGTTCCACACTCCTAGTTTAAAATCAGATTGTTTCCATGCTTGATTTGCCTTAATGATTGGGATTGAAAAAAACCCCAAAGAATCCCAGACAATATAAGTTCAATGGAATATGCAAGAGAGGTTAAGAGCCCCATTGTAGACAGAAAGTAGAGGTCAGAACTGAGATATCCACATCATGAGATGTTACATAGTTGTTGTTTTTTTTGTTGTTTTTTTACATAGTAAATGACAGCAGTTAAAGACCTGAACAGTCTTCCCTGTAACTACATGCATTACAGTTTCATGATTTAATTGTCTTTTTTGTTGTTGTTGTTGTTGTTGTTTCTTCTGGGCCACAAACCTTAGAAGTCCACCCGGTACAGTCCTTAGGTTCCAACTACTGGAGTTGCCGTTGAAGTTTACTCCGGCCTATCCAAATCATGTCCTTTGCGTGATTCAGACAGTGAAAGTTTGCCCATTCATATTCTAATTAGAGATATTCTGTGTTCATCCCACTCCTTTTTCAATTTCAACACCGTTTTCTACTGCACCTGAGGGAGTTAGTGCTCCTGAGGGAGATGGAAAAAATTTGATCCTACATTAATATCTTTCAAATATTTAAATGTCACCAATGGCATTTTTGAAAAAGATCTGCCAATGTAGAGCCTTTTCTAAAATAGCTGCATGTTGATGGGTCAGCTATGTGAAACTGGAACATTTCTTTTACGTGGGAAATATCAGTGGCAAAATTATTGATTTATTACAGCATATCAGAAATTTATGCGGATAACAAGAATACGCATACACAATACTCTATCCTCCAATTCAAACGCTGAAGCTAAAGCTCAAGGCTTAACTATTTTATACCTAAAACATAAAGTTGAAGCACACATGCAGGGGAATTTGCCTCAGAAGCCACTGGGCTCCAGAGCTAAGAAGGAGAACCCGAATTCCTCATTGGTTAACCTTCAATATTCTATCATAGGCAAACCCACTGTGCCAACTATAATGGTAAGATGATTAAATATTAATCTAACAAAGTGCAAGCTACACTTATCTGTTGTTTCATGGCAGACAGGCTTGATAATGTGGTACAAGTACTAGTGAAAGCTTCCTCTCCAAACAGCCAACGAAGGCCTACGTTTCATGATTGCAAAATCATTCCTTCAGGGCTCTGCAGTTTGCTCATGCTGAGAGTTAATCCTTGAGCTTTAGCTTCAGCATTTGAACTGGAGGATATAGTGTTCTGTATGTGGAATTTTTGCTCCGGTTCCTCTTTATTTTTCTTTTTGATAACAACAATACGTACATAATTAAAACAACCCAATGCATGTAAATACTAATGTTTAACATGTGCAAGTTGTGAACTATCAACTCGCATGTGTGTCAGCAGTTAACATGTTCATGTCAGCTATTTTGCACACCTATATGTGTAAATACTGCTAATTAAATGCAAAGTCCACATTCATCATTTATTTGATTGTGCTTTGTTGTTTGCATCTTAATCTGTATATTTATGTGAAGCAAACACCTGGACTGTCAAATGAGTTGGCTGACACACTCTCTCATTTTAAGAACATAATCACAGCCATACTGGGACAGACCAAAGGTCCATCAAGCCCAGCATCCTATTTCCAACAGTAGCCAACCCAGGTCCCAAGTACCTAGCAAAATCCCAAGTAGTAAAACAGATTTTATGCTGTTTATCCTAGGAATAAGCAGTGGATTTCCCCAAGCCATCTCAATAATGGCCTATAGATGTTTCTTTTAGGAAATTATCAAACCTTGTTTAAACCCTGCTAAGCTAACTGATTTCACTATATTCTCCATCAAATAATTCCAGAATTTAGCTACATGTTGTGTGAAAAAATATTTTCTCCGGTTTGTTTCAAATCTACTGCTTAGTAGCTTCATCGCATGCCCCCTAGTCCAAGAATTTTTGGAAAGAGTGAACAAATCATTCACATCTACTTTTTCCACACCACTCAGTATTTTATAGACCTCTATCATATCACCGCTGAGCCAGTCTCTTCTCCAAGATGAAGAGCCCTAGCCGCTTTAGCCTTCATGTATGCCAGAGGATTTATGGACCAGCTTCCTGGACTATGTTGAATCCTGTTAGTCATCCTTGAATAATAATACTTGGAGAACATACTGTGTGGGCTGGAGGCATTTCCTATATTTTTAGATTGCCAAGAAATGGAGAGACCCTTTCCTATTCCTGTACTGCTCATTCTTCAATTTATTGCTTTTGGAAAAGATCAGGGGTGGTCTTGGGCAATGGTACTGCAATATTTAGCTTTTTGTTCCAAATTGCATAGTCAGTTGGACCCTACAGCTAGTTTTGTGGTCAAAAAATTAATGTGTGAATATGCATATCTTGCATCGGTTTGGCATGGGATGCAGGTTCAATTGCCTATTTCCTGTGAACGGGTAGTTAGTCTGTGTAGAGTTTTACCAACCATTTGCTCTTCTCCTTATGAGGTGTTGTTATTTCAATTGACATTTGCGGTGGCCTTTTTTGTAGCCCTTTGGGTGGGGGGAACTTGTGGTAAGCTTAAAAGTAGCCTCAGGCTTGTGTGGCTTGTTTGATGATATTCAGGTAAGTAGTCACAGTTTGGATTTGCATGTGTGTAGGTCAAAGATCAATCAGCGAGGTAAAGGGTGTGGTTACATTTGTGAGTGGACCTCACTTGGAGAACTGTCCTGGTCGGTTGGCACATAGTTATGAATGGGTGAGACTGAAGTATGGCTGCTGCATATGAATGGTTCCTTGTTGACACGCTATCAATTTGCTTCACTTCTTAAGAGGGCTCTCACTGTTGTGGTTTTTAATATAACAGCTTTTGAGACTCTTTCCTTTCAAATTTATTTCATTTTTTCATTTATTTATGTACCACATAACATTGAGGCAGTGGTTTAACATTGAGGCAGTGACTTGTGCAGCAGCTCGGGGGGGGGGGGGGAGGGTTCAGCTGATTTGATATGCAGTGATGGGCATTGGCATTCCTCAAAATATGAGGTCTATGTGTGGTTGAAGCCTCCAGGTTGTTCTTATTATTAATTTCCTTGTTCTTTTAATTTCTGTTCCGGACCCCTTACCACTGGATCCTTGCATATGGATTTGTGGGTGTTAATTTTTGTTCTGGGTGAAAAAACATGCAGTGGAATCTCATTGATGGCTGGGTATTTGAGGGATGACTTGGGACCAATTGATGCCTACCCTCTTTAAGGCTCATCTTTTTTATCACCTACAACACCGCAGTCCATGTTTTGTCTAATGTACTGTGAATTTTGATACAAGGTCTGGTGAGCTAATTTGACACCAGTTAGCTCAAGTAGGGTGAACATGCGGCTGGGTCCAACAGTGACTGCTGGGAACTAATTGAGTTACTTCTGGGTTAATGCTATGAATGTATTAAATAAAGCTGCTGCCAAAATATTATACCACATATTTGTGTATTGTGAGGCTTTACTTCTTAGTGTGGGAGACGAATGGTTGTTTGGAGTAAACAGTCAGTTTGAATGCCAATGTTAAGTTGGCTGGATCCTCTCTTCTGCTTGATTAAATTACTGTCCAGATTAATACTACCCACCCTTTATTAATCCCAATGCTTAAAAAGAAAACAAAAATTCCCCCCGAGGGTCAGATTATCAAAACTTTAACACGGTTGCTAAACTGGTTTCCAACAATATATTCTGCACCCGTTTTAGTGGCGGATTATCAAAATGGCTTATCTCTGCATTTAGCGAGTTTTCAAGCAGTCTCCGACACTAACATGCAAATTGGCTCTTCAATATTGAAATGAGCACTCTGGTGGAGTCTTAAAAATCACAGAGCCATTCTCAAGAACAACATTGGATTTTGACGACAAAAAAATCAGTGAATGGTCCAGGGGTGCCGGTACAGTGACAGCACTGTTTAAAGCCCCGGCAGAAGGAGATTTGCCCATTCTTTCCCGCCGCAAACAACACCCTCTCTGCAGTGAGAAAGAGGCCCTCTCTCTTCCGCCATCAAGCAACACCCCCCTAAATAGTGGGAGAAATGCCCATTCTCTCCTGCTGCAACACCCCCCTGCAGTGAGAGAGATGCCCACTCTCTCCTGCCGCCAAGCAGCCTCCTCCCAGCAGCAGAAGAGATGCCCATTCTCTCTCATCACAAACAATAACCCCTTCTTGCAGTGGGAGAGATGCCCACTCTCTCCCACCGCCAAGTGACACCGACAGCAGTGCTCTCTAAGGTTCCCCACTGCTCTGGGTGACCAGTCCATTACAGGATTGGCCTCACCCATATCCAAATGGTCTTGTTCTAGATATTTGGCACTTGGATAAAATTTTGTTTGAAAATGTTTTGAAAAAGTAAAAGAAAAATGTCCTAACAGTCTGGGCGTCTCAATGGCCTGAATGTCCACATAGAGGATTTTTTTTTTTTTTTTTTAAATTCTAGACGTATGTTTTTGCCTTTCAAAAATAGGCATTTTCTTACTGCCAACTTTGGACATCTAGCGCCTTACAACCAAATTGGACTTAGATGCATGTTTTCAAAATGCCCCTCAATATTCATATAAATAATTTTGAAAATTGATACCAAAGATTTTCTTTCTTTTTTTAAAGTTCTGGTGCCACATATCAAAGACAATTTTGAACAGCTTATTTTATTATAAGTTACTAGTATATCTTAGCATGTGTGTATCTTGTAACAAATTTTCAAAAGAAAACTAGCTGGTGAATTTCCCTTTTAACAATTGCCTGTAAGTGACGCACATATCACATTTGAGTGGTCAGATGACTGGGAGTTAGAGCACATGCAGCTGAAAACCCAAATGCTTTCTCCCCTGACCTAACGACTCACTTATCTCTAATCTTTTAGCCATTCTGAATGGGAAATTTTCAACCAAGACAAACTACATAAATTAAATACTTTGAAAATTTACATTGTCCGAATAATAACATTTCCGGATTAAAATGATGAATCCAAACATATTTATTCTTAGTTATAATGGGCACACATCTTGCCTGTACGAGAGACACTTTGTGACATTTTATGAAATATAGTAGCTCTCTATCAAGGCAATGGTGAGTTGGTACAAGTGGTAAGGTGAGATACTGAGCTACAGAAATTGCATTTGCAAATAAGGGAGGCACTGTTTGCTCCATCTTAATGTCAAACAATGCCCTAGACAGCTGTGCAAACTTTCTTTAGTTAAATACTAAACAAGACAAATATTTCATGCTTTTCATTGAAACAAGTACAATACTCTGTGCTTTCACCATTCAAGAGCTTCAAGAAATAGCCTTTAGATTAATGTTTTCCCATTATTGTCCAGTAGTTAAGACCCTTAAAAGAAAACTGTCTCTCTGACTGGAGAAAATGGATGTAAGCATGAAGAATAAAGAAACTGGTTGGCTTGGCAGCCCTTTAAATCAGCCCTTTAAATAATGTTAATTTGAATAGAGGTTCAGTCACTTTCAATTTACCACCTGCTCATGCATTCTATAGCCGATGCCTGGCAGTCATACATGATTTGTGTTGTAGAAATTGCATTGATAAGTCTGGTTTGAAAGTCCATCATAGGATATCATGAGATGATTACTGACAGATTTAAAGCAGCCCCACTGTTTGTTCTTTTTTATATATATATATCTTTATTGTAATGGGAACATACAACCAAGAATGATGAAAGCATAGAAAAACAGAACAAGCAGAGAAACAACAATGGAGACATTTCAGTCCTCCATCTGTGCAGAAGAGACACGCACACGGGCCAGGGCTGGTAATTCATGCTAAATCTCACTGAGTGGTACAATGCACTAGGAAAGAGGACATTATCTGTAGCACGGAGAACTACATTGCTGAACTGATGGCACACTGTAGAAACAGTAATGAGAACAGATACCCAGTATCAAGTATGTTGCTTATAAGCCATCTGTTGTAAAGACGCATCCAAAGAAAATCAATATAGAAGCTCTCGATTAAACTTGGAAGGGATCTGTTCCATGACACATAGATGACAAATCCATTCACAATAAATAGGTTCATGCGTGTGGGTCCCTTGCCTGCTACATCTCCAATTAAACAATGCCTAACACTTATTAACAGTTTTAATCAAAGAACTCTATTCAAATGGTTGTATTTCAAATCGCTAGTAGTATCCAGTGCTTCAGTTCCACACATGTTTGTTTATTTAGCATTTAATGTTCCTTGAAATTTGGGGACCTGTGTGTGTGTAGGCAGATGAGATCAGAGAAATTTTGCATAGAAAAGGCAGGTTTGTCCCAGCTTGACAATTCCAGAATCTGGCTCAGAGGCTGAAGTAGAGTGCAATACTTTGAACATGCTAAGCACAAATGCAATACTACTGTATGTCTGAGGGAGAGATTCAAGCAGCTTCCTTTTTTTTTTTTAACTTAAGTGCAGTTTTCTTTCTCAGCTGACCTGAATAGAAATAGAATCTTGAAGTAATTTTCTGAGATAGCAATTAGCGGAGTTCAGCAGATGGAAATAATGCAATTAATAGAAAGGGTACAGAAAATGTTCTTGCCACGCCGATGTTTCTTAGCATGTGTTGCAGTCATTTTCATTGCATTTGAAAGGAAGCTCTGGAACGAGAGGATACGGGATAAAGTTAAGAAATGATAGGCTCAGGAGTAATCTAAGGAAATACTTTTTACAGAAAGGGTGGTAGATGCATGGAACAGTCTCCCAGAAGAGGTGATGGAGACAGAGACTGTGTTTGAATTCAAGAAAGATGGGATAGGGAATCTCTTAGAGAGAGGAAGAGATAATGGTTACTGCGGATGGGCAGACTGGATGGGCCATTTGGCCCTTATCTGCCATCATGTTTCTGTTTTTATAAGAGCTAATTTAAATGAATGAATATTTAGTTATTTCTTTAGTCATGTTTTTGAAAAGAAAAAATACTGGTAAAAAGGGTAATTGGCACTCAACCTCCCTCATGCAATTCCTTTATGCACACAGACAACCTTCCTCCTCCCACACACACTCGCCAATATCCCAACCTAAACAGTATAATTCAGTGGTCTCAAACCCAAACCCTTTGCAGGGCCACATTTTGGATTTGTAGGTACTTGAAGGGCCTACAATGGTTCATGTGTTATTAAAGAATTGACAATTTTGCATGAGGTAAAACTCTTTATAGTTTATAAATCTTTCCTTTTGGCTAAGTCTTAATAATAATAATATTGTCATTTATAACTAAAGAGACATATGATCAAGAAACTGTTTTATTTTACTTTTGTGATTATGATAGACATACTGAGGGCCTCAAAATAGTACCTGGCGGGCCGCATGTGGCCCCCGGGCCGCGTGTTTGAGACCACTGGTATAATTCATAGACTTCAGATGGCCAAGAAGCTATCCTTAGCTTTATTATTACTGAAGCAAACATGTCATCAAGCTAAAGCCAATACAATAAAATGTGGCTGCCGATCATGTATCAATCACACAACAGCGCCGGTTACAGAATCACGCTTTAATTTAGCCAAGATAGGTGGCTTAAATGTAGACCCAGAAAACCCAGGGTTACATTTTAGCTGCCTATTTATACCGCCATAAGATCCTAAAGTCAGGCTGCAGCACCCATAAACTGATTGGGGCAGGGGAAGTTATCTCTGATCAGCTGAGCAAGCAGTGCTCCCTAAAGCCGCGGATGCCCACTCCTTCCTCTAGAACCCCTGAGCCCCCTTTGAAATCACATGGCAAGAGGGAAGCACACTCCCTCCTACGAGAATCCCCGAAGCACCTCCCATCACCACCACCACAATAGGTATGCAGGCCTAAGATCTGCAGGCCCCCATGAAACCATGACCTGCCCCAAACACCAATACTCCTATCTCCTCACCTCAACACCCCCCAACCCCCCTGAACTCATGTCGATACTCCCAACACCATCCCAAACCCCCATCCCCTGTACCTTTGGCTGTAAGGCCGGCC
Organism: Geotrypetes seraphini; assembly: GCF_902459505.1. NCBI lineage: Eukaryota > Metazoa > Chordata > Amphibia > Gymnophiona > Dermophiidae > Geotrypetes > Geotrypetes seraphini. Next base: position 60,355,966 of record NC_047088.1, read on the forward strand.
GGAAGGATACCTACACCCTCCAGTCAGCAGGTCTGCCTCTTCACAATGGTGGGTTTTCCCCTTCCCGGTGCATCCTGGGATGCACCAGGGAGGGGGTCTAAGGCACCTGGGCCAGCTGGAGTCTTTGGCCTCCATCCCAGTTTATTCTAGGATTCATTGGGAGTGGTCTAAGATTCTGATTGTCCAAGTATCTATGGCCACTCCCATTGGTGAGGGGGCAAAATTTACAACAGCAAAATAATATTATATTTATAGAATTTTTGAAAGAGTTTTATAGAATATTTAAATCCAGCCTGACAATTGTCTGGAGTTACAATTTGACTAAAAATAGGTTAGGCATCTAGCTTGACAATTATCTGGAATTACGATTATGACTAAAAATAGATTAGGCATCCTAAACATGAAGTCCATTTGACTGAATTAATGTGGCACTGATATGGTGCTCTAATGATGTTTAAATGTGCTCAGCTTGCCATGCAACTTAGCCTGCATAGACTTGCAATACTTATGGAACACTCAGACCTAGGTGCACTAAGATGATTGGTAAGACCATGTGGGTCTACACTGATACAATTTTATGGCCAACTCAGAAAGACCTACTGATGCACTAAAAGCTTTGCATACAAATGATTCATGTGGAAGTTTGCCATAATCCCTGACTCTCTGATTTGATGGATCACTGTGAGTGACTCTCACACTTGTGCAGAGCTGAACAGCTAAGAGGAAGGAGAAAGCCTCCTGCCACGCTGTTTGGGGCAGGAAACCTTTTTTTTTTTCTTTCTATTTTTCAATGAGCACAGATGCTGTACATTTTATACATGTACAATATCTGTCCCATTAAAAAGAACCTCTGCCAATGATGGCCTTTCCAATGACCCCCGGTGCATCATATAATGAACTAGCTGATTACCCGGCGTTGCCTGGATATGTATTTATCCCAAAATGTCCAACCCCCTACATGTCCCACCCCCCTATGTCCCACATGTCCCACCCCCCACGTTACCCCCCCACATGTCCCATATGCCCCACCCCCATGTCCCAACTCCCTACCCTCCACATGTCCCAAAGGAATGTCCCTCTCTATGGGGCTGAACTTAGACTTAAACGGCATCGGGAGTGTCGGTATTCATCTCTGCGAGCCCGAAAACTATGGGTTGGACATTAATATCTGTCGCTTTTGATAATTTTAACATATCACCCCCTTCCCACCCCCACAGTATTTTACCCCGTCCCACCTGCACATATTTTTTCCCCAGATAGTAAGTCATATGTGTACCAAGTTTGGTTGAAATCTCTCCATGCGTTTCAGAGTTATGCTGAGTATTCATGTGTGAGCCCGAAAACACTATGGGGTAGATACTAAAATCTGTCATTTTCAATCATTTTTACATATCCCCCCCTTCCCACCCCCACAGTGTTTGTCCTCAGATAGTAAGTAATGTGTATGTCAAGTTTGGTTGAAATCTGTCCATGCATTGAAGAGTTATGCTGGAACATACATACATACACACACACACATATATTCAAATTATAATGTGAAATATTTGACAAAATGAATACAATACAACTAACGCAAGACGTGATTATAAACAACATTTTTAGTTTCACCTCCTGGAGCAAGAACCTATAAATTCTTGGGTGAACCCACCCTTGAGCAAGCAACATAGAGTTGTGGGCCGCGAGACCCCCAGAACGTATCACCCCAGGTAGTGAGGGATCTACATACCAAGTTTCATTCAAATCGGTCAAGCCGTTTTTGAATTTACTGTGAGAATGGCAGCTTTTTACATTTTTTCCATTGACATGAATGGGTGAAATCTGATTTTATGTTTGTAGCTCCGCCCACGTGTGCAGGTGGGCCGCGAGACCCCAGAACATATCACCCCAGGTAGTGAGGGATCTGCATACCAAGTTTCGTTCAAATCGGTCAAGCCGTTTTTGAATTACTGTGAGAATGGCAGCTTTTTACATTTTTTTCCATTGACATGAATGGGTGAAATCTGATTTTATGTTTGTAGCTCCGCCCACGTGTGCAGGTGGGCCGCGAGACCCCCAGAACATATCACACCAGGTAGTGAGGGATCTGCATACCAAGTTTCGTTCAAATCGGTCAAGCCGTTTTTGAATTACTGTGAGAATGGCAGCTTTTTACATTTTTTCCATTGACATGAATGGGTGAAATCTGATTTTATGTTTGTAGCTCCGCCCACATATGCAGGTGGGCCGCGAGACCCCCAGAACATATCATCCCAGGTAGTGAGGGATCTGTATACCAAGTTTCGTTCAAATCGGTCAAGCCGTTTTTGCGTGATCGCGGCACATACACACATACATACCTCCGATTTTATATATATAGATGAGGAGGGGCCTAAGGCCCAGATTGGCTCAGATGTTTCAGGTCCCTTCCATTTTGAAGGGCCTGAGACATCTGAGCTAATCAGGGCCTTAGTCTCCTCCCTTTGTGTACTAGGATACACGGGGAAGGAGTCTAAGGCCCCGATTGGGGCTTTTTCTTTTTAATGGGGCAGATACAATGATGAAGAGTCAAAGGTCCTGATTGGCTCAGTCAAGCCTATTAGGGTCTTAGACTACTCCCCCTTTTATCCAGGGATACAGAGGGAGGAGCCTAAGACCCTGATTGGCTCAGATGCTGAAGGGAAAGGGGGAGGGTAGGGGATGTTTGGGGGGTCTGATGTAAGAGTGGGCCTTTGGTAGCAGGAGGAAGTGGGCATATCTTCTGTCATTTATTCTCAGTTGGGGAGGTGGGGTCGGCATGACTGGAGGAAGTAGGCATTCCTCCACCGTTTTCGCTGGCATGGGGGGAGGGGGGTAAGTTCATGACTCCTGTTCATCAGGGAGGGTAATCATGGGCAGTGTGGGTGCTTTTTCTTCTAATTGGGCAGATATTGTGCATGTATAATATGAACAGCATCTGTGCCCATAAAAAAAGGTTAGACAGGTCTTGACCAGTTGCTTTTATCTGAATCGCTAAAAGCAATCACATTTTTAGTGCAACGGGAAGACATGTTAGAGCATCAATTGTTCTACTAGATTACATGGTATTTTAATATTAATCAGCTTATTTGTATGGTTGGATCGGGGAATGAGTGATTGTAGAGAAAACCAGGTGGTGATCCGTTTTCAGGACAAGTGCCCCACCCTATAAGGGGGTCAGCGGCGACAAAAGAGCCAAGGCGATTGCCCAGGGAGGGGAAGCAGGGGCAGAGAGAAACAGGGTCAGGGGGTCCAATTAGGGACAGGGACGTAGGCACAAGAGGCAGGGCGAGTGAGGGTGAGGCGACCCGAACTGAGGCAGAAACTGCAGTTCGGTCTTCACTAAGGTAGCGTTGCGGCGTTTTGCTTGTTCCCCGCGCTATTCCATCCATAGCTTGGTTGCTCTGCCCATGTGCTCATCCAATGTTTTGTTTCCGAGGCATGGTGGTGGTTCCTGGGAGGAGGAGGACAGCTTCGGTGCGGTGTTCCAGGTGAGACCAGAGATGTTGGAGTGGGAAGCATGGGGCAGCTCTGGGTTGGGCAGCAGACGGGCGCTTGTGTGCCATCAGCGATGGGAGCTGCAGTGGCTGGGTGCGCTGGGAGGAAGAGGACAATAGGACATCCCGCTGCCTGCTTGCCCGTGCTTACCTTGTTCTCCATCGGGTTGGCAAATTTGATCGTCGCTAAAGCTGTTAAAACAGGTTTAGCGACGATCGCTGGCTTTAGTGCATCTGAACCTCAGAGAATAATTAAGCTCTGGAACGCGTTGCCAGAGGATGTGGTAAGAGACAAGGTTTAAACAAGTTCCTGAAGGAAAAGTCCATAAACTGTTGCTGAGACAGACATGGAAGATGCCACTGCTTGTCCTGGATCACTGGAATTGAATGCTGCTACTAGTTGGGTTTTTGCCACGTATTTCTGACTTGGATTGGCCTCCCTGAAGATGGGATAGATGGACCATTGGTCTGATCCAGTAAGGCTATTCTTATGTTCTTAACAGGACTGTAGATGGTGGTGTGAGGTTTGCTCTCCTTTTTCTCTCTCTCCATCATATCTTCACTACATTGGGTGTGCAGAAATCCACAGTTGTACACTAATTCACAGGTGACTGAAGCAATTAATCTTTCTGACTCAAGTTCAGTTTGATTGATCTCTACCTTTAATCTAATTAGCTTGCATAGAGGTGGAGAATATTATGGCTTACTACTTCACTGTGCTACTTTGAGAAATGCCAGTTTGACTGAGGACATGCTGAGACTGTTATCATGATTCACATGCACATCAAACAGTGGGATAACCATCAGCTGGATATTTGATTTAAAAGGTGGAAAACTGGTAAAGATCAAATCCAGGGTAGATTGAACATTCTCATTTAAATTCCGGTGTACTTTCTGTACTGGCTTAATAATGCAACTTTCACTATGATTTGATGACATTGATGGGAGGGCAGTGAAGGGTCAGATAGCTCAAGGCTAAAATAAGTTTGCTATACCTTTTCATTTTAAATTGGAGGAAACTATAAGCTGTTATTTGCAAGACACTACTTTTTTTGTAAATTAAAGGTATAGCAGCATGGTATATATACTGTTCCATCCTGCTCAGAAAGATTGAAATTGCAATAACTTATATTTTGGTTATTCAGTTCTTTGCTCTCAGGTTACATGTAGTAAACCATAGTAAAATGTTATGGAAATGCGTATTTTAGCCACTGAATGTGACAATTCAATGTGGTATAATCAGGAAATTGTGTGCAGTAATGTATGTTCCTGGTGTCGCCTGCATGTGGACCAGAAAGGAGCCAAAACAAAAAACGATCCAACAAATCTGCAGTGAAGAGTCAAATGACGAAAACAAGGGGGGGGAAAAAACTGCTGATGCGATGCAACATAGTAACACAGTAAATGACGGCAGATAAAGACCCAAGTGGTCCATCCAGTCTGCCCAACCATACATGCTCCTGACATTGGATATCCTGGACATACGGATGATTCAACTGGACTCTACAGACCTATATTTTCACTTGTGTATGCTGGACACTATGCTGGACACTACAGACATATTTTCCCATAGCCAGGACCAGCCTGTACCTTGCTGTCTGTAAACATCTTCAGTTTTTTGCAATGCTAACAATGATGTTCTTGTTTCCATGCTGGGAGGATATCCCTTCAAGGTTCTGCTGAACTGTTATCAGTGCTCTGCTGAACTGTTATCAGTGCTGTATGACTTCATAGACTTCATATGCCAGACACCCTAGAAAGCCATAAAACTTTTATAATGGAGCAAGGAGCTCTGTTCATGTGGGGTGTAACGAGATGAAAGAACTTGGTACCAAACCATGGGTTTCCTGTCTCCCACCAAGCTATGGGAATCAGACAGCTGGATTAGTTGAAAGGTCATCTTTGCCAACTTTTCATCTTACAAGTACACCAGCTCGAATATGCACAGAATTGTCTAATTAGCAGCTGCATGTCTCCGTGCTGAAAGAAGAAAGTTCAACAACAGTTCTCTGTTTCTGCAAGGCCCCCGGTGGAGGTGAGAGAGGTGTGGACAGAGGGGAGGAGCTAGCTTTACATTATTTTATGTACCAATAGGGAATTACATAACCAGAATTCGGGGATGGACTTTCTTGGAACAAGGAAGAATTGCTCTGTATAAAAAACACGTGTATTCTAGGTAAAGCCAGAGAGATTTGCTTACTTATGCTGCAGGGAACTGCTAGCCCCCTGCTAAGCATATAAGTGTTAGTTCTGCTCTCCATTGCATGTTCTGAACTGGCAATATATTTATTACGCTTTTGCTACTGCCATTTTTGTAACCTTTTATACTAACAATAAACAAATATTGTCTGCTTTTGGAACAAACAATGCTGTCTCGTAGTCATTCCAATGAGGTAAACTAAGTGGCATTTACTTCTTACTCCATAAATTAATTTAGTTTAAATGGTCCTTTTTCTTAGATATTACTGGGCCAGAAACCCAGAGCCCTGCCAGTAGTATGGTTAGGTTCTATCTACTGGAGTCTCCATCAAAGCTCACTCCAGCCCATCTTAACCATCCCAGCCATCAAAACCCTCCCCAGCCCATCCTCAACTGAATGTCCACATACGGAACACAGGCCATGCAAGCCTACCCAGTACTGGCCTTAGTTTCTTCAATGTATGCCCATTATTTTCTGACTAGCTGATTACCCGGCGTTGCCTGGATATGTATTTATCCCAAAATGTCCAACCCCCTACATGTCCCACCCCCCTATGTCCCACATGTCCCACCCCCCACGTTACCCCCCCCCACATGTCCCATATGCCCCACCCCCATGTCCCAACTCCCTACCCTCCACATGTCCCAAAGGAATGTCCCTCTCTATGGGGCTGAACTTAGACTTAAACGGCATCGGGAGTGTCGGTATTCATCTCTGCGAGCCCAAAAACTATGGGTTGGACATTAATATCTGTCGCTTTTGATAATTTTAACATATCACCCCCTTCCCACCCCCACAGTATTTTACCCCGTCCCACCTGCACAATATTTTTCCCCAGATAGTAAGTCATATGTGTACCAAGTTTGGTTGAAATCTCTCCATGCGTTTCAGAGTTATGCTGAGTATTCATGTGTAAGCCCGAAAACACTATGGGGTAGATACTAAAATCTGTCATTTTCAATCATTTTTACATATCCCCCCCTTCCCATCCCCACAGTGTTTGTCCTCAGATAGTAAGTAATGTGTATGTCAAGTTTGGTTGAAATCTGTCCATGCATTGAAGAGTTATGCTGGAACATACATACATACACACACACACATATATTCAAATTATAATGTGAAATATTTGACAAAATTAATACAATACAACTAACGCAAAACGTGATTATAAACAACATTTTTAGTTTCACCTCCTGGAGCAAGAACATATAAATTCTTGGGTGAACCCACCCTTAAGCAAGCAACATAGAGTTGTGGGCCGCGAGACCCCCAGAACATATCACCCCAGGTAGTGAGGGATCTGCATACCAAGTTTCGTTCAAATCGTTCAAGCCGTTTTTGAATTACTGTGAGAATGGCAGCTCTTTACATTTTTTTCCATTGACATGAATGGGTGAAATCTGATTTTCTGTTTGTAGCTCCGCCCACGTGTGCAGGTGGGCCGCGAGACCCCCAGAACATATCATCCCAGGTAGTGAGGGATCTGCATACCAAGTTTCGTTCAAATCGGTCAAGCCGTTTTTGCGTGATCGTGGCACATACACACATACATACATACATACTTCCGATTTTATATATTTAGATGAGAGATCATAAGAACATAAGAATTGCCGCTGCTGGTTCAGACCAGTGGTCCATCGTACCCAGCAGTCCACTCACCCTCTGTGTTCATTCCACGCTTCTTTGAACTCTGTCACCATTTTCTTCTCCACCACCTCCCTCGGGAGCGCATTCCACGCATCAACCATCCTCTCCGTAAAGAAGAATTTCCTAACAGTACTCTTGAATCTACCACCCCTCGACCTCATATAATACCCTCTGGTTTTACCTTTTTCCTTTCTCTGGAATAGATTATGTTCTACGTTAATACCTTTGAAGTATTTGAATGTCTGAATCATATCTCCCCACAAAATCTTTATTGCAGAAAATACAATATAGCAGTCCAAAAAATGGTTCTCATATATGAAGAGCAGCACAACCAAGAAAGGAGACCCAATAATCCACAGTGAAAACAATCCACCAATAAAAACAAAAAACTGTGGATACAGATGTACCTCGACTTATTTTTAATTTCAAATTTTATATTTTTAGTATTGTAAACCGACCAAATACAGGGTACTACTTGAAAGGGTCTACATAAGAGTGACTAAAATGGTTAATGATGTACAGTGAGAGATTAGAGAAACTGGGCTTCTTCTCTCTTGAAAAGAGGAGACTGAGAGGGAGCATGATCAAAACATTCAAGATAATGAAGGGAATAGATTTAGTAGATAAAGACAGGTTGTTCACCCTCTTCAAGGTAGAGAGACACTCTCTAAAGTTAAAAGAGGACAGATTATGTACAAACGTAAGCAATTTCTGGAGGCTGTTATAGGAGAAAACACCCTCCAGGGATTCAAGACAGAGTTAGACAAGTTCCTGCTGAACCGGAACGTATGCAGGTAAGGCTAGTCTCAGTTAGGTCAATGGTCTCTGACCTAAGGGCCGCCACGTGAGCACACTGCTGGGCACGATGGACCACTGGTCTGACCCAGCAGCAGCAATTCTTATGTTCTTATGTTCAATGGTCGGTATATCAAGGTATAAAGAAACTTGGAACCATTTGATGAAAGATATATTTCTAATTGGGCTGGTTAAGTTTTGGATAGCTGCTGGTAAACCATACCACACCACACATTTTCTTTTATACTGCAAGTTTTGGCAAGGATTCAATGCAGTTTACAATAAGATTTCTAATCAGTGATCATGGACAATAAGCTATGGATTGAAAAGGTAAAATGTCTTTGCATGTCAAGCTACAGGTTCAAGAGAGGAAATGAATCTCTAGCTTTTTCCTAAATTTACAATATGTGCCTGGTTGATGCAGGTTCTGAGGGAGGCCATTCCAAATTTTGGGTCCTTGGGATGCAAAGATGTATTCATGTAATTTCTTTTGGAATATATGCAAAGGTGAGGGAAAGTCCAGTTTAAAGTGTTGTGCTGATCTCAAATTGATTAAAGAGTTTATAACAATAATGTTTGTGTTTAGTCCTTTGGAATTCTCCCCATTAATGGCTTTGTGGACCATGCATGCAGTTTTGTATTTAATTATTTTCCATATGGGCAGCCGATGTAGTTCCCTTAAGAGGGGGGTAACTCTCTTGAATTTGCTTTGTCGGAGGATTAGTTTGGCAGCCATGTTTTGGAGTAGTTGCAGTCTCCCAAATTCTTTATCAGTAATATCGCAGTACAAGGAGTTGTAGTAGTCTAATTAGGGGAGCAAGACTACTTGGACTATTGTTCTGAAGTTGGCCTGAAGTTGATATCTGCTCTTTTCTTCCAACCTTGCAGTCACTGGGGTAAATAAGGTATTTCATTAGAAGGATGGGAAAAGGGAGAAGGTGGAAGAATGGAATACCATGAACTGAAAATCTCCCTTTTAAAATCTATTTTTCTTGAAAGCTCTGCTATTGTGAGAGGGGCTATGGTCGGAGATTGAACTGAAGGGGAATGGATAGTAGTGATGTTCCCATTCATCACAATAATTAAAAATATTATCCTCCCCCCATTATGTTCCACAGAATACAAATGATGGGGACACTGAGCTACATAGCACAGCAGCAAGAAGAGATGACAGAACTTGAGACCATTGGTAGTATTGGGGGTAGGAGAGAAAGGAAATGCTGCCTCACAACTCTGTGTGTTTCCTGGTTTGGCTGTGAATCCGAACAGGACACATGTATCACCAAGGCTAACAGCATGAAAATCAGATAACCTGAATAAAGATAAGATGGGAGGCAATTAAAGGGCAGTGTCTGAGGAGGACAAAGATGGCAGAGCGCTTTTCATAGCATGAAATGAGTGCTGGTTGATTGTTAAAGCAAAATTCACACTTATTTTGACAAAGGTCTAAGGCCCATTTTGTTTTTTCTTAATGTTAGTCCATTTGTGACTTGATTTAGCAATCACTTCTCATTTCTTTCCTTTCCAAGATTGATGTAAACCATTTTTTGTACTCTCTCTCTCTGATCCCATTCTTAATCAACTGCAGTTTTAAAGTGAACTACTGACATCATTCTAATGGATATATTCAGTTTCATGTGGAGTTCCACAAGACTAAGTGATGGTCCTAATTCTATTCAACATCTTTAAGGCTCCATTAACAGCATTATTACAAAATTATGGCTTCAGTGATTTTCATTATATGGATGACATACAAAGAGTTGCCTGAAAAATTCATATTGAGCCAGATTGCTGGGCCTTAAATGCCTGGATGCCATTGCAGAGTGGGCTACAGCTAAAATTCAAACCTGCCAAAGATAAAGTTATGCATTTTTCCAGAAAGCTGCCTCTTCTATCTCCTCATCCAATAATTCATATTACATTACTATTACTACACTGGGAGTTCAGTTGGATTCTCTCTTTAATTTCAACTTTCATTCAGTTATTAGAACTTTATTTTTTGCCCTTCAACAGATTCACTAAATTAATTATTTTCTTGAAATCTATGATCTTCAGTTTACTACAGATCTTTATTCTCAGCTGCATTGATTACTGTGATGTCCTCTATAATAGCCTGGAGACTTCATCACTCATTTCTGCAAACAATTTAAAACATTTCAGTCCAGTTCCTTTATTTTTCTACGAGGTGAACTCAAGTAACCTCTTTGCTTATGGCCCAGCTCTGAGTTCTGATTGCTTATTGCTTTGGTCTTCATGCTCAGTTCTTTATGGTTACCAATGGGTCAGGTTTCAGACACTGATATATCTAGGACTGAATGGACCTCAATTGGAAAAATGAAGATAAGAACATAACATAAGAACATAAGAACATAAGAACTGCCATCTCCGGATCAGACCCATGGTCCATCGAGTCCGGCGATCCGCACACGCGGAGGCCCAGTCAGGTATACACCTGATGTAGTTTTACCACCCATATCCCTCTATGCCTCTCATAAGGAGATGTGCATCTAATTTGCCTTTGAATCCTAGCACAGTGGATTCCTTAATAACCTCCTGTGGAAGAGCATTCCAGGCGTTCACCACTCGCTGCGTAAAGCAGAACCTCCTGACATTTGTCCTGGACTTGTCCCCCCTTAGCTTTAAACCATGTCCTCTTGTCCGTGTCACGTTGGACAGTATAAATAATTTGTTTTTCTGCTCTATTTTATCGATGTCTTTCAGTATTTTGAACGTCTCTATCATGTCCCCTCGCAGCCTCCTCTTCTCAAGGGAGAACAGTCCTAGTTTCTTGAGTCGTTCCTCATATTCCAAGTTCTCCATACCTCTTATTAGCTTCGTTGCTCGTCTCTGCACCCTCTCCAGCAGTTTTATATCCCTCTTTAGTTTGGGAGACCAATGTTGGACACAGTATTCCAAGTGTGGTCTGACCATTGCTCTATAAAGCGGCATTATGACTTTCTCCGATCTGCTCATGATTCCTTTCTTTATCATGGGTCCCTGTGACACCATATTTTCCAAAGTAGTGGGGAGCCAGGAGCAGGTTTTATTCAACGCTTGAGTCACAGAGCAGGGGTGGTATTTAGAAATTGAGGGGTATCTAGCTTAATGTGGATGTGGATGGATTTAGGGATTGGACTGTGTGTAGGTCATAAGATTTTGCATATAGAGCAGGATAGTATAAATGAGATGTGTAGGCATTACCTAGGACAATAAAAATATGTATAGTAGTAGGAACTTATATATGTTGGACTACAGTGTATTAGAGTGCTTAGAGTAGTAGAGAAGGGTATATCTGTGAGCAAGGAGGGGGTGTCTGGTACATAATGAGGGCATTGGGGCCTTATCTGAGAAAAGTTCTGCCAGCATATGTGGTACAGTGAGGGAAGGTACCTGAGATGGATCTTCACAAAGGGTGTGGAGGGGGAGGGGTTTGCAATAGATGAGGGGTATCCAAGTTTAGCAGGAAAGGTGTGGAGTTATACAGTAGAGGAGAGGTGTGGATTTGCATGGAGCATATATAAGGTGACCATACGTCCCATTTTGAACGGGACAGTCCCGTTTTTGGATCCCCTGTCCCATTGTCCCCACACACAGCTTCAGGACGCCAAAATGTCCCGTTTTCAGGGACAGCGTCCCAAAGCTGCACGCGGGGACAATGGGACAGACGATCGCTTCCTGTCCCTCCCCTGCCACACCAACAACAACAAAAAAAAGCCTCCCTCCAGGACCGATCTAAACTTCCCCTGGTCCACTGCTGCTGCTTCTCTGATTACCTCCCTGCCACTACTCGCACCCAGAAGCCTTCTTCCCGACATCAATTCTGACGTCGGAGAGGACATTCCAGGCCAGCTAATCGCTGCCTGGCTGGCCCGGAATGTCCTTTCCGATGTCAGAATTGACGTCGGGAAGAAGATGTTGGGAAGAAGGCTTCTGGGCGCAATTAGCGGGAGGTAAGCAGAGGAGTAGCGGTGGTGGACCGGAGGGGGGGGAGTTTAAATCGGGCTTGGAGGGAGGCTTTTGTTTTCAGCGGTAGGGGGGAGGAGGTAGGCAGGCTGGCTGGCTAGCTGGCTGGCTGGCTCTGGGGGAGGGAGGTAGCTAGGCAGGCTTTGGTGGAGGTAGGCAGGCAGGCTTGCTGACTTTGGTGGAGACAGGCAGGCTGGCAGACTCTGGGGGAGGTAGGCAGGCAGGCTGGCTCTGGGTGAGGTAGGCAGGCAGACTGGCTTTGGGGGAGGTAGGCCGGCAGGCTTTTTAGGAGGGGGTGTGACAAAGGCTGGAAGGCAGTGAGGGGACATAGGAAGGAGGCACTGGGGACACTAAGGACATAGGAAGGAGGCACTAAGGACACTAAGGTCATAGGAAGGAGGCACTGGGGGTACTAAGGACATAGAAAGGGGCACTAAGGACATAGGAAGGAGGCCCTGAGGACACTAAGGACATAGGAAGGAGGCACTGGGGGCACTAAGGACATTGAAAGGGGCACTAAGGACATAGGAAGGCACTGGGGGCACTAAGGACATAGGAAGGAAGGAAGGAAGGAGGGAATAGAAAGAGACAATTGTTGGGCCTGAGTGCAGAAAGAAATGAAAGATAGGATGCACAGTCAGAAGGAAATGCAACCAGAGACTCATGAAATCACCAGACAGCAAAGGTAGGAAAAATGATTTTATTTTCAATTTAATGATAAAAATGTGTCAGTTTTGAGAATTTATATCTGCTGTCTATATTTTGCACTATATTTGTCTATTTTTCTATAGTTACTGAGGTGACATTGTTGAAACCCCCCCAAATATAAATGATAATTAATATTTTCTCTGTGTAAAGGGTGCTTTGTGTTTTTTAAAATTTTATGGTTACCATTATGAAATAATAAGATATTGTGTATACATGAAAAATGAATGGAAGAAATTGGGGGTGGGACTAGGGTGGGATTGGGGGCGGGGCCAGGTCAGGATTGGGGTGGGGCTAGGGCAGGATTGGGGGTGGGACTGAATATTAATAGATGTCCCGTTTTGATGAAAAAAATAAATGGTCACATTAAGCATATAGGGTAAAGTAGAAGGAGGAGTTAGATGTGGATCTGACTGCACAAAATATTTTCCAGGTCTGCAGGAAGGAGTTGAAGGGTATTGTGCTAGTTCAGAGAAGACTCCACATTTCTTCTCTCTTCTATACTAAACTAAACTAAACTAAACTAAAACTTAGTTTTATAGACTGGGTCACCAACCAAATGGAGCTCGGCTTGGTTTACAGTAAGTGGTAACATAATACTTTAAGAGAACAGAGAACAGAAAATCTTCCCATGGGGCATATAAAATCTGGAAGGAGGCAAGCACAGCATTCACTTCTCCAAACTATAGCTGTCCTGCCACATTTCAGTGTCTCACTGTCTTACAACTGAGATTTCAACACCGTGGTAGTAAGAAATCAGGTGCATATTTCTGAAACCTTGATCTGTTGGCACACTGGAGGACTAGGAATAAAGACCCAAGGGCTTATAGAATTATATTTTAGGATTTTGGATATAGTATGTCAAGAGCATAATACTGTACTACCTAAATATTTAGGTTACTTTTGATTCCTTATTCTTCTTCATGCTTTCTTCATTCTCACAAGGTAGTATAAAGAAATTAAAAAAAATAAATAAATGGAAATAAGGTGATACCTTTTTTATTGGACTAACTCAATGCATTTTAAGATGAGCCTTTGAAGGTAACCCTTCTTCACACCATTTCATTCTCACAAAAAACTTCTTGATCACATCTGAAGAATTTATTAAAAAAACCATACATCCTACTGAATTTGCCTTTCTTACTCCCCCCCCCACACACCTTTTACAAAACCATGAAAACTGGGTTTTATTAGCATTAGCTAGTGCGCTGAATGCTCTGTGCTGCTCCTGACACTCATTGAGTTCCTATGAGTGTCAGAAGCAGTTCAGAGCATTTAGCAATCTGGACTGCGCTAAAAAACACGTCTGCGGTTTTTTAAAAGGGAGGGTTAGTTTTGTGGGGTTTTTTTTGTAGAACTCTTTACCCTTTGATTTTAGAACTTCTAGGCAACAGCATAACTTTCACAACTGATTAAATGTTTATAACTTTTATCTCACTCATTTTTCTTTTCTGCATACATTGTATTATTTTATTTCCATTCTATTTCATGATATTTATAAATATTTTGTTTTTGTTTTTTGCAAATTGTTTTGTTGTTCTTGATATCAACAAGAGATTGTGGGGCTCATAATCGAAAGAGAAATACTTCCAAAACCGGCCTAAGTCGGCTCTTGGACGAACATTTTTCAAAATCGTCCAAGTGCCGATACTAAAAACAGGTTTTGGACGTATTTTTAAATGACCTAGGCCTTCATAGTGCCGCTGAACAACCAAAGCTAAAGAGGGCGTTTCGGAGTATTGTCGAGGGCGGGAGTTGGGCGGGACGTAGGCCGTCTTAGACTTAGTCATAAAGCATGTATAATTGAAAGTTATACAGCCCACGATCGACGGAACTTGGACATTGTGACTTAGACCATGTAAAAAAACATGGTCTAAGTCACAAAAACCCACCTAAACTCACCAGATAAGCACTGCAAACACATAAAACAGATCCCCACACACTACTCCAGTGATCACTGACCCCTCCACCCCCATAAAAATATTAATCACACCTTTAAAATTCAACCTCAGACCATCATCGCCTGGCATAGGAAAGCCTAGTTGTCCAGCACAGAGGTGGCTTAAGTCGTCTTGGGGGTGGGTTAGGGACCTATAGAGAGGAGAACTCATGCCCATAAACCCCTGTAATCACTGCATTGATACTTAAACATGTGCACTGCCCCATACACCACAAAACCCTTTTTTACTGGCATATAAGTGGCTCCTGCAGCCTTAAGGGCTATTGGGTTGGTAGATAAGTGGTTGGTAGATAAGTGGGTCTAGGGGATTCTGGAGGTGGTTTGGGGGGGGTTCACCATGACCTATATGGGAACTGTAGTGCGGAGAAGCCATGGCACCCTTTTTGTGAAGTTCATAGCAGTGCCCTGTAAGGTACCCCACTATTGCCATGTCTGGTTGTACAGTCCATCACTTTGCAGACCCCTACCACATCCAACAGGGCTTGTTCTAGACATTTTGGACTTGGACGAAAAGTTGGACGAAAATGTGGTATAAAGATGGACGATTTAGTGGCTTGGATAATCAGATTGGTAGGACGTATAATTAGACGATTTTTGAAACAAAAAAAAGTTGGACGTATTTTTCAAAAATGTGTCTTAAGCTGTTTTTTACTTTAGACGACTTGCGAGATGGACGTAAACGGACTTAGACGTCCCTTTCGATTATGCCCTTCCACGTGTTTTCAAATAAACTAAATTAACTGACAGACTTGATACTGCTGGTAAAGGCCTGATTTAAAGATACCAGGTGAGTCAGGGAAGTAAAGTGATCCCCCAGTTAACTGGGGTGGAAGGGAGAGATGCCAAGCAGGGTTGTAGTGCCCACCCACTTTGGATGTAGTCAAATTTGGGTATTTGACTACACCCTTGTTCTATGCTAAGTTAATGGACTGATAATTTGTTGTACTGTTAAATCTTAATTTAACAGTACAAAGAACATTTTAATACAAAAAGGGACTTTTCAAAACACAAAAGAACATTGGAGTGGTAGACAGGTGGGTATAGTAGGGAGTTTTGGACGGATCACCATAAATAAAAAGGGGGTTATGGTAAGATGTACATCTGACACCCTTTATGTTAAGTTCAAAGCAGAGCCCTCTAAGGTGTGCCACTACTTTATAGGGATGTCTGTGTGGCCAGTCAATTACAATGTTGGCCCTTCCCATGTCTAAATGGTGTTGATTTGATTTTGTGGAAAACATCCAAAGTCGGACTTAGATGTCCTATAAAATATGACCTTCAAAGTCTATGTAATCTTAACAAATTCCAATGGGTCAGCGCTCTAGAATTCAGTATGTATAGTTCTGAGAAAGGAAAGATATATATTTGATAAAAGACAAAAAATGTGAATATTTAGGTTGGTATAGTAACAAATAGCACAATAATGCTGATGGGTTAGAGTGGGAAGTGAGGTAGGGAACTGGGAGAGGTGAGGACATTGTGAAATTTGTCTATAGATCACCTTGAATGCTCCACTGAAGTATAAATGCCTACATAAATAAATAATTTATTCAGGTATCTAATATTAAATTAAACCGTATTTTTGAATATCATTAAAAAGTAACACTCTAAAATAGAAAAATCAACTGATTTACAATATTAGCAAGGTTTTAAAATGGATACTTAATGAAAAAAATCATGATGTCTTGATATATAGACATATTTCTATAGTAGATTCCTGAATATATAGAGTTATACACAGAAAAACTAATTAAAGAAGTTATTTCTAGGAAACTGCTTAAGGACACAGCTTAAAGGTTTCAAATCATTGTCAAATAGAGCATCCTTTGCATTGGGTGTTTGGAATACTTATAACATTAAAGTTAAAAACAAACAAACAACTTTTTTTCTGAGGATCTAGGAGAATAGCACAGCATCCTTTTATGAAGGTGCGCTAGCGTTTTTAGCGCTCGCACTGGAATAGTACTCACTACAGTGTGCGGTATCCGAAAAACTACCGCCTGTTCAAGAGGAGGCGGTAGCGGCTAGCGCGTGTGGCATTTTAGCACGTGCAATTCCATGCATAAGGCCCTAATGCGCCTTCGTAAAAGGAGCCCTTAGTATCTGCAATATTAGAGATCTGGAGTTATATTCAATTACATTAGATGGCACTGATTTTAGGGTATACTAGCAGTGGGCATTGTGTACTGCAGCATGGTCTATAAAGTGTACATTACTGCATATATCTAATAGTGCTATAGAAAGGTTAAGTAGTAGTATTTAACAAAATCACATCTTGTTGCTTCTGTTCAGCTCAAGATCTCCCTAATATAATGTTCCCTCTGCTCCTGATTGTACACGTGACCAGCAGCCTCAGTTGTCATTTTTACACACCTTTTTATGGACTGGGTGTGTGATGGCCAGTCTGAAACCATCATGAGCTTGCTCAGAAATGCCTTGATCTCTGCTGTTGTCATGGTACAGATAGGAGGAGACTCAAACACTCCAGAGCTCCAGTCAACTAATTGGGCGAATGTAGTTGCCACTGTGTTGATGGATGCTGTTTTCCTGGGTATCACCATGCTGTTTCCAAGCTGTGGCTTATCATCTCCATTATCTTTGATCTTCAGTATCTTCTCTGCTTCATCTCTTCTCTCCTGTTCCTTTTCACTGCGCAACACACGTAGCTTGCAGAACAGTCTCGCATTAACCATACCAAGATGACCGTCTCACTTTGCACATGGCTATCTTGCCTACCTCTTCACACTGTTCTTTCAATAGTTGTAGCTGGACGAAGAAATGCGTTGGACTTTGCTATTGATATTTACGAGGGGCCACTGAAAAGTTTTCAGCCCAACCAAGAAGAGAATGATGTGGAGCCATGAAACTTACAAGTTATTCCTCATTTTTCTTGACACTTTTTGTTTATGAATGGATAAAAAGGTTTAAAGTGGGAAGTACAGGTGCAACCAATGAAGGTCGTTCTGGTCGCCCATCAACATTGCGCACACAAGAGCACATTAATAGGGCGGATGCCTTGATTAGAGAAGACTGATGGATAACGGTGTCTCAATTGGCTGCAGATTTGGATATCAGCTATGAATCTGCATTTGCTGTAATGCACAATGACTTGGGATACAGGAAAATCTGTGCACGCTGGGTTCTCAAACAACTTACTGATCTGCACAAGCAACAGCGTATGGAGGTTGCAATCCAGTTCCTGGGATGGTACTGCACATATATAATGACCTGTGATCTTACTTTGTAACCCTCCTTCTATAACTCTTTTGTAATCCGCCTTGAACCGCAAGGTAATGGCGGAGTAGAAATCTAATGTAATGATGTGAAATGAAGTCAAAATTGTGAATAAATGTGTGGAATAGCTTGTAAGTTTCATGGCTCCACATCATTCTCTTCTTGGTTGGGTTGAGAACATTTCAGTGGCCCCCTCATATATTTATATGGAACCAATTTACCAAATAAAGCCCAATACAGAACTCTACAATCATAACATTAGCATTCACACTGTCACCTGCAACGTGTGGTGGACATCTGGAATGCGCTTCCAGAGGGCGTAATAGGGCAGAGTACGGTACTGGGGTTCAAGAAAGGATTGGACAATTTCCTGTTGGAAAAGGGGATAGAGGGGTATAGATAGAGGATTACTGCACAGGTCCTGGACCTGTTGGGCCGTCGCGTGAGCGGACTGCTGGGCACGAAGGACCTCAGGTCTGACCCAGCGGAGGCATTGCTTATGTTCTTATGTTAACACCATCAATCAATAATCACACAACTCAATTTTGATGGAATAAATATTTGTCTGCAGATTTATTATATATCTTAATATTATTTCCACTTACAATACAATCCATGTCAAAACCAACAAACCTCCAATGCATATTTCACACACCTCCATGGAGCTATTCATGTTGAAACTAGCTTCCGTTAAGCCTTTAAACTTATAACATTCCCCCAAACATAACCCACGGTGATGCCAGGCCATGCTTCCCCTCGCAGTGGTATTGCCTATGAGTGTTACATTTATTTATTTATTAACTGCTCATTTCCCAGATCCTGCTGGGCAAAACCCCATTTTCTGCCTTGCCTAAAGCTGCAACCACCTTCCCCAACCTCAAAAGCTCAACCAAACCCACCCAAGTCCTGTAACCCTCCCCCCAACACTGACACAAAACATACCACCAGCACACATGGGAGGGATATATATATTTTTTTTCCTGAAGAGACTATTCTACTCTTCCCCTTTCCTCACAGAACCCCCTCCAACCTGCTACAACATCAAACTAATCCCATGACTGTTCCACCCCATCACCTCAGAAACCTCCCCAATCTTTTTTTTTTTCTTACAAACTGTCTTAACTCTTTCTTACCTCCTCTTATAAACTTGTCAATCCTTATTCTACAGACCTTTGACATCACCTCATACATTCCTCTCATCTTCTGACCCCCCTCCCCCCCCGTTCCACCTACACCATCAGCCAATAAATATTACCAGCAGGTGATATCAGCCCAGCTGTTATATCACACTAGATGAATCTGGTGTTCTTAATTTTTTTTTTTTTCAGATTCTTTTCTTTCAGATTATGCTTGGAAATCCATTAATTTGCAATGCAAACTTATAAAAACTATTAGCGGAGCACTTAAACATATTTCAGTAATTTGTATTTTTCTGCATAATATCCTAGAAATTCCAGGTAGGTAAATAACATATTATATAAAATGTAAAGCAAGTTGTTGAATTTCCACATGAAATTGTACTATTTTTTTCACAAGTGCTTTTTAAAATTATGAAATCTCCAAAATTAAAGGCTCCTTTTACAAAGGTGCGCTAGCGTTTTTAAAGCATGCACCGGATTAGCGCACGCTAGATGAAAATCTACCACCTGCTCAAATGGAGGGGGTAGTGGCTAGCACATGTGGCAATTTAGCACGCGCTATTCTGTGCGTTAAGGCCCTAGCGTGCCTTTGTAAAAGGAGCCCTAAAGCTAAAGTGGACTTAAGTGCCAGTAGGCATCTGAACCTTAGTTGTACCCTATTTATGCCAGGGTTTTCTTGACCTAAATACTGGTACCTAAGTTAGGCTACTACATACAAAACATGCCTATGATTTGTTCCTAATCTCGCCTACTTTCTAGGTGCCTTGGACTAGGTGCTTACCTGAAAATAGTAGGGGCCAGATTCTCCAAATGGTGCCTACATCTGTGGCCACTTACAAAAGTGGAGTCAATCATGTATCAATCACATAACAGTGCTATTTAGAGAATTGCACCTATGTGAAGGTAGGCATTAGAAATTTAAGCCAGGGATTTGAAAGTGGCCAAGATGGTGTTATGTGATCACCAGAAACTCTAAGTAAGGGTGGCTCCCCACTGGAAGTCATATACTGGTTTGTCTAATACAACTAACTTAAAGAACAATCAAGTATTGAATGCATCTAACCTTGGGGTTACAAGGCAATTGCAGCTCCCTCAAACCATTTCCATCGACCCTGAAGAAAGGTTTCTTTTTTGAAACATGCATGTCGGGAGAGGTGAAGACAGCACATGCTCACTATAAGCTAAGTGGTGGTCTGTTATTGAAAAAATGATAGGTTTTATATATATAAAAAAATACATCACTAAAAAAATGGCACTTAGATAAATAGGAGAGTGATTCATTGAATTAATAAAGGTTGGACCGACGAAGCATTAAGCAACTGGTTATATACCCGATTGCTGCCTGAAGGTCCATACATATGATAGATGCATCCCAATACTTGCTTGTTCTTTAAGTTAGTTGTATTAGACAAACCAGTATATGACTTGTCAGACTGAACAGTGGCTTGTTGATTACTTTACTCCCCACTGGAAGGACACTATAAACATTGAAGTGATTCCAGAGCGGAAAGTTCTGGGTCTTCCATGGTGATTACATTTGAAACAGTTTGGAATGTGGTTATGAACTTGACATCAATAGTTCAGAGATCTTCTATGGAGGTAACATCTTTGATTTCTACAATGGATACTATTTTTAAAACTGTTCAGGAGTTGAAACTAGATTCTTCGATTAAGGATCAACAGTTTCAATCAGATATTTCCTCTTTACAATAATTTAGATTCACTGTTGTAAAAAACAATGTTTCAATGAGGAGAAAGAACAGATTTAAAATTTTAATAATGATTAAATTTACAATTTTTGAATTTTCCTATGTATCCTGGGATTTTACCTAAAAATATGCTTAAAAAATATTTCTTGGAAGTTTTTGAATTTTTCCTCAGAAATGGTTCCTCCTATGAACAGAGTTTTCTATTTGAAGATGCCTAAGAGAAATACTCAGGAAGGCGCTATCCCATTACAATCTTCTGTTAGCCCTGAGTGTCAGAAACTGGACTTTAATAATTTATCTGAGATTTGGAGCAGTCGGTGATGAAAGGTTTACAGCGAGTTACTTTGGTTGCTACTTTTGTTTTTGAACAAGATTTGAATAATGTCATGAAGATGTATTTTCGTAATTCAAAGGCTCTTTTTCATGGTCAGAGAATCTGGGTTTTTCCAGATGTTACTAAAATGACACAAGAATGCCATAAGGCCTTCTTAATTCTTAAACAAGAGGTTTTGGATTTAAGAGCTTCATTTAAATCGCTTTATCCATATAAATGCTTGATATGTTTGAGTGGTTTGAGTTATATCATTTTTTATTCCTGTACAGTTGAAATATTTTATTGATCTCAAGAAGATTGTTTAAAGTCAAGTGTAAAATGGTAAATTTTAATAGAAGGAAGGAAAGGGGCTGGGTGCAATGCCTGACAAGGGAGGGAAGGAAGGAAAGAAGGGGGCTGGGTGCAATGCCTGACAGGGGAGGGAGGGAAGGGTGCTAGGTGCAGTGCCTGGAAGGCCATGGCATTTGAATATTAAGCCGCCCGACTTATATTTGAGTCAACCATTTTTCCTCCTTTTTGGGGGGAAAATGGGGTCTCGAATTATATTTGAGTATATACGGTACTCAAAAGGCTTTTAAGAGATATAAAATTGTTCAGGGTCCATCATTACATTTTTAGTCCCTTAACATCATCCACTTCAGAAATGTAAAGTGGTGCATCTGGTGATCCAATCAAGTCACAACATTGGTTAGACATTGGTGCTGAGGCATATCTAGTTTGGTTTAATCTGCCCAACCAATTTGTTTTGATCTATTAATTAATGTTTCTATGGAAGCTTTGGAGACTAAAGAGTTGTGAATGCATAATTGGAGTGTTTGAGTACAGAAAATTATATTACCTACCTTGGCATTTCTCATGATTTTTGTTATGCTAGTCCCATCATATCATAAGACATGAATTCAGCTTTTCTGAATATTCCAATTTGTCAGCTTTTCTGACAAAGCTTCAGACAGGTGAGTATTCCATGAGAATACTCATAATTAAAAATAACAAACTGTTGGTAAAAGTCATCATTAATCCACTGGGCAGTAAGGTTTACAACGGATTCAGTTATGATTTTAGAAGTTCATGAATCAGTGGTGATCAAAATTATTTTAGCTTTATCAATGGCATTTTGCATATTATTTTTAATTTATACATTGATGAGACAACTTTTTTCAGAAAAATATTTCATTAACAACATTTTATATGTAGGATCTAGACTAGATAGCTTTTTAAAGACACTATTTTCAACAATGGAGAAAGACTGAATATCAGTAGCTATCATTTTATGCATCATCTGGGCTATGTCCCTTTTATTTATTTTTATTTATTTATTTAGATTTTTATCCCATCCTCCCAGTAGCTCAGAACGGTCTACAAACAAACATTCACAGTGGAGTACATTTGGACAGTACAAAGACTATACAGTAGTTTAAATACATTAGACAATACAAAGACTATACAGTGGTTTAAATACAAGGACTATACAGTAATTTAAGTACAGGTTAAGTACATTTAAGTACATATAATTGCTTAAGCTTGATTGACTTTCTGGGTTCTTATTTGCAATTCAAATAGACATCTCAGTATAATCTTTCAACTAGCTCTTAGCCACCATGTGTTGTACAATTTGCGATTGTCTTAATTTGTGTTTTACAAACTCACAATAAAGTGAATTGCAATAATAGAGATTAAACCAGTCTAGGCTATAGAACTTAACATCTTTCATAAGGTTGCTATTAGAGAATGACACAGTGACAAAATTCATCACCGTTCCCGTCCCTGCGGATAACCACGGGAAATAATCCCATGTCATTTTCTAGTGTCTATTTCAACCTCGGTCCTTCTACACCAGCATTCTTCAAAGTAAAGCTTGCGGGTCAGTGGTTGTGCCCAATTATACTCTGATTTTTCCCTCTCTCCTTAAAGAATGACATGAAGATGGTTTCCCGCGGTTATCCGTGGGGACGGGGACGGTGATGAATTTTGTCACCGTGTCATTCTCTAGTTGCTATTATAAAAACAAAGACCACCAAAGGCAGATCTAAATAGTGTTGAGATCTATGAATCACATGATGATTCATTAGCAAAAAAATTCCTAGGTTTTGTACCAAGTTTTTCAAATCTGTTTGTGGCAGGAATAGATCATTCTCTCTTCTTCCACAAGAGGCAACATGATTTAAATTTGGCCATGTTCACTTTCATCTTTTGCATCTGCAATCATAATTTTATTTTATCCATGCTTTGTGGATGATTATATGATACAGAACTATTGGGCTTCTATGGTTGGGTCATTATCCTGATGCAGGGGCATGTTTGATGGATGTTTGATGTTTGATGGATTACAATCCCAGTGCTAAATATGATCCTCACTTTGGGGTTTATGTTGGATTTTGTCTTGAGTAAGAAGGAGCAGGTTACAGCAGTGGTCAGTGGTTTGGTCAGCTTCTTATATTCTTCAGTTTATATGGCATTTGAGGTACAATATGCTGCCTTCATATTTGAGGTTGATGCTTCAGTCACTTGAACTATTGCAATGTATTATACCTAGGCTTATCAGGCACTACTTGTGCTCTCTTCAGAATATTTATGTAATGATGCTGTCTAGCATACAAAAATGCAATATGATTTTTCCTGAGCTGCAGCTTATGCATTGGTTAGCTATAATTCAGCATATAAAGAGGGGCATTTTCAATAGGATGTCTAAGTCCAACTTTGGATGTTGTATTGAAGACACACAAAAATTACTTGCAATAATCAAAAAAATGCACAAACTATATCCAAAAATGGCCAATAGAAACATCCAGCAAAAGTGTGTCCAAAGTCTGAGTTACTGTTCTTCACAAAATGTCCATCCTATAATTGACTATAGAGAATGTGACGTGGTGGTGACACAATGTCCCCAAGGCATCCTTAGGAAATGTATAAACATCTAAGTCTAAGATACATGCTATAATGAAGAACATGTGACAAAAGGGACTGTATAAGAATGCTTATTTATCCAAACATGACAAGGTAATGCTGTGAAAAATAGGTTAGGAAGAGCAGTGAGATGGTACATATATCACATCAGGGTGACAGTTGTCAGGAGATGTACAAGTATGTCAAATAATACCCACAGATGATGATATTGTGACATCACATCACATCACATGTAAAAGATGATGCTAACAGATACCACTTTAAATAATATAAATATATGTATTGTCACCCGCACTCTCAGGGCAATGTGTCCAGGACTGCAGGGACAAGGTTTGTACCCTTGTGAGCCGCGGAAGGCTCCACAAGGAATGAAAAAGACACTTGTTCAGAGCAAGGATTTTGCCAAAAAGCCAGGTAAGTTTTCTTGAAAATCAGGACTGGATTTTATTTTGCTGCATAACATTAAACAAAAATAAAAACAAACTTTTCGTCAGGATTCCAAACAAATAATGCAGTCTTCAAAATCAAAATCAAACTCAATTTCAATATCATATGCTTTAAAGTTCAAAATTCACACAGCAAAAAGAAAGAAGGGCTCTGTATTTATGAGCCTCAGCTTTAAAGTTCTTTCAAAAAGAAAAACTAACCAAAACAAACAGTCTCTTTCCTTTGATAGAAACTTGTACCAAGATCAGTGACACAGCACTGCACTTCTTCAGCAAATGGAAATGCTGACCAGGTGGTGTGCTCCACGTGTTGTAATTTCGCTACACAATTGAGCCCTCTATCCCACCTCAAAACGTGGGGCTAAATCCCCCACCACACTGGCTGGAAAAAGGTTTATTTTCTCCAGAACAGGAACAAGCTCAGTAAACAAATGAACTTAGATTCTTTCAGTCCTAAGACCCTGTGCTTCCCTGCACCAACTTAATAGGTTGGATTAGAGCACAGCTTTACAAAAAAAAAACCAGTTCAGCCAACTCATTAGTTTTAGAAATCTTCATTAGGCGGTTTCCTTACTTGCCTTGGAGCAACATATTTCCATGGGTTGACTTTCCAGCGGGACCTCTGCACACGGTTCCAGCCCCAACTCCATGGCTTGTGGAATTTCAGAGAGATCAGGAGTCAAGTCAGTATCAGCTTCAGCAATCTCCATACATTCTGGGCTTTGTAGGTCCTGCAGAGCTCTTAGTCCTGAGCTAGGCTGCCAGTACTGTTCCTGTGACCGTTCTCCTTCTCTCCAGTTCTCCCTCTGCCTTTCCAACTGCCCAGCCCTAAGGTTAAGGAACTTACAGCCCCGCCCAACCTTCCCAGGTGTAAAGCATTTCCGGTCACAAGCCTTGGGAAGGTGAGGGGGAGGGGAAGTCTGTAGCTCAACCCCTAAGCTCCCTCTGCTGGTTTTAGTGGGAATATCAGGCAAGAAGGAAAATTGTTCTTTATCTTGAGCAGAATGGGAATTAACTGCTCTAGGCATGGGCCTTATACTAGGGCCAATCCTAGCAGGCCTACCTCGCATACCACAGTATATATAATAGATAACAGCTTTGTACCATAAAACCATTCATAAATACGTAGTTACAGTTATTATGTATAGGTAAAATCATGTAATAATATCCTCATCATAAAAACATATGCAATCATTAAAATTTTGTCTCTTGTATAAAATATTTGGTTAAAAGAGGGATCTCTGATGGGGGGCATTGCAGGGAAGAACACTGTTTGCTCTGAATACCTACATGGACAGGTTCATACCCTTTAGCCCTTTCTTCCATTCAAGGCCTTGGGAGTTCTTGGCATTCTACTAACTGGTAGAATACCAACCAAAATTCTCACTGAATTATAAGTCAATGGCCACTTTATTAGGTTTATGACATCAATTAATTAATTATTAAACATACATAGTTAGTACATCTTCAATTAAATTACAATTACTTCATTAAATTAAGGGCCAATGATAAATTGCATTCTGCTATGTTCTTATGGTTAGTTTCGATCAAATAATTTCTTGTCAATCTTATTTCATTAATAATTTTCACTAGGAACAATAATGACTTAGGGCTCCTTTTACGAAGGTGCGCTAGGATTTTTAGCACACACATAAAATTACCACATGCTATAGTGTGCGGTAGCTGAAAATCTACCGCCTGCCGAAAAGGAGGTGGTAGCGCCTAGCGCGCTTGGGAATTTAACACTCACTATTGTGCACGTTAAGGCCCTAGTGCACCTTCCTACAAGGAGCCCTTAGTTATCCCATGCTATTTCAATTTGTTCCTATCAGTAATAAAGGGGGTGTTTTATTTCAGCGCATTACACATCTTATAACAGTATGTTCAATTAGGGCTCAATGACCTGTTCTCTGTTCTAGGACTTAGGTACTACCTCTATCATTGGAACTGGATGCAGCTAGGTCAAACATCTAACCCAACAATATTATTTTTACTGTACTCTGAAGCATTTTTATATCCTTCGTGTTCATCTTTTATTTATATATATACTGGTGTCATTTCAGGTTTCCCAGGCAAAGGGTGTCTCACACATATTGGGTTATCTCCCCCCCCCCTTATATCCTGCTTAATACTATTATTGCCATCAGCCTCCCCCTTATGATTATGTGAGGAATCACTGATTTACCCACAAGTGTGTCAATTCCATTCAAGAAGGTTACATTATAATATTCAATTGTTGAGGGAGGCAACCCTACAATATCTGATTACATTAATATGTGTAAAATTATTCTTCATTCCAACACCTTATCCACATAAAATACTATTCTTATATATTTGTACATTTAAAAATATATTTTGCTTTCATCCTGTCAAGAGCTTACTGCACCTAAGGGTACAAGTTAACAAAACTCTTCACTTCAAACAAGACTGTTTCTCCTAAGAAAGCTGTGACCAGTGCAGATTAGGTTACTCTAAGAAATCTTCAGGTCATGCTCACATGTCAAAGTGTTACTGTCTGGGTGACCACACTAGAGTCTCTTACACTCTCACGTTCAACATTACACTTTCCAATCTAGAAACCTCCACCTCTGGACAGAATAAGTAGTTGAGTTTCAGTCATGAGGCAGTATCTTTTGCAGCAGCCATGGTCCCCATTTCTTATCAGCTGATAGTATCTTCATTCTTTCTTCACTCTAGCTAGGCAGCAAGGAGGGCATTGGAAGAGTCTTTTGAAGTGGGCAAAAGATAAGGTACAGATACAACATTCAAAACAGGATGAAAATTCACAAAGGCTTTTCTAAAAATTGTATCCAGTAAACCACATAATTCTTTTAACAGACCTATCACTGTCTTTTCATTTCACAAACTTAGTAATAATTTCAATAATTTCAGCAAAAGCAATGAAACACCTGAGTAACACACTTAAGAGATTGTTTACAGTTACTATGTCAAGAGGGCAAGATTGAAATTAACACATTTACAGGATCTAAATAGCATTTCAGCCATGGAAGCATTTCAGCCATGGAAGCATTTCAGCCATGGAAGCATTTGGGGATGCATATTGGAGACCATTATAGTAGATGTTTATAAGAGTTCGGGTGTCTTATTGTTACATGAAAGAGAGAAAGATGACATGGAAAGATGGAAATATTTTGGTATTTGTGTAAGAAAGGAATATTGGCAGTAACCTGATGATAAATTTTTTGTGATGTGCATTTATTGTATCTTGTAAGAGAATAAAATTTATGAAGATTTTGTATCTTAAAGTTATTAAAATTTAAATAAATATATCATTGAATACTGTAGACAACTTCATTCTTTAACTTCATAGCCACTTTCTATGATTAAGTATCATATTTATGGTAAATAATGGTGTACTCCAACCAGCGATGAGTCAATTAAATCAAATTTTGAACACAAAGAATGTGTGAGGGCATCAGAGAGTGATGCTGGAGATAGCCTAAAAAGTCACAAGGTGCACAGATCAAATTGAAAGTATATCTGTAATGTTTGAAGTTCAAGTCAATGATATAGTTCTATTCTGGTGAATGCCTCAGAGTTGGATTTATCTTGGGTATCTGAAATCTAGTATGGATTAGATAGAAGTTTATCATTAGGATGCAGGCCACTCTGAGTAAAGCAATCCCTTATCTTGCCCACTCTGAAAATGAAAAGCACTAGGAGCCTGGCTTGCACTGCCAATTGAAAGCTGAAGTCATAAGGTCCGGAATGTCACTGAGCTTGAATAACTGCCTTTAGTGACAGAGAATAGGTGGCATTCTCTTCACAATAAGCCATTCTCTGCTTCTAAATTTTTATTAGGAGAGTTATACCATAAAATAAAGTTCATATGACATTTATGTTTCTATTATTTATGAGTCATGAGGCAATTCATTTTATGACCTTCTCTCTTTCTTCTGCTTATTTTTATCTGTCTCACTTCTTACTTATCTTTGAGCATAAGGAAATATCCACTTTGTTGCATATTGTTATGATTTTCCTTTGTAAGTTAAGATAAGGACCAGATGAATTTTTTTCTCTCTGGTCCTAGCAGCCTCTATTCTTTTCACTTTGCAAAATAGGGAAAAATAAAGAAAGTCAGAATTTTGATTATTTGCCCACAAGGCCTACAGTGATAATTATTTAGCCGGCTCTTCATCTGGCCTGCCTTTCAGCCCTTTTAGGGGCACAGCAGACCAGACCTTTGTTTAAAATTTTCACTCTCAGCACAGTGAAGGGGAAGGGAGATCAAGTCGTCCCCCTTCACTGCACCGGAGGAGCCCACACGGTCAGCGGTTAGCCCCTGTCCTCCTAAGCCGGTCCCTCAGGCCTATCTCCTCACATTAAAAAACAAACAAACAAAACCCCCCCCCCCCCCACTAAGGGCAGATTCCAAGCTCCTCGCCCCTAATTCCTTATGGGCCAAGCACCCTATTCCTTGCCTCTTACTTGCGGCCACTCGGACCAAAGCATCTTCCTTTAAATCTTATAGATCTATAATTGTTAAATGCCCAGGACTCTTACTTGTTCTTGCCTTTATACCACTTCTGCTTTTGATTTATATTGTACAACTGCTCATGCCTTTAATCTTGATTGCCTAGACCAATATTCCATCTTATAGATCTGTTCATTGTCTTTTACAACACTCCCTGCACCTCCAGTCTGCCCTCACCCCTCTCCCTGCCCAGCCCCCCTCGCCACCCTACCTATCACCAAACATGTCTAGCCCTACTCACAAACTCATTGCCTTTCTCCTTCTTTTCCTGCTTACCACAAGAGGCTGGATCTCTAAAGCTTTAGTCTTCGAACCTATACCTACCTACATCGCATGGACTAGAATCCCGGGACCCGACAAACTCCCCCGATCCCACCGGCTCGTTCAGGATGTCACAGAAACAGGTCCTTTTCCCATCCCTGTAATCCACACCACACGCCACCCACCCAGACCAACACAAAACAAAAAACGATCCCTAAAAAATTTACAACTCATGGAACCCTCGCCCCCCTTAGAACAATCCATTCTTCCTGGTGCCTACCTGAACATCCGCTCGATCAGAAACAAAGCCCAACTCTTCAAAGATTGGCTTGAAGAAACCCACCTAGACATTGTACTTCTAACTGAAACTTGGCTCATTTCCGACCAGGATGCCATTATAGCGGATATTCTCCCACCACACTACAAAATTATCCCCCTCTCAAGAAACTCTAAAAGGGGAGGTGGCCTGGCCATCATACTACGTGACCACTTTCACTTCCAAATCCTAGATTCCAAATTAACCAATGACCTAGAAATCCTCACCTGCAAAATCTCCAAAACCGACCTCATTGACAACCTCATCGTCACACTATTCTACATTCCCCCTAATAAATGGAACCTAGCAAAAGAAGACTACTATGAATTCCTTCTCTCGAATTTGGCAGCTGGCACCCACAACCTCCTAGCAGGAGACATCAACCTTCACCTTGAGCAAGAAGAAAACCCCAATGTTGCAGACTTATACTCCTTCCTCACATCAATAGGCTTCACCAAGCCCCCCCTTACCACAACACACAACAAAGGACACCAGCTTGACATGGTCACCTTCCTTTCTAACTCCTCCACTACCCCCAACATAAATCTCACAAAACAAAATTGGTCTAATACCCCCTGGTCCGACCACCTCCTATGTCATTTTGAACTATCCTGGTTCAAAAAACAACCAGACAGGAAACACACACCAAGACAATATTCAACCTTCCAACAATAGACACAACAAGTTCAAGGGCCGACATGACCTGGAGCTCCATCGAAAGCCCAGACTGGAGCCTCTTTCTCAAACTCTTCTGAAAATACGCCAACTCCAACTGCCTGTTAGACAACTGCCCACCTGCCATCATTAAATCTGCCCCCCCCCCCCCAATTCAAAGCCGAACTCTTCAATTGGGTCACACTATGCCTGTCCACTGGTCTCTTCCCGACTGAACTCGGACACATTCTCGTATCCCCCCGCCTCAAAAACAACAAAGAACCCATCTCCTCCGCTGCCAACTATAGACCCATCGCTAACATACCACTCTTCCAGAAACTCATGGAAGGCCTCATTAACCATGACCTCATGATCTACCTAGAAAAGTTCAACATCCTTCATGATTCTCAATCCGGCTTCCGCTCAAACCACAGCACAGAAACGGTCATAGCTGCTCTAATCAATTACCTCCTCCACCTATTCTCACTGGGTAAAAGCGCCCTCGTACTCCAATTCGACCTAAGCAGTGCTTTCGACCTGGTCGATCATGACATCATGCTCCGCTGCCTCGACTCCATCTCCGGCCAAGTACTTAACTGATTCTCAAGCTTCCTAACCAACCGCACTTATCAGGTCCACAGCAATGGAACCTTCTCCCATCAATGGCGTAACTCCTGCGGAGTCCCACAAGGCTCCCCATTATCCTCCTCCCTTTTCAACATTTACTTGGCCCCTCTAGCACAGATACTAGCCGACCTAAACCTTAAATCATTCATATACGCCGATGACATCACCATTATCATCCCCCTAACTTCATTCACTCAACAGACGGAACAACTCATCTCCTCTATCCTCACCAAGCTAGAACAATGGACCTCACAATTTAAACTAAAATTAAACACAGAAAAAACCAAAATCTTCCTGGCAAGCCCTACCCATAAAATAACAAACACTTCCCTGAAACTGAACGGCCTAGAATACCCCATCAACCCCATCATAAAAATACTCGGAGTCCTCCTAGATAGAAGCTTGACCTTCAAAGCCCACACCAGTGCCCAGGTCAAAAAATGCTTCTGTTCCCTCTGGAAACTTCGCACCATCAAACACCACTTCGACCACCTCTCCTTCCGTTTACTGGTCCAATCACTAATCCTAAGCATACTGGACTACTGTAATATCATATACCTGGGAGCCTATAAAAACACCATCAAACGTCTTAGAATAGTACAAAATGCCGCTGTCCGCCTCATTTTCGGCCTCAAAAAATATGACCACGTCAGCCCCTATTACACCAAACTCCACTGGCTGCCGGTGGAGGCAAGAATCTTCTTTAAATTTGCTTGCCTCTGCTTCAAAACCTTAGCAGGCTCTTCACCAATTTACCTATCTGAGCACCTCGAAATTGCAGGCCCCTCTCGTACTCGAAATACCTACCTGTTTTCTTTTCCCTCCCCGAAGGGCTGCCTCTACAAAAAATTCCTCGACCGATCCCTAGCATTCCAAGCGGGCAAATGGAACAAATGCCTCTCTACTCTCATCTCCAATTCCCCCCCCCCTATCAAACTTTCAGGAAGTTAACTAAAACCTACCTTTTTGACAAATTCCTCTGAACGTTCTCCTCTCCTCCCTCCTCCTCCTCTGACCTCTACTCTCCCCCAGACTCTTTACAGCCATATGTAACACTTCTATTTGTAACTCTGCTGTATGTAACTCATAGCAAACATAACTACTCCGAATATATTACCTACCTGCAAAAATTAACTTCTCCGTAAATGTATCGTCTAAAATGTAAATTTAACTTGATTGAAAAATGCATTGTCTAAGATGTTAATGTAACATTAACGAACTTGTAACTTCGCTGTAATTGTACAGTCTCTTCTTCTGTTAACCGCATAGAACTTCCATGGTAATGCGGTATACAAGAATAAAGTTGTTATTATTATTATTATTATTATTAATTATAGGATATTTTTACTAAGCTGTGTTAAACAACTAAGGTTGGTTTTATTGAGTGCTAATGGCTTTTGTGTGTTAAAAACTAGCCAACAGGATAAAAACTCCACACTATCTGTTTAATATCAGTGCATGCAAGTTTTGAAGTATCACATGGGCAGAGATAAGGTGTGGCCAACAGTGGCAGCTCTTGGATCAGAGCTGCACACCAGATTGGGTAATGCTTTGGGTTCAGATGCATTACTGGTACCCTGGTCATACAGTGAGAAATACCTCCAGAGCAGACTCCTACATATATGGCAACCCTTCTGGTCTGATCTCCCCTCCCACATATCATTCCCCCAAACAGACCTTTCTAACAGCAAGCCACACCACACAACACACACCAGGCCCCCAAGGCAGATCCCTCCAAAAGCAAACCTTTCCAACCACATCAACCCTTCGTATGACTTATTCTGCCATCCTCTGGTATTTATGTAATCTGGTCAGGAATAGTCCCTCTCTGCTCTTGTTCCAGTATTTTCTTGGGTTTAAAATGGTGGATCTAACCCACAGTGGTAATCTCATGGTACTACTACTAAAAGGTCAATTGCCTTATATGGCAGATATAACCCTAGTGTAGTACTGCAAGGCTACTGCAAGGTTGAACCCAGAACAGTATAGAGATGGGAGTGAAGGGGAAAAGCTCCCATCCTGAACTACAGTGTTATGAGGTAGAGCCCTGGATAAGTTTCAGTGGAGTTTGCTCTTGGGTGGGGTTTTCTTAAGACATTTGTGAGGAGGCTTGATCAAGGGAGTTTGCTGTTGGAGACTGCTTTGGGATGGTTACTCTAACATATCAAAGGTAGGGTAGTGGGGGCAGTTCACCCTGGGTGCAGGCAGAGGGGGGTGCATGACATGGTTGTAGAACTGCGTCACATGCAGGTGACCATCATCTATGCCAGCTTTGATGTCAATTTCCTGTTCTGAGGCAGGGGACCAGCAGAGCTGATGACCGCGCACATGTGAACTGCAGCCCCATGACTGCTCCACATACCCCCCTAACGGCCTGGAGGAGGAGATGCTCTGGCTGGAGAGGAGTGGGTGCTCTGCCCAAGGTGGCTGTTAAGTTGGCTATGGTGGTTATATGTGTATAGATGATCGAATTGGGGGTCTTGACTGAGGAGATACTCATTAGGGTTAAGGAGGGTTTGGCTGCACCACTGTGGCAGTTCTTTAACTTTGGGCTGGGACCTTGTTACATGCTTTGGCAAATAACACAGTGCCTATAGATAAATGTCTACCTTGTGTGTTAAATGCAGGGCACATCGTTAGCATTTACTACACAGAGTTTATACTTTTCACACTTTAACTTTTGCAGTTAAGATGAAGTAAGTGCAAACACTTACCACATTTTAGAAAAAGGGTCCCTATTTAGTGTTGCTGCAAAGCTTAATATTTCTTTTTGCCAAGAGTTTATTGTAGATACTAATCACATCAATGAATTCATCATGAGCATAGTTTGAATTGGTCCTCTCCCCTACCACTAATATTACTTCCCAGCGAAACCACACCAATAGAATTCATTAAGTAATGGCTATCAATAACAGATTGCAGAACTCTTGCTCAAACAGATTTTCTAATTTGCATCTATATTAAATGGTGTATATCTTAATAGAAAATAGGATGAAAATGATAGGGGTTGCTGATTCAGTCTCATGCTGCTGTGATCCGCTGTGATCAATAAATGTTACTAAGTTTTGCTTCTGTTTTAATAGTCATAGGGAATTTATACTGCATTTTAACACAATGTCCTCACTTACAAGTCTATTGTTAACAGTGAAGTAAAATGAAAACCCTTTCCTATGTATTATCTTGAGCTAACACAAGTTTTTCTTATCTCAGCAGTCAATTTGCTCTTTAGGGATTTGTTTAATACATGCTTAGTATGACAAAAAGCAATGTAAGTAATAATTTTTTTTTCTTTACAGAATGCTGGCTCGTTTTTATATTGTGTGCCATTTTGCACTTAAATTCTATATAAGGTCCTGAAAAACTAGCATAAAAACACACACTAAGGGGGAAATTCTAGAAACATCTAAACTTAGGTGCCAGTAGGCATCCTACTGACACCTAAGTAAATTAACAAACACCGTTTAAAACAGCAAAAAAATAGACTTTAAAGCAGCTACTGTTGCCTAAATAATACACATTGGAATTGCGCCTACATAGATGCCTTAGGCCGCCTAACGCCCCTAAGGGCATAACTAACACCAGAAGTGGCATTAGGAAGCCTAAAGCGCCTGCGTAGGTGTGATTCATGGCAAAGGTGGAACCGTAAATGTAGGCCTGGAAAACCATGGCCTACATTTCTGGTATCTATCTTTCACAGAGGCACAATTCTCTATAGGGCACCATTGCATAATTGAAAGGTGATCTGCGGCTGCTTTTTAGGCAGCCATTAATATTAGTGCCCTATAAAGAATCCAGGCCTAAGTGCTATTCTATAAATGGTGGTTTGAGTTAGGTACTCCAAGACTTGGTGCGTATCAAAGCGTTGCAAATGATACAAAACTGTGCTACACGATTGCTTATATGAGTAGCCCGATATGAGCATATCTCTCCTATTTTGAAGAGACTGCATTGGTTACCATAGCATTTCATATTAAATTAAAAGTTTTGGAATTCATACACTAGGGTGTTTATGATTTTCTGCCATATTATCTGGAAAAATGTTTGGCACTGTACATTCTACCTTGGAATTTGAGATGTAAGAATCATAGGTTACTGGATACAAAGAGTAAGAACAATACTTGCTATGTATAAATGAAGAATTCTTGCTTCTCTTTAGCCGGACCATTGATATGGAATGCCTTGTCCGGAACATTATGGGGCTCATAATCGAAAGAGAAAAATGTCCAAAAACTGGCCTAAGTCGGCACTTAGGTGATCATCAGTCAAAAATGTCCAAGTGCCAATAATAAAACCAGGTTTTGGACATATTTATAAACGACCTAGGCCTTCATAGGGGTAGGAGAGATGTCCACTCTCTCCTGCCGCTGTCCTGTGCAATCCCCAGACACCCCCCAACCACCAACACACCCCAACCTTAATACCCCACCCTTAATACCCCACCCGATATCCCCCATACCTCAACATCCTACCCCAATACAACTAAGCCCCCTGATAACTCCACCTCTGTACCTTTCTGAATTAAGGCCAGCCAGAGGGATGACAACGCCCTCCAGCCAGGAGGCCTGCCTCTTCAAAATAGTGGGCCTTCCCCTTTCTGGTGCATCTTGGGATGCATCTGGAAGGGGCCTAAGGCCCTGATTGGGCCAGATGCCTAAGGCCTTTCCTTCCCTGTGCATTATGGGATATAATGGGCAGGGCCTAAGGCTCCATTTTGATACAGAGTCTGTTTACAAACTAGCATCTGCTTCTGCACATATCGTATAGCATCAATTCATTTTCACAAGGTAGTGTTGTGGTGCGGTGGAAAATATTTATAACATTTTACATCAGCTTCATTCAGGACATGACACACTACATTTCATAAGAATTGACCAAGTTCTGTGGAAGGTACAACAAAATACATTTTGGTGTTTTTTTAAATCACATCCATATACTGTATTTATAAATATTATAACTGCTTCAAAAGTCTCAGGCTATATCTCAAGTATACAAAACGAATTCATTTTCAACTCTTATGTACCGTCAGAGAGTAATACAACTTTCAACCAAAGATAAAAGAAAGCAAAGTCCTAATTCCTCTCTATCATACCTTCTTTAACTCTGTTCTAGTCCTGCTTGTGAAAATAGTTTCTGGGGGAGATCTTGGGTTAAAGTAAACTGGAGCCTTCCTAGCTTTATACTGTAGTACCAGACAGTAGCTGGTGTAGCTCTGGGTAAGCTTTTTTGTCATGTATATCAGAACCTTCTTTAATTAATGCCATCTGCTTTTGGGATGACGTGATGTCTGTTCCTCCTCTGCCTAGCTTCCCCTTCTCCCCCAAAGAACCCAATTTTAAAGCGTGTGCTTGTTTAAACACACAGTTTTTAGTTAACTACTTTTCCCAGAGGGTTCATGAAGCCTCGCTCCCTGCTTGTTTCTCTATTAATGATGCTAGGCTTCTAGGGTTTGACTCCAATTATTATCAGTCTGGGAATTATAATACTCCTCTTTATTACCAATTCCCTGTTTCCTGCAGGGAAGAGAGTTTATTGCAATCTTTGACTGATATATTTGTTTCTAAGAAGTGGCACATTTTTCCCTTCCTAGAATAGTGTTACTATATTGAATATTGAACATAGGTAGGCAGCTGGTCAGTACATATATGTTTCAATATCTTGCTTCTGCATGTTGTCATACCTCAAATCTAAATATTTTCTTTTGAAGAATGAGCAGTGATTTTGGCTTTTTTCCAATCTATGTTAAGAATTTTACTTTGCAGTAGTCATGAGTACAGACCTGTGATAATGGCTATCACATATTCAGACAGCCGGCATGGTACATTATATAAGAATATAAGTACATAAGAATTGTCATACTGGGACAGTCTTCAGGACCATCAAGCCCAGTATCTTGTTTCCAACAGTGGCTAACCCAGGTCACAAGTACTTGGCAAGTTCCCAAATAGCAAAAACAGATTTTATGCTGCTTATCCTAGAAACATACAAATATAGTAACATGACAGCAGATAAAGGCCAAATGGCCCATCTAGTCTGCCCATCCACAGTTACCATCAGCTCTTTCTCTCTCTGAGAGATCCCACGTGCCTATCCCAGGCCCTCTTGAATTCAGACACAGTCTCTGCTTCTACCACCTCTTCCGGGAGACTGTTCCACGCAACTACCACCCTTTCTGTAAAAAAGTATTTCCTCAGACTACTCCGGAGCCTATTACCTCTTAACTTCATCCTATGCCCTCTCATTGCAGAGTTTCCTTTCAAATGAAATCCTAGGAATAAACAGTGGATTTCCTCACCTTAATAATAGGAAGTTATCCAAATCTTTTTTGAATTGCTAACATAACTGTTTTCACCACATTCTCTGGCAACAAATTCCAGAGTTTAATTACACATTAAGGGCTCCTTTTACGAAGATGCGCTAGCTACACAGAAAATACTAATGCCAGCTCTATGGCATCTAGCGCATGTGGCATTGTAGCGCGCACTTAGCATGCGCTAAAAACGCTAGCGCACCTTCATAAAAGGAGCCCCAAGTGAAAAAAAAATATTATTTTGTTGTTTTTTTAAATCTCTTATTTAGCAGCTTCATTACATGTCCCCTAGTCCTAGTATTTTTGGAAAGAGTAAACAATTGACTCACATCTATCCCGTTCTACTCCACTCAGTATTTTATAGACCTCTATCATATCTCCCCTGAGGTAGGTGTCATGAATGGTAAAGGGACAGTGAAAGGGTAGGTTTGAAAAGTTTTTGAAGCTTGAATCAGGAACATTGGTCATATGAATTTTGATGAGGTTTATTTATTTGAAAATGATATAATTCCAATTGTCTGTAAATGCAGTTGAAAGAAATACAAATTAAACAATGACAATTTTTATTTTTTAATTTATTCAATTTTTCTATACCGTTCTCCCAGGGGAGTTCAGAACGGTTTACATTAATTTATTCAGGTACTCAAGCATTTTTCCCTGTCTGTCCCAGCGGGCTCACAATCTACCTAATGTACCTGGGGCAATGGGGGGATTAAGTGACTTGCCCAGGGTCACAAGGAGCAGCGTGGGTTTGAACCCACAACCCCAGGGTGCTGAAGCTGTAGCTTTAACCACTGTGCCACACACTCCCCTAAAGCATAAGCATATGATGAAAGAATAAATAAATTATAGTCTTAGTAAAGAAGTGATCAACATAGTCTACCATTAAGATGTGTAATTTTAGTATTAACTCCAGTTAGAAACTAGGAGGTCCTTTTACTAAACTGCAGTAAGCCCTAGTGTGCACTTACTTAAAATGGCTTACCACAGAATATGCTCAAATGGTAAATTTCAAATCAGTGCACACTAACCCCCTTGCTAAAAATTATTTTTTTTTAAATTTTTGGTTGAAGGGGCTTGTTTGTGCTAAGCAGTTAATGTGTACCCATTATCACATGCTAACTAGTAGCACAGGATTACTGCGTGGGTTTATATCGCCTACAAAATAGGTGTCGGTAAATGCTCCCGTGATAATTCTTTTTAATGGCTGCACATTAATGGCTGTGCAGTTCTAAGTATTCCTTTAGAGCACTGGTTCTCAAACCTGTCCTGGGGGGACCCCCAGCCAGACAGGTTTTCAAGATATCCCTAATGAATATGCATGAGAGAGATTTGCATACCTGTCACTTTCATTATATGCAAATCTCTCTCGTGCATATTCATTAGGGATATCTTGAAAACCTGACTGGCTGGGGGTCCCCAGGACAGGTTTGGGAACCACTGATTTAGAGGAAGACTTAGAACTGCACAGGGAGAGGTCAAAGATGAACTAATCACTATGAAGCTAAGTGACGTTCCTCTTACAAATAGTACTAATACGAATATGATGACTATTAGACATTAAAAGTAAATGAAGATTTTATACATATATAAAAAAAAGGATAAACAAAAGTATTTAATAAAGATTGGACTGATGAAGAAAGTAGCAACTAAGGCAGTGTGGTGCTCGGTTGCAGTCAGAAGGTCCATACAAATAAATAGTATATAGGACTATGTGAATAAGTGATTCAATAATATAAGTGAAATTGCTGGAGTTAAGATTTAAAGGAAGACTTAGAACTGCACAATTGTTTGAATATACATCAGTTGACATACTTTAGTACACATTAATGGCAACATTAGCACATGGCCACTAATAGAACAAATAAGAAATCAGACATCTTCAAGCTGCAGTAAAAATGGCCTTAGCTTTGAGATAAACCTGTGTAACGGTGCGCAAAGGCCTCTATTTTTTTTTTTTATACCACAGCTTAGTTAAAGGACTTCATTGCATAAAATGTGACCTATGCTAAAACAAGAGTTTGTGGGAATACCTAATGTCTTAACATTAACCTAAAGTAGGTTGATAACTTTGCCCCTTAATTAAAGAAGGATAAGAGGATAAAAACACTGACAAGGGGTGAGATAAGGAGAGACCATTGGTAGGAACAAAAGAAAGGAGGAAAGAAAATACTTGTTTTACCAGACACAATCACCCCCCAAGTTCTGCTCTTATCTCAGGAAGTACATTGCCCCCTATATTGTTCTCTTACAGCCCAAGTGCATAGCCCTGACTTAAGATGTTATCCACATCCTCAGGGTATCAACCCTGTTATAGAGTTGACAAACTTTACCAGACAGTCCTTCTACCATATCACTCACAAAGATGTTAAAAAGAGCCGGCCGAAGGGCAAATCCCACTAACAGCTTCCTTTTCCTCAGAGCAAACTCCATTTACCACTAACCTTTGTCTCCTTACACTTTAACCAGGTTTTAATCCAGTCTGTCACTTTAGGTCCTATGTTACGGGGACTCAGATTATTTATCATCTGCCTATGTGGAAATGTATCCAAGGCTTTGCAAAAAACCAAGTACACCATACCTAGCTCCTCTCCCATATTCAACTTTTTGGTCAACTAGTATAAAGAAATCAATCAGATTTGTCTGGCAAGACCTGCCTCTTGTAAAACCATGCTGCCTCAGGTCCTGCAGTCCATTCAGTTCTATAAATCTCACTATTCTCTGCTTGTTTCCATAGGCCTTGACATTAAGAATGTCTAATTTATGATTCTGAAGAAATTCTTTTTGATGTATCTTTCATTGTACTATGCACAGATTAACTGCATTTTCATTTTCCACTGGCTGAATGATTCAATTGGAAAGGCTGAACGTAGGGCTCCTTTTACTAAGCTGTGCTAGCGGATTTAGTCGTGTGCTAGACGCTAATGCCTCCACTGGGCTGGCGTTAGTTTTTGGCACGTAGCGCGGGGTTAGCGCGCGCTAAAAACGCTAGCGCACCTTAGTAAAAGGAGCCCATAGGGACCATTTTGCTAAGCTGCAGTATAAAGTGACCTTAGCACATTTTTATGCAGTAAAATAACCAATTTTCTTTTCTTTTTTTTGGTTAGTGTGTGAGAACTTACTGAGACTTATTTTGTAGGCGGTAAGGATTCACACAATAATCCCGTGCTAATCATTTAGCAATACTGTACGGTAATATAGTTGTGCTACTTGAATAGTGTAGAAATGCCCATTCTCTGTCCCAGACATGCCCCTTACACAATAAAATAAAACATACTTTAGCACACGATTTGCATGTGCACATCAAGAAATTACATCAGAATGCTTGAACGTGTCTAATCTAATCTAATCTAAACCTTAAGTTTATATACCGCATCATCTCCATGAGAATGGAGCTCGACACGGTTTACAAGAACTTAAAATAGTGGG
This sequence comes from Geotrypetes seraphini, assembly GCF_902459505.1. Taxonomy (NCBI): domain Eukaryota; kingdom Metazoa; phylum Chordata; class Amphibia; order Gymnophiona; family Dermophiidae; genus Geotrypetes; species Geotrypetes seraphini. Next base: position 60,396,582 of record NC_047088.1, read on the forward strand.
TAGAGAAGAAGAAAAAGGATTACATGAACTTATGTGTAGAAGGGGGGAGAGAAAGGGGGGAAGGATAGAGCTACAATTCGCTGAAAAGCCAGGTTTTCAGTTGTTTGCGGAATAACTGAAGGGAGCTCAGGTTCCGCAGTGGGGTGGTGAGGTCGTTCCAAAGACCTGTGATTTTGAAGAGAAGGGATTTTCCCAGTTTGCCTGAATAGTGGATGCCGCGTGGAGAGGGGAAGGCTAGTTTAAGCCTTTGGGCAGTTCTGGAGGAGTCGGGACTGGAGGAGTTGAAAGACAGTGGGATAAGAGGAGGCAGGATTCCGTGAATGATCTTGAAAGCCAGGCAGGAACATTTGAAATGGATTCTGGAGATTATTGGGAGCCAATGAAGTGTCCCATCATAAGCCATTTTAAGCAGCAGTAAGCATGCATTAACATTTATTAACGTTCCATTCAGGCTTATATGGCTCATGTCAAGCAATAAGCACGCCAAGGGACATTTCAATGTCTGGACATCCTGAGCCTGATGAACCATTTCCTTAATCTCCTGGTCATGCATCATTCTAGTAGTCATTGCTGAAAGTCAGTAGCGACTGTGAAAACAGCTTAGTAAAAGAACACCGTAATTTCGTAAATAGCATCCACATTTGCCAAAAGTTTTGTATATTGTCTGTCTTATAATTTTTCGATGTAGAATGCATTTAGTCTAGACATTCTTTTCAGTGTTCAGACAAGATCAATTTTAAGCTCTGCTGAGTCAGACTAAAACTTTTGTAGAGGTATCAAGAGGTCATAAGCATGAACTATTCACCCCCAATCATCATTGCACAGTTGGAACTGTCACATCTCAGAAAAATTGCTTTTCAGAGCCCTACTGAGTTTGTTGTGAATCACTCTTGGATACAGAACCAAGATCCTTGACTTGTTATTTCCATGATACACAAGATCATGAAGAACTAATTTCAAACACATCTTTAAACAGATGTGTATGAATAGTGTGTTTTTAAAGTTATACATGTTTTGATTTTTTTCTATTTTTTTACATAATGCATTTGTATTTCAATAGTAATTCTCAATAATAGCAATGAACTATATATACATTTAAAAGCAAAAATCAAAATAGAGTTGCATTTGACTTATAATATCATTATGCAAAGATCATCAAGATATTTTAACAGTTTTTTTTTAATAGTAAATAAAATTCAATATTGAGTGCTGGTAATATTCAAGGTAGCTGTGCTTCACATTTCTATTAACATTATATTACTGTATGTAGTATTTTGGAGTCCTTGTATTGTATTTGACCGTATAATTAAGAATATGCCCACAGAAAACAGTTCATTTCACCCTTTTCAAAGATATTCTGAGAATATTTGATTTATTTTAGATATTAGGCTAGGAGTCAGGGTGTTCAGCTTTTTTATTAAATGTTTCCTTTCTCTAGGTGTGTGAGTCAATCTCCACTCACACACTGACAGGAAGTGAGATGCTTGTTGCAGGTTTCCTGGTCTCACTGCATCTTTGTCAGGTAGAAACCGACCAACTGACTTTCCCGCCAAAATTCAAATTGGTGGACTGCCCTGTTCCCAATCAGGTCAGTGAACCCATGATTTCCAATGCATGGTGGCTGAAGCGTCAGTTTCTACCTGACAAAGACGCAGTGAGACCCAGAAACCTGCAACAAGCACAATGCAAGCTATGGAAACCCTGAGAGAACAGGAAGTGAGATGTTTACTTTGCATGCATCAAACTGCTGTGCACATTTTTTAATGCCCAGTAATTTGCATGTCACTGTGATTTGTGTACTGCATTGAGAGTAGAGGGTTAGCTTAATGGTTAGAGCAGTAGGTTGGGAACCTCCAAAATCCACTGTACCCAACTGTACACCATACCAAATCATTTTAACACACATAAACATATGAATTAACATGCAAAAAGAGATGGAGTTTAGAAAAGACTTACAATTGGAATTGAGGCATCCAGGTCAAGATATCTAAAGTTCTTCTAGAATTTTAGAATGGTTTACCAACAGAGAGGGCTCCTTTTACAAAGGTGCGCTAGTGTTTTTAGCGCACGCACCAGATTAGCATGCGCTATAGTGCGCCCTACCTGAAAAACTACCGCCTGCTCAAGAGGAGGAGGTAGTGGTTAGCGTGCGTGGCATTTTAGAGTGCGCTATTCCGCACGTTAAAGCCCTAACGCACCTTTGTAAAAGAAGCCCAGAATCTGTTATACAATATATGGAATTAAAACCAAAAATGGGGGAACCACTGATTCCAATACAAGAGTAACACTTATTATGCATTAATTTAAAAAATACTCTGACCCAGGAGTCAAAGTCAATTTTGATGGAATTGTTCTCAAACTAACATTGTCAGTCACACTTCCATGCACCCTTGCTTACTACATTCACCCCCAAATTACTTCAAACCAACTAAATCATTAGTAGTCATATTAACAATAACACCATTACAAATACAAATTGCTCCCCCACACAGCCAGGCAGTACCACACTAGCTGTCTTCTTCCCCCACAACTTTAACTCATTCACCTCAAATAAACGACCTACAGGACCGCAAGGTCATGCTTTGTCTCACATGAGCCCCCAAATTGCCACCCTGAACTCCATATCTTACTCAATTCTTTAAGGAAACCCACTTGTACTCAAACCCTTTCTTTTCACTTGATCCAACCAAATCTCCCCCATCTCTCAAACAAAAAAGAAAAGAAAAAACACGAGGGCAGGCTGGGTAGGACAGCTTTTGTCCCCACAGCCACCCTCTCTACCCACAAAAATCCCTTCCTGCCCAATTCTTTCACATTCTATCCCCCCAAGCATGCCCCTTTTATCCTTTCTTCCAATCCCTTTCCCCTCTTACCCTCTCCACAGAATACAACCATTCACCATCTCCCTCTTCCAACCTAGCTCCTTGTAACCCTTTCCTCTCCCATCCATTTTTCCAACTACCAGCCTTTTATCCTTCCTTCCCATTTCTTATTTTTTGTTTATTGTCACAACCATCCTTCCTACCCTTATAACTTCCCTAACCCCTCCTGGGGCTAATGGAAGGCTCCTCCAATGTTTTCCTCCCTCTGTCTAAAACAGAGTTCTATACTGTATGCAAGAAAATGTTACAAGCACTACCCACAATATCTTGAATAAGCGGTAGCATGGATGCCAGAAACAAAAGGAACATATTGCCACATTTAAAAATAAATAAAAAAGCCTATACAGTGGTACCTCGATTTGCGAGTAACACGGTTTTGCGAATGTTTTGCAAGACGAGTAAAACACTCAGCAAACTTTTGACTCGCAAACCGAGCACTGCCCCGATCAACAAGCACTTACAGGGGATTCATCTTCCGTCCTCTGGCCAGCCTTCTACATCGGGTGCCTTCCGCAGGTTGGAGGATATCTGTCTGGGCCTGCGCAGCCGGGTGCTGTCCCTCCTGTGCGTTGTGTGTGACATGCACACCGTCAATCATCGGCGTTGTGCGTGTCATGTGCGGCGTGCGGGTGAGTGGTGCTCGGCTGCGTGGGCTCGGGTGGGGGCTCTCCAGCATGCGAGGGGCATCCGACATGGAGGGCTGGCCGACGGATGGAGGAGGCATCCCTCTGAAGGCACTGCGAGGTTCTCCGGATGGCTGGCATCCCCCCACCCGAAATGGCACTGTGGGGTTTTCCGGCGGCTAGCATCCCCCCGGAAGCGGCACTGTCGGTTCTTCTTCCGATGACGGACGGAGGAGGCAGACGGAGGAGACAGCGTTGCAGCACCCGGCCCCGACAGGTATAGACCCCGGGTTCTGGAATGAATCGTCGGTATTGCCACTATTGTCTATGGGGAACTTTGTTTTGATAAACGAGCATTTTGTATTACGAGCATGCTCCTGGAGCGGATTATGCTCGTAATCCAAGGTATGTAGTTTGTTATTGTTGTTTCAGGCATTTCTGCTGCTGCTTAATGAAGATGCCATGGTTGGTGCTTGTTACACTTTCTTGCATATGTTTGTGAACAGTTCCATCAAAATTGACTTTGGCTCCTGAGGCAGGTGCTTTGTGCCAAAATGCAGTTCTGCATTGGAGCCTTTTTTTTTATCCCCCCTCCTTTACAAAGCTGCGCTAGCGTTTTTAGCACCAGCCATGGCGGTATGAACTCTGAAGCTCATAGAATTCCTGCGAGCAATGGGATTCTTACAGCCATGGCCGGCGCTAAAAACTCTAGCTCGGCTTTGTAAAGGAGGGCCTAAAAATAGATGCATAATAAATGTTACCCTTGTGTTGGAATCGGAGTGTACCCTCACCATTCTAGGGGCTTTTCTTTGCTGTTATTGTCCTTTGGGGGCTTGTCTTCTAAAATATATAGAGAACTTGACATCTATGTGCTGGTTATATGTAGCAGGACCATCTATTTTATAACGGTGATGTCTACAATATCAATAAAGCACATACACATGTACTGTATGTAATGAAACAGCAGCATTTATTTTGGCCATTTTAGAAACATGCATATGTATTTTTCCTGAAGCTGTCACAAAACCCAGCATCCCTTTCTAGTTTTGCTTTCTTTGCAGAAAAGTGGTACGTAATCCCCTAAGGGGGATTAAATGGGTTACCTTCCAAATATCTCCAGATAAGTGCTACCCAATACAAGCATGTTTCTGAAACTTACAATTGAAATCCAGGGTAAAGATATAAATCCTGATGTTGGTTTGGTTGGAAAGTATATTTATTTTTAGCCCCACCCTAGCCTCCTCCCCCTCAGACCAAGTCCTCACATCATGTACATAGTTGAGTTTTAGTCATTTATATCCTGTCTTTGTAAAATTGGAATCTAGACACATATGCATATAAACATTTAAATGTTGGGTTATGAGTGTCTCAGATGTGATTAGGGTTTCTAAAATGACCACCGAAATGTTCAAATGTGCATTAAACCTTTTATTTTATTAAAATGAATGTGTGAAACAAACCCCGGTAATGATATAAGCTAAAACAACAGATTAAAACAATGACAAAGTACACAAAAAATGTATTTTGCACATTCCTTGTATTTTTGCTATCAGATGAAACTTTCAGCTTTCTGGATATTACATATTAAGAATTTCAGGGCAAAAAAAGTTTGCAATGCAAAGACATTTTTTGACTATATTACAATAATGGTTTTACAATCTGTTCTTCTAAAAACTTCTGCTTTCAGTCCATTCCCTGCAGAACAATAAAACACAGATCAAGGTTAGAAAGATTTTATTAAAAATAATTTGTCTTATGAATTTGCTGTGTTGCATTGTGCAAATAAAACTGAAACCACTCACAGACTTTATCAAACCTTTCTCAAGCTGCTGTGGCTATTGCCTTTATATTTCAACATTATGGGCTCCTTTTACTAGGCTGCTCTAGCGGTTTTAGCACGCGCTTAGCGTGCGCTGCATTGCCGTGCACACTGGACGCTAATGCCAGCATTGAGCTGGCGTTAGTTCTTGGCACGTAGCGCAGGGATAGCGTGCGCGGCAATGCAGCACACGCTAAAAACGCTAGCACACCTTAGTAAAAGGAGCCTTATGTTTCTGGGTAGGTGAAAATTTTGGTCTATTCAGACAACCAGTTTGTTTATAATTATTATTTATTTGGATTTAGATTTAGCTCACACCTTTTTTTCAGTGGTAGCTCAAGATGAGTTAAATTATAAGTTAATTCTCCATTTGATAACCACATCTAAAAATATATTATTTATTTATTTACCACTTATAGCCTAAGTGGTTTACATTCAAGCATTTCCCCTGTCTGTCCTGATAGGCTCACGCTCTATCTAAGGTACCCAGGGCAATGGGGGGATTAAGTGACTTGCCCAGGGTCACAAGGGGCAGCATGGGATTTGAATCCACAACCTCAGGGTGCTCAGGCTGTAGCTCTAACCTCTGCGCCACATAATCCCCATAGATTTTTCCTGATTCTATCCTATAGTTTGGCTTTCACCCTAAATACATTTTTCTGTGATGCATCTTTCACCTTTCTTGCTTATTAAGGGGTCCTTAAACTGAGATGCATTAGGCACTATTATGTACCTAATGCTGCATGAAATGGACTGCCACAGAGTGTGGTTTTTGAATGTGTGTGCGCTAGCCACATTACACGGACAGCTTAATTGACTTGTCGACTAGTACTTCCAAGTCTCTTTCCTGGGGGGGGGGTCTCTCCAAGTATTGCACCGGACATCCTGTATTCGTTTTTAAGATTTTTGTTACCGACATGTATCACCTGACATTTATCCACGTTAAACCTCATTTGCCATTTCTCGAGCGTGTTTGTGTCACGTTGCAAGTCTTCGCAATCTTCCTGCATCTTCACTACTCTGAATAACTTTGTATCATCTGCAAATTTAATCACCTCACTCATCGTACCAATTTCTAGGTCATTTATAAATATGTTGAAGAACACAGGTCCAAGCACCAAACCCTGAGCTGGTGCAAGCTCAGCTGGGCCAACATGGAAGCAGATCCAGGAGCCGTCTCAAAAGCTGAGTTGGAGCCACAGGGCAGCTGGATTTGAAGCAGGCTGTCAGGTCTTGGCTGAGCAAGGCTGGAGAGCAGGGAAGATGCCAAGGTTATTCTAAGGAGAAGAGGTGTCAATCGTTAATGCCACGGTGAGCTATGGTAAAGCTCACCGCAGTAGAGGAAGAGCTCTGGCAGTATTCATAGCTGCAGCACATGCTGATGACATCATCACACATGTGTAGCACTCATGTCATCAAGCTGCACTTGCATGGTGAGGCCAGGAGCTGGTTGAGCTTTGTTGGGGCTGCAGAAGGATAGTTTTTGCATGCCAGGAGAGAGGGAAATCTGCCTGACAGTGCTGGTCAGCGTGGGAAGACTCCAAAGCATTCCCCAAAGATTGCAGTACCTGGGTTTGATGTATCCCACAAATTTAAAGGGTGCATGCTGCTGACGAAGAGCGCTGGATGCATGCAGCTGCTGGCTTCTGGGCAGAGCCGTGCAGCAGAAGGTGGAGACAGTGTGCAGCGCTGGGAGCCAGGGAAGTGAGGAAAATAAAGAAGGGACAGGAGAAATATCCTGTCAAGGTAAGGAATACAGGTTATTTAATGTCTGTGGGTTTTTTGTTTTGTTTTTCAGTGGGTTTGTGAGAGTAGTTTAATCAGGGACGTCTACTGAGTTTTTAAACTGCCAAGTTGGTTAGTTGGATGGTTTTCTTGACGTGAAAAGGACATACCTTGTGTGGCAGAAGCTTTAGTCAATTTTAAAAGAATAAGGGAGCCCGAGAGCTTGTCTCGAAGGGCGAAAACTAACACGGGGCTGGGAGCCCTAAGTGCCCATGGGTAGGCTAGTTAGGGGAAGCGAAGTAGGAAGTCAGAGCCCTAGGGGAAATCGGGCCGCGTTAAGATAGGCGCGCGATTGGTGGTTGCTAAGGGGCGTGGCTGGAGAAAACTTTCAAAAGCCGGGACCTTGGAGGACTTCTTTTTTCCGAGTCCTCCAGGGCGGCTTTTTTGGCGGTTGTTGGGAGCAGGTGCTGGGTCTGTGTCGGCGGTTGCTGTGAGGTTGCTAGGCATTTTTGAAAGAGGCATGGAGTCCAGCGGTGTGAGGAGTGACAGTGCGGAGGGGGATGTAGCGGAGATTTCACTGCTAGCTGGTGATTCCTTTTCCGAAGAACTGACGCAGCAGGTGGGTCGGGGCACTGGGGATGAGAGGGTTCGGCCGGAGCGCCGTTCTAAGACTGCCGCGTTGTCGGCTATGGCCATCGCTGGTCTGGGAGGGACTCGGGGGAGCGTTGGATTAGCGGGAATCCAAGTGAACAAGGCTAGGCTTCAGGCGGTTTCGTCGACTGACCCGAGTGGGTCTGTGTCGGCCGGCCGCAGCTCGTCTGTAGCGTGTGGGGGCGGGGCTTCAGCAACGGCTTTTTTGCCTGCGGCTCCAAGCGCTGTCCATGTGCCGTTGGAAATGAGCGGGAGGGTTTCTGTGGCTGCTGATACTGCTTCTGCGGCACACATTGGGATAGATGTGGGTTTGGGACCACTTCGTGAGGGGGCGGCTGCTACCATGCATCGGGGGATGGGTACTTTGGATCCCTGTGGGTCTCCTCATGTTTTTAGCGTAGGCAGGGGGATGGATTGTTTCAGCCAGGGGTCTGTTCCGGTTGGAGGTGCGTCTACGTCGTGGGCTGGTGTGTTTCCTGGGGGTTGGGGCCCTGGTTGGGGTTCTCCGTCTTGGGGTCCAGGGTCTTCTGTTAGCGGATTGGGTCCATCGGTTTCTCACTGGGGGGGGAGTTCTGTTGGTCCTATGGCGATGGGTATTATGCCCAGTAGTAGTTATGGTGCTAGTTGGGGTGTCCCTTTGGGTATGGCTGGGGGTATTTTGCCTGGTCCTGCCTCCTTGTTTTCTTGGTCTCCACAGGTGCCTGCATTTCTTCCTGGTGGTCGGGATCCTGGTGTATCAGATGGGGGAGCTGCGGGAGCGCAAGAGCGACCAGGATGTTCCGAATCGGAGCGCAGTTCGGCGTTCGGTGGTGTGGTAGCTGCTGGCGGTGGCGCTGCGGGACCTTCTCATCCCTCGTCTTCCTTGCCTGGGGTTGCTGTTAGGGGCGTCTCGGCTTCTGGACCTGTTTCTTCCAGTGGGACTGCTGTCAGCGGCATCTCTTCTGGCGGAGTCGTGGACCAAGGATCTTCTTCACAGGGTAATGTGGCGCCTGCTCAGGTTGCTCTTGCGGGTAAAGCACGCGGTAAAAAGAGTAAGCGTAGACGGCGGCGGGGCGAATCGTCTTCGTCGTCGACAGGGTCTTCCTCATCGTCTTCGTCTGCTTCCTCATCATCGTCTAAGGGGCCTGCAGGCGGGGTTGAGTTTTCTGCGGGAGGTGAGGTTGCGGGTTCTTCAGGAGGAGTTCGTGGGGTTCCTGCATTAGTGGCTTTGTCAGAGCTCTGGGAGCGGGTGCCTCATTCTTTGCGTCGTAAAATTCGTCGACGGTCTTGCGTGGATATTTTTCGTTTGTTAGAGGGCAGGGCTCACAGACGGGGTACTAAAAAATCCAAAAAAGATAGGAAGGAGATGAAGCCTTTCCCTGTAGCGCGGTCAATCCTTAATTGGGTGCGGGCTTTCTTGAGGTTGGCCAGCGTCTGGGGGCGAGCTAACCCAAAGGACTACGGTTTATTGCTGTCCTATGCAGATTCAGTTTTAGATTCGTTTGAGAGGTTTGGAGGTTAGGCCTGGTTAAATTATGGCGAGGCTTTTCGTGACAAAATGGAGGAGAACAGGTTTATGTCTTGGGGCACCCAGGATGTGAATTTGTGGCTTACTCACATGGCGTCTAAGTCTCTGTCCAATCAGGTTGGTAAGGCCGCACCCGGACCTGCAGGTGGTGGGCGGCCTTTTCGAGGGGGAGTCGGTGGAGGTTCCGCTGCTGGGTCGGACGTCTGTTGGAAATTTAATAAGTCCAGTTGCCCTTTCACCGACTGTAAATTTCGACATGCCTGCTCGGTCTGTGGTCAGGCGCATACAGCCCTCAAGTGCCCCAAGCGCAGTAGCGGTGTTGCAGGCGGGGCAGGGAAGTAATTTTTCTGGGGAGTTACCGACTCCTATACGAATTGAGGCGATGCGTCCTTGGCTTCGGAAGTATAGGCCGCGGGACGCGGCTGCCTTTTTGGAAGCGGGTTTTACTTCTGGTTTTGTTATACCTTTTCAAGGTTCTTTGGTTAAGGGGCGTGTTCAGAACGCCTCCTCGGTCTCCCAGTTGCGGAGCATAGTGAGAAACAAGTTATTGGGGGAATTGCGGTTGGGGAGTATTGCAGGTCCTTTTCGGGAGCCTCCTTTTCCACAGATGATTATATCACCTTTGGCGGTGATTCCTAAAAAGGTACCAGGGCAGTTTCGTCTCATTCATAACTTGTCTCGACCTTTGGGTCATTCAGTTAATGAAGGCATTCCACGAGATCTGTGTTCTGTACGGTATGCCTCCTTTGACTGTGCTTTGCGACTTATAGTGGAGGCTGGTCAGGGAGCGCTTTTGGCCAAAGTGGATATTGAATCGGCGTTTCGGTTGTTGCCGATTCATCCTCAGTCCTTTCCGTTGTTGGGTTTTCGATTTGAAGGCTTTTTCTTTTATGATCGTTGTCTGCCGATGGGTTGTTCCGTTTCATGTGCTTATTTTGAAAAGTTCAGTTCGTTCTTGCATTGGGTGTTGGTGCAGAGGGAGGGGTTTGCTTCCGTAGTGCATTACCTGGATGACTTCTTATTTGTTGGTGCCGGCGGCAGCATGGTATGCGAGAGTTTAAAGAGGGCTTTCGAGGACATGTCCGACGAATTTGGTGTTCCGTTAGCTGGGGACAAGTCTGAGGGTCCGGTTACCTCTTTGGTGTTTTTGGGGATAGAGCTTGATACGGAAGCCATGGTTACTCGTCTTCCGGAGCTGAAAGTTCGACAGTTGTTAGGGCTCATTGAGCGGGTGATTAGGGCTCCTAAAGCGACTTTGCATACTGTTCAGTCCTTGTTGGGCTCCCTCAATTTTGCTTGTAGAGTGTTGCCTATGGGTCGTGCCTTTTCACGTAGACTGGCTGCGGCCACTTCTGGGGTGCGGGATCGTAGACATTTCGTACGTATTTCAGCTGGAATACGAGCTGACCTTTGTATGTGGGCGCGTTTCTTACATGATTTTAATGGGACGGTGCCTATTCAGGCGCCTGTAGTGTCTAGCTTGGATCTGCAGTTGTATTCTGATGCCGCAGGTGGTGTGGGTTTTGGTCTCTTTTGTCGCGGAGCTTGGTGTGCTGAACGGTGGCCGGTGGACTGGGTCCGTACGGGTATTACGAGAAATATATCATTATTTGAGTTGTTCCCCCTTATTGTGGCTTGTGAGTTGTGGGCGGATGTGTTGCGTAATCGGCGGGTGGTTTTTTGGTGCGATAATTTGGGAGTAGTTGCGGTAGTTAATAAGCAAGCGGCGCGTTGTCTGGCGGTAAATGCGCTGATGCGAGAGCTCGTATTGCGGTGTTTGCAGTTGAACTTGTATATACGGGCGCGTCATGTTCCAGGTTTGCAGAATGGAATTGCTGATGCCTTGTCTCGTTTCAATTTCTTGCAGTTTCGACAGTTGGCCCCGGATGCTCGGGAGGAAGGTTCGCCGATGCCAGCACATTTATGGAACCTGGTCAGGAAGGAATCTGGGAACTGCTCCGCTTGTCTGTAGCAGATTCTACGTGGTCGCATTACTCGACGGGCTTTCGAATGGTGGCGACCTTTCTGGCGGAGCGTGGCTGGTGCCCTGGTGATGTGGCCGAATCCTTGTTGGCGGATTTCGTGCTGTCATCTTTTCGGGTTCATACGTCCCGGGGTGTGGTTCGTAGTCGCTTAGCAGGCTTCTCCTTCTTTTGCAGAGCTTTAGGTTGGGCTTGTCCGGTTTCCGGATTCTTGGTTCAGCGCATGCTCCGAGCTATGGGGCGTGTGCGCCCTGCCCCTCGGGACACGCGGTTGCCCATCACACATGAGTTGCTCCTTCGGTTGTTGGATGCGTTGGTGGAAGTGGCGAGTTCGCCTTACGAAGTATGTTTGTTTCAGGCTGCTTTTGCCATCGCATTTTTCGGGGCGTTGCGGGTGAGCGAGTTGTTGGTAGGTCCTTTGGCTCGCTTAGGTCTGCGTGGCCTGTTGGTACAACATGTTCGACTGCAGCCTTCCCTGGTGAGATTGTTTATCGTGAGCTCAAAGACAGATCAGAGCGCCCGGGGGCACTGGGTAGTTTTACATTCAGTAGCTGCTTGTAGTTCGTGTCCGGTTGCGCGGATGCGGGCTTTTCTGGAGATTCGTCCAGTCGGGGGTTCCGCATTGTTTGTCCACGCACAGGGTGCCCCGCTTACGCGTTATCAGTTTCAGGCGGTTTTACGCTTGGCGTTGGGCCGTTGTGGGGAGAACCCGGCTGCTTACGGGACTCATTCTTTTCGGATTGGAGCGGCTACGAGTGCGAGTATGGCGGGTATGTCTGGGGAGGGCATACAGCGGTTGGGGCGTTGGACTTCCGATGCTTTTCGGGGGTACATTCGTCGAGAGAGGTCTGGCTGTGTGTTGAATTCGGGGCGGGGCGCTTCGTAAGGACTTGGGTGTGTAGGTTTGTAGTATTATAATGCTAAAGCCCTATGATGCTCACCTTGGGTTGTCTTTGTTGTTGGTTAGCTGTTCTTGTTTTTTCTTTCAGGTTCCTGTGGGCGTTCTTATTCCTTGTGGATCATTGGCCACTCCTTTATACATTGGGCATCGGAGAGAGCAGCTATCCGTCCTGGTGGTCGCCATTTGGGACTGAGTCATCTGGGACTGCATGTATCTTGGTGGGGTCAACGTGGGATGCGATGGAGTCACTTGCTGCTGTTGCTCGAGCGCCTTCGTTCGCGTCCTCGACATCCTGATTTACTGTTGTTGCACCTTGGGGGGAACGATGTGGATGCATGTTCCGGAAAGGACTTAGTGAATCTTATCAAGGATGACCTCAGGATTGTATTGGATTGGTTTCCTGGGGTTTTATTGATTTGGTCTGATATTGTGCCCCGCCCTCGTTGTTTAGCGTCACGGCGTTGGACCCGGGGGTTGTCAAAATTGAATAGGCAAGTTGGTAAGTGGGTTGTTAGTCAAGGGGGTCTGCAATTAATGCATGAGTGGGTGGATGTATCTTGTGGTGGTTTGTTTCACAAGGATGGGGTTCATTTGTCGGCGGTGGGTTGGGATCTTCTCCTTGATGATTTCGCGTCGGGTTGTGAGAAGGTCCTTGCCTTATGTTAACAGCCGCAGCTCCCTTTATTGGGGGGGGGGGGCCTGTATGTTTACAGTCCTGTGGCGGGTCTCCCGAGCTACTGGGTGCTGGGGCTCATCCGGCGATGAGCGGTGGTCCGGCGGGGAGCCGTGCCCGGGGGTCTACTGAATAAGTTAATGGGGCATGAGGTCATGCCACCCCTCAGACTCTTGCTGTTCATGGCGGGGTCGGGGGAAACTTTGTTGATGGTTACACCGGATAGCTCGGGAGGAGCTGCTGATTTGTTATATGGAAGTTAATGCTTTTGGATGTTAATTTATGCAAATTATTTCTGGTTTTGTTAATAAATTGAGCTGCGGCTATTTATACCAAATATGTGTGTGGTCTATTAGTTATTTCAGGGAGAGGTGGGGTAGGGGTGTCTGGGGGGTAGTAGGAGCTATCCAGATCCCGTTGTTAAAGGGAGCTCGAGAGCTTGTCTCGAAAGGCGAAAACTAACACGGGGCTGGGAGCCCTAAGTGCCCATGGGTAGGCTAGTTAGGGGAAGCGAAGTAGGAAGTCAGAGCCCTAGGGGAAGTCGGGCCGCGTTAAGATAGGCGCGCGATTGGTGGTTGCTAAGGGGCGTGGCTGGAGAAAACTTTCAAAAGCCGGGACCTTGGAGGACTTCTTTTTTCCGAGTCCTCCAGGGCGGCTTTTTTCCCGCCCACCCACCCTTTATTGATGGCTTTAGTAGCTCGGGGAGGCGGGTCTCCCGAGCTACTGGGTGCTGGGGCTCATCCGGCGATGAGCGGTGGGCCGGCGGGGAGCCGTGCCCGGGGGTCTACTGAATAAGTTAATGGGGCATGAGGTCATGCCACCCCTCAGACTCTTGCTGTTCATGGCGGGGTCGGGGGAAACTTTGTTGATGGTTACACCGGATAGCTCGGGAGGAGCTGCTGATTTGTTATATGGAAGTTAATGCTTTTGGATGTTAATTTATGCAAATTATTTCTGGTTTTGTTAATAAATTGAGCTGCGGCTATTTATACCAAATATGTGTGTGGTCTATTAGTTATTTCAGGGAGAGGTGGGGTAGGGGTGTCTGGGGGGTAGTAGGAGCTATCCAGATCCCGTTGTTAAATCTTTGCCAGGTTTGGGAATGTGTGAGCACTGACTGTATTAGCTAATTTTGTGAAGCCCACAGAATTTTGGATTCAAGTTTGTGTGAGTGAGGGCGGGTGGGATTGGCAATTGGTTTAAACTCAAGCCTTAAGTTAACTATTCAGTTTATCCAACCACATGACCACCCACTTACCCCTTCCCAATTCCAACCAATGTTAACTCGTTGTTATCATCACCTCTTACTGTACGCCATCTTGAACTGAAAGGTATGATGGGATATAAATAAAGCTATTATTATTATTATGAATAGAGTTACATCTGCTCTGGCTAAATTATTCATTAGAAAAATGTACAGTCTGTAAAGTTGAGGTTTATTACCTGTGACAGCTTCTCTGTACCTGAGGGGTTTTATTACCATCATTAAGGGTTAAAATATTTTTTTAAAACCTAAGCTGGTATACCATTACTGAATCTTTTGACATGCATTTTTAAAAAAATGTTTTGGGTGGGTTTTTTTTTTTAAGAAAATAATACTTTTATGAGTAACTTAAGCCAAAAAGTGATGTAAAAGTAGATTGGAAAGCTTAGTCTAATGGTTTGTCCTTGCTGAGCTTAATTGAGATCTTTGATTTCTTTAACTTAAGGAAAAAATATAGAAAAAACACTGTGCTACTGCAGTTCTGAGTGGGGGGAAATATTGCTCTCATTCTATTACTAATCCCCCCTCCATTTTTATCAAACTGCACTAAAGCTTTTTAGTACGGGATGGAGAGGTAAGTGATCCGATGCTTATAGGAATTCTATGAGTGTCAGAGCATTTACTATGCCAGCTTGATAAGAACTGAAGCCAACCACACATCTGGGGGGGGGGGGTGGAAATGGGAGGGGGTATATCTTTTGTTTTGGTATTATTCCTGATGGTAATGATGAACGGGGGAGGGAGTTTTATTTTTTGTATAGATTCTGATTGTTTATAAGTGCTTATTTGATTATTATTTGTATGTAAATTGTATTGCACTTTTTGTTGGCATTAAAAACTAAATAAAGTTAAAAAAAAAAAAAATGAACTGAAGCCAACCATGCCTTATTCTGGAAGAAACTGAAAACCTCACTCTTTGACAACTAATTCTTCAAAGATCGCCATACGCACTTGTCCTTTTACTTAATATGATTAGGATCTTTTTTTCCTGTCCCCTCTTCCTCTTCCATCCTCCCTCTTTACCCTTGCTTCCCTTTCCTTCTTCAAGTCGCCTAGAGCCTGTTTTGGTGTGCGCAACACACAAATATTAGATTAAATTATAATAGTCTTGCAATATTTGGCGACAGTTTTATCAAATGTTTCCTCAAGTACCAAATCAGCCCCACGTGTTCATAGTCAAAATAGGGGGGATACTTTCATTCATATATTTGGAGCAATTATTTCCAGTATTAAAGTGACTTACAGACACTTTACAAAGCTACAGTGCAGGATTCTAATGCAGGCCGGTGAGGTAAATGCTCCGACACTCAAAGGAATTCCACCTGTAAAATATGTTTCAGCTGATAATTTAGGGCTCCTTTTACTAAGGTGCGCTAGTGTTTTTAGCGCACGCAGGATTTTAGCATGCGCTAAACCCGTGCTACGCTTCTAGAACTAACGCCAGCTCAATGCTGGCATTAAGGTCTAGTGCGCATGGCAATTCAGCACGCGCTATTATGCACATTAAAGCCCTAACGCACCTTTGTAAAAGGAGCCCTAAGATTCTCTATCCCATGCCAGATCATAAGATGATCAACCATACCATTCTTTTCATTAGTCTCTTTTCATTGTACAGCACAACTGTGTATCATGTTGAGCTATAAAGTTGTAAGCACTACATTGCAATAACAGGTTGTTTAAAGATAGTCTAGGGCAGGGATCTCAAAGTCCCTCCTTGAGGGCCGCAATCCAGTCGGATTTTCAGGATTTCCCCAATGAATATGCATTGAAAGCAATGCATGCACATAGATCTCTTGCATATTCATTGGGGAAATCCTGAAAACCCGACTGGATTGTGGCCCTCAAGGAGGGACTTTGAGACTCCTGGTCTAGGAGAATTGTATAATGCAAAGTTGCCACAGCATTTTGAAGAAATGCAGAGAGAGAATTTTGTGCTCTATTTCATGATGTAACATTTATAATTTCCCAGCTGCAGTTTTTGAATAATAGAATACATTTAAAAAATGCTACATAGAATGTGAATGCTGAAATTCAGATTTGCATACAAATGGTGGTTCTTATTAGCTGAACAAACAGACTGTGTTAACTTCCTTCAGGTTATTATCTTGTATACATAATGTTTGATGCGGTTCTCAGCTACTGGAATGAGTATTAGACAGTTGGTTGATTACATTAACTTATTCCTTTATGGACCACTAAGACAGTACTTAACCAGTGCTATGATGTACTGGTCATATATCAAACTGCCATTTTTCAAGGTAATGCTTGTAAGTAAGATGAGATAATGAGTGCTTTTCTATGAACACATCATGTTAGACCTCATGTTATCCTGTATGTTCTGTCTTTATATAGAGATTATCCTTTAATTTAATTAAGTTCACAAATGGTTAGAAAATTTGAGTCTTCTTTACAATATTCCTTCATTTGGCCTCTAATCTACAACTTAGATCAGTTGCTTATTGTGTTCTTTTCCCAAATGGGCACAATTTCTCAAGCTGGGATGTTCATTTGTTTGTTGTCCACTGGTTCTTTCATAAATGCATCATTTCTAAGGCCCTCTTTTACTAAGCTACGTTAGAGGTTTTTACCGTAGCCCGGGGTGATAAATGCGCCGACGCTCATAGAATTGTATGAGTGTCAGAGCACTTTGGCCCTGATTCTATAAAGGGTGCCTAAGTCATGCCTAACGTTAGACGTGCTTTAGGCATCCAATCTAAGTAGTTAATGAGCCAATTAAGGGTCTTTACAAGCGATAATTGGTACTTGAGCATCCAAAGGACGTAGATGCCACTCTGCAGGCGCAGCTATAATTTCATGGACGCCCATGTTTAAAATTTGCATCTAACTCAATAGGCATGGATATGAAATGGGTGTGGTTTGGGCAATGACTCAATTTGGGTGTCCTTTGATTCATTTATATAACACTGAGCGACCTAGAGCGTCCATATGATGCTTATATTGTAGGAACATAAAAACTAGGTCTACTTTTGAGCTTAGTTTGGACTTCAAATAGATCTGAGCTCTATGGACGAAACTTACGCACTCTTTAGATGTTCTTGCAGAATTTAGGCACTCTTTGGATGTCTTTAATGCAATCTGCTAAATAGATCTCTGGATTTTTATTTTTGCTTTATTAAGCTCAAAATACATTTAATAAGGCACCACATAAACGGGGTACATCAAAACAGATATATTGTATGCAAAACCTTCTATTTTTGTGGACAAGCATCAATGTTATTTGCTAATTAGAGAAAAAGATCCATTAACTGAAGCAAAGCACATGAAAAACATAGCTTTAGTTTTCTTGCTAAAGAGCTACCCTTTTTTCTGACTAAACAGTGCTCTAATCAACTCATTATTGAATGCAAATAAAAAAACATTACAAAAAACATATAGATTGAATACATAACTTCATTTGTAAAAGTTTAAAAACAGATGCAGACCTTAGCATGGCTTCTACTTCATTGCAAATGGAGGTTTGCAGCTGCACAATGGTGACCTCATTGTGAGATCATCAAGGTGCACCTACAAGGTAGAATTCCACAATTAAAATATGTGCTGGGGAGCTGGTTGGGATTTGAACTTATGACCTCTGGAAGAGGAGCACAAGGCTTTTACTTATTGAGCTATTGCAGCTTCCAGGCAGGTGTCTCTGACTGCCGTATGATATGATAGACGATGCGACCCCGACGTGGGCAATGCTGCTCATGCCAAAGTAGTTAAAAAGGTATGGGGAAAGGGAAGGGGGTGTGCGTGTGGCAGGAGATGGAGAAGAGGACAGGGGAGGGGCACCACTGTCCTGGGTACCACTCACCCTTACTAAGCCACTGCATGTAAATCCTGGCTTTCTAAAATAGAGGTTTTCACATTTATTAAATATGCAGGTGTAAATTGCAAAATTTAATCATGCAAATCATGAATAGTGCTTCTAAAAGAACCACTATATTCTGTAAATCCCAGTAAGTTATTGGGAGTGGGTGAAGACTGTTTGACATACCAAATATACAACATTTTAATATTCAAAAATTCAGACAATCTGCCAGCAATTAATTACCCACTCATCTCTATTAGAGCACTTAATAGGGCATAATTAATGCCGAAACTGATAAGCATGCTTTTGTCCTTACAAATAAAGCAATTTTTCAGTAGTGAAGTGATTTAATGCCATTGTATTTCTCTTTGTGATATAAAGGTTGCTTCAGCTTGCTTTGTCTGACACCGATCAGTTTTACAAGCCTATGTAATAATGCAAGTTAATGATAATGCATATCAGGAATAGTCTTGTTGTCTGAGTTAAATGTCTGAGTAATAAGTCTTGTGTTTTGATTAATGCAGATTTTATTATCTAATCAAGTACAATCCCTTCACTGAAAACAGCCACTTTTAAAACAATTATGGAACAATTGTATGAATCACTTCTGAAGCCAATGTGCCAAACATTAAGAACTGGCCACATGAATGTCTGTTCAAATTTCCCACTCTGTGGCTGTATAAGATTGTATATGGCAAAAGGGGTGTTTACAAACACATTTTAGGAGAGCAACATGTTTAAATAATAATGAGATGCAAAGCTTGTAAATATGTCGAAATCACTTCAATTTTATGCAAATTAATAATACATCTTCTGTTTAATCTCAGAGACTGTTTTATTCATGAAAAGATAATACAGCTATTGTTTATTCCTCACCTTATGCTCCCAGTGCATTGTTAAAGGAGTCGGTGGTACAAATGACACTGGCCAACACTCATTTTGATGCCTCAAATGTTATACCTGTTTTTGGGTATATTTTGCTTGCCGATTCCAAAAAATGGCACCAGTTTTCTCCTATCAGCTCTACATATCGCTTCGCTCATTAAAAAATCAGGATACTTTAATGTAGTGTTTAAATAAATATATTTTAAGCATGAAGGAAACATTAAAAGTTAAAAGTGTACATCATGAAAATCTACATATTTCATACCAAAAGCACAAGTTTATGATACAAATTTTCCAGTCATTTGACACACAAAAGAAGCTCCTTTTCTAAGACTTCTAAGATGGGGTCTGCCAGGACAATCCCGCATAAAATTCCAACAATAGTGTGCATCCCATCTTCCTTGCTATCTGGCTTACATTGTTTTATGTCTTGGTGAAATCTTTCTCCTTGCTCTTTACTTAAGTCACCAAGGTTCTCTGGAAAGCGATCTAAATGACTGTGCAGATAATGGACTTCAACACTCATGTTACATCCAAGCCTGCTGAAATGAAATAGCATATCCTCTACTAATTGTGTCTAGTTGTCTGCCTTCTTGTTGCCAACAAATGAAGACCAGCACATGATTTGATTTCATTCATTGGTGCTATGAAATGTGGGTCATTTATAAGTTGCCTGATCTGTAGACCATTGAAAATTTCTGCTTTCAGTTTTTCCATGGTAAGTCCAGGTAACATATGCGTTATGTATGAACTATCTTGGTCTTGGAGGATGAGATGTACAGCGTCAGCATCTATGAGACAAAAGTGTTTTTTTTATTGCATAGAAGTTTTTGGACCCCTGTTAGATTACAAAAATTAGTTCTAAAACAAATAGATGCTGGCACTGTCATCTCGATAGAGGGACACTGGATCATCTGCTCTTCTTTTGTCCCTTGATACTTAACTTCTGGAGATCTATATGGGGACATATTACTCTGATTTTGGAGACTGCGATTCCACTATCGTATGATGTGGCAATCTGTTGAATGTTGTTATCTCCTGCACCTCTAGTAGACAGAAATAAAAATAGATTATTGGGTATTAGGACTGGGGTGGCCATCCAAATGATTACAAAAAATTGGAAAAACTGTGACCGATTAAATTTTGGTGGTATTCGTTATGTTTATTTTACAGATGTGAAAAAATGATTTTTGAGCAAGGGGTAACAAATGGTTTAAATGGGTATGGGGTCCATTGACTAATTTTATTGATTCTAATTGAATGGTGTTTCCCTGTACTTCTGGTTATAATTTACACATCCAGGAAGGGAGTGGGGGACAGGGAGAGAGAGAGATAGTATATTGGGATTGTTGTCAAAAATATAGAAGTAATATTGTTTGGTTTTCTTGATTACATTGAAATAGGAAGGGAGTGAAAATAATTTTCATGTATTTGATTGAAAGATGTAAGTGCTGTTTTTCAAATATTCTATATGTATTGCTGAATGCACTGTTTTTAAGTTTGAAAATGAATAAAGATTTATAAAAAAAAAAAAAGAATTCCTGCCTTCAGTTTTTCCATGGTAAGTCCAGGTAACATATGCGCTATCGGGCTCATAATCAAAACAATACATCTAAAATCCCACTCAAGTTGGCACTTGGATGATGTAAAAGAAGGGTCGTCCAAGTGCCAAAATTAAAACAGCTTTTTAGATGTATCCAGAGACTTTTTAGGCCTCTGAATCCCGCTGTGCACCTAGAAAGGGGTGTTTTTGGAGGAGTGGTTAGGTGGGATGTGGGCTGACCTAGACTAAGTCGTACTGCAGAGATAATAGAAAGTTTAATGAGGCTGCCTAGATGGAACTTATATGTTGTGGCTTAGGTGATCTAAAACCAGGTACAAATGCCTGAAAGTATCCAAAGTAACCAAATAGCCACTGCAAAAGAAGATAAGAACATAAGAATTGCCGTTGCTGGGTCAGACCAGTGGTCCATAGTGCCCAGCAGTCCGCTCCCGCGGCAGCCCTTAGGTCAAAGACCAGTGCCCTAACTGAGTCTAGCCTCATCTGTGTATGTTCTGGTTCAGCAGGAACTTGTCTAACTTTGTTTTGAATCCCTAGAGGCTGTTTTCCCCTATAACAGCCTCCGGAAGAGCATTCCAGTTTTCTACTACTCTCTGGGTGAAGAAGAACTTCCTTACGTTTGTACAGAATCTATTAACTTTAGAGAGTGCCCTCTCGTTCTTCCTACGTTGCAGAGGGTGAACAACCTGTCTTTGTCTACTAAGTCTATTCCCTTCATTATCTTGACTGTTTCGATCATGTCCCCTTTCAGTCTCCTCTTTTCAAAGGAGAAAAGGCCCAGTTTCTCTAATCTCTCACTGTACGACAACTCCTCCAGCTCCTTAACCATTTTAGTCGGTCTTCTCTGGACCCTTTCGAGTAGTACTGTGTCCATTTTCAAGTACGGCGACCAGTGCTGGACGCAGTATTCCAGGTGAGGGCATACCATGGCCTGGTACAGCAGCATGATAACCTTCTCCGATCTGTATGTGATCCCCTTCTTAATCATTCCCAGCATTCTGTTTGCCCTTTTCGCTGCCGCCACACATTGCATGGATGGCTTCATTGGCTTGTCGACTAGTACTCTTAAGTCTCTTTCCTGGGGGGGTCTCTCCAAGTACTGCACCGGACATCCTGTATTTGTGCATAAGATTTTTGTTATCGACATGCATCACCTTACACTTATCCACGTTAAACCTCATTTGCCATGTCGCATCCAATTTCTCGAGCGTGTTTATGTCACGTTGCAAGTCTTTACAATCGTCCTGCGTCTTAATAACTCTGAATAACTTCGTATCGGCTGCAAATTTAATCACCTCACTCGTTGTACCAATTTCCAGGTCATTTATAAATATGTTGAAGAGCACGGGTCCAAGCACCGAACCCACACATACACACCCCATGTTCACTGACCTCGTCACACCCCCCACAAAGTTCAGAATAATGGCTGACAGAATAAATATATACCTCCCTCTGGAACATCAGCACTTGGCATAGGAAAGCCTAGTAGAGCTGCACAGAGGTAGCTTAAGTAGTCTGGGGGTGGGCTAGTGAACCACAGAGAGGAGGTCCCAGGACCATAAGCCACTCTAACCACTGCATTCATGGTGGAAAATGTGCGCACACCTAAACCCTATTGTACTGCTATATAGGTGCCACCTGTAGCCATAAAGGCTATTGAGGTTGTAGACAGGTGGGTATAGTGGGTTTTAGGAAAAGATAAAGGAGAGGCGTGAAGGGGGAGATTATGAACAGGACAGGCTTGAGATGAGGAAGGGGAGAGATAAGTGAGAAAGAAAGTGGATGAGAAAGAGCAAGGAAATAGAATGAATAAAAGGGAGGGGGAGTGAGAGAAAAGAAAGAGATTTTCAACATATATATACAGTATATATTCACACACAAACACACACACCTCACTTACCTTATTAGAGTTGTGATGCTTGAACCAACATTTGCTTTTGCATCCTCACTCCATTGGCGCCCCTTGCCAACCTGAGCTCTTATTCAGCCAACTTTCCTCTAGCCACTCACTTCAGATCTCTTCCAGCCAGCTATCCCCAAGCTCCTCACCTGCATCAGCTCCTGTCTAGCCAACATACCTCCAGCCCCTCATCCACATTAGCTCCTATCTAGCCTGCTAGCCTGAGCCATCCACTCAACCACATCAGATCCTTTCCAGACAACTCTCCTGCACAGCAACAGCCCCCTTCTGGCCAGCTCTCCCTCCAAACCATCATCCCCCTAAACAAAGCCTGTTCTCTTCTTTTCTTCTCCTCTTCAATAGTGCCCCCTAGCACACACACAGAGACAGCTCGTTTTCTTACTCTTCATAGTTATGCTTGGAACATGAATTCCAAGTTACTTTCTTTCTTTCCTCTCTCTCCCTTTTTTTTCAGTGGAAGCAGGAGAGAGAAAGTGACTACATAGAAGGCCATGTCCTTTTCCTTTACCATGCTGGTTTTGATTGACGAATGTGAACAGTGCCGGCCACAAAAGAGTCCTACAGTTCAACTCTGTAGTTAGAGCTAAGGTAGCAAAGGAGAAGGACTCGGCCTTGCATACAACACTTTCCTCCTTTTCTGTTTCTACTGAAAAGCACAGAATAAGGGGGAGAAAGGAAAGAAGGTTAAATTGAAGGTTAAATATCCTGCCTGCTTCACTGGGAGCACCACGGAGTAAAAGAGGAAGGGAACACTAAAATGGTTAGGGCTCTTCAGCTTGGAAAAGAGACAGCTGAGAGGAGATATGATTGAAGTCTACAAAATCCTGAGTGCAGTGTAATGGGGACAAGTGGATCGATTTTTCACTCCATCAAAAATTACAAAGACTAGGCGACACTCGAAGTTACAGGGAAATACATTTAAAACCAATAGGAGGAAATTTTTTTTCACTCAGAGAATAGTTAAGCTCTGGAACGCATTGCCAGAGGTTGTGGTAAGAGCGGATAGCATAGCTGGTTTTAAGAAAAGTTTGGACAAGTTCCTGGAGGAAAAGTTCATAGTCTGTTATTGAGAAAGACATGGGGGAGCCACTGCTTGCCCTGGATCAGTAGTATGGAATATTGCTACTTCTTGAGTTTTGATCAGGTACTATTGACCTGGATTGGCCACCGTGAGAATGGGCTACTGGGCTTGATGGACCATTGGTCTGACCCAGTAAAGCTATTCTTATGTTCTTAAGAGAGAGTTCATTATAGAATATTTTTTGTGAATACATATGTGTGTGTGTGGGGGGGGGGGAGTCAGGTTTATTTAAGATTTGATAATATTGCTTATAATACTTCTAAGCGATGTATAATTTTAAAAGCAAGGATACAATAGTACAAGTTAAGAACATAAACCGAAACAAATAAGGACCAACATGATACAAAAGGGTTAGGGGTAGAATTACAACGATTATAGGAAAGAAACAGACATGGGAAGTACAAATTGGGTTATCAGGGAAAATGTCTGGAGCCTCCTGTGATTCTTGTTTCTTTAAACATTATACTTTTGAGGATTTAATTGTGAAAGGCATCTTTATATAAGAAGGACTTCAGGGAGCATCTTAAAATGATTGAGATTTTGTTCTCCTCTGAGATAGAAGAGTAGCGTATTCCATAGCTGCGGAGCATATATTCTAAATATTTTTTTTCTTCGAGTACCGATTATTTTTAAGGAGGGGATTGCAAGCAAATGTTGGTCTGTGGATCATAAGGTCCTGAGCGGTGTGTATGGGATTAAGAGTTTGTCAAGGAATGCTGGTAGTTTTGACTGTCGTGTTTTAAAACAGCTATACTGTTATAGTGCTGAGCCAGTGAGGCATAACCTGAACACCCTTGAGCTTTGTCACCCTGACCTTAAGCCAGCCATCCACACTATGCGTACTCATACCTCAGGGAGAAGATGAAGGGTAGACAATAAACGATCATGTTTAATGTTTATAATCTTTTGTAAACCGCGTAGAACTTTTTGTAAATGCGGTCTATAAGTATAATGTTATGTTATGGCCAACACCAAGAAATCGAGAGAGAGCATTGCCTGCTACCTCTCTGAGAACCGTACCCCTTGACAATCCCTTTTCCTAGAATTTCAAATCATGAAAGTGTCAGACATCCCCCTCAGTAAACATAAAAAGGGACCCCTCTATCCACTTTACAAACTCTAAGGACAGGCCTAGCCCCCTGTGTGATCTGAATTGTGCTACGCGGCTTGCAGTGCAAAAAAAAAAAAAAAAAAAGTTTAGAGATCCTTTAAATAAACCATTACTCTTTAACTGCCTTATTGACCATTAAGAAAGGAGTGGTTCAGCATTTCTTGAAAACATTACACTTCTTTTGTATAACTTCTGCAATCTAGTAAGCAATAAACTAAGCAACAGGGATCACATTGTTAAGGAAACTAAACACACAGTGGTAGCATAGAATTCCCTGTCCAGTAGTTAAAGTCTCTGTATATCAGCATTGTGGTGATTGGATTTCAATCATAGTCATGAAGATAATAAGCTAGTGACTAAAATCAATTGATCCATCCATCCTTATTCATCCTTCCATTAATGGCACCCAAAACATTGAAGATTAAGTCTCACAATGGAAACTGTCAAATGTGACATTCTTTGATATTTGTTTGCTAGATAGTATCTACAAAATAAAGGATTGCTTATCAACAGGTCTTCTCGACTGATTGCAATCTCATTGTATTTGTCCTTGGTATGTCATGTGTTTGTTATCGCTGCTACAGCATCTTATTAAGCATTCAGATGAAAGTTTCCAGACTTTCCTATAACCTTGATTAAAAAAAAACAAAAAAAAAACACCCAAAAAACCTAACAGGAATGATATGCTTCAATTAGAATTTTTAAAAAATATCTTTAGGGCTCCTTTTACGAAGCCGCGTTAGCGGCTTTTAATCACATGTGCGACTTTTAATCACGCGCTAACCCCCGCGCTACCCAAAAAACTACTGCCTGCTCAAGAGGAGGCGGGAGTGGCTAGCACGGCCGGAAGTTTAGCACACGCTATTACGCACGTTAAACCGCTACCGCGCCTTCGTAAACGGAGCCCTTAGTGTTGGAAACTAATTTCAGATTTACTTGGAGCTATACAGCTCTGAGGTAAATTAACTGTGTGGCACAGTGATTAAAGGTACAGCCTCAACACCTGGGGGTTGTGGGTTCAAACCCACACTGCTTCTTGCGACCCTGGGCAAGTCACTTAGGGCTCCTTTTATGAAGGCGCGTTAGGGCCTTAGCGTGCGGAATAGTGCGCTAAAATGCCATGCGCGCTAGCCGCTACTGCCCCCTCTTGAGCAGGCGGTAGTTTTTCGGCTAGCACGCGCTATATCCCATGCTAATCTGGTGTGTGCGCTAAAAACACTAGCACACCTTCGTAAAAGGAGCCCTTCATCTCCCCATTGCCCCAGGTACGTAGATTGTGAGCCCACCGGGACAGACAGGGAAAAATGTTTGAGTACCTGAATAAATTCATGAAAATGGTTCTGAGCGCCCTTGGGAGATTTATTTTTTCTCTATTTTTTTAAAGCACAATTGAAGTCTTAGGGATAATTTTGAATAGCATAAGCTCATCTAGTTTATATTTCATGCACAGTAGTACATTGTTTGATGAGTTTACAGCTTTGAAGAGTGTTAAACCTTTGAATTTACCACAGAAGACAAGGCTTCAGTGAAGAGAGGTGAAGGACTCTGTACTTTTGTCTCCACTCACTAAGATATACAGTCCCCAATTATATTTTAATTATAAACATTACTGTATTAAGAAAAAAAAGTCTTCTAGTAGAGTACGATGCATAATATTATGATAATGCTTAGTGGATCTCTTGACTCAGTTAATTTAAATTCTGTCCAGCTGATAGTCATGTTTTGCTGACTGGTGCTGGTGTTGTTCTTGGATAATCAATGTTGAGTCCTCTTCAGGCTTCAACATTGAAATTCTGATTTGTTTGGTTTATTTTTGAGCCGGCTATCACAAAGCTGGTTATGTCAATATTCAGTATCACTATATAGGCTAAATACTATTTATGTGGCCCAATTTAAGTGGTTTACTTAAGCGTGAGGGGTTGAATATCAGCACTTAACCTGACTTCGCCCCCAGAAAGTCCTCCAGCTATCCACTTTTGAATTTGCACTAACTGGTCATTTTCAGCAGAGATAACCAGTTTAAGTGCTGATGAAAATCACTGGAGAACCACAGGCAAATTATTTAACTAATCAGTGGCCATTTCCAGCCTGATAAATTGTTTTGAATATTGGACAGTATATAACCTCTGGAAAATGAATAGAATGGAAAAACCTAAAAAGCAAATGCCAAAAAAAAAGAAAAAAAGATAATGATAATGATTTCAATCATGTGGAGCCTTTTGCTATACAGTTTTGAAGTGACTGTGTGGTAAGTACTCATTCAAAGCCTCCATGTTAATAGCCATTGACATTCCCAGCATTGGTTCAGGCAGTTAGTATATAGCAGGGGTAGGGAACTCCGGTCCTCGAGAGCCATATTCCAGTCTGGTTTTCAGGATTTCCCCAATGAATATGCATTGAAAGCAGTGCATGCAAATAGATCTCCTGCATATTCATTGGGGAAATCCTGAAAACCCGACTGGAATACGACTCTCGAGGACCGGAGTTTCCTACCCCTGGTATAAAGGTATAACATGTTAATAGCATATCAGATAATGCAGATGAATGTCATATTACCTATTTGGGTGGCGTTTAAATGTTCTAAGTTGTTTATTAAGCAGCTTCCTGAATGGCTGTAATAAGTCTCGTGAGAATTCACAGGAGCCATTCAGGAAGCTGCTCAGCAGCACCAGAGTGTGCTCATGCTCGATACAGCTGAAGTCAGAACTCAGCAGTGACTGGCTTAGCAGTGGGGCAGGAGCACAGAAAGCTTGCTCCTGCCCACTACACCTATGGACCACCAGGGATTCCAGGTACGCAGCAGAGAGGACGTACAAGGGACAGGGTAGGGAGGGGGGACAGGGTACAGAGCCTGGGAGGAAGGGGGGACAAGGTGGAGAGTTTGGTAGGGAGGGAAGGGGGCTGTGTGTAATGCCTGGCAGGGGCTGATTGCAGAGCCTGACAGGGGAGGGGGTGTTGGATGCAGATCCTGGCAGGGCAGGGCACTTGAATATTAAGCTGCCCAATTTATATTCAAGTCAATTATTTTCCCTCTTTTTAGGGAGGAAAAATGGGGGTCTCGACTTGTATTCAAATTGATTTATATTCAAGTATACAGTATACAGTATATTAAATGCAAAAATTAGAATGCTCTAAGAGGGCAACTTTACAATTGGGTGCTTCTATTTAGGCACCCCAAGAATGCATTTGGGGAGTCTATTCAATGACAGCACCTGGTTCTATAACAGAGTACTAGCAGAACCAGGTATTGTCACATCTATCATTTGTGCACTCACAGTTACTGTGGATACCTAAATGTGGCAGATGTGAGCAACTTATTGTGTAAGTGGGATCCCTAGTTTTGCTCCACCCATGCATACATAGGGCATAAAGGCAAGGGGGTGTAAGTTAGGAATGCATGCTGTTACAGAAAAGAGCATAGGCATCCCGCTGCCACTTTTGCGGGTAAGTGTACACTTACAAGTATAAGTGCTACTATTACATTTACACGTACAAAGGGCATGCAGATGTGGTCTCCTAGATTATATACTTGCCCTTCAAGTGTCAAGAAGTCATTGAATTATTAGTGCAGCAATGTGCTACCAGCATGTTAATTTTCATGTTAACTTCAGAACACATTTTAGCAAAAGGCTACTTATTTTAGTAGATGGACTTCATTATTCAGAATATACCAGTTAGATGCTTGAAGTCATTGCAGGATTTTACAACGATACTTCCTCATGTTACAGTGGCACACTTGGCATCTACTAGACAGATCTTTTTTTTTTTTTGGTTGGCTTCAAATCTTTGAAATACCCTGCCAAAGGACATTTGGACAGAATTCAACTATAAATAGTTTAAGAGTATGTTAAAGCCCCCCCCTTTTTTTGTTCAGATTACATTTGGATTGTCATCCTCATAGTAGAGAGATTGGCTTGTGCTCCTTGAATACATTTACATAGTAACATAGTAAATGATGGCAGATAAAGACCTGAATGGTCCATCCAGTCTGCCCAACCTGATTCAATTTAATTTTTTTTAAATTTTTTCTTCTTAGCTATTTCTGGGCAAGCATCCAAAGCTCTACCCGGTACTGAGGCTTGGATTCCAACTGCTAAAATCTCCGTCAAAACCTACTCCAGCCCATCTACACCCGCCCAGCCATTGAAGTCCTCTCCAGCCCATCCTCCCCCAAACGGCCATATACAGACCGTGCAAGTCTGCCCAGTACTGGCCTTAGTTCAATATTTAATATTGTTTTCTGATTCTAGATCCTCTGTGTTCATCCCAGGCTTCTTTCAACTCCATCACCGTTTTCCTCTCTACCACCTCTCTCGGGAGCGCATTCCAGGCATCCACCACCCTCTCCATAAAGTAGAACTTCCTAACATTGCTTTTGAATCTACCGCCCCTCAACCCAAAATTATGTCCTCTGGTTTTTCCCATTTTTCTTTCTCTGAAAAAGATTGTGTTCTACGTTAATACCCTTCAAGTATTTGAACATCTGAATCATATCCCCCCTGTCCCTACTTTCCTCTAGGGTATACATATTTGTCTGCTGAACCTACTTATGGAATATAGAAAACACTTTGGCTCATATTCTATTAACAGCTCCTTAAGTTAGATGCCGGTAGGTGTCCTACCGATGCCTAACTTAATTAGTAAAAGCCATTTAAAAGCAATTTAAAATTCACTAAAAAAAATGTAGGCACCTATTGGTGCCTAGAAAAACAGCACCTTCATCACATCTATGGAGGTGTCTTAGAACATCTAAGGACAAAGTAGACATGGTTAATGTCAGAAATGACCTTAGGTATTTTAAGGTACCTTCACAGATGGGATTCTTGTTAAAGGTAGAAGATGGAAATATAGACCTTTAAAACCCTGGCCTACATTTCCAGTGCCTACCTTTGACAAAATTTGTGATTCTGTACATGGTGATGTTGCGTGATTGACAAGCAATCAGACACCATCTTTTAGGCGGCTGCAGATAACAGCACCATGTACAGAATCTGACCCTTTGTGTTTTAGGGCTGTAGTATGATAGAGTGAGAGTGTGAGTGGATTCTTAATATGCATGTGTTAGGTCTGTTCTAGTTTTAATGGAGTTCTTTTCCCTCCTTCAGTTTTACTTTATTTTGTAAACCACCCTGATCCAAAAAGGCTGAGCTGTATATCAAGTTTGTTAAGTAAGCATAAACATAAAATATATTTGAGAAAGAATCATTGCCTTCAATATACTATTAATCCTTCCATCTTTGCTCTATATGTTCTTACATCCATTCATCTAAATTTGTGTATATATAGTTATTGTAACAAAGCGCCTGGTCACAGTGTTTCAGGGGACTGGAGTTGGGCCAGAGGAAGGTTACTAAAATGGTTGGTGGTCTACATCATAAGGTGTATGGGGAGACTCATAGATCTCAATATATATACTTTGGAGGAAAGGTAGGAGAGGGGAGTTATGATAGAGACATTTAACTATCTACATGGCATAAATATTCATGAGGTGAATCTCTTTTAGTTGAAAGGAAATTCCAGATTTAGAGGTCGTAGGATGAAGTTTAGAGGTGATAGTCTCAGGAGCAATCTAAGGAAATACTTTTTTTTTTTACAGAAAGGGTAGTAGATGCATGAAACAGTCTCCTGGTGGAGACTGTCTGAATTCAAGAAAGTGTGGGAGAGGCCCATGAGGTCTTTTAGGGAGAGGAGGAGATAGTGGATGCTGTGGAAGGGCCATTTGGCCTTTATCTACCATCATATTTTGATTTTTCTATGTCTGCCACCCTTGGCTTAGGGGACAGTTCTGGTCACTGGCCTTTCAGTGCCAAGGATAGAGCTTGTTATACTGTGAAAAGGATATTTCCCTTTTAAGAAAGCCAAATCTATGTGTCCCATAATGCATTTTTCAATGGCAAATATATCAAAGAATCTAGTTAAGAGCAAGTGCCCTTTAAGAATGGCTAAACCCAAGCTGAGAATAATGGGGAAGGGTGGCCCAGAAGATTGGGGGCAGGGAAGCTGCAACCCAGCAGAAAACTCTGCCTTTTAGGAAAGATTGGGGATGAGAAAAGCAAGAATCCTAATTTGGGAATAATGAGTCAGTCCCATGGATGGGTTGTGAGCTAAGTAGAAGGGAGGGGTTGATACTCTGGAGTGCCTTGAAAATATTTCCCAAGAAGAAGAAAATGCCAGAAGAAAGCACTCACATCCTATAGCCACAGCTATGGGACTAAAAGAGAGTCTAGCCATGAAAGCCTTGAGAGAAAATACTGGCCAGATGCGCCAAAGTTGAATATATAGAGCAGGACAAGGTATTTACTTTAGTTTTGCAAAATGGAGTTTTGAAATTTTGTTTCAACTGAGATTAACAGCCAGAGAAGGAGAATAGGATTGCAGTGGCATTGCAAGGGTAAGAGGTGCCTCCCCCACCCTCTTCTTCACTCCACCCCCTCCCGCTCCTTCCCCTGCATGTGTGTGTCCATTCTCTTCCCTCGTACCTCTTTAACATTCCTGGTGCAAGTAGCAACCCTTACCTGCTACTCATGCCAGCATTGGCTCTTCCTCTGACATCACTTCCTAGATCCGGGTTCAGAAGACCTATAGATACAAAAGCACAGTAAGGTAGCTTGGATCATTTTCTAGAAACTGTGTTAAAAAAATCACAAATATAGCAGAATTGTATAGAGGGAAGAAATTGTGATTATCTGGCATTCTGACATTCCAACTGATAAAAGCTTGATGCTAGAACGCAAGACACAGTGATAAAAAAACACAAGAATGACATTGCTATAAGAAATGTCACTGCTTTATACTAAGTATGCAAAGACAAAAGATCATTAAGTATGACCCAGAATATATGGCAGAAAGATATAAAAATAGCCTTCATTGTCTCGGATTATACCAGTCTAATTATATAGAGCTTCCTTCCTATGTTTCCTGTACATATTGCATCTTTATGATGAAAACCACTGTCCATTTTAGTAGTCTTCCTCTGGACCGACTCCATCCTGTTTATATCCTCTTGAAAGGGCAGCCTCTAGAGCTGTACACAATATTTTAAAATATGTCTGACTAGAGTTTTATACATGCTTTATTCGATTCCTATGCACTCAAGCATCCTTCTAACTATCATCTTCACCTTTTCAACCTGCTTTGCCACATTAAAATTGTCACATACTATCACACTCAAGTCCCACTCTTCTTTCGTTTACAAAAGCTCTTCACCCCTTAAACTGTACCGTTCCCTCAGGTTTTTGAAGCCCAAATGCATAACTTTGCATTTCTTACCATTAAATCTTAGCTGCCAAATTTCAGACCAATTGTCAAGCCTCACTAGGTTCTTCCTCATGCTATCTATACCATCAGGAGGGTCTGCTCTATTGCAGATTTTGGTATTATCCACAAAGAGGCAACTCTTACCTGACAGCACTTCAGCAATATTGCTTACAAAATGTTAAAAAAAGAACAGGCTCAAGAGCCGAACCCTGAGGAACACCATTGGTAACATCCCTTTCCTCAGAGCGATCTCCATTGACTACTACCTTTTATCACCTTCAACTCAACTAGTTCCAGAACCAGTCCATCACTTTCAGGACCATACTGAGGACACTCGGTTTATTTCTTAGATGACTCTGTGGAATACTGGTAAAGACTTTGCTAAAATGTGAATATACCACATCAGCACTCTCCCTCTATTGCTCAAATTTGTCTGACAAGACCTGCCTCTAGTGAATCCATGTTGAGTTGGGTCCTGCAATCCACTGTACTCCAGAAACTTCAGTATTCTCTGTTTTAAAAGTATTTCAATTAATTTACTTACCACAGATGTCAGATAACCTCATAGCAACGCATGCAGCAAAACTCGAACCCTCCATCACTAGATTGTTAACCTCAACATCTGACTTCAAAGCATTCCGTAAAGAAATCAAA
Source organism: Geotrypetes seraphini (assembly GCF_902459505.1). Taxonomy (NCBI): domain Eukaryota; kingdom Metazoa; phylum Chordata; class Amphibia; order Gymnophiona; family Dermophiidae; genus Geotrypetes; species Geotrypetes seraphini. The sequence continues at coordinate 60,428,890 of NC_047088.1, forward strand.
ACGCTGCTCTTCAAAAAGTATTTACAATCTACCTAATCTCCCTCTCCTCTTCCACCAACCAGGTTTGCTCACTCCCTGGCACCATACCATCAATCGACAAAAAATACATATATAAAAAAAAAAAAAAAAAAAAAAAAAATACCTGGAACCTAATTCACCCTACCGAAACCGATTACCTACCAACGTATGGAAACAGAATATTTGATATGTATAGTAATGTAACCTGATTTATCTTCCATTGTTATTATGTCTACACACTCACTCTGTCATTAAGTCTATACCCTCAATCTGTATTCTCCAATGTCATGTACCCTCCTGGAAATGTCCAGCTCTCTTCTTATGTAATCCGCTTTGAACCGCAAGGCACAAGCGGAATAAAAATCACTAATGTAATGTAGTTCCCTACCTCTTCCTTACTTCCACTTTTGTGAAGAGGGACCATATCTGCCTTTCTCCAGTCCTCCAGTACCACTCCAGACTCAGCCAGTGGAGCTGCCAGAACTTCCCTAAGTTCCTTTCGTACCCTCAGATGTATACCATCTGGCCCCATCGCTTTATCCACCTTTAGTTTAGCTAGTTCCTCATGAAAATAATCCTCTGAAAATCATTCATGGTCTACCACACCTCCAGCCCTATTTGCATTTGTCTTCAGTGGTCCTGTTCCCGACACTTCAGCTGTGAACACAGAACAGAACTATCTGTCAATCAATTCAGCCTTATCTTTTATCAGCGTCTACATATTATTCCCCTTTGCGTCTCACAACGCCATTTTTGCACTTCCTCCTAACACTAATATATCTAAAAAATGTCACTCCTTGAGCAATCTTTATTTTATTCTTTTAATTACCAACAAAATGCTTGGTAACGCTTGAGCCACGTCTTCTTTGAGACAGGTCAATTGAAAAGACTGATAGAGAAGGAAGTGAAATGATATTAACAAGTAGGGATTAAATACTGAGATCGTCTTAGTTGTTGCCAGGAATAATGACTGTATATGTCTTGATTTCTTTATAGATGTATTAAAATAGCCCAATGTTGTTTATGACGTTGTCTATGTAATTTACACCATCAATCCACAACGGCATATAATAAACTTCAAAGTGCCTAATTTCTAAGTGATCTTTTTTTCAGATAATTATCGAGGAGTGTGTGGCACAGTGGTTGGATCTACAGCCTCAGCACCCTGGGGTTGTGGGTTCAAATCCAGCGCTGCTCCTTGTGACCCAGGGCAAGTCACTTAATCCTCCATAGCCCCAGGTATGTTAGATAGATTGTGAGCCCACCGGGACAGAGAGGGAAAATACTTGAGTACCTGATTGTAAAAAAAAAAAAAACGCTTAGATAATCTTGATAGGCGGTATATAAAATCCTAATAAACTTGAAACTTGATAATACCTTTCTAAGTACCTCTATGGTCTTCAATTCCAGCCAACCACCAGCCAAATTATTTGAAGGCTTATTTCTCTTTCTGGCTTTTATTCATCATCAGACCTTAGGTTTTTTTTAAGTGCTTGTGCTCTATATTCTATGTTTTGTGCAAATCGATAAACTTTTCTTATACAACTTTAAAATTTTTGTACTTAGCTTTAGCTATTTCTTCAATCTTTTTTTAAACCTCGGGAAGGACCTTAAGGTTCAACCAGTTTCGCCCCACACGCCTTATCACGAAGACCACACACCATTTTAGTAGCCATTTTTGTCCCATCACTAAGGGCTCCTTTTATCAAGCTGCGCTAGCGGGGTTAACGCACGTGACTTTTCATCGCGCGCTAACCCCCGCGCTGGCCTAAAAACTACCGCCTGCTCAAGGGTGGCGCGGCCGTCAGTTTAGCGTGTGGTATTTACGTGCGTTAAACCGCTAGCGTGCCTTTGTAAAAGGAGCCCTAACTGTTCTAACCCTCATGATTTAGTGGCGCAGCAGGAATGTGGTGCTATCTCTGCCTATCATGTTAAATAGCCTGTGAGTGAACTGCCTCACATACATTTTGTTTAATCTTCTTTTAACCTCAGATATATTTCTCTTCAAAATGACCTGTGGCAGTGTGTTTGCAAAGGCTAACTGTATACAGAAGTATTTCATTATGTATGTTTCAGACCTGCCACATTGAATATTAATTCCTTGTTTATTATCTCCTCACATTTCATCTTTTTTTTTTTTAGAGGTGTAGATGGCAAAACAACTGTTTCACATCATTATGTCAGTTTGATTCAATGCTGTCATTTATTTCACCTAATTTTTTTCTATGAATACAGTTCGCTTTGCTTCGTTTTAGCAGGTTCTATATTTATAGAGTGTATGTAGCACAAGCTAAAATGACACAAACAGCACAAATGATATCTCATTATTTTTTTTTGTTATGGATGAAAAACAGTACATAATAATGCAATAAATGCTGTTGATGTTTCCATGTCATTACAGAGCAGGGATCTCAAAGTCCCTCCTTGAGGGCCGCAATCCGGTCGGGTTATCAGGATTTCCCCAATGACTATGCATTGAAAGCACTGCATGCACAAAGATCTCATGCATATTCATTGGGGAAATCCTGAAAACCCGACCGGATTGCGGCCCTCAAGGAGGGACTTTGAGACCCCTGTTATAGAGTGATGCATTCCTATGCTTTTGTACCTCTTCTTCATTCATTTTCCAAGATGGAGAAAATAGGCAGTCCCCGCATTACAGACGCCTAACTTAAGTACAACCTGTACTTAAGAATAGAGTTGAAGCTTCATTTGATTTCACTGAGCAGAATTTCCAGCGGCATAGACTCCTACACTTCCCCTGTAGCAGATTTAGGAATGATGCATGGTCAAATTAAGAACAGTGTGTGGTTATGCATACTTAGAGGGAACACTGGTAGGGACAGTTGGCTATTTTATCAGCTGGTAGGAAAGATAAGCAACAAGAATCTTAAAATCTATACGTTCTGAGCTATATACAAATTGAACTTAAGAACTGCTTTAAAAACCTAACTCGTTCTTAACCCGGAGACTACCTGTATTGAAGTCTCTCCTCATTGTTTATTTTTTAAATTGGGATTATTATTGTTTACTACCACTAATTGCCATTGTCACTTCTCATCATAATTAATCTGTATATATTATATCATGTTTGAAATGCACAAGCAGAATTCCAAACAACTTTACATATGGCATTGACTATCTGTTATATGATTATTATTGGCTATGACTATCTATTACACATTGCTTTAGCCAATCAGGGATTTTCTTAGTCTACTCCCTGATTGGCTCAGGTGCCTCAGGTCCCTCCCAAGGAAGGAGTCCAAGGCACCTGAGCCAATTAGGGCCTTATGCCTCTCGTGCCTTTTTTTTTCATTGGCCAGATATTCTGCCATAAAAAAAAAGAAAAGGCATAAGCCCTGACAGCAGTGACAGGAGGCTGCTTCTCCTGTCACTACTGTCAGGGCTGCCCTGACTCAAACGCTCACTGAGCGATTCAGTTGGGGAGTTTGCATGCAAATGATTTGCACCTCCGTTTAAATCATTTGCATGCAATAAAGATAGTGAATCAATTGTCGTTTCAAAATTAGCCAGGAATCGGCCAACAGCGATTGAATTGCTATTTTTAGTAAATCTAGGCTTTAGGTCCATACTCCTCTCTAACCATTACACTTATGATGGAATTTGTGAGCCTTCCAAACCCCAAGGTGTTACCTGCAAGCAAAGGGCTATTGAAGTGGTGTACAGTTGGCACAGAAGGTATTGGGTAGGTTTTGGAGGGCTCACCATACAATATAAATGGGATTTGTATATCTTGTAGCTCTCTATGTGAGGTTCATTGCAGTGCCCCCTGAGGTGCCCCACTGCTCTAGTGGGATGTATGTGTGGCCAGTCTACTAAAAATGATGGCCCCTCCTAGATCCCACTAGCTTGTTTTGTACATTTTTTAATGTTTCTAAAAGATAGATGCACTAAACACAGATACATCCATTAAAAAAAATTGAGATAGACGTTTTGCACTTTTGAAAACGGGCATGTCTGGTACTGGATTTTTATGTGTGTTCTGTAAAACATCTAAACTCAGATTTAGATGTCATATTGAAAATGTCCCACATCCACATATCCTAAATAATAGCAAAGGTAAGCATTCCTTTCTGGCTTTCCTTAGAAGCTGATTTTAATATCTGTTATTAACACAGAATACTTCAAATATCTACTACCAGTTATTGTACCACTAATGCCATTATCGTGTGTTATTTGCCATGTTATGCACTTGGACAAGTCATGCACCCGTAATTCTATAAAAAGTGCTAAAAATTGCACTTGCAGTTTTAGCTATGTACCCAAATTGTGCGTGCAATTTAATTGAATGGCAAGTTAATTAGTGTCAAAAATTAGAATATGGAAAAAGGGCAATATTTACTATTTACACATAACATGCATAAATGTCTAGGTTGACTGTGTACATAGGTATATATGTATTAGAGAAAGAACCAACAGCATGCCTAACTGCTATTCTGCAAATGCCCACTTAACTTACATAGGCCCATATTTTGTAAATGACGCTTTAACTTAGGTGCCAGAAGGCACCCTACCGGCACATAAGTTAAGTGAAAAATGTCATTTAAAAGACATTTTAACATTATTTTCAAAGTGCCTATTGGCACCTAAAAAATTGGCACTGGAATCTCGCCTACAGTATGTAGGCATTATGGCACCTAATGCCAAAAGTGGCAATAGGCACCATTAAGCACCTATGTAGATAGGTGACCCATCATTCCCGCGCTGGCCAAAACCACGCTGACAATCCCGCGCCAACAATCCCGCCCAGGACTTATGCGCGCCAGATTAAAACACTTACTATTAGCACTGTGAGGGAGTGTGGGCTGAACCCCCCACTAAACTTAGAAGTGTTTGCACTCCCACTGCCGAATACCCAAAAAACTAAGCAAAATGACAGTTTTCAGTGAAGTGGGGGGGGGGGAGGTTCTCCTCCACCCAGCCTCAATGGGTGCGCATGATTGGAATCTGGAAATACAAGAAAGAAATTGAGTATGATCTTTGAATCCATGGGCAATAAAGAGGTAGTTGTAATATATATACCGTATTTTCACGCAAATAACGCGCACCCGTATAAAACGCGCACACGGGTATAGCGCGCAGAAATCACGATGATATGTACAAAAACTTTGGTATACCGCGCTCACGGGTATACCGCGCATGCTGCCCGACGCTCCTTTTGCCCGCCCTGACTTCCGTGCACTGTCCCCCCTTGAAGGTCTGTCCCCATCCTGAAAGCCTGATGCCCCCCCCCCGACGTCCGATACATCCCTCCCCCCGAAGGACCGCCGACTCCCCAACAATATCGGGCCAGGAGGGAGCCCAAATCCTCCTGGCCACGGCGACCCCCCTAACCCCACCCCGCACTACATTACGGGCAGGAGGGATCCCAGGCCCTCCTGTCCTCGACGCAAACCCCCCTCCCCCCAACGACCGCCCCCCACAAGAACCTCCGACCGCCCCCCCAGCCGACCCGCGACCCCCCTGGCGACCCCCACGATCCCCCCACCCCCCATCCCCGTACCTTTGGTAGTTGGGCCAGAAGGGAGCCCAAACCCTCCTGGCCACGGCGACCCCCTAACCCCACCCCGCACTACATTACGGGCAGGAGGGATCCCAGGCCCTCCTGCCCTGGACGCAAACCCCCCCCCCCCCCAACGACCGCCCCCCCCCCCAAGAACCTCCGACCGCCCCCCCAGCCGACCCGCGACCCCCCTGGCGACCCCCCCACCCCCCTTCCCCGTACCTTTGGTAGTTGGCCGGACAGACGGGAGCCAAACCCGCCTGTCCGGCAGGCAGCCAACGAAGGAATGAGGCCGGATTGGCCCATCCATCCTAAAGCTCCGCCTACTGGTGGGGCCTAAGGCGCGTGGGCCAATCAGAATAGGCCCTGGAGCCTTAGGTCCCACCTGGGGGCGCGGCCTGAGGCACATGGTCGGGTTGGGCCCAGGGAATGCATTGGGTATATAATCCATGAATAGATGGGAATGCAGAAGCTGTCAGTCAAGTGGGTGCCCAAATGTTTGAATGCCGAAGAGAAACGACTTTGAGTAGATATTTCCAAGTTGTTTTTGTAGTATTTTCAGTGAGCTGGTGCCAATATTTTGGAATGAATAGTTACTATTAATGAAACATTATGATCCTGAGACAAAACAACAGTCCATGCAGCAGTGGTACTCAGTTTTTACAAGGCCAAGGAATTTAAAGACCCAAAAGTCAGCAGGAAAGGTCATGACTACAGTGTTTTGGGATCAGGATGGTGTTTGGTGTTCTAACGATTGACTATCTTCCAAGGGACCAAACAATTAATGTAGAATACTACTATAACTTGCTGTGCCTATTAAAGTAGGAATTGAAAGAAAAACGGATAGGGAAGCTGTGGAAAGGAATTCTCTTTTTGCAAGACAATGCACCTGCTCACAAGGCTGGCAAAACGATGCATGTTTTGACACAGCTGAGATTTAAGTGCATAGACCATCCACACTACTCACCAGAACTTGCTCCGACTTTTTTGTTTCCAAACCCTTAAAAAGAGTTTGAATGGGTGCCAATTTTCGAGTGATTCAGATGTGATTGCAGTAGTTAAGCAACATTTCAGTGACCAGACATCAAAGTATATTTTGGAAGGGTTACAGAAATTTTAGACACAATTGTGCCAAGTGTGCAAACTCAGGGGGTGAATATGTGGCATAACTTGTAAGTTTCATGTCCACGTCATTCCCTTCTTGGTTGGGCTGAGAACTTTACAGCACCCCCTTGTACTTGTCTCCAGACCATAGATCTTAAAAAAACAAACCAAACAAACCAGATTTTGACATCAGCACTCTGCCTGTTACCAATTAAAAAAAAGACAGATTGGGGTTCTCAGACAATTGCTTTCAAAAACTGGGGAGATTCTTATCTGTAATGATAACTAAGTCACAAAAATAATACTCTTTAATACTAAGAGGGTTAGGAAGGTTTTTAATTTAAAGGGATCATTTTACTAAGATAAGTAGCAAGTGGTTATAGCATGTCCCTATGCAGGTTGTTCCCATATGCTGAGGTCATTTTTATGGCAGTAGGAAAATAGTTGTTTTTCATTTTCTTATTAATGACCATGTGCTAATGTTTATATTAGCATATGGTCATTAAAAAAAGCACATGAGCATTTACTGACAACTATTTTGTAGGTGGTAAGGGCTCACATGCTAACACTGCGCTAATCAATTATCAATACAATTATGTAGCTACGCTAACTGATTAATGCAGAAACGCCAACTCTCAGCCATAGATATACCCCCTCCATTAAAACATGTAAAATATTTTTAGCCATGGTTTGTACATGCAGATTAGGAATTTGCCACAAGACGCCTGAGCATATCCCATGGCAAGCCCTTTATTTGGCCTTGTTGCTCAGAAGCAACATGTGTCTTCTGTGGCTCTTATGGGAGATCTGCATCTCCAAATGCCTGTTTACTTGGCACTATTGCTCTCGTTCAACATCATGTTCCTTAGAGGTCCTTTTTCTAAGGTGCACTAGCCAATTTAGCGTGCGCTAACAATTAGCACGTGCTAAATACTAGCACACCCATTATATTCTATGGACGTGCTAGCATTTGGCGCCTGCGCTAAATTGATTAACGTGTGCTAAATTGGCTAGCGCGCCTTAATAAAAGAGGGAGATAAAGCAACCGATTCACCATCTGCCAATTGAAGGGTTAAGATGCAGGAAGCCGAAGCTAGTGCTTACCACAGCTTGGTGGAAAGGTCCCCTAAGTGAGTACCTGAAGTAATGAAAGGTTAAATGACTTGCCCAAGATCCCCAAAAGCAACCATAGGATCTGGACTTTCTTTCGCTGGTTTGAGGACCACTGTAATAATCATTAGGGCTACTTCCCACACCAGCAGTTCCATAGTTTCCATGGTAATTCGCAATTGCTAGTTTAAAAAAAAAAAGTTTTCAACTGGTTCTTACTATAGTGTAAAATAAAACACGTGCCATTTTTTTTTTTTTTTAGTCCTTTGTCTGCAGATGTGTTAAATGTTGAAAATAGTATGCTTATCTACTGTGTCCAAATAAAAGTAGTTCTCACCAAAGATTACTAAATGACCACCAAAGAAACTGTATTTATCTAGTCAGGTGTTATAATAATCATGCCTCAGTACATATCAAAATTATAGGATATCTTAATAAGCTTCTATTAAAGAATATATCATAAAGAGATCCCTTTTCTAAGACCGCATGGTTGTGTTAGTAATGATATTAAAGGTTTTCAAAGGCTTTTACAAAGCAGCGTTAGAGTTGTTTTTATTTATCATGGGCTGGCGAGGTAAATGCTCCAACACTTATAGAATTCCTTGTAGTACAAAACTCTACCAATGATTTTTTTTTTTAAGGATCCCTTTACTGGGGGTTTTATTATGCTATCTGGAAGGGTAGTTTAAGGGAGGTTTAAAAAAAAATTGTTTGAATAATGGAGTTCCTCTAGAGGGCAGCACCATATGCTATTCTTCTCTAAAGCTTATCTGAGACATTAGGTACTGCATACATTGTGTCTATTGTTCTAGGACCCCTGAGGAAGGCTGATTTCTCACCGAAACACGAACCGTGTAGGGTCAGAGTCTCTCTTTTGTGAGCATATACCATCAGTGACACATTATGTATCTAAATAAATCCTGGGATTGTTTTTATTTTGACTTTTACATGATGATTTGAATTAATTATTTCTCCTTGACATCCAAAGACTTGTGTTCTACTTTGTGCTTTCAGACTTTGGTTTCATCTGTGGAACATTAGTCCTTTTTCTTTGCTTGTGTTTGTTCCTTTCACTCATTCCTTTTATATTGTAAACCACTGAATTTTCCATGTGCAATTAGGCATTATATAAAGTGAATAAACCTGTAACATGTGCTTACCACAGGTTTATAACATACTATTATGGGACCATGATAGTTTTGGAATCAGCACGCACTACCCAAACACTAAAAAAATAGATTTTATCTTTTGGCACAGAGGTATATTTGGAGGTGGTGAGTAGCCATGCCCTGTGTTAATTAGTTAGCTCAGGTAAATCGTCATATGCTGACTGATTTGTGCTGGGTTAGCGTAGGAGCCCTGCTGCTTACAAAATAGGTGGCAAAAAGGGGCCATTTTACAGCTGCATTAAAAGTGGCCTCAGTGCATGGGAAACCCACACTCCACATTTTGGTGCAGCTTAATAAAAGGACCCAATATTATTTACTTTTATAAAGTTATTTATATTGTGAATGAAAAAATATCTCAAATATACGTATAATTCATAAGTCACACTGAGGGTGATGTCAGGCAAGTGCCATATGTATCTCTGCATGGGGCTACTTCTTTACTGACTAGCTGCTATGCATTGAGAATAGGCTGGACTCGGAAAATGCTAATGAATTTGGTTGTCACAATTGTAATAAAGTTGCAGCCAACGTTTTGTCATAGTTAACCGGAGAATAGATTGGTTCTTTTATTCAGTGAGTATACTATAGGTGTGTGTTTGGGGTGACAAAGGATAAGCTGTAGTATGAGTGGCAATGTTATGCTTTTTACTTTAATACCACCTATGCACAAACTTCCCTTAGGCCCCCTATTAACAAGTTGTGTTAGGGTTTTTTTTTTGTTTTTATTATTGCAGGCCTCAGCGATAAAAGCTCCAACGCTCATAGAATTCCTATAGGCGCCAGAGTTTTTCCTACCGTGGTTTGCGATTAAAAAAACCTCTAATGCAGCTTGATAAAAAGGGGCCTTAGTTTATTTGAAGGATATCAATGGAAAATGTATTGATCACATGTTATTTTATTTCCCTGACCAAAATATACCTACTAGATTGCAGCTTTTCCTTTTTTTTTTTTCTAATAAAATTATTACATCAAGCCTAACTTGAGAAAATAATTAACAAGAATGACTTTTTCTACCCCAGCTGTAAGTTCCTGTGCTGTGAATGCTTCAGCTCAGGAGGGCACTTTTCAGAAGGTCAGTTTACTTGTGTTCTCAGTGCTATTTAACTGAGTAAATGTTGTGTTCCTTAATTACTAATGCATAGGGGGGAAGTTATCAATGTGGTCTGCTGTTAAATTCAGTTATATTGCTAGGTTGTTTTTTTTTTTTTTATCACAGGATTTCATTGCATAAAATGGAATCTGGTGCTAAAATAACCAGGCTTGTGGTAAAATTACATGACTTAACTAACAGTAGCCACGTTAATAACTTCCCCCTTTAGTGTGTGAGAACAGTTTTATCATAATTACATTTTGAAAAACACATTTTATGCAGTTGACTATGCGACAGATGATGTTTAATACTGTGCTTAGCATTAGTAAATAGAGGCTTGTATGTTTTGTCTGACTGTATTGACACAATTGAAAGTTCTAAGGCTGATATTCAGCCAGCAGCACTCAACATTTTGCTGACTGCCGCCGGCTTAATACTTGGAAATTCAATGCTGAGCCATGTCCTGGCTTCATCATTGAATTTCTGGGTTTGCGGAGCTAACTAAAGCTCAACTAGTTAAGTGTGATATTCAGCAATTATTTATTTCATTTAGGGGTCATTTTACTAAGGCGTGCTAACCGATTTAACATGCACTAAGGCCCGGATTCTGTATAGGACGCCCGTCCCGGGCGTCCTATACAGAATCGGGCCTACACCCGCCCAAAGTTAACCCGATTCTGTAACCGACATCTATGTTGCAGATGCCGGTTATAGAATTGGATTTAAAATGCCCCAACCCCCTCCCTGGACCCCCCAACGGCCCCCCAAAGATCGCCAGCAGGAGGGTGCCAACTCTTCCTGCCAGACCCCCCAATGCTCCTCCAAAGATCGCCAGCAGGAGGGTGCCCAACTCTTCCTGCCAGACCCCCCAACGGCCCCCCCGAAGATCACTGGCAGGAGGGTGCCCAACTCCTCCTGCCGGATCCCCCAATGGCCCCCCTATGATCACCGGCAGGAGGGTACCCAACCTCTCCTGCCAGACCACCCCCAATGAAAGCCCCCACCTCAGAATCCCTCCTTAGGCTTACCTCCAATTTGGCCGGATGGCAGCTCACACTGTTCAGCCAGCAGGCCCTCCTCCATCTAAATGAGCTGGGCCTGCCCCTCCACTGCCCAACCCACAGGATCCTAGGGACTGATTGGTCCAGGTGCCTAAGGCCCCTTCTGCTATAGGAGGGGCCTTAGCTGCTTGGACCAATAAGGCCCTAGGATCCTGTGGGTTGAGCAGTGGAGGGGCGGGCCCGCCTCATTTGAATGGAGGTGGGCCTGCTGGCTGGATGGTGCGAGTTGCCGTCTGGCCAAATTGGAGGTAAGCCCAAGGAGGGGATCCTGGGTGAGGGCTTTCATTGGGGGGTCCAGCAGGAGGGGTTGGGTACCTTCCTGCTGACAATCTTAGGGGGGTCTGTTGGGCGGGGTCTGGCAGGAGGAGTTAGCCACCTTCCTGCCGGCGATCTTTGGGAGGGGCAGTTTCTGTTGGCAGGAAGGGTTGAGCACCTTCCTGCATGCGATTGCAGGTTTTGTCAGCAGGAGGAGTTGGGCACCCTCCTGCCATGATCGTCGGGGGGTGGGGGGGTTGGGGAGGGGAGACTGGTGGCTGTAGCCGCGTCCACTATACTAATTGCGGCAGGGAGATCCTTGCCGCAATTAGATATAGCGGCCGCGTCTACTTAACATGTAGGCCAGCATTTTGCTATCCTTCATTTTAAGCATTTCCCACTCTGCTAGGGAGACCCATAGGGCCACCTAGATTCGCTTAAGTCTACCGCCTAGCCTTAGGCGAGCTTAGTCAGGCTTGCGGGCCTCTCTAGGCTCCCTAGAGGCACCTTCAATATAGTCGGCCTGCCTGAGGAGCATTTTTTTTAGAAAAAGTGTCTCCCGATTGGCTGATTAGACAGCTGTAGGACGCCTACAGCTGCCTACAATCGGGAGCACTTAGCCTAAATCCTAAGGCACCTATAGAATATAATAAGTACCTTAGCATTTAGCACGCACTAATTTTTAGCATGCGCTAAATCAGTTAACGGAGCTTAGGCCCTGTTTTACTAAGGTGCGCTAACCGATTAGCACATGCTAATTGAATTAGCGCATGCTAAACGCTAACACGTGCATGTTTGTCTATGGATGCGTTAGCGTTTAGCATAGTATGCTACATTAAAAGGTTGAAACAATATATGATAAGTAAGTAGAGGTAGAATATATGCAAGATAGATAAGATAGAGCAACAGGGGTTAGAAAAAAGGGTATCAGTTTTAAGAAAGTTGCACAAAGTTGTCAAAAGGGTGTCTGAAAATTGTCTTACCTTGGGGATCCTTTTATCAAGCAGCAATAGAGCTTTTTACCGTGGGCCGGTGAGGTAAATGCTCCGACGCTCATAGGAACTGAATGAACAGAGCATTTACTTTGCCTGCTCTATCACTCCATGGTGCGACCTCATCTGGAGTATTGTGTTCAATTCTTGTCTCCTTATCTCAAGAAAAATATAATGGTACTAGAAAAGGTTCAAAGAAGAGCGACCAAGATGATAAAAGGGATGGAACTCCTCTCATATGAGGAAAGACTAAAACGGTTAAGGCTCTTCAGCTTGGAATAAAGATGGCTGAGGGGAGATATGATTGAGTACAAAATTCTGAGTGGAGTAGAACGGGTACAAGTGGATCGATTTTTCACTCCGTCAAAAATTACAAAGACTAGGGGACACTCAATGATGTTACAGGGAAATACTTTTTAAAACCAATAGGAGGAAATTTTTTTTTTAACTCAGAGAATAGTTAAGCTCTGGAATGTATTGCCAGAGGTTGTGGTATAGCTGTTTTAAGAAATGTTTGGACAATTTCCTGGATGAAAAGTCCATAGTCTGTTATTGAGAAAGACAAGGGGGAAGCCACTGCTTGCCCTGGATCAGTAGCATGCAATATTGCTACTCCTTGGGTTTTGTCCAGGTACTAGTGACCTGGTTTGGCCACCGTGAGAACGAACTACTGGGCTTGATGAACCATTGATCTGACCCAGTAAGGCTATTCTTATGTTCTTATATAAAATGCTGTACTGCTGCTTGATAAAAGGAGCTCTTGGGTAGGAGTGGATACATGTCCTGCTATACCCCCTCTTTTACTAAGGTGTGCTATGCTTTTTAGCGCATGGTAAATATTAGCACATGCTAATCACGCACTAAACATGTTTTCCTATGGACATGTTAGCGGTTAGCGCACGTGTTGATTTAGTGCATGCTAAACGTGCACTAAAACACTTAGCACACCTTTGTAAAAGAGGGCCAAAGTATCTGCAGTTCATGTCATGCCGTGTGTGTGTTTGAGTGACTAGCAAATTAGTTACTTGTTCTTTTAAAGGACAATGAACAACAATGCTTTCACCTGCTTCCTGAAGTAGAAAGTCTTGTGTTTAGTGAAGCCTTTCATGGAATGCATTCCAGAGTGTGGGGACTACTCCAGAGAAGGCTTTCTGAGAAGGCTATGGGGTATCTCATAAAGATAAGACTTGTTTTTATGTGGTCCTATTTGCCTTAGCTGGATGTGCTGAATATTGGCTTAATCAGCTAAATGCTGACTCGGCCCCTTGAACAACCCCTAAATAGCCAGTTTTGAAATAAGCGCTAACTAGATATTTTTAGCAGCAGTAACTAAAACGGTTAGGGCTCGTTGGCTACTGGGCTTGATGGACCATTGATCTGACCCAGTAAGGCTATTCTTATGTTCTTAAGTGCCACTGAAAATGACTGGTTAGCCCCCAAGTGTTTTAACCAGCCAGGTTAAATTGCTTTGAATATCAACCTGTTTATGTTTTACTGAGTCTTATAGTAATGTCATTTACTATAATGTTTTTATATTTGTTTTATGTGTTTCTAATAAATATTATGATGGTTTATGGTTCTTGAAAAAAGCTGGGAGATGTGTAGGCTAAAATAAATAAATGAAATATTTCTTTAAAGAGCTGTAATTGATGGAATTATACAAATTTAATAATAATATTAATGCACAGCTTTGAAAATTGCTTTCTATGGGGTAATTCTATAAGGAATCAGCTAGATTTATGGTTCCTTTTAAAAAACCATGGTAAAGGTTTCTACTGCAGGCTGGCGAGGTAAATGCTCTGGCATTCATATGAATTCTATGGGCAGCCCATGGTAGAAACCTCTACCACAGCTTTGTAAAAGCCAGCGATAGGTAAGTATTTACTGGTTATGCTAGTACTCTATAAGGAAAGATAGGCACCACGTCATGAAATAGGATCTAAAAAGGAGCATTCTTGGCACCTAAAAAAAGGTACTCTGCAATAGAATTGTCCTCTAGGCCTCAAATTTTATATATGGCACTTTGAGCTGTATACACAACTTACCATATATAATTGAATATAAGTCGTGACCCCCAAGTTTCCCCCCAAAAAGGAGGAAAAATGGTTGACTCGAATGTCGGGTGGCTTAATATTCAAGTGCCCTGCCCTGCCAGGATCTGCACCCAGCACCTCTTCCCTCCACTGTCAGGCTCTGCACCCAGCCCCCTCCCTGCCAGGCACTGCACACAGACCCCCTTCCCTCCCTCCCCGGCTCTCTACCCTGTCCCCTCTCCCTGCCCTATCCATCGTCCCTCCTCTGCTGCTGGAATCCCTGTTGGTCCAGAGCTATAGCAGCCAGGAGCGAGCTTTCCATGCTCCTGCCCCACTGCTAGCCCGGTCAGTCACTGCCGTGAGTTCTGGCTTCAGCCGCTGAGCGGTACCAAGCGGTAGCACACTTTGGTGCTGCTGGTCGGCGCTAAGCGACTTCCTGAATGGCTCCTGCAAATTCTCATGCCACCGGGGAGGATCATGGGTGGATTGGGGGCATTCCTCAAATGTACCTGCTTAATTATAGAATAAGGGGCAACTGCACCTAATTTTATGCTTGAGGATTTGCACCAGGTTTCCATTGGTGCAAATTGATGTGCATAAGGTTAATTGTAGCTTCTGGGCATAAGCACTATTCTATCAATGCCTAACTTTAAGCACCATTTATAGAATAGCACTTTTTGTTGTTGATGTTTTAGGAGCCTTATATGATGGGCCACTGAAAAGTTCTCAGCCCAACCTAGAAGAGAATGATGTAGAGCCTTGAAATGAAAAGTATCAAGAAAAGTGTGAAATAACTTGTAAGTTTCATGGTTCCACATCATTCTCTTCTTGGTTGGGCTGAGAACTTTTCAGTGGCCACTCGTATAGAATTCAATCTTATGTGTCCATAGGAATGGTGAAATGAATTCCACATTCAGGAAAATGAAAGCAGTGAAATTGTTAAAATATAGATTCACATACTGAGGAGTTCTATTCATTACCTAATCCACGATGCATGTGCTTATTAAATTTCAATTAGTGCTTCCAAGTTGTTGTTTCAAAAATAGCTTTTCAAGTTTATGCCAGAGAATTGTTTATTTGGAACATGTGCTTTAAAGTGTGAAATGTTTTTCCAGTGTTTCAACAAACAACAGGCTTCTGTGCACATTCACACTGTACATACATATTCTTTATTTTAATACAAAGTATTTAATCAAAGTACTGACTCATTGGATGAATAATATGATAATTTTTTACATTCTCGTTTTTCTGAACTTCTCTGTATATGGTAGAGAGGGCAGCTAGGAAAAAAGCTCATTTTCAAAACCTGAACTGCTAAACGTCCAAATATACTGTATATATTTGAAAATCATCTACTTAGACATCTAGACCGCCATAACGTCCAAAGTTATATCCCATTTTTGTCCAAAATATTGTCCAAGTTGTAAATGTCCAAATGAACTGCATTTGGATGTGGGAGGGGTCAGAATTATGATGGACAGAGAAGAGGAGCACCTTAGAGGGCACTTCTGTGAACTTCACATAAAGGGTGCCATATATACATCTCACCATAACCCTCTTAAAAGTTGTGGTGAGGACCCAAAAACCTACTATACTCACCTAGCTACCACCAAAATAGTGCTTACGGTTAAAGATGGTACCTATATGGCAATAGATTAGTATTTTAGTGGGCTCAAACTTTAAATGTTGTGGATAGAATGGCTTATGGGTCTGGCTCTTCCTCTCAATGGTGCACTAGCCTACTCACTAGCCTATTTAAAACACCTGTGTGGTGCTGTAGTAGGCTTTCCCATAGGAGATGCTATTATTCTACAAACAGGTATAAATTCAGATGTTTGTGGGGTGGGAGGGAGGCTGTGACCATTGGGGGAGTGTGGGGGATCAGTAGTTAATCCCTTCAGTGTTTATCTGGTCAGTTTGGCCACTTTTTGGCACTTAGATGCTTCTAAAGCAGATCTAACTTGAAATCTCTATGTTTAATCCATGACATCCTACAAAATGTTTGATTCTAGCTGCAGGATGTCCAAGTCTATGCCCACCCATATCACACCTCCCAATATGCCCCTTTATTCTCTAGATGCACAACAGATGAAATATCACACTACATGTTCAGGAAATGAATTTTGATTAACGGCACTTGGACGTTTTGGTGAGAAAAATGTCCAAGTGCTGACTTAGGCGCTTTTTGGGGATTTTATGATTATGCTCCTGAATATGTGTAAAAGAGTACACTATAATAAAAACAAAAAAAATTATTTGAGTGATGTGGTAACTGAGCTGAATAATCTAAAAAAGTTGCAGAAAATCTAGAAATATGTTCCTATATTATCTTAAACTTGCTATGCAAAAATTGTGCCTAGATTATCAATAGCCAACCGAAAAGACTCTAACATCACAATTTGGTGCTTTTCAGTTGAGAGTATAGTCATAACAATAAGGTATGCTGCCAGAGGTTGTTTGAGCCCCATCCCTACCAAGGCCAGCAATGGAAGATTTGTTTCTGAAGACAAATCTCCCAGGTCAACATTTTGCTGCATATTGCTTTTCTCTCCTTGTGCCTCCTCAGATATCAAAGCTCTGGGTAGAGCAAGATGCCAGTGTAAAGGATGCCTTTTTGAGCCAGGGTGCTATTATTAGCTTTGCTGGCATCTCTTCTCAAATACAGGGAAGAAAATGAAGATTTCTAACCAACCTGTTTCTCTGGTGACTGGCCCACAAAATGGATTTGTGTGTCATGGCTCTAGTCCAAAAAATTTCTCAGCTGGGCAGCCATTGATAGAACAGACAATGTTTGGAGAGGTAGCATTTCCACAGGCCTCTGAGATCTCCTTGTACCCAGGAAGGAAGGTGTTTAAGCATGTTTTATCATCATGTTAAGGTTGGGGCATTAGGCCCAGTGCAAGCTAATTACAACATGTTTGTTTTTTGGTTTTTTAATGAAATCATATTTTAAATAATGGATATGCCACTTTCTGGACATCAAAAAGAAAATCTATTTAAAACGAGCTCTGGAAATGCTTATCAAATATTTTATAACTGGCTTGTATTAACTGTATGAACATGAAAAAAAGGTAGAAGCTTTTGATTATATGATTTTGCTCATCTTCCAGAAACCACATATGCAGGATAAATCCTTGTTTAACATACTAGTTTGCTCCTTTGATCACTTTCTGTTGGATTCATTACAAATATAATATTTGGTTATCCAAATATTTGTTTGCAGTTTACTAAGCATAACGGTTTTTGTTTTATTTAAAACCTTGATAGGCAGCTTACAGAACGAACATACATCAAATCAGTAAACAATACGACACAGATACCTACTGTCTGCAAAATACAGCAAATTAAACATTAGAGAAAAATGCCTGAACAAATAAATGAGTTATTAATTGCTTCTTAAAAATTGATAAATCTGTAAGATTTTGTAACCAAGCAGGCAGCTTATTCCAGAAAGCTGGACCATAAATAGAAAAAAAAAATCATAACATAGGGCCCCTTTTATTAAACTGCATTAGAAGGATTTTTAGCATGCGCTGGTGAAGTAAGGGCTCCAACACACATAGAAATTCTATGAGCGTCAGAGCATTTACTGTCAGCTCGCGCTAGAAACCTTTAGTATAGCATTTTGAAAGGGGGATAGTTTATCTCCAAAGCATCTTGCAAATAAAGTAACTGCTTTACCCCTGAACGTAGCGCCGAAGGGGGAGGGAGGGTGATAAAGCTCACATGCCTGCTGAAAGTTTTCTATACTTTCACAAAACTTGCAAAAAATTACAACATCATTCTTATTTTATTGTCCTAAATTTAACACACCTGGAGGGGCATAATTTAAAAAAAAAAGTCTAAGTCCCCTTTTGGCCTAAGTCCTTAAACATTGAAAGTAGAAGCAGGGAAAATGTCCATTATAAAAAAAAACGTCCAGAAGAAGGTTTTTTTTGATAATGGCCTGCCTTTACGTTCAGCTGTTTAAACGCCCAGACCACCACTACGTCTAAACTTATACCCTATAATCAACCTAAAAAAAGCCTAAGCCCCAAACGTCCAAAACAAGGAGGAGCCAGTCCTTTGCCTAAAAGCTGGATTCTATAACCGGTGTCTGTCAAAAACAACACAGGTTACAGAATCCACCCTCCCCCTCTCCCACTACAACGATCGGGCCAGGAGAGAGCCCAAGTCCTTCTAGCCCCGCCGACAATGATCGGGGCAAGAGGGAGCCGAAACCCTCTTGTCCCGCGGCACCCCGAACCTTCACGACTTGATCGGGGCAAGAGGGAGCCCAAGCCCTCCTGCCCCAAGATCCCCAATTCACCCCCCCGAGTCCGATGGGGCATGGAGGGAGCCCAAGCCTTCCTGGCCCTGTGCTTTCCCACCCCCCTCCCCCCACAATCCGGCCAGGAGGGAGCCCAAGCCCTCCTGGCCACGCGACCGCCACCTCCTACAAGATCGGACAGGAGGGAGCACAACCCCTCCTGCCCAGGTGGACACCCTACCCCCCACCCTCACTAAAATATAGGCAAGAGGGATCCCAGGTCCTCCTGTCCTTGAATCAACCCCCCGCCATGACCGCCCCCCCTGAACCCCCGATCATCCCCCCACTGACCCGTGACCCCCCGGCTGACCCCACGACCCCCCCACCCCCAATCCCACCCCATACCTTGAAAACGTTGACTGGATGGACGGGTGCCAAGCCTGTCAGTCCGGCAGGCCAGCCAGCTCTGGAATGGGGCCAGATTGGCCCAGGCAGCTCAAACCCTGCCCACAGGTGGGGCCTGAGGCACCTGGGCCAACCAAAATAGGCCCGGGAGCCTTAGGCTCCTCTTGTGGGCGGGGCCTTAAGCACATGGGCCCAACCCAGGTATGGGGGGTGGGAGTGGGGGTGGGGGGTTGTGGGGTTGGCCAGGGGGGTCGCGGGTGGGCGGAGGGGGGCCGATCGGGGGGGCGGTCATGGGGGGGTCGATTCAAGGGCAGGAGGGCCTGGGATCCCTCCTGCCCGTATTTTAGTGGGGATGGGGAGTAGAGGGCCCACCTGGGCAGGAAGGGTTGGGTTCCCTCCTGCCCGATCTTGTAGGGGGTGGGGGTCGCGTGGCTAGGAGGGCTTGGGCTCCCTCTTGGCCGGATCATAGAGGGGATGGGAGTTGGAAAGCGCAGGGCCAGGAGGGCTTGGGCTCCCTCCTGGCCCCATCAGACTCGGGGTGGGGGTATTGGGGATTGCGGGGCAGGAGGGCTTGGGCTCCCTCCTGCCCCGATCGAGTCGGGAAGGTTTGGGGTGCCACGGGCCACGAGGGCTTGGGCTCCCTCCTGCCCTGATTGTTGGGGTGGGGGGAGTGTAGATCAAAGTAGCGGAGATGAGCCAACTCTCCTGCCGCGATCATTGCTGTAGGGGATAGGCAGGTTGCTGGGGCCGCTGAACTGATCGCAGCAGCCACAATCAGCTCAGCGGCCCCTTTTCGGCACTTATACCTGTTTTGACTTGGTCTGAGTGAAAACGTATAAGTGCCGACTAGGCAACCTGCCTAAAGTTTTGGTTATACCCGCTGCACGCCTAGGTGTAGGTCGGCCCACCTCCCGCCCACCGCCCGCCCTTTCCCCTCCTCTAAAAACACCTCTTTTCTCTCTGTGCGTTTAGAGGCAGGGGAAAGGCCTAAGCTGGTTTTAGATACGTCTAAAACCAGCTTTGATTATGGGTACTTGGACGATCAGGCTTTTTGATCGTCCAAGTAGCCATTTAGGCCACTTTTTAGACTTTTTTTTTTTTTAATTATGAGCCCTATACTCTTTTACAAATCAGAAAAAAAAACAGTTTTTAGTGCTGGTTGGCTTGCTGAATGCTCTGCACTGCTCCTGACACTCATAGAGTTCCTATGAGCATCTGGAGCAGCGCAGAGCATTCAGCGCACCAGCCTTTGCTATAAAATACTTCAACGGTTTTGTAAAAGGGGGTGGGGTCTATTTTTAAAAAATATATTCTTTCTTCCTTTCCCAACTTTTATTTTTTATGTCTTACTGAAATGTAGAGATCTAAATTTGTATTTTTTAAGATTATTGAAATCTTCTTGCAATGAAACCTAAGATTATCAATTTGATTATGAAGAGCAACAGATGCTATTTCTAGATATAGCCATATAAAAGAAAGTTAGGATAATTTTATTTTAGTGATTTAATTTCATACCATTATGGTTCCAGCTGAGCTGAAAAAAAAAAGTAATGAAAGAAAGATGTGAAGTGCATGGTAACCCAGCTTCAAAAAGCAAAAGAAAGATCTTAGCAGATGTAACTTTAATACAGTATGCTGCTTTTATGAACTGCCAACAGTACAACAGAAGAGACAAGGGAACTGTCCTTTCAACCAATAGCAAGGTCTTTATTGATTCAAGAATATGGTCCTTTTTTTTTTTTCTTTGTCATTCTTTTTTTTTTTTTTTTTAACCAATAGCAAGGTCTTTATTGATTCAAGAATATGGTCCCAACAAGGATCATAGTTTTGGCACATAAAAACGCCTTACTAAGGGGACACTGGTTTAAACAGCTGAAACTGTAAGAACACTTAAAAATACAAGCAAATAGCTAAGAGCAAAACTCTGAGAGGGTTAAAACGTTCTTGAATCAATAAAGACCTTACTATTGGTTGACAGGACAGCTGCCTTGCCTTTTCCGTTGTACTGTTGGTATTTCAAGGCGAGGTGTTCTTTCTGCCTGTTTGCTTTTATGAACTATCCATGAGCTTTAATAATACCAAACTATTCCTAAAACTATGCCTTAATCATTTAAAAAAATCTATGGGTAGGGCAATTGACCATAAGCTGTTGATGAGGGAAGCTTTGCATATTGGCTTAAACATGGTCAGTCACAGAGTACACCTAAGGCCTACTGAATCCAAAATGCATAGAATACGGATTGTTACCATACAACCCACTGAAAAGTCAAACCTGATTCAACAGCACCTGTAACAGCCCCAATATGAAATAAATGAGTGCCAAAATGAGCTCTTTCTGGTACTATTTTTTTCTACTACATTTCCTCATTACAGTCCTTAATGAGAACTATATAAAGGGACATTCCATTCCTATGCTTCAATAAATGCCCTTCATTGACTGGTAAGAACCTAGCATAGGGCTACTTTTACTAAACTGCGGTAGAGCTTTTTACCAGGGGCCGGCAAGGTAAATGATCCAACGCTCATTCAATTCCTGCAGTGTAGTAAAAGACGGTGATAGTTCCATCTGGGCTATTTTTATTCTATATACCTAAGACTGCACCTGGATGATACTCAATGCAACATGCTCATTCTTCACCTTTGAAACTGCCATCCATTTTTTCAATTCAGAAAATCTCAAAAAATGCCACTGAGAATAGGAGCTTAAACAGACTCAACCTAAAGGTTCCTATGAGTACACTAACCAGTGCATATCATATCTGTTTTAAAATAGTTTTGAAGGTTAATAAAATAATTTTATAAGTGATTTGGTGTTCTACTGGTAACCAATGAGCTTTATGTAAGAGGGGGGGGTGACATGTTCAGATTTTTTTCCATTAAATATAGTGCTCCTTTTACTAAGGTGCACTAGTATTTTTAGCGCATGCACAAGATTAGCGTGCGCTAAAGCGTGCACTAGCTGAAAAATTACCGCCTGCTTAAAAGGAGGCGGTAGCAGCTAGTGCACCTTTGTAAAAGGAGTCCATAATCTTTACTTCAGTGTTCTGTATTATCTGGAGTCTTCTTATTTATTTTTTAGTTATGCCCTTGTAGAGGGCATTACAATAATCAATGCAGGAAATCACGAGAGAATGGATCAAGATATTCAGAGAAGCAGGCTCTAATAATTTGGATATGGACCCGATCATACGTAGCCGATAAAAGCAGCACTGGACCACTGTGCTAATATGGAGATGATAATTAAATTTACTATCGAAAGTGACTTTGAGTAGTTTTAAAGAGGGCACAACTTTAAGAGGTTGAGTTTTAAATTTAAGAGGAGTCTGCAGAGAAAGTCCTTCCTTGTTGGGAAAAATCATTCATTTGTACATTTCGATGTTCAAAGAAAGCATATGTAAATCTAGCCAGGAATTGATTTTTTTTTCCAATTTTTGGTTTATGAGCTTTATTTCAGTTAAATTATTTAAGTCTATCGGAAGAACTAATTGCACATCAGCCACATAAGCAAACATTGTGAAGCCAATAGACTGCCCTAATGTTAAAAGGGGAGCTAGGAAGATATTAAAGAGTAAAATTGAACCCTGCGGGATACCCTAGTCAGTTGTAAATGAATCTGACGATGTTGTATTGAAGACTACCTTGGAGGATTAATCAGTAAAAAAAAGATGAGAACCATTCCAAGAACAATTTCACCCAGACGCGACAGAAAAAGCTTGTGGTCTATTGCATCAAATGCAGATGTTAGGTCTAAGGAAATGAGCAAAACGGACTGTTGATGATCAAGATGATAGATAATTTTAGTAGACAACCCAATGAGTGAAAGTTCTGTGGAATGATGTTGACAGAATCCAGTTTGATTTGGATATAATACTTTTGTTTGTACAACGAAATGTGAGATTCGGTGAAAGACAATTTTCTCTGTAAGCTTAGCCAAAAAGGGGTATTTGAAATGGATCGATAATTTAAAACTTCATGTGCACTAATTTTGTAGTCTTTCATTATTGGGTGAATGATTGCTTCTTCCCATGCTTTTGGAAATGCTCCTGTAGTTAAACTAGTGCATATCAGATTTAAAATGTCTGGACTAGAAAATGAAAAAAAGTGTTTCAGAAAAATTGGTGGAATAGTCTCTGATTTGGAACTTTTAATGTTTAGTGTGTTCAAAGTTCTCTGTAGATCCTGAAGAGTAGGTATGTTAAATCTCTAACATTTAGAAAGAGGAAGGTTTATGAGTTCAGACTTATTAACAGAGTCCACTGAATAGGGGGGACTGAAATTTATGCTGGCAACACTTGCTTTGGAAATGGAGCCTCTAATTTTTTGGGTTTTCTTAATAAAATGAGAGGCAATAGTTTGAGCAGAGGGTAATTGCACTGTCAAATTTAACTCTGTCTGCTGTGTAGTTAGTGATTTTGAGATGGCATATAATGCACAAGAGTTTTTAGCTTTTTTTATTTGTTTGGAGTAGTATTCCTTCATAGATTGGTTAATTTCAGCTTTATAATAAATGGCTTGTTCCTTAAATTTATTTAGGTTGTGTAAATCTTGTTATGCCGCCATTTTCTCTCAAGAGATCTCAGTTGTTTTTTGATAAAGGTGAGACAAGGACTGTACCAGTGATTTTTTTTGTTTACGTGGAGAAATGGTATAAGTAATGGTAGGAGCTAATGCGTCTAAAAGTTTAGTTATGGAGGCTTTCCTTGAGGCAACTTTCTCCTCAATGGATGATTCTGACAATTCTGCTAGTTTGGACTCAAAATTAGAAGAGATGGAAGCATCGTCCAGCTTTGAGTAGTCACGAGAGGTTATTATCTTAGGGTTAAGGATAAGAGCATTGGGCCTAAAGAAGTGGTAGAAAGTGATAAGAAAGTGATCGGACCAGGGAAGTTGTGTATAAGCCGCAATTTGGAATCAATCTTCCAGTGATTTTTGGATAAGAACCATATCTAAGGTGTGGCCTGCTATGTGAGAGGGACAAGTTAAGAAAGGCTGAAGATATAAATCATTCAAAAGGGTTAAGCGTTTTGAAGTGAAAGTTTTGTTAAGGTCATCAAAATGGATATTAAAGTCCCCTAAAATGATGGGGTTGAAGGATGAAGTACAGAATTCAAAGATAACGGACTGGAGTAAAGTTAAAGTTTGGCTACTAACAGGAGGGGGAAGATAAAGTAGTAAGTAATCTAAAGAAGGGTTAGATTTAAATTTAAATTGAATAGACTGCAAGATACAGCTAGGGGAAGAAAATTATAGTTTAGAAAGTAAGGAATCTCGGTGGATTATTGCTAGACCACCTCCTTTTTTACCTTTTTGGTGGTTAAACTAGTAACCATAGCCTGGAGGACAAGAATAGGCAAGATAGCTTTCCTCTCCTTCTGCTAACCATGTTTTGGTGATACAAAGTATATCAAAATTGTTCTGAATCACCATATCACGGAGCAGGTGGTATTTAGATTTTAATGACCGGGCATTGATTAATCCGACATTAAGTGCCTTAGATTGCAAAGTGGATAAGTAAATGGAGGGAGTTAAGCGGATTAAATTAGACTTCTGACAAACATGGGAACTATCGCATTTAGGAGGAGGGATGGGGCTGTGACCCCAATGGATCAGAATTTGTAAGTTAGACTAAGTCATATTGGAGATGGAAGTTATCAATAATATTGAATCTGGAATGAAGAAATTTGGAAAACTTTGCATGAATATGAACCATGCAGTGAAACACCAAATGGAGATGCACGTGGGAGACGCACTAAGGAGCAGTAAATGCTCCTTAAGCGCGCTCCTTCGGCGCATGCCGCAAGCTGGCCCAATATATAGAACATGTACCAGCATGTACACTTTGTGGGCAGGGTCAATAGCGCCGCCTTTTGGGGCAGCGGGAGAGAGAAGCACGGGCTTTGAGCTATGGAAACAAAATGTAAAGGCTATTAGCCACAAAGGTACTCACAAACACAGAAATCAACTACAGCAGGCAGAGGAAGATTCAGTAGTTAAAGTACATCTGTTAAAGTGCAGTAGTGCAGGGTTAGTGTAGTCTAATGGCATAATCTAATGACACAATTTTCATGTTTGTTAATGCATGCTAATTACTGATGTTACTAATTAATGTGTATGAGCTATATGAACACCCCCCCCTCCCCCCGGCCATGGGAATGGGTTTCTGATAGAGCTTGGAAATAGGTATTTGTGAACAATGGGTTTGAAACCAGAAATTATCTGCTTGTGTAAAAATTGAAGAGGGGTTTTTGTCTGCTACTTAGACTGCAGGAGGATTATATCCAATTTATGAAAGTTATATTGCTGAATGTACAGAGGGGGTAGATAGCTCCATATGCAAATCATGCACTAAAGGATGAACACTTAAACACTTGGGTGAAATGTTATGCTTTTTAAGAGGTTATCTAATGAATGGGAATAAAGCTTGTGGACTCAAATGAATGTAAGGATGTGAGCCAAGCAGAGCTGAGTCAGAATAACAGAAGTGGATATCTACTCTCCACAAATTCAGAAAGGAGAAGACATGGTGGGGATAACAGAGCTAGCATACTGAAAGAGAGTCTAGATTCTAGTGACAGATAGTGACAGTTTCCTATCTAGGGAGCTACCTCCCAAATGAGTATAATGCATAGATATGACTCTATGTAGAGCAAACTCATAGATTATAGACTCTAAGATCTATGAGTTTGCAATGCATATAATCATATCTATGCATTATACTCATTTGGAGGTAGCTCCCTAGATGGGAAACTGTCACTGGCTGACACAGAGATCTTTTTTAGAGCTGGTATGCTGTGTTCTAGCAGAGATATACCACTAGGGGCACTCTTAAAAAAACAGATATGCAGCCCTTGGGAAAAGACCAGCAGCCCTTGGGAACTGGGCTCAAGACAGGCAGCCTTTGGAAGCAGCATAGGGCAAAAGAAAATAGCCTGCAGAGACACTATCATTTCCTAAGGGCCAAGAAGAGCAGAGGTAACCCTCTAGAGGGAGCCCTTTTAATGATGGTCACCAAGCTCTGTTGAGGGTTGGTAATCAAGACCCCAGCAGGGAACTACCCCAGAGGTTTCTTTCAAAGGAAGGTAAAGCTATCGGAGTGTAGATTGGCACTAGTAGCCAACGGAGGTACCAGGCCATTGGGGGACAATCGGCACCAGTGACCAAACAAGGGAAAAAGCTCCCTGTAGACTAGCATTAGCGGTGGAGTGCTCTTGGGAGGGCCAGAGCCTTCAGAGCTAAGGGATAATCACCAGAAGGCTGTCACAGAGACAAGCCTACCAGATGGGAAGGACAGCATCAAACTACCCTTAAGAGCTTCCACAGATTGGGTGAGAACTTGGAGACTGGTCATAGGTGGATTGGAAAGGAAAGGAGAGATCTAGATACACAGCCTTGACCACCTAGTGACTAAGCTAAAAAGCTTGAGAGGAGCCTACAATCACAGTGTGGGTAATCAGAACTGAAAGGGGCTAAAAGGTTTTGGAAATGCTAGATCTGAACTGAGAACTAAAGGTTCAAGAGACTATAAGAGGATCTGAATATCTTAATAGTAGACAAACGCTGTTGCATTATCTGCACTAGAAACATAGAAACATAGAAAAAAGCAGCAGAAAAGGGCTATAGCCCACCAAGTCTGCCCATTCCAAGTATCCCCTCCCCTGAATTTACTCCCTTAAAGATCCCACGTGAGTATCCCATTTTCTCTTAAAATCCGTCACGCTGCTGGCCTTTATCACCTGGAGTGGGAGTCTGTTCCAATGATCCACTACTCTTTCGGTGAAGAAGTACTTCCTGGAGTCGCCATGAAACTTCCCTCTCCTGTTCTTCAGCGGATGCCCTCTGGTGGTCGAGGGTCCCATGAGCCAGAAGATATCATCGTCTGACTCGATGCGTCCCGTGATGTACTTAGGCACTAGTGCTGGTTTAAGTGTGGAAATACTGAAATTATTAAAAGCTATTCCAGACAATTTGGTTATTGACTAGGCCTATATACCTAGTTCAAATAAATCAGTTTAATTTATTAGCCAACCTTGTTCACAGAAGTTTTGGGGATTTTTTTCTGGGAAGAGGTGAACCTACTCACTAGCATTTCTTTTCCCCAGGTGGAGGCCTCAAGTACTGAATGAGGGACCTACGGAAACTGCCTTTGAGGGATTGCAGTCAAGTTGGGCCCCAGACCCACAGCCACCATGAAAGGGGCATTACAATATGGAGGCAATTGCTGTGATTACCTGTTAGTCAGTAGAAAACATTATACAGTCAACATCTAAAGAACAGATGTCATGAATAGCATTACATCATGTGCAATAAAGTTAACACATGATGGTTACATTTCCTCTGTGTTAACTGAAGGGGAATACTAGGCATGCTCCCAGCAATTACATTTTCCCATTAATGCAAAGTAACTACAAAATCTGTTGCCCTTTAACAAATAGGGCCATAATGCTGTGACTGCACTAGGTATCATGTGAGATTACAGTCTGTATAATAATGAAAGTTGATTTGCCATGTCCTCCTCCAGGGAGCTGCAGCCCAAGGGTCTGTTATAATTCCTCCTTAAAGCATAGCATGACCTTGAAGGGGAGAAGAGATGAAGCAAACAGGCTATTACTCATGTTGAGACTGATTTGTCCAAAGGTTATCATGATTGAAAGTACTTTCATAGCATACCTTTAAGCATTAAGGACAAAAAGACACCCAATTTTGGTAAAGTTTGTGGGTTCCTCTGTTTATTGTTGTTCCAGATCTTGGGTTCCAAAAGACTAATCAACTTAGCATTTGTCTCAGTAAGGGGACCTTTCAACATGGGTATTTTTGTGAGTTAATTATAAAGAACTTGCAATATGTTATAACCAAGCTCTCTTGAATTAACCATCTTTTAGGAATGAGATTTTTTTTTTACTTTGATCATTTATCTTTACAAGTGGCTCCTAATTTTGGGTCCCTTTAATCAAGCTGCGCTGGAGGGTTTTAGCGCGAGCCAGCACAGTCAATGCTCATAGAATTCCTATGACCAAAATCTAGGCACATGAAATTCTTTAGCTTGAATAATCACAATACAGCTGTATACAGTATATCACCACTCAGTGAGTACCAAATTCCAGGCCAATCAATAGGTTTTCTTGGAGCCTCAGAACACCACTTCGGGCTCACACAGTTCACAGCCCTAAGCTTTATGTGTATGTTCCTCACAGGTTCCGAATATACTTTTTAAATATGAACTTTAATTTTTAATATATTAAATATTTTTATAGGTGTTTAAAGTGTAAACAGTGCCTAATTTCATTTAAAAACTGTTTTAAAGTAGTACTTAGCTTAATGTGTGGTCTCAAAGTATCGGGATCATTTCAGGCCACCGACATGTTTCTCTGGAGCTTTTTCAAGGCGAGATTCCCATTTAACTTCCCGCCAGCTTCACAGACCACTTCAGTTCTATCAAATCTATTGATTGGCTTGGAATTGGGTACTCACTGAGTGGTGATATATTGTATTCAGCCATAGAATTCCTATATGAGCATCAAAGCACTTATCTCACCAACCTGCGCTGAAAACCTCTAGCGCAGCTTGATAAATGAGGGGTTTGTGAATAATGAGGCAACCCTGTATCTCAGGTTCTGCTTTTTTTTTTTTTTTACAAGTGACAGCATTGCACATTGGTCCCTAGTTATAAAAAAAAAATCACGTCTGATGTGTATATAAAAATTATGTTGTCGTCATTTTCATTGTTTACAATAATTGCATTACTTCTGAAAATTGTTATCTATCCTTCATCACACAAAAACTCCTGCTCCAAATGTACATTTTTTGCTTTTTACCTGATTGCTGTGGAGCTCCCCCAGGTGAATATTCAGAGCTCTGTAGCTAGCATTCAAAAACTGTGCTTCTGTTCCTGCAATTCTCCAACCAGCAATTTAATATTTGTTAAGAGCGGAAGTAAGTAATACATTATTGATTGCTCTTTTCAGGTTCTCTGAGTTTCATAAGTGATACCTTATTTTGGAGTTTGGTGCTGCTTTATAATTATAGCTTTCATACAGTGGGTAGTTACTTCATTGGGAACCCAGAAAGCAAGCTCATTTGTTTCACCAGTGATAGAGGCAGGAAAGCTAACAGATGAGCTGTTTCAAGCTTTTGGTTGAATACTTCTGTTTTGCTGCATCCTACATTTTACTGTGTATAGAAGAAAAATAATAATTTGTTATCCTTCATTGTAAATTACCAGATTTTGAGCTATATAGAGAACTACAAAGATAATTATTCAGCAGGAACTAATCATATAACTTTAAATGGATAAGTTGCTTCTCAAAGTACGAGGATCATTTCATAAATAATGCACACTATTTTATTAATTTACATGTTTGTTTGTTTTTTCAAGTATTTCTTTACAATCCTTCAATATAGTCTCCAGGCAGAAGAAAGCATTTCCAGAGATGCAAAACGATGCCCAGGCATAGGTTGTTTCATAAGAACATAAGAATTGCCATCTCTGGATCAGACCATGGGTCCATCAAGTCCGGTGATCCGCACACGCGGAGGCCTCGCCAGGTGTACCCTGACATAGTTTTAGTCCCCATATCACTGTAAGCTTCTCAAGGGAGATGCGCATCTAATTTATCCTTACCTGTATCACTCTATGTCACTCTTAAGGAGATGTGCATCTAGTTTACCCTTAAATCCTAGAACGGTGGATTCTGCAATTACTTCCTCTGGGAGAGCATTCCAGGTGTCAACCACTCGCTGCGTGAAACAGAACTTCCTGATATTCGTCCTGGACCTGTCCCCCCTCAGCTTCAGTCTATGTCCTCTTGTCTGTGTCACAATGGACATTGTAAATAACTGCTTTCCCTGCTCCATTTTGTCGAATCCTTTCAGTATTTTGAAAGTCTCGATCAGATCCCCTCATAGTCTCTTCTTCTCAAGGGAGAACAACCCCAGTCCTCGTAGTCCAGGTTCTCCATACTAGTTTTGTTGCTCGTCTCTGCACCCTCTCTAACAGTTTTATATCCTTCTATAGGTATGGAGACCAATGCTGGATGCAGTATTCCAGGTGCTGACCATGGCTCTGTAGAGCTGTATTATAACTTTTTCTGATCTACTCGTAATTCCCTTCTTTATCATGCCTAGCATTCTATTTGCTTTCTTCGTCACCGCCGCACATTGCGCCAACGGTTTCAGGGTCCTATCTATCAGTGCACCCAGGTCCTTTTCCTGTTCAGTCTTTCCCAGAGTTACATCTGACATACCATACTTATGATCTTTATTTTTTCTGCCTAAATGTATCACTTTGCATTTTTCCACATTAAAATTAATCTGCCATTTATCTGCCCACTTCTCCAATTGATTCAAGTCGCTCTGGAGTTCCTCGCTGTCCTTCTGCGATCTGATTGCCCGGCATAGCTTTGTGTCGTCTGCAAACTTGATGATTTCACTAGATGTTCCTTCTTCCAAGTCATTTATGAAAATATTAAATAAGATGGGTCCAAGTACCGAGCCCTGGGGTACACCGCTAGTCAGTTTTTCCCATTCTGAGAACTTCCCATTTATGCCCAATCTCTGTTTTCTGTTCTCTTGCCATTTGCCTATCCATCTTAGTATATCTCCCTCTATTCCATGGCCTTGTAATTTCAACTTTGGAAAAAGGTCGAAGTCTGGTGGACTCATATCTGGACTGTAGGGAGCATGAGGTAACACCTCCCAGCTGTATTTGCTTAGTTTTTCAATGACGAGTGGAGAGCTCGATCTTCCCCACTCAAAAGTCAAACAAATGATGATTTTTGCTTATGATCTTGAAGGCATCATCATCACAGACAAAGTTCGATGCGGAAGAAGTGTCACAGCAGTGTATTATCGTGATTTTATTTGCAAAAAATGTGCAGAAAAATGCACAAAACCCGACCTTATACATTATACTGGGCCACTCATTCTTTACGACAATGCTCGCCCGCACATAAGGAATGCCGTTGAAAAACTACACAAATATGGCTGTGAGGTGTTACCTCATGCTCCCTACAGTCCAGATATGAGTCCATCAGACTTTCAACCTTTTTCCAAAGTTGAAACAATCTATACATGGACATTGTTTTGCATCTCTGGAAGAGCTTTCTTCTGCCAGTACCCGAGCCATTCGGCATTTGAACTAAACATGTAGTTTTTAAGTGAAAGCTATATTTTTATTGTACACTGCTCAGAAGTTTGAGTGAGCAGTATAAGAAATTTTAAATAAACTTGAAATTTGATTAAACCCCAAGGAACTGCCACAGTGGCAGTGCTCCCTACAGTCCAGACATGAGACCACCAGACTTTGACCTTTTTCCAAAGTGGAAACAACCTATGCGTGGACATCGTTTTGCAACTCTGGAAGAGCTTTTTATCCGCCGGTACCCGAGCCATTCGGCAACTGAACTAAAACAGTGTCTTGGATGGAATAATGAAGCTTCCTGGACGTTGGGACTTGGTCATTGCAAAGCAGGGAGACTATATTGAAGGATTGTAAAGAAATACTTGAAAAAATAAAATAAAACATGTAAATTAAAAAAGAGAAATAGTGTGCATTATTTATGAAATGACCCCCATATTTTCAGTTGCAGTAAATGATAACTGTTGCTGCTGAACCTGTACATCAACAACTTGAAAGAAATAACAATCAGTTTAAAATTGTCCTCGGTATTTGGCTGCCACTGCTTAAACCTAAGAAGGACAACATTTAGACTTTGTGGTTGGTATTTTTATTTAAATGATAACAATGGTATTTAAATTATTTGTGTATATATTCACTGATGTTACATATTTACAGAGAGAAAGGTCAGCACTGCTACTATCTGCTGGATTCTATATAAAGGGAAAGTGTGGCGAGTGGTTAATGCTATAGCCTCAGCACCCTGATGCTGCGGGTTCAAATCCCTGCTGTGTTGTGTCTGAGTGATATTTTTCCTTTTTTTTTTTTGCTTGATTTTGCTCTGAAAATTTGGAACCTGCAGACAAAAATTTAAGTAATAGCCATTTGGGGTTTGCTTGCTTATGATTGTGCTTGAGACTAAGCCTTATGATTTTGTATTTGGGCTTAGGGCTTGATGAAAAGTTGAATAAAGTACAAGTTGACTGCACTTTTTTTTTTCTTGAACTTTACCATTGTTGTTTACCCAAGCTACCAAACATACCTTGCTAATGCTTAGCCAAGGTTTATGTGACCTGGGCCTAGTCATTAGCTGCGTACAGCCCGGCTGTGCCCGGTCACAATAAATATATACTGTATATATGTATCAGAATTGATTTGCATATGATTACCATAAGTTGTGTGTCCACAATTATGGCCTATGTTGCTATCAGAGTTTGATAAATCAGGGCCCTTTCTACAAAGTCGCAGTAGTGATTCTCCCAGGGCAAATGCACTGAAGCCAATAGGAATTGAAAGGGCTTTGATGCATTTGCCATGGTGCAATTGTTGCTATAGCTTAGTGAGTTTTAATGCAGGACTTTCCCATAATCTAAACCCAGATTTAATGTAACATTTTTTTTGGACATTTTTGAATTTACAGGTCGTGTTTTAATGTTGTCAATGTAAGAGACCTCTAAAAAATTAACATGAGAGCACCATCGTCATCATCATCATCAGCATGCTTTTCGAAAGTATCACAGCATGGAGATATTATCAATATCAATGCTTGACAAATTGCAATGTGGGTTTGGTCATGGAAAAGATTACTTGATTGTGTTTCTTGATATTTCTGCTGCCTTTACACATTAGACCATGTCATTCTGTTAGATAAGCTTAGGGATTGTGGACTTGGTGGAATAGTTTTCTATTGGTTTAAATAGAGACCAGAAGCAATATGTAAATATTGATGGAAAACTATCTGCTCAAAGGGTGATAAAAACTGGGCTCCCACAGGGCCGGCCTTATCAGCAGTGCTATTTAATTTATATATTCTCCCTTTGTGCAAGTTGCTGCAAAAACTTGATGTTTTATACATGTTGTATGCAGACAACATACAGGTGGATGGATCTTTAACACAATCCATCACACGACTGAATGAGATTATGGTAAGGATCAAGGAATGGATGGTTGTTAATATGGTGATGTTTAATATAGAGAAGACAAAAGTAATATTCTTATCCAGAAATTTTGCCATTAACAGTCCAACTTCTGTCCAGATATTAGAGACAGTTATGAAATTTTCATCTGAGATTCGATACTTGGGAGTCGTTATTAATTTGCAACTGTCTTTTAAAGAACATGTTCAGATGATGATAAAGAAGATATACTTCACATTGTGGCTATTAAGTGATCTTCAACAGTATCTGTCTTGGAATGATTTCAATGTTCTTCAAGCTGTTCTTCAATCTAGCCTTGATTATTGTAATTTGGTGCTGTTATGTATTTCTTCAACTGCGATGCATGCCCTACAGGTGACCCATAATTCTACTATTTCAGCCCTTTTTAAGATAGCAAAATGTGATCATGTGTCAGCAAACTATATTGTTCTTTATTGGCTTAAAATGGAATATAGAGTACAGTATAAATTGCTGTTACTAACCTACTTAAGCATACACCAGTTAGCTCAGAAATATTTGATTGATGGAATTTTGCCTTATATTCCTTATATACCAAGAAAAGAATTAAGACTACAAACAACTAGAGCAAGTAATTTTTGTTGTGCAGGCCCTGCAGAATGAATCAGACTTCAGGCCTACGTAAGGCAGCAAGGGAATTTGAGTATTGGCCTAATCACAATCTCCCACTAATCCCCTCTTTTACTAAGGTGCGCTAACCAATTAGTGCATGCTAAACGCGTCCATAGACTAACATTTACACGTTAGCGATTAGCGCATGCTAAATTGATTAGCGCGTGCTAATCGGTTAGCGCACCTTAGTAAAAGAGAGCCTAAATCCCTCCACTTCCCCTCCCTGATCCTTTTGTGTTCTGAAGTATTCTATTTTCTCACTGTAAGTCACCTTGAGCCTATATAGGTATGGCATGATGCACAAATACCAGATTAGTTTAGATTTGATTCAAAAAAAATACTGAAATGACACCTATTTTGTCAAATGAAGTATGGCTACTGAAGAATTAGTTATCATCTAGAAGAAAATGTGCAGTATGGTTCAAGGATAGATTGTTCTGTGGTTTGATTTTATATGTATGTTTTATGCTATTTATTATATATGTGATTTCGTGATCCACCTTGTTAAAAGCAAATTGTAAACAAAAAACTATAAACTATACAGTATATGGAGTATGGCCCTTCATGTACAAAATTGCATGCATGGGATGTAGAGTACTGCCAATTAAGTATGCAACTTAATTAGAACATAAGAACATAAGAATTGCTGCTGCTGGGTCAGACCAGTGGTCCATCATGCCCAGCAGTCCGCTCACGCGGTGGCCCTCTGGTCAAAGACCAGCATCCTAACTGAGACTAGCCCTACCAGCACATGTTCTTGTTCAGCAGGAACTTGTCTAACTTTGTCTTGAATCCCTGGAGGCTGTTTTACCCTATAAAAGCTTCCAGAAGAGCGTTCCAGCTTTCTACCACTCTCTGGGTGAAGAACTTCCTTACATTTGTTCGGAATCTATCCCCTTCAACTTTAGAGAGTGCCCTCTCGTTCTCCCTACCTTGGAGAGGGTGAACAACCTGTCCTTATCTACTAAGTCTATCCCCTTCAGTACCTTGAATGTTTCGATCATGTCCCCTCTCAATCTCCTATGTTTGAGGGAGAAGAAGCCCAATTTCTCTAATCTTTCGCTGTACGGCAGCTCCTCCAAACCCTTAACCATCTTAGTCGCTCTTCTCTGGACCCTTTCAAGTAGTACTGTGTCCTTCTTCATGTACGGCGACCAGTGCTGGACGCAGTACTCCAGGTGAGGGCGCACCATGGCCCGGTACAGCAGCATGATAACCTTCTCTGATCTGTTCGTGATCCCCCTTCTTTATCATTCCTAGCATTCTGTTTGCCCTTTTTGCCGCCGCCGCACATTGCGTGGACGGCTTCATCGACTTGTCGATCAGAACTCCCAAGTCCCTTTCCTGGGAGGTCTCTCCATGTACCGCCCTGGACATCCTGTATTCGTGCATGAGATTTTTGTTAACGACATGCATCACTTTACGCTTATCCACGTTGAACCTCATCTGCCATTAGGGCAGGATTAACCAATAGGCCAAGTAGGCACGTGGCTAGGGCCCAAAATGGTCAGGGGGGCCCGATGAAGGAGGGCATCAACATTGTTTTTTCCAAACGGCGATGGGCCCCTCCAGCATTGATCACCAATGTATTTACCCCAATTGGCAATGTGGTCCCCCCCCCATCGATGGAAAGCAAAACAAGCAAGCAACGCAGATAAGAAAGGCAATGGGAACTGTAATTGTGCAAGCAGTGCTGCTTGCCCAAAGCTTTCCTCTGACGCAGCTTCCTGTTTTTGCTTGGGCGCATGGTGGGGTGGGGCGGGACAGGGGACCCAGTGTACTTGGGTGCCTAGGGGCCCTCGACGAATTAATCCTGCCCTGTGCCTTGTTGATGCCCATTCCTCGAGCCTGATTATGTCACGTTGCAGATCTTCGCAGTCCCCCAGCGTCTTCACTACTCTGAATAACTTTGTATCATCCGCAAATTTAATCACCTCGCTTATCGTACCTATGTCCAGATCGTTTATAAAGATGTTAAAGAGCACGGGTCCGAGTATTATCCATTTACCCCCACTCTCTGTTTCCTATGCTCCAGCCAGTTTTTAATCCACGTGAGTATTTCACCCTTGATTCTATGGCTCGCAATTTTCCAAAGTAGTCGTTCATGCGGAACCTTGTCGAATGCCTTCTGAAAATCCAGATATACAATGTCGACCGGATTGCCCTTGTCTATCTGTCTGTTTATTCCCTCAAAGAAGTGCAGCGAGTTCGTCAAACACAATCTGCCTTTGCTAAAACCGTGCTGACTGGTCCTCATCAGCCTGTGTCCGTCAAGGTGATCAATGATGCTGTCCTTTATCAGTGACTACCATCTTTCCCGGTACCGAGGTCAGACTCACAGGTCTGTAGTTTCCCGGATCTCCCCTCGAACCTTTCTTGAAGATCGGCGTAACATTCGCCACCTTCTAGTCTTCCTGAATCTTTCCTGATTTGATCGACAGATTGGCTATTAGTTGAAGCAGTTCTGTTATGGTCCCTTTCAGTTCCTTGATGACCCTCGAATAGATGCCATCCAGTCCCGGGGATTTATCACTCTTAAGCCTATCAATCTGCCTACACACCTCCTCTAGACTGACCATCAATACTGTCAGCTTTCCATCTTAATTTCCAGCATATAGCCTGATGTGTACATCTTCTTCGGTAAATACAGATGCAAAAAAATATGCTCAGTTTGTCAGCAATTGCTTTGTCCTCTTTTAGCGCTCCCTTTATTCCATGGTCATCCAACGGTCCCACCACTTCCTTCGCAGGTCGTTTCCCCTTAATATATCGAAAGAACGGCTTGAAGTTCTTCGCCTCCTTAGCTATTTTTTCCTTGTAGTCTCTTTTGGCCCCTTTTACAAACTTGCATATATATATATAAAAAACAAACTTGTACTGTGACTATGGCAAATTGTAATCTGTTAACTGTATATTATGTATGTTTAATGAGTATCCCATTCTGAGCTCCTTGAGGAGAATGGGATAGAAAATCAAGGGTTAGGAACAGGAAGTAAAGAAAAAATATCAACAAAAATCAGCATTACACTGCATTATGCATGATCAAATTTTTCCACTATAAACTGTTTTAATGTCCTCCCTTATCTAATAATAGTCTTTCTAACTGAGAGTCCCTTTTATCAAGCTACACTAGAGATTTGTAGCATGAGACAGCACAGTGAATGCTCCAACACTCCTAAAATTCCTATGAACATCATAGCACTTACCTTGCTGGCCTGCACTAAAAACCTCTCGTGCAGCTTGATAGAAGGGGAGGGGGAGGGGGAGGTTATCTGGCCTAAAGAAGACATAACTAGCATCAGGAACCAAAATAAAAAAAAATTGGAGGAAACTTTAGGAAAAAAAATTGATGTAATGTCAAAACTCTTTACACCATAAACAGCTGGAAAAACTTGAAGCTACCCTCCAAAAAACAGGAAATCTTTCTTTTTTAAAAAAGAGTTTTCAAAATAAGTATCTTGTTACTTTCTGCTAGAAAAAAACCCAGAACAGTAATCCATGATGATATATCATCCTGTGTAGTTTCCAGAAATTCAGTTAAATGTACAGACTCATTTAATTTAGATGTTAACACATCTGGAACCAAAATCATCTAGATTCTTTCTGGCCACATCTGTAGATACTAAGGGCTCCCTTTACTAAGCTGCGTTTGCGTTTTTAGTGCACGTAGCATTTTAGCACGTGCTAAACCCATGCTACACGGCTAGAACTAACGCCAGCTCAATGCTAGCATTAGCGTCTAGCGCACGGGGCAATTTAGCATGTGTTATTCCGCGCGTTAATGCCCTAACGCGGCTTAGTAAAAGGAGCCCTTAGAAATGGGTATTATATCAGCATTAACCCCTCCTTGTATCAATCTGTGCTGCCAAGCAGCACAAGCTAAATTCCAAGCCACCCATAGGAATAGAATGTGTGACTTGGCAGTACAGCATGATAAAAATGAGGGTAAATAAATATATTTCCTTATAAGGCAATTTTTCAACAGGATCTTAGCAAATAACAGCAGATATAAAGAGAAATTCAGGAATCTCAAATCGGCTCTTAGCTGATTTTCTAATATATAAACCTGCCTAAGGAGGATCAAACTATCTTTGATCCCTGAGGCTCCTGTTTGTGGCAACATCTCAGTGAGAGAGTCTATTTTCTCTAAATTTAGAGGTCCTTTTTATTAAAATGCGCTAACCGATTTAGCATGCACTAAATGCTAAGATGCCCATAAGAATATAATGGATGTCATAGCATTTAGTGTGCGCTAATCTTTAGCATATGCTAGACGCTAACACCTCCATAGAGCTGGTGTTAGTTTTTCCACGTAGCACGGGGGTTAGCGCATGCTAATCTGCAGCATGCGCTAAAAACACTACCGCGGCTTAGTAAAAGGAGCCCTTAATGAACATCTTATAGATATTTGATGCTATATGTCCCTTTGCAGACAATAGCGAAAATAAAGCAACCAAGAAAGAGACATCCTTAGTAAGAATGTGTAGGATATTTGATTTTTTTTGATCACTCTAAAGAGCTGAAGCCATTGGAAAAATGCCAAAGGCAGAATATACCTTATCCCAAGTTGGGCCCAATTGGACCAATAAATGAGAGAGTTGCCAATCTGAAACTGTGAATTATTCCAAAGAGAAATTTGCTTAGTATTGTGGATAGAGGTTTCCAGAAGTTTATCTAGATCCAATAAACATTGTACCGAAGTAGATATGACATGATTATTTCTCCTAAGGGAAGTGTCAGATGTTAACAGTGGTAAGAGAGAAGTAGAAGCTGCAAAGCTTGAAAGTTCTAAGTGCGACCAAAGTGGTGAATTTTATTTTAAATTGTGTTAATTTTCTGGTAACTGTTTTTGACCTGTCAGGAAAACAAACCTTTAGCTAACTTGTTTCTATTTAATAAGGTTATAATCCATATAGCTGCAAACGCTAAGAACGGTAACCAGGTTATAATTATTCATTGAAATTAAGAATTACTAATTTGATTGTTTTAAACATTTGTAGTGAAATTAATTCTTCACAATTTCAGAATATGTCTGATTATTGAGATTTAAGTTCTATTTCACCCGATCCCTTAATTTTATGGGTGAAGTTAATTTTTGTATTAACTTGAGGGCAAATTCTATAAGAAGCGCCCAAAAGTTAGACGCCTACTTGGGCACTGTTCAGAGCGATTCAAGTAAAACCGGGTGCTGTTTAGTGAATCGCGCTGAGCGGCACCTATTTGGGCACCTATTTTGGAGGCGCCCAAGAAATAGGCCAGCATTAGGCACAACTAAAAGTTAGGCGCCCGTGCAAGCACTTAAGCACGCTTAAGAGCAGTGATTCTGTAAGAAGGCGCCTAACATAGCCACGCCCACGCCTAACATGCATAGCGCCTATTTTTTTGAAAGCCGCCTAAATTTTTAGAGGCGCCTTGTTACAGAAGCGTGCTTTCTTGATAGGTGTCTATGTTTTAATCAGTGCTGATTAAAAAGCCTAATTGAGCTTGTTATTCAATTTAGATAGGCGCCTATTTAGGTAGGCGCCTCTGTAATAGGTGCCTAACTTTAGGCTCTAGTTACAGAATTTGAGCCTTGATGTTTTTCCTGAGAGAATTCCTATTGATAAGACCCTCAGTTACACAACTACAATATTAGACAGTAGGTAATTCTCTCAGGGGAGGCCTAAGTTACACTACCTAGTTTATCCTTTCCTTATTGGGAAGTTGTTCCATCGCTTTTGGCACCCTTTCTCACCATTCTCTCTATGTTGTCTAATTCTGCTATATTTTGGGGGGGATTTGATGATTAGAATTGCACACAATATTTTAGGTGTGGCTGCACTATGGAGTGATACAAGGGCCTTGTAATATTCTCATCTTTGTTTTCCATTCTTTTCCTAATTCCTAACATTCTATTTGAAATATTAGCTGCTTCTGCACACTGAGCTGAGGATTTCAATGTATCCTCAACGACGACTCCTAGATCCTTTTTCTGGTGCTGACTCCTTGTGTGGAACCCTATAGGCTCCTTTTACTAAGCTGCACTAGCAGTTTTAACATGCGCTACAATGCCTCGCGCGCTAGATGCTAATGCCTCCATAGAGCTGGCGTTAGTTTTTCCGCATAGTGTAGGGATTAGCGCACGTTAATCTTCAGCACACGCTAAAAGCACTACCGCAGCTTAGTAAAAGGAGCCCTATATCACATAGCTATAATTTTGGTTCCTCTTTCCCATATGCATCACTTTGCACTTACATTAAGGGGTAGAATTCAGCAAGAGGCATTATGATTTTAATGTATGTTAATGAAATTAACACATGCTATATGCCAAAGCCCCATTCTATACCTGTGGTCATCTAGCATTTAGTGCACTCTAATTCCATAAAGCCTCTTGATGAATACCCCCCCTAAATGTCATCTGCCATGTTGATGCCCAGTCTCCCAGGTTTGTAAGGTCCCCTGGCAATTTTTCAGAATCTTCTTGTGATTTAACAACTTTGTGCCTGCAGCAAATTTAATTATCTCACTAGTTATTACTAGCTCTAGATCATTGATAAATATAGTAAAAAGCAGCAGTTCCAAAATAGAACCCAGTGAAACCCACTATTTACCCTTTTCCACTGAGTATTGACCATTTATCTCTACTCTCTGTTTTCTATCTTTTAACTAGTTCTTAACCCATTATATTCCACAACCTTCTAATTTCCTCAAGTCATTCAGTAGATACTTTGTCAAATGCCATTTTAAATCTGGATTCATGATAATAAACTAGCTTACCTTTGTCTACAAATTTATTCAACCTTTTGAAGACATGCAGTAGATTGGTGAGATATGATTTCCCTTGACTAAATTCATGTTGGCTTTGTCTCATTAATCCATGCTTTTGTATACTGTATGCTCTGTCATTTGCTCTTTATAGTAGTCTGGTAATGACATTAGGTTCAACAGTCTATAGTTTCCCAAATTACCTCTGGAACCTTTTTTTTTTAAATTGGTATTACATTGATCACTTTCAAAACATCTGGTAACATGCTAGATTTTAAAGTTAACTTATATATTATTATCAATTGCTTTGCAAGTTCATTTTTCAATTCTATCAGTACTCTGAGATATATACCATCTGGTCCAGGTGATTTGCTACTCTTCAGTTTGTTATATTTCCCCATTACATCTACAAGGTTTACAAAGATTTTATTCAGTTTTCCAAATCATTATCATTGAATACCATTTCTGGCACTGGTATCTCCTGCATATCTTCCTCAGTGGCCTTGTCTTCACTGAGTGTCTCTTTTACACCTTGTTCATCTAGTAGTCCAACCAATTATTTTACTAATTTCTTGTTTCTAATATACCTTAAAAAATTTTCACTATGGGCTCCTTTTACTAAGGTTCGCTAGCATTTTTAGCGCACACAGGAAATTACCATGCGCTAGGCTTCTAGAACTAATGCCAGCTCAATGTTTTTTCCTTGCTCTCATTGGCTCTCCCTTGCTTCTCGTATTTCCTGTTTAGCTTTTAAGCTCTGTGTGCATTTCCCTCTGTTAGCTCCGCCCTCCTTCCAGCCAGCTTGGATTATTCTCCTGCATGTTTTTTGCTCTTCAGTCTTTATGGGTTCCTGACGAAAGGATATTCTATCACCGAAACCGGGCTTGGTTGAACCCTGCCTGAAGAACAATTTTTTTGAATCAGTCATTCGCTGGACTTCTCTTTATTGGGAGGATTTTGTCTATTCTTCAGTCCAAGCAAAGTCTGAGTTTATTTTCTTTTGGAGTTGGCTGGGGGGTTCTCAGAGTGGTATTTTTGCTTTAATTTTATCATGTGTGATTTAGTAATTACTCCCTGTACTATTTTTCACCAGTTTTGGTTGGGCACACGTGAGATATCCAATGATGGTGTGCAGGTAGGGGCTTGTTGCCTCTGCCTTGGTGTGTTAAGCACTGGAGGTTCTCCTCCCCTCGCTAATTCTTCACACTGAGGATATCCCATTTCATAATTATAATATTTTATTTATTTATATTTTATTTATTTATATTTTATTTATTCATTGAGGGTTTGTTACCCTGTTTCACACTTTAAAGTCAGAATACCACTCTTAGAACTCGTTGACTACACTACCTTTCAGTTTGTCTCTTGTGTAAGTTCCTCTGGCAGTTTTATTTTTAGAATTTTTTCTTGTCCTTGGTGTTAAGGTCTAGCATGCAGGACAATGTAGCGCATGCTATTCCACGTGTTAAAGCCCTAATGCGGCTTAGTAAAAGAAGCCCTATGTATTTATGCCTCCAATGCAATATTCTTTTCAAGGCATTGCTCTGCCTTTCTCAATTGGACCACAAATATGCATTCTTAAGTAAGGGATTTGGGGATTTAATCTTATAGTTCAATCTTAGTTTTGTTTTTGACCTTGTTGATCATAGCATATTATTTCAGTGCTTAGAATCCAAGGGAATCACTGGCCATGTTTTTCAGTGGCTTTGAGATTTATTGTGCTCATTTTCTTACCAGGTACTATTTGACAATACACTTTCTCAACCCTGGAGCAATCCTTGTGGAGTTCTACAAGGGTCATCTCTTTTCCTTTCTGCTTTTTAAAATTTATTTGTCCTATTTAGGTACTGGGTTATCAGATTTGGGGATAAAATTGTTTAACTATGCAGATAACATTACTATCTTCATTTCTATTGTATTGGCTCCCTCAAAACATTGCAAGGAAATCTGAAGTCTAATATTGGTTATTGAGGGGTGGGCAAGGGAGTTTAATTTGAAACTAAACTTGAATAAAACCAAATTATTATTTGTTACTCTAACTAAACTTACTGAGGATTGTTTCTCATACATGGGGTACAATACCCTTTTCTTTCTACTTTAAAAATACTAGGAGTCCTCTTGAATAGAAATCATACTATGTGAGCACAAGTTGATGCTGTAGTAAAAAAAA
The DNA here is from genome assembly GCF_902459505.1 of Geotrypetes seraphini. Taxonomy (NCBI): domain Eukaryota; kingdom Metazoa; phylum Chordata; class Amphibia; order Gymnophiona; family Dermophiidae; genus Geotrypetes; species Geotrypetes seraphini. Next base: position 60,471,493 of record NC_047088.1, read on the forward strand.
AATAAAAATGGATTTCTCTGTGTATGGAAATTATGTTCATTAAGGCCTATTTCATGACTATACTTTTCAATTATTGGTGCAGTCTTTAGTTTTATCAGTTTGGACTGTTGTAATATAGGGTTTCTTCTATCAAACTGCGCTAGCAGATTTTAGCGCAGAGAACCACGCTGAATGGCCTGCGCTGCTCTCAATGCTCATAAGAACCCTATGAGCGTCGGGAGCAGCGAGAGCCATCCAACACGACTCTCCATGCTACAAACTGCTAGAAGAGGCTCATAGTCTACTCTATGTCACTGGTCTACAAAATAATTTTGGGAAACTACAGTTAATTCATAACTCAGCAGTAAGATTTTTAATTTGAAAAAAAAAAAAAATGGATCCCATTACTTCTTATTTTCACAAACTACACTGGCTTCTGATAGAGGCCAGGTTAGTTTTCAAATTTGACTATTTTTGTTATAAGGTGCTTTAAGGTCTATTGCTTTGTTAACTGATTAATCAATTTGCTTTCATTATATTGAAGCATCCTTCACAATTTTCTGCAATTTTTATATTTTTTACTGTAAGGAGCTGTTCTAAATTGAAATATGTGGAAAATATGTTAGCTTTTCAGGCTGCTAGTTGGGAGAGAAAACTGACATTGGATTTTACTAAGGAGCATAAGAACATTTTACCGTGGGCCGGCAAGGTAAATGCTCCGACGCATATAGGAATTCAATGAGCATCAGAGCATTTACATCACTGGTCTGTGGTAAAATGCTCTTAAGCTTCTAGGTAAAAGGATCCCTAAGCCCTTATGAGTATCTGTATCTTATGATCATTATACGAAAATGTTAAAAACTTAGGTCCCCTTTTATAAAACTGTGTAGCCGAGTGCTGCATGAAAAATGCGCCAATTCCCATTCAATTCCTATGGGCATCGGAGCATTTAAAATGCCAGCCCACGCTGCCAGCTTTTATATAAGAGGGGATTACTTATTTAAGCAATTGGGGGGGAATAATTTGGATATAATGTATGTTTCAATTGTTATTTTGTAATTCTCTGTGAATGCACAGTTCTCTTTTTGTTAACCACATTAGAACTGCAAGGTTTTGCAGTATAGAAATGGAGTGTTATGTTATCAGAGCCTTGCATTTGACTTGCCATTCCTTATGCAGTTTCCGAGTATCTTCAGCTGGATCCTTCCATTTTTTGAAGGATTTTTTCAACTCTATAATAGACTAATTGACTCAATGTTTTGTTCATTTCATTCAGTTTAGAAAAAACCTGTTAAGAAAAGTCACAAAGCTATTGTACAGGTCCTTTTAGCAAATTTCAGTGCATTTTACCACCTTCTAAATATCTAATAATGAAATCTAAGTAGAATCTCTTTCATAAACTGGTACTTCTTTCAGGAAAATTACAGATTTCAAAGAAGCAGGAACCTGAGATATAATCTGTTGCTGAACAGGGCCACCCCTCATGGTGGAAAAATCATCTTGGGAAACCCCCAATAAGGAGAGGAAACAAAATGTTACTAGGTAAATTGTTTGCGTCTCCCCCAAACTCCTGAATAGAGAATAACATGGTGACAGAATTCATCACCGTTCCCGTCCCCGCAGATAACCACAGGAAACCATCCAATGTCATTTTGTAGTGTCTATCTCAACCGCAGTCCTTCTACACCAGCATTCTTCAGTGGAAGGCTTGAGGGTCAGTGGTTGTGCCCATTCATACTCTGATTCTTCCCTCTCTCCTTAAAGAATGAAATGGAGATGGTTTCCTGCGGTTATCCGAGGAGATGGGAATGGTGAAGAATTTTGTCACTGTGTCATTCTCTACTCCTGAGTAAATTCTACCAGGAGTAGGAGTAGGATTCTAGAGGAGTAGGATTATTTTTACTCAGAGACACAGGAGCAGAGGGAGTACTTACTGCTGGCTACTTCATTTTAGCCTTATGTTTCCCCCTCATAGGAAAAATCATAAACAGTACCTAGAAAATGAAGGAAACTCCCCAGTCAGGTCTTACTCTCCAGGCTCACCAAGGCTCCAAAGGGTCTCACAAGAGGTCCATTATGCCCCTTAGGGCATGCTTCTTTGACTCTACTCTGCGGCCATATTGCTGGGGCTTATTAGATGTTATTTCTAGTGCTAGTCTCCTCTTGATGACATCAGCAGACAGGCTCACTCTACTTCAGGCATTGCCCAAGCAAGTCTCCAGGCCCCTACAACTTTCACCAAGCTCCAGTAATCTCTCTCACCCCTACAATGTAATTTATTTTGCATACAACTGCTAGGGGGCACAGCCATAGGATGAGAAATGCATGGACAGGTTACATTCAAGCTTAGCACTAATACTGTAAGGTTATAGAATACTGTCAGTTACATGGTTAAATGGCAGCTTTTAGGCATGAACATTTTCATGAGGTTAGTGTAGCTTCTCTTTTCTCATTTATTAGGTTTTGATATGCCACTTTATTTGTGCTCAAGCTCAAAGCAGTTTGCAAAATAACATATTATAGAAAAGAAAGTCATAGTACAATAGGAAAGTATACAATCTATAAGGCATATACTCAAGCTTATAGTCTAGGGCCTAAAGCAGTGTCAGTGAACCACTAGTTTGCACAGGAAGACCACTAATAAATAGAGTGAGTTTTAGGTATCGGCTAGTTCAAAGGCCATTTTGAAACAATATGTCTTAAGGCTCAATTTGAACGGGTTATAATGTTAAGTATGTAACTGCAGACATACACTAGTATTATTATAATGATAATAATCATGCCATGATAGGATTTGTGCTTAGCATTCCCACTTTAGGTGCTTAACTTTAGGTGAGCTTTTGAGAATTACCTCTTATGTGTATGTGATAAACTTTACTAGATTGGTGTACAGTACTCAGCTGCAGAACAAAACAGAACAAGATCTGTGGTCTGAAATACTGTGCCTACTTCTCTCACTGTTGATTTAGCAAGACTGAATCAGCAGACTATTTTGTGATTTGACCTTTGCTTTTGTTTCCTTTAGAGTTTTCTGTAGGTCAGAGTTCTAAAACACTTGCAAATATTTTGGGCATCATTCCAGTCTGACCATTCATATGAATGTTAAGCTCTTCTTTGGCACTGTCATTGTGAAAAAGAATAAATTGGCTAAAATGTTAGCATAGCTTAGCATGAAAAACCATCTGGTGCAATAATCAGCCAGTGTTGTCACATCTTCATTTAAGTCTATTCCTGAGAGTGAAAAGATGAGTTTGAGTAGTACCAATAATTGTTACCAGTATAAGAAAATTTATGAGGTATATTTATTTGTATGTCATTTGCATATAAAAAAAATAAGATGTGTGATATTGGGCCAAACCAAAATTCCACCAAGTCTAGCATTCTGTCTCTGATTCACAAGTATGCAGCAGAATCCCAAGGACTAAATCTGTTCCTTATTGCTTATAGAAAGAGAAATGATGGGCTTTCCCAAGACTACATGGCTAATAATTATTATGGACTTCCTACAGTAACTTGTTTAACTTCAGTTAACAGTCCATAGCATGATTTTATTTATTTATTTTTAAATATTCTGCTTATTCCTAAGCAAATTACAGATCAAACAAACATATTAAGTAGCTCATACTTTTTAAAACAATTTAGGCAAATTTAAAGACTGTTAGCCAGTGGCGTACCTAGCATATGTTACACTCGGGGCCCATCACTTTTTGACCCCCCCCCCCCATCTATATCAAAAATATGATTTTTAGTAACAATCCACATATCGCACACGAGTGTACCTAGGAAAAGGCAGCATCTTAAACACTGCAGTGAGCACTAGAGCACCAACATATACATTGTAAAACTAAACAACCAGATCTCGCACAGTCAATTGATCCTGCAGTCAATGCCAACTGAAAACTATGTCCTTTTTATACACATAGAACAGAGATACACCCTCGCCCAGTATGGAATAATCACAAACTAAAAATAGAAATATGTAGACAAAAGTTAAACTGAACCGCCAAGAAACCAGACTCTGCATACAGTGCAACACCACAACACCACAAAAATAGTGACACATGTCCCTAATACAGTGCAAAATATAAAGACAGTAGATGCAAATTTGAAAAAACTGATGCATAACAATCACCACTTTACAAATTAACAAATAAAAACAAAACAAATAATGAGAAATAAGAAAATACCATTTTATTGGATTAATCCATTTTTCAATTTGCTTTCAGAGGCCAAATCTTTCTTCAGTACAGTATACTGCTGTTATGCTATCCTGTCCTGAGGAAAGGGGTTTAGTCAAAAAAATTGCCTTATTTCCATTTCTTATTTATAAACTTTTATCAATACAGTTACAATATTACTTGATTCTAAGTAAAGCAACAAAAAAATCTTTCTACCTTTTGTTGTTTCTGCTTTAATCATCTTCTCTTTGCTCTCTTCTTTCTATACAGCGCTTGTCCTCTCTCCCTTCCATGCAACATCTGCCCTCTCTTTGCCCCTTCCACCCAGCTTCTGCCCTCTCTCTCTACCCCTTTCATCTACTGTCCACCCTCTCTCTCTTCCATATGGCATCTTCCCTCTTTCTATATCCCTTCAATAAACTGTATATCCAGGGTCCCTTCTCTCCTTTGCACATGATTCATTTCAGCTTCACCCCTTTCCATTTTTCTGTCTCCACCCTCCCCTATGCTTTGGCATCTCTCTCTTTCTCTTCTCCTTTCCTTCCTTCCTTCCCACTCCACACCATGGTGTGGTATCTCTATCGTCTTCTCTTCCCTTCCCCCATGCCATGGCATCTCTTCCTCCCCTTCCATGGTCTGGTATCTCCTTTCCTTTTTTTCCTTTCCCTCCCTCCCATGTACTTGGCATCTCTTGTTCCTCTCCTTGTCTTCCTTCTCCCATCTTCCCTCTCTCTCCCCAATTGGGTGCAGCAGGAACAGCAACATTTCTCTCACCCCCTTCCCTGTGCAGCAGTTTCATTTCTCCCCCCTACCCTGTGCAGCAGCAGCATTTCTCTCCCCTTCCCTGTATAGCAGCATCATTTCTCCCCTTCCCCTGTGTAGCAGTGGCATTTCTCACCCCTTGCCTGTGCAGCATTTCTTCCTCCCCCCCCCTTCCCTGTTCAGCAGCATCTTTTTCCTGCCCAGCATGTCTGGCCAGTTCCCCTGCTCAAAGCTGTGGGCGACTACACCTCACATGATCCGCGGCTGCATTGGAAGCCTTCTCTCTGACATTGTGACATCAGAGGGAACGCTTCTGATGCAGCCGCGGATTGTGTGAGGAGCCGACGCCCGCGGCTTTGAGCAGAGGAGCCAGCCAGAAGTGAAACAACTGCTGGAGGGAGCACAAGCTGGGACGGACACCACTGTTTACAGCAGGGATGCCCACTCTTTTTGGGCTTGCAAGCTACTTTTAAAATGACCAAGTCAAAATGATCTACCAACAATAAAATTAAAAAAAACACAAAGCACACTGTATGCAGAGAAAATGTTAATAATCATTTATATTCGGGGTTTTTTCAAAGAGGTCAAGGCAGATGACCTATGCGATGTCACCTCAGTAACAACTATACAAAAATAGACAAATACCCCCACCCTTTTTACTAAACTGCGACACTGGTTTTTAGTGCAGGGAGCAGTGCTGAATGCCCCTCGCTGCTCTCGACGCTCATAGGCTCCCTGTGCTAAAAACCACTATTGCGGTTTAGTAAAAGGGGGCCATAGTGCAAAATATAGACAGCAGATATAAATTCTCAAAACGGACACATTTTGATCACTAAATTGAAAATAAAATCATTTTTCCTACCTTTTTGTCTGGTGATTTCATGAGTCTCTGGTCCTTCTTCTGTAAAGCCAATATTTCTTTCTTTCTGCCTTTCTTTCTCCTCCTGGTGCCCCCCTCTTTCTTTCTGCCTTTCTTTCTCTCTCTCCCTAGCCCCCCTCTTTATTTCTGCCTTTCTTTCTCTCTCCCCCTAGCCCCCAAAAAGCCACCATCCAATTTCTCCACTTCCCTGATTCTTTCCCTACCCCCACCCCCAGGCAAGCAGCCGATTTCTCCCTGCTCCTTCCCCGAGCCAGGCCTGGCGCATACAAGCGCCGGGCCTACAAGACTTCACCTCCGGCATCAGTTCTAATGGGGAGGAAGTTCCAGGCAGCCATAAAGTGATTGGCTGGCCCAGAACTTCCTCTCCGATGTTAGAATGGACGCCAGAGGTGAAGTCTTATGGGCCCTGCACTTTTTCCCCGGCCACCAGCCCGCCTCACCTTTTGCTTCCACCTACCACGCAGTTGCCGGCCGGGTTAACGAGTGACTCTGCGTGGGAGCCGGTGCCAGGATGCGGTGGTTAGACGGAGCAGCGGCAGAATAGGGAGGGTGGTCGGCTGTGCACCCCCTTGTGGCGTGTACCCGGGGCGGACCTCCCCCCTCTTGGTACGCCACTGCTGTTAGCTGTAGTTTATCTTACCTTAAGATACATTTCTCATTATACCCATCACAAACTGTTAACTGCTAAAAAATCTCAATTCAAACATTTAAAAAATCTCTAAAATATATTCTGGGGTAAATGGAGGACGATTTAAAACTGAGAGAGAGGCGAGAGAATAATGAAGGATAAAGCCTAACTATAAACAGAGAAGCAGAGGAAAAAGAAAACAAAAACCTGGAGAACAAAGAAAGATAAAGGAAGATTAGTGTCAGGCAAATATATAGGAATAAGAAGACAGGAGAAGAAATGAAAAGGAGACATTGATAAAATAATTTAAGAAACGACTGATAAAAGAAGGTGATAAAGAATCTGGTACCAACTGGGATAGAAAAAAATGGCAAGAAAACAATGGTAAAAGTTATTTTAAATTCTGGGGATTTTAATATGTCAGCTTTTGGAAATCTTTCGGCCTCTTTTACAAAGCCACGCTAGCGGCTGCGTTGTGTTAATGGCCCCGAAGCCCATAGAGATTTAAAGGGCTTCGGGGCTGTTGCCGTGCGGCAGCCGCTAGCGTGGCTTTGTAAAAGAGGCCATTTGTTATTTTTGAATTTTGCAGAGTATAGAAGCAAATGTATTTTTTTCTCCTCGAATTATTGCACTGCTTATAGAGACTGGCTTTCTTGGGGATATCCATTTTATTTTTTCTAATTTATACTCCTCTATTCTGTATTAGGCAAGGGTCTGATCTGTGTTCTGCATGTGTGATAGAGGTGAATGAATCCTTTGTTAAGTTCCATGCTGTTAAAGGTTGTACTCAAACAAGATCTATAAATTGACAACTATCTTATAAACCTGCCATGTTGGGACTCTGAGCTTGGGCCATCATTGGTTAGAATGTCTAAGACTTATAGGCATTTTAGAAAGCTTTAAAAAACTTAGAAACAGCTCAAGGAAAACAGAAACTGTAGAGCAAGCCTGGTCTCTATTCAAGGGCACAGTGCAAGAAGCACAACATATGTACATCCCCAGATTTAGAAAAGGGTGCAAAAAAAAACCGAACAAAAGACCCTGCATGGATAAACAATGAGGTGAAGAAAGCGATAGGAGACAAGAAAAAATCATTCCGGAAATGGAAAAAGGACCAAACTGGGGAAAACTGGAATAAACACAGGAAACGCCAAAGAGAATGTCATCAAGTGGTTAGGAGAGCGAAAAGAGAATACGAAGAGAGACTGGCCAGGGAGGCAAAAAACTTCAAATCATTCTTCAGATATGTTAAGGGGAAGAAACCAGCGAGGGAGGAAGTAGGACCGTTGGATGATGGAGACAAAAAGGGAGTGATAAAGGAGCAAAAAGAGGTAGCCGACAGGTTAAACAAATTCTTCTCATCAGTCTTCACAAGCGAGGACACATCCAGTGTACCGGAACCTGACGTGATCTTCCATGGTGACCAAGAAGAAAAACTGTCAGCAATAGAGGTGAGCCATGAGGAGGTCCTCCAACAGATAGATAGATTGAAAAGCGACAAATCCCCAGGCCCGGACGGAATCCACCCTAGGGTACTAAAAGAATTAAGAAATGAGATAGCGGGAATACTCCAACGAGTTTGCAACCTATCCTTGAAAACTGGAGAGATTCCGGAGGACTGGAAGATAGCAAATGTTACACCTATCTTTAAAAAGGGGTCAAGAGGAGACCCGGGAAACTATAGGCCGGTAAGTTTGACATCGGTTCCGGGCAAGATGGTGGAAGCACTGATAAAGGACAGCATCTGTGAGCACATCGAAAAAAATGGGCTGATGAAAGCGAGCCAACATGGCTTCTGCAAGGGAAGATCGTGCCAAACAAACTTACTGCACTTCTTTGAGGGGGTAAACAGCCAGTTGGACAAAGGGGAACCTGTAGACATCATTTACCTTGACTTCCAAAAGGCCTTTGACAAGGTACCCCATGAGCGGCTACTTAGGAAGCTGTGGAACCACGGGGTGGAAGGGGACGTACACAGATGGATCAAACACTGGTTGGCAGGCAGGAGACAGAGGGTTGGAGTGAAGGGTCACTACTCGGGCTGGAGGAAAGTCACGAGCGGAGTTCCGCAGGGGTCTGTACTTGGACCGCTGCTGTTCAATATATTTATAAATGACCTGGAAACGGGGACGAATTGTGAAGTTATAAAATTTGCGGACGACACTAAACTCTGTAGAAGGGTTAGAACTACGGAAGAGTGTGAGGACCTACAAAGGGACCTAAACAAACTGGAGGAGTGGGCGAATAAATGGCAGATGAAATTCAATGTAGGGAAATGCAAAGTCATGCATATAGGGAGAAAAAACCCGATGTTCAGCTACCAAATGGGGGGATTAGTATTAGAGGAAAGTAACCTTGAAAGAGATTTGGGTGTACTGGTGGATACAACAATGAAGTCAACGGCGCAATGCGCAGCAGCCGCGAAGAAGGCAAACAGAATGTTGGGTATTATTAAAAATGGTATTACGACCAGAACAAAAGAAGTCATCCTGCCGTTGTATCGGGCAATGGTGCGCCCGCACCTGGAGTACTGTGTTCAGTATTGGTCACCGTACCTTAAGAAGGATATGGCAATACTTGAGAGGGTCCAGAGGAGAGCGACACGAATGATTAAGGGCATGGAAAACCTTTCATACACTGAAAGATTGGAGAGGCTGGAGCTCTTCTCCCTGGAAAAGCAGAGACTCAGAGGAGACATGATAGAAACCTACAAGATCATGAAGGGCATAGAGAAAGTAGAGAGAGATAGATTCTTCAAATTTTCAAAACATAAAAGAACAAGAGGGCATTCGGAAAAATTGGAAGGGGATAGATTCAAAACAAATGCTAGGAAGTTTTTCTTTACTCAGCGGGTGGTGGATACCTGGAATGCGCTTCCAGAGGACGTAATAGGGCAGAGTACGGTACTGGGGTTTAAGAAAGGATTGGACAATTTCCTGTTGGAAAAGGGGATAGAGGGGTATAGATAGAGGATTACTGCACAGGTCCTGGACCTGTTGGGCCGCCGCGTGAGCGGACTGCTGGGCACGATGGACCTCGGGTCTGACCCGGCAGAGGCATTGCTTATGTTCTTATGTTTTATGTTCTTATATCTATTTTCTAAATATTTGTAGATTATTGAATGATATTGTAAATATAATTTAAATGTAATTCACTGAGAATTTTCAGGGTTTTTTTTTTTTTGGGTGTACACAGCATAGAACCGTATTTTTATGTTATGTTAATAATGGTGTAATTGGCATTAATTAGCATGTTCATGTTTGACTGCTTCTAATTGTTATTCTATAACCCATGTGTTCAAAATCCTTCATGTGCAATTGCAAGGGAAGCATAGACCTGGGAGGGACATGGCTTGGTCATGGGTGTGCCCAGCAGTTCCATCACTGGTTATAGAATATTTGCATTTTTGAGCCTAACTTCCTAAAGTTAGGCACAAATATGTACATCAAGCATTTGACAAAAGAAAAAAAAAAGTGTTCACACTTTAACCCCTCTTTTAAAAAAACTGTAGCACATTTTTGTTATCACCGGCTACGATGGTAACAGCTATGAGCGTCTGAACTGTTACTGCCATGGCAGGCGCTAAAAACCGCACTACGGTTTTGTAAAATGGGGGAGGGGGTAAGTTAGGCAAGTAAATGCAGACTCATACTAGTATTCTATAAAAGCTACTGTATGTGCAATTAGTCTTTTTGAAATACACTTACGCTGCAGTATCCCGGCTTCCGACTTTAGGTGACTTTTTGAAAATGACTTAATTTATGTACTGTATAAGGGGATACTGCCACATAGTATATTAATGAGTATGAGAAAAAAAATATACAATCTCCGTGTGCTTGATGGCCAAACGATGTCCCGCTTTTAAGGTCCTCTGTGCCTGAAATCATACTGTACCACATTATCCTTCAGACAGGAACTCAGAGCGTAAGTAATCTGGGGTCCTGTCTGAAACAATTTGTGCAGTGATAGCACATGCTGGTGCTGAAAATGCTTTAAACTACAAATTATATTTTGAATATTGCAATGCATATACATGATTATCATTGCTCTCGTTAGTCAAGGGAAGCAATGAGCAAAATTTAACCTATTTGGAGACGTGATAGCCTCAGGAGATATATTACATGTTATTCATTCCTAGTTCCCAGCAGGCATTTGTTAGCTTACCAAGCAAGAAGAGAATGATGTGGAGTTATGAAACTTACAAGATATTCCACACTTTTCTTGACACTTTTCGTTTCGTTTCATATCATTGAAATGAAAAATGTCAAGAAATGTCTGGAATAACTTGCAAGTTCCATGGCTCCACATCATTCCCTTCTTGGTTGGGCTAAGAACTTTTCAGTGGGCCCAAAAAAATTGTGCAGCCCAAAATGTTGCTGCTTCATTTCCAGGAATTTTTACTTTCTATGTTTATTTGCTCCATTATGAGAGCAATGGACTTAATAATGTACAGTCTTTGAAAAGAGCTGGCACTTCCAAAACAGCATGCACTATTTGTGAAAAGAGCACACTTTTTCCCAGGAGTATGTGTGCACTATCATGAATGAACACACTCTGGTCAGCAGTGAAACCGGAAGTTCAATATTGGCACCATATCTGTCGACTAGCATTACATTTGTTTTGGGGGGTATTTTTGCCAGCCAAGACATAACCCCTCTTTTATGAAACTGCAATAGCAGTTCTTAGCACGGGGAGCTGTGCTGAATGGCCCACGCTGCTCACGATGTTCATAGGAACTCAGTGAGCGTCGGGAGCAGCGCGGGCCATTCAGGGTGGCTCCCCATGCTAGAAACTGCTATCACAGTTTCGTAAAAGGAGGCCATAGTAGGCTAAGCTGCTATTCATCAACTGGTTGGCTAAGTACTAGCAGCCAAAGACCCTTTTAGGCGGGTCTGTCTAGCCGCTGAACTTAGCTGGAAGCCAATGAATATTGGTGGTGACTGGCTTTGTCCCACTGAATATCAGTGGATATCTGACTATGTGCTTCTCATGTTTCGTTGGCCTGGAGCCATTCTTGGCCAACCAAAATAGTGCTGAATGTGAGCTGGACACACTTCATGAATAGTGAACACATTTGTAAATTGTACACACATTTTTGGGGAAATATCACACTATGAGCAACATTAAAAAAAATTGGGAGCTTTTATTTCACTGCTGTCTCAGCTAATAATGACATTAAACAGCATGGGAAATTTAAAAAATGAGAATAAAAAAAAGGTAGTTCAATACAGATGGTGCTTTGATTGACCTATCAACTCTTGTAAGATGAAGGTTTTCATGGCAACCAGCTGATATGGAATTCTCTTTTCTGTTATAGCTGTATGGTCAATTTTAGGGTGGCATTAGAACTAATTAACAACAATGTTTGTGACTTTTTCAACAGTTGTATTATATTTTTGATAGAAAAGCAACTTGTTTTTCTCAGCTCAACTTTATTTCCTTCATGGAGGCCTCATTTTCTGAGCAGATGCACGATGCAGTAAGTAGAGGTCTAACTATCTGTCTATAAGCAAACCATTTTTTTTTTCTTTTGTCATATTTTGTTCTGTCCTTGTTGTTCCTGTGTTACCATACCTTTCCAGGGTGTAAAAAAAAAAAAGTGCCCTTGTATATAATAAAATGAAAACAGCAGATTGTTCAGGAGAGAAAAATACGATGTGTTGTTCAGGTAATTACCATAGTTTAAAACATCTCGTTACACTGCAGAATCAAGACAGCTTTAACTAAGGGTTCCTTTTACTAACCTGCGATAACGTTTTTAGCGCACGCAGGATTTTAATACGCGCTAAACCCACGCTACGTGGCTAGAAATAACAGTGTGCTATAACTCTACGGTCAATCAGATAACATATGCCTCAGTGCTTCCAGTTATTTCAGCTAGAAAGCACTGTTCCGTAGCTCTGAACTGTTAGAACCAGATCCTCAGAAACACCACCAGAGGCTCAAAACTTCATTGCCACGTGCTGCCTCATCACTGGATCAGTTTGCTTTCAAATATTTGTATATAATATTTTAAATATTTAAATAAGTGCTTTTGTCACACTACAAAGTGAAATAAAGACTTTTACTTAGCTTTTATATAAGAACATAAGAATTGCCGCTGCTGGGTCAGACCAGTGGTCCATCATGCCCAGCAGTCTGCTCATGTGGCGGCCCTCTGGTCAAAGACCAGCACCCTAACCGAGACTAGCCCTACCAGCGCACATTCTTGTTCAGCAGAACTTGTCTAACTTTGTCATGAATCCCTGGAGGGTGTTTTCCCCTATAACCGCCTCCGCAAGAGCGTTCCAGCTTTCTACCACTCTCTGGGTGAAGAACTTCCTTACGTTTGTACGGACTCTATCCCCTTTCAACTTTAGAGAGTGCCCTCTCATTTTCCCTACCTTGGAGAGGGTGAACAACCTATCCTTATCTACTAAATCTATCCCCTTCAGTACCTTGAATGTTTCGATCATGTCCCCTCTCAATCTTCTCTGTTCGAGGGAGAAGAGTCACAGTTTCTCTAATCTTTCACTGTACGGCAACCCCTCCAACCCCTTAACCATCTTAGTCGCTCTTCTCTGGACCCTTTCGAGTAGTACCGTGTCCTTCTTCATGTATGGCGACCAATGCTGGATGCAGTACTCCAGGTGAGGGCACACCATGGCCCGGTACAGTGGCATGATAACCGGCATGATATCAATGTGGTCCTGCCACTAGGGTGTCTCACTGACATGTTTCGCTAGATAGCCTTAAATATCCAAGGTTTGACATGCTCACCATCATGAATGAAAAGTGGACAGGAGAGTGGCGAGTAAAAATGGACTAGGTAAGCATATATGTTATATTTCAGTGTATATTGAAAAGTAAAATTAACATTAAGTTGGTTAACCTGAATAGAGTGTGGTAATATAAATAGAGTGCAATTTTAATCATTTCTTGAAGGGCTACACCTTGATAAAGCTATCTAGTGAAACATGTCGGTGGCAGGACCACATTGATATAAAAGCTAAGTAAAAGTCTTTATTTCACTTTGTAGTATGACAAAAGCACTTATTTAAAATATTATATACATGTAAAGCCCGAGGCAATGAAATTTTGAGCCTCTGGTGGTGTTTCTGAGGATCTGGTTCTAACGGTTTAGACCTACGGAGCAGTGCTTTCAAGCTGAGATAACTGGAAGCACGGAGGCACTGTACATTAAAACATCCAAGAGATAGTCCCTTCTCAGTAGATCTTACAATCTAATCAAACAGACAACTAGGACAAGTAGGAGGTTAAGAAGTTTCTCGGGCATGGTTACTTGATAGTGAGTGGGGTTAAGAGTTCAACACAAATTTCCTGAAAGCAAGGTAACATCCAGTTCCAATGGCAATATCTACTCCCTCAGAGAGCAATGTAAATATTGCGGAAGGAAATTAAACTTCATTTAATCCGTCAGTAAAAATTCATGCTTTTCAAGTAAATTTTACTTGTTTCCCTGTTTTCTATAATTTTGCCCTCCTCTTAAAAATGTTTTCTTTAATATGGGGATTAAGATAGAGAGACATATTAATGTTTAGTGCTTTTAAAAATTTTTCTTGGGATTTTTCCTTGTACTCTGTTTTCTTTAACAAGTGTAAGCTTGTAATATTTGAATAAATTGCAAAATTAAAAAAAAAGAGTTAAACGCAGCCTCTGAAAGGTGGGCTTTTAGTCTGGATTTGAATAATACCATGGACGGAGCTTGCCTTATTGATTCGGGCACAGGTGTGTGGTGCAGCAAGGGAGAAGGAACATAGTCTGGAATTGGCAGTAGAGAAGCATACAGATAAGAGAGACTTGCCTGATGAACATATTTCCCGGGGAAGAGTATAGGGAGAGATCAAAGAGGAGAGATATCGAGGAGCTGCAGAACGAATGCACTTGTAAATCAGGAGGAGGACTTTGAACTGTATGCAAAATGAATAGGGAGTCAATTAAGTGACTTGAGGAGAGGGGGTGATATGGGCATGGTGACTGGTGGAATATAAGTTCTGTGACAGATTTTTTGAACAGATTGAAGGGTGGAGAGATGGTTATGGGAAGACCTGTGAGAAGCATGTTGCAGCAATCCAGGCGAGATGTGATAAGAGTATAGATAAGGGTTTTGGATGTGTTCTCTGAGAGGAAACATCAAATTTTGGAGATGTGGTAGAGAAAGAAACAACTGGTTCTGGCAGTATGCTGGATTTGAGCAAATAAAGAGAGAGGAGTCAAAGATGGCAAGCTGGCAAGACAGAGAGAGTTACCTACTGAGAATGTTGGAGAAGAGAGAGGTAGGTTTAGGGAGAAGGATAGGTAGCTCAGTATTGGTCATGTTTAGTTTTAAATGGTGGCGGGACATCCAGTCAGTAATGTTGGACAGGCAGGCTGAGATTTGGGCCTGGATTCATGTAGAGATTTCTGGTGGAAAGAAGTGATATTAAAAACCATGGGAGGAGATCAGAAAACCAAGGAAATTTAGCATAGATGGAGAAAAGAAAAGGTTTCAGGACAGAGTCCTAGGGTAGTCTGACTGATAGTGGAATAGCAGTGGAGGAAGATCCACCACTGCATGCACTAATGGTTTAATGGTATAGATAAGAAAAGAACCAGGAAAAAACAGAGCTTTGCAATCCCAGTGAAGACAAAGTATCAAGGAAAATGTGATGGTCTACAATGTCAAGGCATCAGATCAAGAAGTATGAGGATCAAATAGAGGCTTTTGGATCTGGTCAGAAATAGAGACTTTAGTAAGGGCAGTTTTTATAGAGTGCAGGGGGTGAAAGCCTGATTGGAGTAGGTTGAGAATAGCTAGGGATAAGAGAAAGTCAAGGCAACGGTGATGAGCAATCAGTGGAAGGGCAGAAGAATTGGGGTGGCAAGAGGAGCAGAGAGCAGGGCAAGTCAGGGGCGGCAAGAGGAGCAGAGAGAAGGGCAAGTCGGGCAGCAAGAGGAACAGAGAGCAGGGCGACGGGAGGAGAGTCAGGGCATAAGATTCCTTTCTAAAAATATGATTAGCTTTAGGTGAAGCACCATAACATATCGTGAAAATATAATGAAGTATAGTAAGCCTGAAAGGCACAAGCATGATTCATTTGTGTCTGACCTATGAATTAGGGCAAGAGCAGGAGAATGGAGTTGGAAAAGCCGAGAGCGACTGGTCCCCAGCAGTCACTTCTTGTTAATCGGCCAGCCCAGTCGGTGTTCAAGATTTTAGTTTAGTGAATTGTGTCCCTGCCTACTTTCCATGCCATTTCCCTCATTTGCATGCACAGATCGGAATCAGATCGGTACACAGGTTAGTGAATCGGGTCGGAGGGAAATCGGGTCGCAAAGGTGTTGCAAACTGATCAGTACACGATCGGTTTGCTTTGTGAATCTAGCCCTTAGTGACATGGTCATACAGATTTTTATTTAAATGGACTGTACACCTGGAAATATATAAAGTGAAAATCTGACATTTATGCTATTTGCTAGTCACAACTGACACAAATTAAACTGAAGCAACTTGCAATACACCTCTAGCAAATTAAACACAATTAACCAGTGTGAACACACTAGAGAGGCGGTATTAATCCATTGCAAGAGATGAATGTATTATAGGTTTAAATCGCATAGCACATGATATAAATCCTAGAACTACATTCCTTTATGCAATATTCTAAGAAACTATCAAGAGCTTTAGCAATCACCTTAGCAAGAACCTCACAGCAGCATTTAAAAGAAAATCCAATATTTCTTTTGTAAAAACAAAAAGTTAATTAAGCACTTATTTATTGTAATTAATTCTCTCCCACTCACAGCTGGTGTTCCCGCATTCTTCTCACTTTTTTTTCCCTTCCAAAGGTTGCAGGCTTTTCATCTGAATAACAGTGAATATGAATAATATTTAGACAAAGCCCTTCAAGGGATCTCATCCATTATAAAGCTCTCATTCATTGTAATGTTTTATGCACCATCTTATTCTTAAAGAGTTAGAATCAAATGCAGTGGTATTATGTGGGTATACCATATGTTATTTTGTATTGGTTGAATAATTAAAAATTTTAACATGTACTCCAGAAATTCTTAGATGTTGAACCAGCAGTCAGAGTTTCAAGATATCTGTAATGAATTTTCATGAGACTGGTTTGCATGCACTGCTTTCAATGCATGAAATTTTTTCTGATGTTTATATTCAGCGTGGGAATCCAGAAAACCTGACTGTGGTAATTTGCCAGTCAGCATGCACTAATTGGTTATTATTTCTTTGTTTTTTGGATTTGTTTTTTAAAATATTTTTGGGACATGTGTGAAGAAGAAGCATAGAAGTATTTATTTAATTCATTTTATATTCCATCCTCCCCGAGCTCAGAATGGGTTACAAGTTAACATACATAAAAAGAGTCCAGACAAGTTACAGGTTGACATACTTGTACAGTACACATAATGCAGTTTGCTCATGCTAATTTACCATATACAGAATGATCTAAGCCTATATACATTTGGTATATAATTGTTTATGAGATCCATATACATTTCAAATATTGGTTGTTTGTGAGGGACTGACTGGAAGTCATTAAATTAAAAAAGGTAGACTGGTGGGTTAGATGTTCTGAAGCCTATTTAACATAAGAACATAAGAATTGCCGCTGCTGGGTCAGAACAATGGTCCAGTTCGCTCATGCAGTGACCCCCCCCCCCCCAAGGTCAAGACCCAAGCTCCAAATGAGTCCAGTCTTACCAGTTTAGCACGAACTTGTCCAACTTTATCTTGAAACCCTGGAGGGTGTTTTCCTCTATAACAGACTCCGGAAGAGCGTTCCAGTTTTCTACCACTCTCTGGGTGAAGAACAATTTCCTCACATTTGTACAGAATCTATCCTCTTTCAACTTTAGAGAGTGTCCTCTCGTTTTCCCTACCTTGGAGAGGATGAACAGTCTGTCTTTCTCTACTACTTCAGTATTTTGAATGTTTCGATCATGTCCTTTCGCAGCCTCCTCTTTTCAAGGGAGAAGAGGCCCAGCTTCTCCAATCTCTCACTGTACGGCAACTCCTCCATCCCCTTAACTATTTTAGTCACTCTTCTCTGGACTCTTTTGATTAGTGAAGGGACACGTATCAAGTCCTTAGGCCTTGTTTTCAAGCTGTAAAAGCCAGACCCTGTTTGTCTTTCCTTCTTTGAAAATACTACAAGGACATGTATGTTTGAACAGAGATGTTGTGAAGTGAATTCAATTGTTTTGTTAAGCCGTATTTACAGACAGATTTAGATTAGGGGCTCTGCTGGTTAAGGCTTTTTCTGACCCTTTGGACTCCAACCAGAGATAGAAAAAATGCTGATATCTTTAAAGTTTCATGTGACCTGTGTCCATATATGGTTTGTGTTTACGTCACATGCTGACACATGCTGACAACACTGATTCATGTAGAATAATATAAAAGATGTGAAACTCATAATAAAATTTGGACATGTTTTGGAAGATGATTTCTGGTCTTTAAGATATGTCCCCAGGTACCTGACTTCCAAATGACAGAGACAGAGAAAGTATGGGGCAGGAATTGGGACCTAAATCCTTTTCAAGTAGTACCGTGTCCTTCTTCATGTACGGCGACCAGTGCTGGCCCAGTACAGCGGCATGATAACCTTCTCTGTCTTTGATGTTCACTCTATTTATTTTTAAATATTTATTATTTTATTTTCTTTATTCTTTCTCTTTTTAAAATTTTACTGTTAACCGGCCAGATACTTGTTGATGGTCGGTATATTAAAAAGCTAATAAACTTGAAACTTGAAACTCTGATCTGTTCGTGATCCCCTTCTTGATCATTCCTAGCATTCTGTTCGCCCTTTTCGCTGCCACAGCACATTGTGTAGATGGCTTCATGGACTTGACGATCAGAACTCCCAAGTCCCTTTCCTGGGAGGTCTCTCCAAGTACCGTACCAGACATCCTGTATTCGTGCATGAGATTTTTGTTCCCGACATGCATCGCTTTGCACTTATCCACATTGAACCTCATCTGCCATTTGAATGCTCATTTCTCGAGCTTGATTATTTCACATTGCAGGTCTTTGTAATCCTCCTGTGTCTTCACTACTCTGTATAACTTCATATCGTCTGCAAATTTAATCACCTCACTTGTCATACCAATGTTCCGCTGGTGACACTCTTCCAGTCTGAGAATTGCCCATTTACCCCCACTCTGTTTCCTACGCTCTAGCCAGTTTGTAATCCACGTGAGTATTTCACCCTTGATTCCATGGCATGCAATTTTCCAAAGTAGTTGTTCATGTGGAACTTTGTCGAATGCTTTCTGAAAATCCAGATATACAATGTTGAACGAGTCGCCCTTGTCTATCCGCCTCTTTACTCCCTCGAAAAAGTGCAGCAAGTTTGTCAGGCAAGATCTGCTTTTACTGAAACTGTGCTGGCTGGTCCACATCAGATCGTGTCCGTCAAGGTGATCAATGATGTGGTCCTTTATCAGCGCTTCTACCATCTTTCCTGGTACCGAACTGTGCTAAAAAGTGGTCTGTGCCACACACTGAGGCCACTTTTGAGTGCAACTCTAAAATGGTTGCAATTTGTTTTTTCCTATTAATAGCCACATACCACATGCCACATGCCATTTACTTATTTTCTAGGTGGTAAGGGCAAGCAAGCTAATCCTGCACTAATTGATCAGCGCATACCAATGTCCATGTGCTAACTGATTAGTGCAAGGCATGCCTATTGTCCACCCCCAAACACACTGAACGCACTAAAAAAATTAAATCTAATTTTAGCATATGGGAAGCACATGCCAATCCCAAAACTAACACAGAATGCCTGAGAGATGCCTGCAGCAGTGCCTTTTTAATCTGTGGTAAGCATGCGCTAGTGTTTACCATAGCTTAATAAAAGGGCCCCCTTTATCTTTAGATAAGATCATATGTTCTCAAAAGAAACTCTTCCATACTTGGAGGACAAAGGCATAGAAGAGAAACTACATGACTTCTTTAGTTCAGCCTTTTACTGAGAATGTTGTAAAGGGGGAGAGTGTGGCCCAGTGGTTAAAGCTACAGCCTCAACAACATGGGGTTGTGGGTTCAAATCCATATTGCTCCTTGTGACCCTGGGCAAGTCACCTAATCCCCCCCATTGTCCCAGGTTCATTAGATAGATTATGAACCCACCAGGACAGACAGGGAAAAATGCTTGAGTACCTGAATAAACTCATGTAAACCATTCTGAGTTATCCTGGGAGAATGGTATAGAAAATTGAATAAATAAATAAACATTGTTTTAGTGAGGAAAGTTGTACACTGTAACCAGGACCTGTCCTCCAGGAGATATAACATCCTCTTGTACCAAGGATGTGTATCCATGATGGAAAGGTAAGGATGGTCATGTTAGTAGAAATGTGATCATTAAGTATTCAGCTAGCTGGGTGACTTGTGATCAGCCAGTGGGCTAATCTGCTTAGCAACAGATTAGCCCACTCACTGATGGCCAAACAGTGATGGCCAACTTTATTCAGTAGAGCTAGCAGTGCTCTCCATGATCTGAACAATAGTCCTGAAAGATAGTGCTGATTCCATGAGCTGGTTGCCTAGCAATAGGTCAGCCCTCTGGCTGACGTCAGACGTTCAAACGGGAAGCCTGCAGCTGCTTTATATTCAGTAGATTACAAACTGTGGCCATGTTTGAAGAAAGACTGCACATACTCGATTGGTAAGAGACAGCTCTATATCTTAGCAAATTTCTATCTGAATAAGCTTATATCTGAACTAAACTATATCTGAAAAGGTTAGGCTTGAACTAGGTGTGTTTTGTAACAATCCCTTGAAGTAACAACTTTTAGATAAAGTGCTTGTATGATGTTAAGCAGAGAACCAGAAAAGAGAGAAAAAGATTTGTATATTTTTTGCTGTTTGAGCTCAGAAGCTTTGCTGCATCAAGAGTATAATGTTTTTATATTTGAGAGGTCACTAGCGTTTGCAAGGTTTGAATGATTTCCTAAAAAAAAAGCAAAAACTGAGAAGAGAGGTGGATTTTTAAAAAGTTTTATATGTTTTTCAGTTCCCCTTTCGACCCTGAAGAAAAACCTTGTTTGAAACATGCATGATGAACATTTGAGAGCTAACCTCGAAGCTAAGTAGCTAAGTAATAAGATTAAATTAGAAGAAAAAGATATTAAGTAAGGAAGTGAAGTGAACTAAAATGAAATACAATGAAGAAATAGTTATGCAGTTATGAAATTAAGAATAAGTATGAAACTAAATGAATTTTTGAGTTTTGAGTAAATAAACAATAAAGTGGACTGATGAAGACAAGAGATTGCTGGGCATTACTCATGATCCAGTTGATATCTGAAGGTCCATACAAATGAAAAAATGAAGAATTAATATATATATACATAAACACATATAATGAAGTATATGTTAGTATTAGACCAATATGTAAATAGGCACCATATAGATTTATTAGATTAGAGATTTAAAGAGAGAAATGCTTAACTATGCAGGCATCAGCACTGAATAATTCCAGCATCTGCATATAAGTATGACCCCTAGTAATAGTTGCACAATACCAACAGTAGGATTGTCATTTTGGAGATGGCACTGGCAGAGCAGGAGTGACTGGGGATCACTCCTGTCCAAAGACTACTAGATCACCAGGTTCTGACCTTATAGGCTTAAGAGGATGTTGCAGGACTTTTGGGGAGAGGAAGCATGATTGGGGGTGGGGGGAAATATCATCATGGGAGTAGGGGCAGAACAGCACTAGCCCCTTTAGACTCAGGCCTGGCAGCATCAGGCTGCAGTTTTGATGCCAAATGTGCCCAGGCCACTGGCATAATTATGCTTATAAGGTGACTCAAAAGCAGTGATACTCGGGGGTCACGTGATGCTGGAGACCTGATCGGACGTGCCTCTCCACAGCTCCGGGCTGCTTCATCCTAAATCTTCGATAACCACCCGACTTCCTACTATACAGCCCTGCAGCTCGGCACCGGAGCTCCTTCTACATTCTGGCACAAGCGGCAATACCTTTCCAGCGGCGTTTCCTTGGGGTATGCCGATTAAATCTCAGCGAGGAGTGAAGGCCAAACTTACCTCGCCGGCACCCAAAATGGCGGAGAAACACGAGGTACCAATGTTCACCTTACAGGAGGCCACTGTGCAGGAGCTCACTCGATCCCTCACGCTTGTGATGGATGACAAACTTACAAAAATTCAATCCTTCATGGAGGAAATGAGGGAAAGCCTGGACTCTCAATCTAATCGATTGCAGCGAGCGGAGGAGCTCATCGCACAGCAGGCGGTGTGTACAGACAACTTTGAAGAGAGGCTGCGCTTGTTGGAAACTTCCACCTCCGCTTTGAAAGATCGGGCGGAGGATCAGGAAAACCGCGGCCGCAGAAATAATCTGTGTTTTATTGGAATCCCTGCTTCGGTACGTGATATGGACCTCCGTACCCGATTGGAAGCATGGCTGCCTACAGTCTTCGATATGCAACCACCTTTAACCCCAGTGCTGCTTGAGAGAGCTCACCGAGTGGGCACTCGCAAGGAAGATGACCAACGCCCGCGCCCTGTCATTGCGCGATTTCTTAATTTTGCAGCTAAGGAAAGAATCCTCTCTTTGTACCGAAGAGGGGCAGCAGTACAATTTGAGGGACAGAAGATTCTCCTGTTTCAGGACTTTTCACCTCAAGTCTCATACCAACGCAGGGCTATGGCTCCCTATTGTAATGAGCTTTACAAGCGCAATATTAGAGTCACTCTTCAGTATCCTGCAAGCGCCCTGGTTTTTCATAATAACAAGGTTACCTTCCTGGAAACTCCGCAGGCAATTTATTCAAAAGCTTCCGTCTGGCCTGGAACCTTCCAGGGTAGCTGACTGATTGTGTTACCAGGACTATTGACTTTGGAATATATATATAGTTCAGGATTATGGGAGACCCTTGCAAGTTTTTGGTATTCTTTTGTGATCCTGACAGGGGTCTCTTGTAGCCTTGGGTCGTGGCACGAGGAGTAATGGGGATGCACATGGTATTTTTTCTTTTACTTTACGTTCTAGAGGTACCCTACTCCACCTCTGTGTGCCTCTATTTGCTACACCTCTGCGGACGCAGGTGCAACGACCCATGCTGTTAATTGTGACTGATGTTTAGAGGGTGCTTTCCCTGAGGGGCGCACTTTTTCTTTTCTGTTCATTTATCTTGCTGTTAGCCCTCTTGAGTTTTTCTTGCTCTGGTTTATGCAGATGTCTACGTTCAGACTCACCATTGGGCCTTGCTTTTTGTACTGGGCATTGTTATCTCCCTAACTGCATTTCTTTTATAAACTGTTCGCTGTGGCTTATACGCCGTGCAAGCTCTGGGCTTAAACTGTATGCAGTGTTTCTTTGATTCTATTAAGGGTTTCTTATTTTGTGCTGATCATTGGCTGCTTTGAGGCAGCCCGGAGCTGGTGTTTTCTATGCTGTAATGTTGTGCAGGGGTAGACTACATAGTCTGGGGTGGGGGTGGGGATGGAGGGAGGGGGAAATATGGGGGACTGGGGTGGGATGTGAGTATGTGTTTGTATGGGTGTGGATTGGATGGCTGTGTTTCTTATGGACGACAGAAGTGCGAGGACTTGATTCTGGTTTGGTTGCTGTGGCTATTAGGGGGATACCTACTTCTCGCCGGGACTGGGTTGGGGGAATTGGCTGGGACGCCTCCCACCCGGTACTTGGCGGTTTTTGGGCTACTTTTCTCTGCTGTCTGATCTTGCTTTCCTTTCCTATGGCTAGTCTTTCTGTTAACTCTCTGAATGTGGATGGGTTCCATTCCCCGGTGAAACGTAAAAAAATTTTGACTTATTTGACAAAAGAGCGATGTGACATAGCACTCCTTCAGGAAACTCACCTGTCCCCAACTGAACATCTCAAACTTCGGAGGGACTGGGTGGGACAGGTGGGTTTCTCTGCTTACTCTTCCCGGAAGAGAGGGGTGGCAATCTTGATTCATAAAAATATCCCCTTTACTATTCATAAGGAACTTAAGGACCCTAAGGGCAGATATTTATTTCTGATTGGAGAATCGTGGGGCTGTCCTTTAGTTTTGGGTACTATCTATGCCCCGAACATTTACTCTCATGACTTTTTCTCCTCCTTGGTGGGACTCTTGGCACCCTATTCCTCTCATCAAATGATTCTCGGGGGTGATTTTAATGTGGTGGCGGAGCCCCTTGTGGATCACAAGCCTGCTAAATCTGCTACTAAGGGCCACTATGACAGGGGTATTCCCTTCCTTCTTCGGGAATTGGGATTGTTGGATGCCTGGCGGACCCTGAATCCGGATGATAGCGATTTTTCTTTTTTCTCCCACCCTCACAATGTATATACTAGAATTGATTACATACTCATCTCTGCTGGACTGTTTCCGAAGCTGTCTCGGGCTGTTATGGCCGCTCCACTGGTATCGGATCATGCCCTTTTGGGAACTACTTTTCATTTTTCTTCGGCCTCTCCTGGCAGGATTTGGCGGATGTCTCCCCATCTGTACTCTGATCCCAATTTCAAACCCTATTTGGAGCGCAGATGGGAGGACTTCCTTGCCACTAATGGTGTGGGGGATGTCAGTTCGGTTTTATATTGGGAGGCCGCTAAGGCCGTTATGAGAGGCCAGGTGCTTGCTTACTCTGCATCTGTTAAGAAAAAGCGAGATGGGGACTTATTGAACTTGACTGCCGAGTTGCAGGATCTGCGGCGTTCTCATATCTCGAGTCTCACACGGGAACTGAGGGACCGACTTCAAGTGGTTAAACATCAAATAAATGACATTCTATCTCAGCGGGCTTCTCGCAGTATTTACTTTTACAAATACAAATTGCATGCATGGGGAAATAAAACTGGCAGGTTACTCGCAAACCTGATCCGACCCCCACGTACTCGTCATGTTATCACGCAAATAAAAGATCGGGCGGGCAAATTGCATACTCAGCAGCGGGAGATCACGAGCCAATTTCTCCAGTTTTACCAACAGCTTTATGCGGAGCAGCCTCCTGATAATCAGGCCCGGGATACATTCTTTTCTGATTTGTGTATGCCTAGCATATCTGAATCTCAAAATCTTCTCCTTAATCGGCCGATCAGTGGAGAGGAACTGCAAACGGCCATTCGACGTCTTAAACTAGCCAAAACTCCGGGCCCGGACGGTTTTGGACCGGAATTTTATAAGCTCTTGCCACCTTCCGCTTTATGCGCCCTTCAGGACTATTTTATGGGCCTTCGCTCGGAAACACCTCCGAGAAACACGCATAACAATGCCCATGTGATCATTCTGCCGAAACCGGGGAGACCCATGGACCAGTTGGGCTCCTATCGGCCGATTTTGCTTCTGAATCAGGACGTCAAGCTCCTGGCTGGGATTTTGGCATCACGTCTAAATGCACTTCTTCCGGAACTGATCCATGAGGATCAGGTAGGCTTCGTTCCTGGTAGGCACGCTTCAATGAATCTGGTAAAAGTCCTTGCAGTACTACAATTGCCTTACCAAGCTTTGGACAAGGCCTTGATCACCAGCCTTGACGTGGAAAAGGCATTTGATATGGTGTCATGGCGTCATCTTTTCTGGGTGCTTGCAAAATATGGTATATCTGGAGATTTTGTGCATTGGGTATCTGCTCTATATTCTTCACCTAAATCGCAGCTATTGATTAACGGTGGAATTTCTGATCTTTTCCCTCTTGGCCGTGGCACCCAGCAGGGTTGTCCCTTATCGCCTCTGCTTTTCCTTCTTTCTCTCGAACCCCTAGCTATCCGCATCTGTCAGGATACGACTCTGCAGGGCCTGAGTGTGGGGGGGTCTGAGTTCCGTATTAGTATGTTCGCAAATGATATGTTACTTTATGTCAAACATGCAGACGTTCATCTTCCCCATCTGATGCATATTATTAATTCCTTTGGTTCCTTTACTGGATTAAAAATTAACTATGATAAAACTGAAGCTCTCCTTCTCAATGACTCGATGGGTGACAAGTGGTTTGAACGCCTGGGGGTTGGCATTGCGCCCGGGAAATTGAAATATTTGGGGATCCTTTTATATAGGAACCCGGGCAAACTCTATGAATCTAATATCTCGGCAGCTATTGGACGGATCAAGTCCCTCTGTCATCGGTGGCGCTCCCTTCCCTTATCCCTAATGGGCCGGGTAGCCCTGGTCAAGATGGTCCTCTTTCCTAAACTTCTATACGCTCTTCAAACCGTACCCTTTTTGGTTAGTCGAGAGGATGAACGTCACTATAACTTCATTATTCGTAGGTTTATCTGGCAGGACAGGCGGGCTCGTACAGGTTTCCCCAAACTAACTCGGAGCAAGGAGCAGGGGGGACTTGGCCTACCGGACATCCGTCTTTATAATGTTGCGTCCCTATTCCGGTGGATTCATGAACATTTGACTTCACATCGTAGATATTCCCTGCCGGGCCTTCTAGCTTCTTGCTGCTCCCCTATATCTTTTATATCGTTTGTCCATGGGAGTCCGGGTTCATCAGTCTCTTTACGCTACCCTACCTTGGACTTTCTCCTCGCCTTTCGCAAAGCGTGGATATGGTGGAGATGTCTACAGCATAGGGTGCCTCATCCATCTCCTTTTTTGTCCTTAATGGGTAATCCGGGGTTTGTAACCGGAATTCGGGGTCTGCCAGGCTTGAGGGACCGCCTTGAACGAGAGTCCACCATACTTGATTTGTTGCATTTGGGGGGCGGCCGATTTCCCTCTTTTTCCCTTATGTGCACGCACTGGGGGCTCATCACCACACAGGCTTACCTTTATATTCAAACTAGCTGATTACCCGGCGTTGCCCGGATATTTATTTATCCCAAAATGTCCAACCCCCTACATGTCCCAACCCCCTATGTCCCACATGTCCCACCCCCCACATTACCCCCCCCACATGTCCCATATGCCCCACCCCCATGTCCCAACCCCCTACCCTCCACATGTCCCAAAGGAATGTCCCTCTCTATGGGGCTGAACTTAGACTTAAACGGCATCGGGAGTGTCGGTATTCATCTCTGCGAGCCCGAAAACTATGGGTTGGACATTAATATCTGTCGCTTTTGATAATTTTAACATATCACCCCCTTCCCACCCCCACAGTATTTTACCCCGTCCCACCTGCACAATATTTTTCCCCAGATAGTAAGTCATATGTGTACCAAGTTTGGTTGAAATCTCTCCATGCGTTTCAGAGTTGTGCTGAGTATTCATGTGTGAGCCCGAAAACAATATGGGGTAGATACTAAAATCTGTCATTTTCAATCATTTTTACATATCCCCCCCTTCCCACCCCCACAGTGTTTGTCCTCAGATAGTAAGTAATGTGTATGTCAAGTTTGGTTGAAATCTGTCCATGCATTGAAGAGTTATGCTGGAACATACATACATACACACACACACATATATTCAAATTATAATGTGAAATATTTGACAAAATGAATACAATACAACTAACGCAAAACTTGATTATAAACAACAATTTTAGTTTCACCTCCAGGAGCAAGAACATATAAATTCTTGGGTGAACCCACCCTTGAGCAAGCAACATAGAGTTGTGGGCTGCGAGACCCCCAGAACATATCACCCCAGGTAGTGAGGGATCTGCATACCAAGTTTCGTCCAAATCGGTCAAGCCGTTTTTGAATTACAGTGAGAATGGCAGCTTCTTACATTTTTTCCATTGACATGAATGGGTGAAATCTGATTTTCTGTTTGTAGCTCCGCCCACGTGTGCAGGTGGGCCGCGAGACCCCCAGAACATATCACCCCAGGTAGTGAGGGATCTGCATACCAAGTTTCGTCCAAATCGGTCAAGCCGATTTTGAATTACAGTGAGAATGGCAGCTTCTTACATTTTTTCCATTGACATGAATGGGTGAAATCTGATTTTCTGTTTGTAGCTCCGGCCACGTGTGCAGGTTGGCCGCGATACCCCCAGAACATATCACCCCAGGTAGTTGGAATTACTGTGAGAATGGCAGTTTTTTACATTTTTTCCATTGACATGAATGGGTGAAATCTGATTTTCTGTTTGTAGCTCCGCCCATGTGTGCAGGTGGGCCGCGAGACCCCCAGAACATATCACCCCAGGTAGTGAGGGATCAGCATACCAAGTTTAGTTCAAATCGGTCCCACAGCTTTTTACATTTTTCCCATTGACTTGAATGGGTGAAATCTGAAGTTCTGTTTGTAGCTCCGCCCACGTGTGCAGTTGGGCCGCGAGACCCCCAGAACATATCATCCCGGGTAGTGAGGGATCCGCTACCAAGTTTCGTTCAAATCGGGCAAGCCGGTTTTGCGGAGGCAGTTTTTATATTTTTTCCATTGACATGAATGGGTGAAATCTGATTTTCTGTTTGTAGCTCTGCCCAGGTGTGCAGGTTGGCCGCGATACCCCCAGAACATATCACCCCAGGTAGTGAGGGATCTGCATACCAAGTTTCGTTCAAATCGGGCAAGCCGTTTTTGCGTTGACAGCTGTTTTACATTTTTTCCATTGACATGAATGGATGAAATCTGATTTTATGTTTGTAGCTCCGCCCACATGTGCAGGTGGGCCGTGAGACCCCCAGAACATATCACCCCAGGTAGTGAGGGATCGGCATACCAAGTTTCGTTCAAATCGGGCAAGCCGTTTTTGCGTTGGCAGCTCTTTACATTTTTTCCTTTGACATGAATGGGTGAAATCTGATTATCTGTTTGTAGCTCCGCCCACGTGTGCAGGTGGGCCGCGAGACCCCCAGAACATATCATCCCGGGTAGTGAGGGATCTGCATACCAAGTTTCGTTCAAATTGGTCAAGCCGTTTTTGCGTGATCGCGGCACATACATACATACATCCGATTTTATATATATAGATTAAGCATTATTATTCATCTCTCTCTGCTGTCACTTCAAACTCTTGGTCTTGCGGTGCTATCGATGAGAGGGCCTTACTTACACCTCCTCACAAGAACAGGATTGCTACTTGGTATAAAGAGGGTCGGGATTTTCAGGGGGAGCACTGCCTTCAACCCATAGCGGATGAATGGTCCCGGGATTTGGGCTTGTTGGTTTCTCCTCAGGATTTACAGACCTTCTATCAGAATATATACCTTTTTCTCAAAAATGTTTCGTTAAGAGAGACCCAATTTAAGATATTACATCGTGCCTATCTCTCTAGATCCAAAGGTTTTGTCATGAAGCTTTGGCCAGATGATCTTTGTGTCAAATGCCATCTCTCTCCAGGAACCTATCTACATTCTTTCTTTCTCTGTCCTAATCTCTCCTTCTGGGACTCCGTTCGTGCTAGTCTTGATACAACTCTTTGTTGTACCTTGCTTTGGAACCCATCCGCACTGCTTTTGGGTGATGTACAGGACTTGTCTCAACAGCAGCTCAACACCTCTTCTCAGAAATTTGTCCTTCATGCGATCATGCTGGGAAAGCAGCTTATTCTGCATCATTGGGCGTCTATTGAGGCCCCTACTTACCTGCTCTGGCTGGCTCGCATGAAGGTCCTGGGTCTTTATGAGCTTCAAACTTATTCTTCTCGTACTCAGGATCACTGGAAGGACTATAGTGCTATATGGGGTAGATTTCTGACATCTTGCCAGGAGCGTTCGTCTTGATGGGGCTGATCTTCTTGCATTTTTTCCTTCGCCCCTGACTGGCTGGATTTGCTTCTGCCCCGCTTGTGCTCTGCCTGCTCAAATACCTATGTTCCACCTTTTATCCTTCTTCTTATTACTCTTATTCTTATTATTCTTTTTATTTTAATATTCTTATTATTCGCATGATTATTGTTCTTCTTATCCTCCCATTCTCTTACTCTTTTTCCTCGCTTCGTGCATTGCCTCCATTCTTCTCTCTGACTGCCTGGATGTATGTTGTGTGCGTGTATGTGTGAATGGGGGGATGTTGGGGATTTGTGCATATATGCGGTTTTGATTGCGGGTGGGTGTGGTGTAGAATGTTGGGATCTGGGGAAAGCCGATACGGGTTCTTTTCACTGCAATTTGGGGTGCTTTGAACCCTTCTTTATCATATAACCCTTGAGCATTTTGGTGTATAGTGCCATTGCCTTTTCTCATGTTCGCACATTGTGCCACTGTTGGCCTCTCTGAATTCTCTTTCGTATTGTGCTGGTTTTCTAGAGCCAGGAATGCTATGCTACGAATTTCAGGTTATGATTTAATCAGCTCCCGTCACTCGACATATTTGTATTATTTGTATTATTTGTATTACTTGTACTACCTATGTTATTTGAAATTCTTCTTACTTTCATTCCTGGCAATGATTTCTGTACTGTGTGTTGTGCTGTAGACCTTTTGCTCAATAAAAATGAGTTTACAAAAAAAAAGCAGTGATACTCATTCACCAAAGCAGCCAATACCCTGTGGGACTGCTTTACCCTATGAGTCAAAAAACCTGTGGTACAACTTGCCTTTTACAGCTTCTTGATAACTTCCCCCATATATGCATTAATTAATGTGTATCCCTAAAACAAAGCAATGCATAGAAACAAAGATTTTGCAAATTGCTACAATATTCAGAACAATGCAATAAATAATAGTTCAACTTTCCATATACATTTCTTTTAATTATGCCCCTCCACCTGATTAGTCCAGGATTAGCACATGAGCCCTTGTCATCTAGGAAATAGGTGTCAGTAAATGCTCACACTCTAATGGGGAAATTAGCATGTGGCCATTAATGGTAACTATGGGAAATAAGGTCATTTTACCATTGTGCTAAAAATGGTCTCAGCGCATAGTAAAGACCCACATTGTGAATAGTGCAGGCTACGTTTTAGCGCAGCTTAGTAAAATGGTCACTAAGGATGCAGAAAGATATGAGTATGGGAGCATCTAGGAGGAGTATGTCAGGGTCAAAATATCACCCCACAAAAACACTCCTTGATTTTAAATGGTTACAAAATCAAAACTTATTGGAATATGTTTATAAATAAGATGGCAGCAAATACAAGTTCCAAAAAAGCACGGTTAGCAAGACCAGTGTCCTTCAAGTGGCCCCCAAGATCGCTGGACATTACTGTTGCGACTTTTTCCTTTGGGGGTACGTGAAAGACAGAGTGTGCGTACCTCCACTACCCGCAACTATGAATGATTTGCAGGAACGCATCACTGAAGCTATAAACGCGATCACGCCGGATATGCTTCAGAGAGTCTGGTCCTAGCTCGATTATCGCATCGATGTTTGCCGAGTAACAGGTGGGGCACACATCGAGGGTATGTAGTCAACAGATACTATATGAAACTTTATGAGTTGATTACACAGTAGCTTCAAAGGTGAAAGAATATTCCAATAAATTTTGGTTTTGTAACCATTTAAAATCAAGGAGGATTTTTGTGGGCACCCAGTATATAGGAGAGACTCTACCATACAACTAAACTATAGAAATGGTGGAAGTCAAAATACACTCGTGCATACAAAAATTGGAGAAAAAAAGCCTCAAAAGTCCCAGTGTGCACAGCATAATAACTGAATGGCAAACACAAAACAAAACTGATTCCTATCATGGGCAAAAAAAACCCTCCAAATCAAACAGGACAATCTTTTAGTTGAAGGCAAGGCAATTTTAACCAGTCTCTAAACAAATACCGTCACCTATGGCTTCATCAGGGGATTGTGAAATGCTGTGCTTCACCTATATACAGTGGTACCTTGGTTTACGAGCATAATTCGTTCCAGAAGTATGCTCGTAAACCAAATTACTCATATATCAAAGCGAGTTTCCCCATAGAAAGTAAGGGAAACTCGCTTGATTCGTTCCCAACCCCCCCTACCCCTTCCGAGGCCAGTGGAGAGAGTAGGAACTAAGGCCTTGAGCATGCGCAGATGCTCAAGGCCCAGCAAACAGGACGACAGATCTTTGGGCACCGGCACCGGCATGTCCTATGCGTTGGGGCCGGGTGCCAGATGGGGGGGTAAGTGATGTGTTCGGGTGGGTGATGGGTACGAGGAGGATGTTGTATCGCACGGGGGGTGCTCGTACATCAAGGCACGCTCGGTTTCCGAGGCGCCAATTTTGCGAATGTTTTGCTCGTCTTGCAAAACACTCGCAAACCGGTGCACTCGTAAACCGAGGTACCACTGTATTTCATTACGCTGGTTCTCTTTGTATACCACAATCATATGCCTACACAAACACAAACCAAGATATCTATGTCATGAACCTTAATGAACTAATGTAAATTCTGAACATGGCCAGGCTCTTCTAAATTGTAAATCACACTGAGCTCCTTCTGGGGCATATTAGCGATCCATAAATACAAATATAATAGAATATTCAAAGAGATTTAGCCTGCCAGATATAGCTCCTGACCTTTTAAAACATCTGTACAGGACTATTTGCTGATATTCAGCAGCACTTAACTGGTTAATGCCATCGAATATCACCACACAAGGCTACAATGAAATCCGGCTATTTTATAGCCGTTCTAGGGGTAGAGTTAGCACTTATGCAGTTAAGTGACCAAACCAGACTACATAAAACACAGGGCTCCTTTTACTAAGGTGTGCTAGAGTTTTTAGCGCACGCAGCAGATAAGCGCTTGCTAACCCCGCGCTGTGCGGCTAAAACTAACGCCAGCTCAATGCTGACGTTAGCGTCTAGTGTGCGGGGCATTTTAGCGTGTGCTATTCCGCGGGTTAAAGCCCTAACACAGCTTAGTAAAAGGAGCCTACAGTCTTGTGCTTATGTGGTGTAAAATAGTCAGTTAAGTGCTGAATATTGCATTTCTCAAGAGAAGAATTAGCCAGCCGTATAAATTTGGATATTCAGTGGCAGTGCCTGGTCATGGACTGGCATTGAAAATCTGTAAATTACGCTGTCAGCAGCTGAAAAAACGCTCACTGCCATCAGCTAATTGTCTATCCCGTTAGGTTTTTATCGGCTTCTAGGAGCTATGTGAGGAATTGGTTCCTGCTGTTATTTGAAAATGAATTGTATCTTTCTGTGCTTTTAAATTATAAATTGTTGTTTGACCAATCTCTTGTACTTGCTGGAGTATAGCAGTGTTTGTTTTGTGATCAGGTTTTTAAACACCTTTTCTTTCTACAGCAGATGGCAAATACCACTTACCTTTTAGTGACATTCTCACTGTACAGTATGTTCTCAATTTCTCTTCCTATATCATCATTCAGGGGAGGGGTAGAGCAGGCTCTCCATCCCTGCCCTACTCATGTGTAATGCAGTCAGCGTGAATAGCCATTGGCTCACAAAACCCCTTATGTGGGTGTTGCCTTTGTGCTAAAGCCATTCTCATAATTGAGCTGGAATTGTTTGTAGCCTCTTAACTACTTGGATTTTTTGTGACTTTTATGTTTTCATATTTAAGACAGTCAAGGACCCTATCTGTGGGGAAATCCTGATATAGTGGTAAGAATGAAAAACAAATGCCTGGACTCCCATTTGCTGCTTAATTGCATCATCCTGTTCTATTTGCTAATTTGCTACAAATTCATTGCGGCAATGGATAGGTTAGTTTCGTACTTTCAGCCAGTGTTAAGCATTAAAATCTATCAAAAAAAATTTACCATTCAATCATATATACAGCATGAGTGATTATTAAGTGCTATAATTATAAGTCTATGCGTCAGCTTATTTAGAAGCTGATTCATCAAGGTAGGTCTTAACATGCATACAAAGGCTATTAATGTACTCATTAAAAAGAGAATGTTAAAAGCTATTTTTGCATGCACAGCATTGTACAACACATAGAGATAGATATTTATAACGATGCACATCTGCTATACACATAAAGTTGCTTGGATACAGCCTACATATTTATTAGGATTAATTTACTTCCTTTCTGAGGGAGTTCACTCAAAGTAGTATACTGCAAGACTAAGGCCCTCTTTTACAAAAATGTGCTAAGCGTTTTAGTGCACATTTAGCGCAAGCTAAATCAACATGTGCGCTAAATGCTAATGTGTACATAGGATTACATGCACGTGTTAGCTTTTACCATGTGATTAGCGTACGCTAATGTTTATCGTGTGCTAAAAAGCATAGCGCACCTTAGTAAAAGAGGGGGTAAGTCAAACATAAGCAACAGACAATTACAGCAGTAAGAAAAGAATATTCAGATTACAACGTGATGTGGAGGGGCATTTTTGATTGTGTGTCTAAGTCCGACTTTGGACATATCCCGCAAGACGTCCAAATATTGGGGCAGGGAAACATCCATTTCTGAAACTGCTAGATGTTCAAGTGTGCTTTTTTTTAATGACCTATTTGGATGTCTTGGCTTTTAAAATGTCTAACTTTATTGGCTATTCTCAAATACCAAAACATCCATGTTTAAAATGGCCACTTAGTCAAAAATAGAGGATTAAGTAGGGAAGCTTTAAAGTGAATTTATATGCAAAGTCATTATAGTATTCCATACACAGTGATTGGGCAGTGAGTTTGGCTATAAGAGCTTAGGTTCTTGGCCAGATTATACATCTCTGAGTGTATGCGAATTTCACTGGATATATAAGCAAGCTGATATAATGTTGTAACATCTTTGGAGATCAGTTTCCTTTGTCTATAAAATGGCCACTTAGACATCCCAACAGAGCAGTGGGACACCTTAGAAGACACTGCTGTGAACTTCACATAAAGGGTGCCAGATGTATATCTTATCATTACACCTTATAATTTATGGTGAGCATCCCCCAAACCTACTATAACAATCCGGGGGAATACTCTAATAGCCCTTATAGTTGCAGTTGGCACCTGTATGGCAGTCTAGTAGGGTTTAGGTAGGTTTTGATAGGCTCATACTTAATACTATAGATGTTGTGGTTAGAGCGGCTTATGGGCCTGGGTCCTCCTCTCTATGGTGCACTAGCCCATCCATAAAGCTACTTAAGACACCTGTGTGCTGCTCTACTAGACTTTCCTATACCAGATGCTGCTCTTCTAAAGACAGGTATGCACCATTTTGTTCTAATTTCTGTGTAGTAGAAGGGGGTCAATGAGAATTAGAAAAGTGTGGGGGTGTCTTACCTTGATACATGTAGTGGTTATCTGGTAAGTTTGGCACCTTTGTGGCACTTAGATGTGTCTAAAACAGGTCTAGCTCTGAACATCTAAGTTCCATCCAGAACATCTTGTAAAACATTATCACTGCAAGACATCCAAGTGTAACCTGCCCTGCCCAAGTGTAACATGCCCTGTCCATAGTCTGTTATTGAGAGAGACACCGGGGAAGTCACTGCTTGCCCTGTATCGGTAGGATGGAATATTGCTACACCTTGGGTTTTGGCCAGGCACTAATGAGAACGGGCTACTGGGCTTGATGGACCATTGGTATGACCCAGTAAGGCTGTTCTTATGTTTTTATGCATACCTACACCCTGCCCATAACATACCTCCACCATGCCCATCTCAAGCTCTGGATGCACAGAGGCTGGGACACTTCGCTAGACGTTCAGAAAAATGGTTTTGATTATTGGCACTTGGGCATCCTGGCAATAAGGATGTCCAAGTGCCAATTTAGGACACTTTTTGTACATTTATATTTTTTTATTATGAGCCCCATAGTATGTTACATTACAATGTTAATACAATGTATTATAAAACATTTTAACAGGCCACATAGAGTGTAAGCAAAGAAGGAGTATATAGATAAAATAGAGAATAACAGAGGTTAGAAAATAAGGGACTTTTACACATTCCATCCCACTAAACCCTAAAGATAAAAAAAAACAACCAATCTACTATTCCACTCATGTAGTTCTCAAGGCTTAAGATAACTTGATGGAAATTAAATGGCATGAATCTCGCCGAATATTGTTGTGGCATAATAATCATATAAAGATTCAGGATAGATCAATTAACTGGATATTGTGGCAAAATTTTTTTTGCAAGTCCAAATGACAAAATAACTAAGACATCGCTTCACCTGAATGGTCATGACTACCCAATTTTAAAATCTATAAAAATACTGGGAGTCACTTTAGACTCTCATTTAACTTTGATAGAACACACAAATTTGGTGGTGAAAAAGTGCTTTTTTACATTATGAAAATTAAAGACCATCAAAAATTATTTTGATTTCTTATCCTTTAGACTGTTGGTGCAGGCATTGGTATTATCCATATTAGACTACTGTAATATTATCTACTTGGGCGCACCAAAGAAAGTTGTGAGAAAATTAAGAATAGTGCAGAATACAGCTGTTCGCCTGATATTTGGACTGAAGAAAAGCGATCATATCAGTCCTTACTACCAATCATTGCACTGGTTATCAGTGGAGGCACGAGTAATGTTTAAATTTTCATGCCTCTGCTTTAAGTCAGTTTGGGGATTGGCACCTACATACCTTCCATCTCATTTCGTGCTATATAACCCCGTGAGGATAACCAGGAATTGTAACCTATTTACTTATTTGAAGATTTTAGGCTGCAAATTTAGGTCTTATTTAGACAGGATGCTTGCTTTTCAAGCAAGCAAACAGTCCTGGTTGTGTAATTATGCTGTCCTATGGCGCTTTTAGAAAAGAAATTAAGACAGTATTATTTGACAAATTTATCTCTTAATCTGTGCTTTTATCTTTAACATAATTAATTTTACTCCTTCAATTTTATATTTTTAATGTCTTTTTTAATATAACAGGCTGTATTCCTTTTCTTATTATTTTGTATTTCACTGATTGTCCAGTTTTTCTCTTTTGTAGAAACCGCCTAGAATTCTTTTGATTAAGGCGGTATAGAAAAATAAAGTTATGTTATGTTATGTAAATTGTGGTATCTGGACTCTCCAAGATTTAATAAAGCACCGATAATAAAACTGGGTTTTGGACATATTTCTAAACGACCTAGGCCTTCATTGTGCCGCTCAACGTCCAAAGCTAAATGGGGTGTTTCGGGAGGCGTGTCGAGGGCGGGAGTTGGACGGGACTTGGGTCGGCTTAGACTTAGTTGTACAGCATGTATAACCAAAAGTTTAACAACAGAGCCTAGACGGAACTTGGACGTTGTGACTTAGACCATGTAAAACATGGTCTAAGTCACAAAAAACCACCTAAACCCACCAGATAAGCACTGCAAACACATAACACAGACCCCCACACACTACCCCAATGATCAGCAACCCCCTCCACCCCCATAAAAATTTTATTCACAACTTTAAATTTCAGCCTCCAGACCATCATCACCTGGCCGCCTGGCATAGGAATGCCTAGTTGTCCAGCCCAGAGGCAGCTTAAGTCATCTTGGGGGTGGGTTAAGAACCCACAGAGAGGAGGACCCATGCCCATAATCCACTGTAATCACTGCATTGATACTTAAACATGTGCACTCCCCTATATACCCCAAAACCCTTTTTTACTGGCACATAAGTGGCTCCTGCAGCCATAAGGGCTATTGGAGTGGTAGACAAGTGGGTCTGGGGGATTCTGGAGGTGGTTTGGGGGGCTCACCATGACTTATAAGGGAGCTGTAGGGAGGAGAAGCCATGGCACCTTTTTGGTGAAATTCACAGCAGTGCCCTGTAAGGTACCCCACTATTTAGGTGGCATGTCTGGGTATGCAGTCCATCACTTTGCAGACCTCTCCCACGTCCAACAGGGCTTGTTCTAGGCGTTTTGGACTTGGACGGACAGTTGGACGAAAATGTGTATAAAGATGGACGATTTAGCAGCTTGGACGATCAGATCGGCAGGACGTATAATTAGAGGATTTTCGAAAGTAAAAAAAAGTTGGATGTATGTCGAAAATGTGTCTTAGGCTCTTTTTAACTTTAGACGACTTGCAATATGGATGTAAACGGACTTAGATGTCTCTTTCGATTATGCCCCTCTAAGTACATTATAGTCTATGGACGCATTAGCGTTAACGCACGCTAATATTTAGCGCGCACTAAAACGGCTAGCACGCCTTAGTAAAATGACCCCTAAATGTTTTTAATAAAATGAACATAACAATTTTAGCATATGCTTTATTGCTTGGACTCCCAAACCCTAATAAATAGGAACACATATGTGGATTTATACCACTTTTGAACATAATTCCTTTATATGAAAGAGGTCATGGGTTAATAAACAACAACTTTCTATATGGAAGAATGGACATCCATTTTGTAAGTCGTCATTTTATCTAAATTTATATGATAACTTCTGGCAAAATGCGACATTGTGAAGTCAATGTTTTCACAGAGGCAGTTATGAGTGACCTCTTTGTGTTCAAATAATAAAACTCTCCCTATCCTTTCCCCTGTAGAAACAGCAATCTTAAGAATACAAAAGAACTAGGGCTCTGAAGAGACCAATTTAATGCCACAATTCTTTACCAGAAAAAAATTTAAAAAAATCTTCAAAATCCCTCACTTTTTAGATTTCAGTACTGTAATTACTGAGAGAAAATAAATCTTCATATACATGTGAATTCAAAAAATGAAAATACCTCAGGCAACATCTATGTTGTATAACATAACTTATATATCTCATCCATTTGTATTTATAATCAGGAAGCACTGTTCCCTCAAAACTCAAAAGGAGTCTTCCACTTATAGTTAAGCCAGTGGGGGGTGCTGTTTCACTATCACACTTTCAATAATGAGGAAGAAACAAGCTGTGCCGAGCTCCAGGGAATCTGCCTGTCCTTATGATTGAAAGCATAATATTAAAGCACCACCCCCTACTGGCAGCAATGCAGATGGATGATTCCTGTTCAGCTTAGAGGGAACAATCCAGCCTAAAAATCCTCCACAGTAGCAATGAACATGAAAAGTTTAATATAAATATTTTTACAAAGATTTATTATACACTATTCATGTTTCAGAATAGCAGACCTTGCCCTAGTTTGAAATTCAGGTTTAATGAGTTTTTAGGATGTAAGATTATGTGAAACAGGCTACCAATTAAGAATGTTTCGAAAATCATACATAAAAGACTTTGAGGGTTGGTTTTCATGAAAATTTGCTATAAATTTCATTTTAGCACTGTTGAAACATTTATTGAATTTTTACCTAGGATGTCAGTCTCTTTGTCAGTTTCTTCTTCTGGTTATGGGCTTTTTCTTCAAACATTTTAGAGTTAATCATGGGATGATATGCTTGAATTTATCTTAATGTGATGCAGGTCAATAGAAAAATGTTGACAGCATTGAATTATAATGCTCCTAAATTAAGTGCTAGGTTGTTCTCGAATGTTCACCTTATATCATATTTTCTATAAAATGTATGTTTATGTTTTCAAAGATACAGATCAACTATCTGAATTCTTGGTGAATGAAAACTAATTTATACTCTAGAATGTCACCCATTGGCATCAATCTCCTCTGATCAGGATCCCCCAATCATAAGCCCCACCCCCAACAAGCATCAGACCCACTTGCTCACAATCTTATCTAGAATAGACCTCCAGATTTTATTCCCAAGAATAGACTCTCCAATCCCCTCTAGCAACCCTCACACCTTGAAGGCAAGACCCACCTTGCATGTCCCAACCCAGGGTAGCTCTGGAATCCCCCAGTCAGTCTCGGAGCTTACCGTAAGGTAATCTTGAATGTCTAGGGATAGGGAATGGAAGTGGTCCGTCTTCCACCAAATCCATAAACTGTCTTACCCCCTCCACCCCCCCTCCTTATTTTTACAAAGCCACGTTAGGCTTTATTATCACAAACCATGGTGGTATTGGCTCCAACTCTATAGAATTCCTAATAGAATCAGAGCTAATACTGCCGCGGTCAGCCATAAAAAGTCTAACACGGCTTCGTAAAATGGGGGGGAATAATTCTGTTTCAAGTCATTTATATAAATAAGAATAGTGTGGAGAGAAGGGCAATGTAATAATCATTGTATAATTATACTGTAATAATTTTAAAAATTAAAATAAATGTTTCTTATTTTTTAAAATATAAGAAGAAAAATATACTTTAAAACAACAAGCCAAGAATGCCCCTTTATAGTAACCACTTGTGAAGAGAGTAGGTGTGCCCCTCTTGGAGAAACATCTGCTCACTTTAAACTCAAAGCAATGGCCCAAAACCTGTCAATCATTTGAAATTATATTGACTGCTGAGCTTATCCCCTCTTACCTTCTGTCTGATTTATCACTTTGTGTCTCACAGAGATTGTTAGGAAGCCTTGGCACTGTTACCAAAAAAGTGTGGGAGGAAATAATTCAGCATTAATAGGAAAAATGATAAAATACAGAATTTGTACATAAAGTTTCAGTTAAAATTTCAGTATTAAAAAGGAAAAAAAATAAAGGCATGATTTATTAATGGCAGTTAATACTAGTATAAGCTTTATGCTTAAAGGGCAATTTTGTAAACTAGGTGGTCACATTTATGCATACATTATGGAGCTAATTCTATATATGGTGCCAAAAAATTGGTGCTGATCTAAAGAGCTATTAGCACAGTTCTATAAAAGGCTCCCACTACTGTACACTGCATATAGAATTAAGCTTAGTAGTCCCAATGCAGTATAACATTTAAGGACACCCATTTAGGCCAAAGAAAGCGAGGCCTAAATACCTGTGACTAAGCTGTGCACAGATCAGGCTGTGCACAGATCAGGCATATTCTATAACAGTGCACCTAACATTTATGAATGCCCATAATCTTCCATTTTCCTCCCCCGTGTTCACCATCCAATCCCGAATAACGACGAGGTAATAGACACTTTTATATACATAAAGGCCTCAGCCCCACCACTCCACCGCTATATATAACTTTGTAACGGGAAGAATTATGTGGTCTTCATCACTGGTTTATGTATATAGTCTTTGTATTTTCATTTTTCGTTTTTTATTATTTTTAATACTTTTTTTAAAACTAAAGTAGCATAGTCTAATGTTTAAAGTCACTTATCTTTCAAGCTGAAATGACTCGGAAGAGACAACCCGACATGTTTTTTACTCCCGTGCTTTATCAAGGGTCTCCTGCAGCCTTCCCTGTCATCCGACTCAGTGTTAATTTTGTGAGTAATTTTGTGATCTTACTCACAAAATTAACACTGAGTCGGATGACAGGGAAGGCTGCGGGAGACCCTTGATAAAGCCCTGAGGTACTCCACACAGATTGGCCCAACCATAAGAAAGTTTATCATCCTTTAACACCTTGTAAGATCTTTTTCCCAGGAATCCTTGGAACCAGTTCAGGACATTGCCTGAGATTCCGATGGATTCTAAACAGTACAAAAGGATAGAATGATCCACCAAATCAAATCCTCTGCTTAGGTCAAGTTGCAGGATCATAGCACTTGAACCTAAGCTAAAAAGTGAATGCAAGTGATCAATCAGTGAAGCTATGAATGTTTCCGTGCTGTGTGCCACTTTATAGAATGCACCTATAAAGTTGTGATCAATGTATAGTAATAATCTTTGCACAGAGAATAGAATCTATAATGTGCTATTAGTACTCTGAGCACTTCAACAATTTTTAACTAATTCTTGAGCCTCAGCCCCACCACTCACCGCCTCAAAATACTTTCATCGCGGTAAGCTTTACGTGGTTATTTCCTCATTGGATCATTTTACTTTCTATTTTTTTTCTTTTCTTTTCAACTATTTTAAAAGTGCATTGTGCCTTATTTTATTACACGTTTCCTAATACTTATAAATTAAAGTGCGTAGAGTTGAGATTTGAGAGAAGTGGATTGATTTTGGCAGTTGTGGGAGGACCCTTGAAACAGCAGTGGGCGAAACATGTCGTGTCCAACCCTCCCAAACTGAACAAACTAAACTGTAGGTGTATGAAGTTAGATGAATAAATGAACTAAATGATATAAAGCTAAGTTATTTTGCTTTATCTATATCTATTTATTCATAAAAGAAATATATATATGAGGTTGATGCAATAAGTAAGCACTAAGCACTTTAATTTATAAGTATTAGTAAACGTGCAATAATATAAGGCACAATGCACTTTTAAAATAGTTGAAAAGAAAAGAAAAAAAGTAGAAAGTAAAATGAGCCAATGAGGAAATAACCATGTAAAGCTTGCCGTGATGAAAGTATTTTGAGGCAGTGAGTGGTGGGGCTGAGGCTCAAGAATTACCTATAAAGTTGTGAACATAACTTCTGATTGGTGTTAATTAGCAATTGTCTGCATTGATTGTCTTGTTAAATAATTAAGTTGCATGCACAAATCGTCTCTGTATATGAATTTGAACGCGCAACTTAAGATACCATATATAGAATTTGAGCCTACATGTGTAAATGTTTACAATATTAGCATGTCCAAGGAAAAGTGGTATATTATTTGTAATAAATTATAACCATAACTTTAACTTAGGGGTCATTTTACTAATGCATACTAACCGATTTAGCGTGTGCTAAATGCTAAGATGCCCATTATATTCTATGGAAGGACCCCTTAGGGACTTTTTTACTAAGCTGCGCTAAAATATGGGTTTAGTATGCCTTTACATAAGTCTTTCCTGCATGCTAAGCCCAATTCTAGTATTTCTGTAAATTCAGCCTTTTATATCTACTGTATTTCTGGCCAGATGCTAATATTAGCATTAGCGTGCAGCCATTAAAAAATTACCATTGGAGCACTTACTGCCTCCTATTTAGAAAGTGCTAAGGCTCCTGTGGATTCGCTAACCAGTTATCATGGTGGTGATGTCAGTGCACTATAGGGCTCATATTCACCCCAGAAAAAAAAAAAGTTCAAAAAGTGGCCTAAATCAGTACATTGACGATCAAAAAGACAGATCATCCAAGTACCGATAATCAAAGCTGGTTTTAGACAAATCTAAAACCAGCTTAGGCTTTTACCCTGCCTCTGAACGCCTAGAGTGAAAAGAGACATTTTTAGAGGAGG
Source organism: Geotrypetes seraphini (assembly GCF_902459505.1). Classification (NCBI taxonomy): domain Eukaryota; kingdom Metazoa; phylum Chordata; class Amphibia; order Gymnophiona; family Dermophiidae; genus Geotrypetes; species Geotrypetes seraphini. Next base: position 60,513,692 of record NC_047088.1, read on the forward strand.
GGAAAGGGCAGAGGGGGTAGGAGGAGGGCCCACCCATAGGAGGGGCCTTAGGTGCCAAGGCAACTGGCCCAATTCCAGTTGGCCCATGCACCTAAGGCCACTCCTATGGGCGGGGCCTTAGGTACCTGGGCCAATCAGGCCCTAGGCCTGCCATTCTGAGGATGGTGGGCTGGCCGGCCAATGGCAAGGTAAGCTAAGATGGGTGTCCAGGGTTAGGGGGTCCAGTTGTGGGGGGGCCATTTGAGGGGGTTTGTGGGGGTACGCCTTCGGCAGGAGGGCCTGGGCTCCCTCCTGCTGTTATTGTCAGGAGGGTGGGCGGTTCAGGGGTATGCCGTCGTCATGAGATCTTGGGCTCTCTCCTGCCGGTATTTCCAGGGGATGGGCGATTTGGGGTTCATCGTCGGCAGGAGAGCTTGGGATCCCTCCTGCCGGTTCGGGGTTTTCTTGGGGGGGGATTGCGATTGTGGCAGGGGAGATTAGGTATCTCGCCTGCCGCAATCATTACAGGATTCTGTAACCGACATTGTTTTTTGACATACGCCGGTTACAGAATCCTGCTTTTAGGCGAAGGACTGGCCCCTCCTTCGCCTAAAAGGTCTGGGTTTGGGTGTTTGGGACTTGGGCATTTTTTTAGTTGGGAATGTGGTGTAGGGATAGACGTAGTGGCAGCCTGGGCCAGTAGATTGCTGAACGTGCAGGTAGGCCATTGTCAAAAAAAACCCCTCAATTTGGATGTTTTTTTTGAGAATGGACATTTCCCTGCTGCCAACTTCAACGTCTACTGACTTAGGCCAAAAGGGGACTTAGATTTTTATTTTATTTTTTTTATTATGCTTCTCTACCTGTTTAGCACATTCATGCCCTGGAAGGTCCCCTCTAAAAGAAAATACAAAAATAATTCCATGTGCTTAGCATGCAGAAAAAACTAATACAGAATGGTTCAGGGTCTCTGTATTAGGTGTACATTGGTGACTAACATAGCATAGTAAAGGGGTCCCTTACAGTGTAAATGCTCACCTACTTGGTATTCTGCAAATACTATTTAACTTACATAGGGTGAATATATGGGGCAAAACATGAACAGGACATAGGTAGGGTCTCAGTTATGTTCATTCCTCCCATGATTATGCATGTGCACTTATATGGGCCAGATTCTATAAATAGTGCCTAGATTGTAGGCACCATGAATAATGGCAACTACCACACTTCAATCAAATTTAGGCGCTATTTATAGGATCACACTTAGTGGTACCTAACTCAAACCACACTTATACTCTGCCCCTAACCACACTTACTTTTCAGTTAGGCATCATTAGATGTGGCTAGGCGCCTTGGTTTAGGCATCGTCAAGTGCCTAGCGACACCTAACTGAAATTCACACAAAACTTTAATTACCCCCTCCTTTACAAAGCCATGCTAGCGTTTTTAGTGCCGGCCGCGGCGGTGACAGCTCATCCTGCATTAAAAACCACACTGCACTTTTGTAAAAGGGGGGGGGGTTAATGATTTTTAAATTTAATTTTTTTTTTTTGTTCAATAATATTTATTGGAATTTTCAATAAACAAAATACAAAAGTTCAAACAATAAGAAATAAGGAAAAACATTTTCAGTCTTGTGTTTTCAATTAAAACACCAGTTAAGCTCAAGTTAAAAAATTACATTTTATGCAAATTTCCAACCTATCATTTCTGTCCATATTGGTGGAAACATGTATTTGAGCATATGCTCTCCTATCTGAAACTATCAAAATTTGCAAAACCCGAGTAGGTATAGAACAAAAAATAATAGCTTAGAAAAACAAGTTCTATAACTAGAATGTTATATAAACTGTGCAGCCCTGCATAAACAATAGCAAAAAATGTGAAATATTACTTTTATAAATTTTTAAGTGAAGGGAAGACCTCAGAGTGGGATTGTATAGTCAAACGCACGCAATCACGTACAATACTACAATCCGTGGGTCACCACACACCTCACCATCATAGCGTTTTCCCAGTGAGATAAATAAGTGCCTAAATTAATGTGAAACGTCACTGAAATATGAACTACACTAATAAAGCAGCGCTAGCACAGTAAAACATTGAAAAGACTGCACAGTCAAGGAATGGCAAAAGAACTTATCTCAATAAGGATCCAAAAGTCCACGCCACACTCAACAGCTTCCAAGAAAATAATCAAAACGCTCAAAAATTTTTTTTTGCTGATTGCACCAAGAGTCCACAACGATTTAACTAAACTCAGTTTTGGATAACCTCCTTCCTCAGGAACCTGCTATAATTGAAAAACTCATTAAAGAAGCAAGAACGCTGGAATTCACCCAGCCGATAGTAGCGTGAAAAGCAGCTTTTGAGAATCACACACAAGTGTCCTATACAGAATTGTGTCTGTCCTAATGGACAGATACCTAACCTCACCTAACCACCCAAATTCTCTAACCGGCATCCATGTCACAGGCGCTGTTTAAAGAATCGCATTGCTGCTGAGCTGATCGCAGCAAGGGAATCTCCCTGCCATGATCAGCTGAGCAGCAGCGGCAGGGAACCTCCTGCCACCACCACCCCCCCCCATACACACATACTATCCGTGGCAGGAGGGATACCCACTCCCTCCTGCCGCAAACCCCAAAACAATCGCCGGCAGAAGGGATATCCAATCCCTCTGGAGTAGATTGCATGACCGCCAGAGGACACACATTTATAGGAAAGTATAAATTCACATATTTAACATACACCTTTTTAAATTGGTCCCAATTGGGGATTTTAAAAGAGTTTAAACCTAGTTCTGAATAACAAGTATTTTTGGCAGATCCAGCATTGCAGGATCTATAATCTATGAGACCCAAACATGAAGATCTCAAGTTACTCACTTCTGTACAAAAGTAATGAGCTAGCTCCTCTGAGGAAATTTGGGATGGGGGAGGAGATCCTGTGGGACATGTCTAAAATGAATTACATCAGCAAGCCCAAAATAAGAGAATTTAGTCCTTTTTTCATCTAATTTATTCCCTCTTTTACTAAGCACACAAGAGGATTCTACTGTGGCCCAGAGTGCTAAATGATTGTCAGAGCATTTAGCACTCCAACTTAGTAAAAGGGGGTTAATTTCATAGTTATCACTTTCAAATATGAAAAATCTCTATTTTTAGCATGCAGTATGTTTTTTTTTTTTTAACAACTAGCTTTTTACCATATGGAAGATAAATGCAAAACTTTGCACATATTAAAATAAAAGGGGTAATTTTTCTAGAATTCCACCATTTCCCCTGGGAAGCACACTGACATCCAAAGTCGAAAGCAATGTTTATCCATGCTGCATTACATTGTATTTCTATAGTAGCTTTTCTGTAAATAATGTTTCATGCAAGAGATTTGAATTTTTCATGTAGAACAATTTGTTATGCTGATAGTTTAACTTATCCGATCAAAAATAAATCCTATTCTTTATTTTCTTCTTGGCAGAAAAGATCCAGACTCATTTTTCTAAATTTAGAATTCATTTCAAAGAATTGAATTAAAACATAAGAATATAAGCATTTGCCATCAGGCCCACTGTCCTCTTTCCAACAGTGGCCAACACAGGTTTCAAGTTAATTGAGTTTCAAGTTTCAAGTTTATTTTTAACTTATTGAATCGCTTAATTTGATTTGCTAAGCGATTTACAAATAAAAATAATAAAAATAAATAAATAAATAAAAAGGTGTACACATTAGCTTATTTATAATAGATTACATAAGTTTGACATACTGACATAAAAACTAACAGATACATAAGGGAAAAAAGGGCAGAACTACAATTGTATTAATAAAAAGGAAACATGAATGGTAAAAACAACAGGTAAGGGGAATAAGATTTAAAAAAAAGAAGGTAATCGTTAAATATGATAAGTTAAAAGTGTCTTTAACAAGGAAGCTCTTCAGAATGCCTTTAAAATGTTTTAGGTCATTTTCCTCTCTTAGATACTGAGGTAAGGTGTTCCATAATTGTGGGCCATTTCAGAGAAAATATCATGACGACGAGTTCCAATAACTTTCAGTGATGGAACTGTTAAGAGTTTTTGATTAATTGATTAAAGAACGCGATGTACTATGGGAAATACCGTATTTGCCGGCGTATAAGACGACTGGGCGTATAAGACGACCCCCCAACTTTTAGTTAAAATATAGAGTTTTGTTATATACTCGCCGTATAAGACTACCCCTTCTTCCGCACACCTTCTCTACCGCCCCGGGTGCAGCACAGCCGGCCAGGTCCCCTTACTTTTGTGGCACTTCCCCGACCGACCGACAACAGCCCCGGTCCGACAAACCTCCCTGCCCTTAACCGCGAATCTAAATTACCTTCTTACAGCTGCTGTAAGAAGGTAATTTAGATTTGCGGCTACAGGGCAGGGAGGATTGTTGGACCCGGGCTGTTATCGGTCGGTCGGGGAAGTGCCACAAAAGTAAGGGAACCTGGCCGGCTGTGCTGCAACTGGGGCGGGGTGGGCCGCTCCTCTCCTTTGGTAGCCACTCGAACCGCGAGGCTACTCTCCTTCTCCTTATCTGCCCTGCCTGCAGCACAGAGCCGAACGGAAGTCTTCCCGACGTCAGCGCTGACGTCGGAAGGAGGGAGGGCTTTGTTTAAGCCCTCCCTCCCCTCCGACGTCAGCGCTGACGTCGGGAAGACTTCCGTTCTGCTCTGTGCTGCAAGCAGAGAAGGTAGGGAGAAGAAGAGCCGCGTACATCCAGAAGACTGAGCATCCAGCCCCGCAGGAGCCCCGTGACCCTCGGAGGCGTCCCCATGGGATCCCCGCGACCCTAGGGGGCGTCCCCACGGGATCCCCGCGACCCTAGGGGCGTCCCCGTGCAGCTCTCTAATGTAAAAGTAAGGGCATGTAAACAGTACCCGGCGTATAAGACGACCCCTGACTTTGGGGAGGATTTTAAGGTACTGAAAAGTCGTCTTATACGCCGGCAAATACGGTAAGTAATTTGTTAATAAATTGGGGTTCGTTTGAGGACAGTGTTTTAAAAACTAAAAGTAAAATTTTAAAGGTAATGCAATGAGCAACAGGAAGCCAATGCGATTCAATCAGGAGCGGAGTAACATGATCAAATTTTTTGCGGTTGTGTATTAATTTGATGGCGGTATTTTGAACTATCTGAAGATGTTTCTTTTTTTTTTGGGTAACATTTATTAATAAAGAGTTACAGTAGTCAAGTTTTGAAATAATTAACGAATGGATCAATATATTAAGTGATTTTGGTTCTAAAAATTAAGCAATTGAGTGGATCATACGCAGCCTATAAAAACAAGATCTGACAGTGTTAGTTATATGTTCATGGAAAGATGACCTATCATCTATAGTAATACCTAGTATTTTTAGGGATTTTACTGATTTTAGATGAGCATTTGATATACGGTCTATCAGCGTTATCTAAACCAGTGGTTCCCAACCCTGTCCTGGAGGACCCCCAGGCCAGCCGGGTTTTCAGGATAGCCCTAATGAATATGCATGTTGTTTCTTTGCAATGCTATTGAAATGGCATGATAAAACTTTAGTGAGGGTCAAGCTATTTCAACTCAGTACAGGATCAAGGAGTTTGAAGTTTGCTGGCAGAGGTTTGCGAGTTACAAGGTTCTCCTGTTTCAGGCTTTGCTGAGGGAAGGTTTAGTGAGTCTATGAGGTAAGTGGCATCAGTCTCTCCTATGTCAGAAGACATATCAGGTGATGATGCATCTTAGTAGGACTTAGAATTTCACAGCCCTTTGGGATAGATTGGCCTAAGCAAGGAACAAATAGAATTGGAGGTACCAGGACTATGAATCAAGAGAGTGCTTCTGGAATTTCAGGAAATGTTCCTGAGATGAGAAGACAGGACAGTCTTTTCTTATCTCCTCTTATGAAACCACTGTGGAGCCTTTGTGGCTGGTACTGGTAAAACTTGATACTTCTCTTTCATTATGTGCAGGCAAGCTTATGACACTTTAAATTTTACATTTTGTACCCAGGGCAAAAGAGGGATAAGTGATCTGTCCAGAGTCCAAAGAAGCTGTAGTGAGGATTGAACCCAATTCCTCAAGCCACCCCCACTAGCCTCTAGGCTACTAGCTCCATACTTTAGTACATTTGTGGCCCCCACCCACCCCCCGCTTTTCATGAAGTCACATTAGCATTTTTTATCATAGGCCATGGCAGTAAAAGCTTTGACGCTCATAGCATCGGCTGGTGATGAAAAAAGCTATGTGGCTTCATAAAAGGAGGGAGGGGTTGTTTTGTTAGTTGTTTGTAGAAAAAAGCACAGCCTTTCTGTTCACACGGAAAATTGGACTTTTTTCCCCTGGTTTTTCCCTTATAGTCTTCTCTTTTTTAAATATACCAATAATAAAATCTAGACAATGTAATATCATAATATAACAGCATTTCAAAATACAAACACATATATCTAAACAGGGATGGTCTGACAGTGTTCTTGGCTCTTGATTAAAAATGGCCATAGGCCCCTAACCACCTATCAAAAGTGAATAAATTAGATGGAAGGTAGAGGAGAGTGTGTCCCCTACTGATGTGGGGGGCTGACACTGCTCTATCGTCCTAATGGCCAGTCGGCACCACATTTAAATGAAAACAAGCATTAACAGCCCTTTTCAAAGGGCTGGGACAACTGACCATTTTACCCTGTCAATCTCCATGAGCTGCTCCCTACTTTTCCTGATCACTTTTGGGGTTTGGCCAGCGCTGCAGGTACTTCCGTACCTGTAAAGAAGGTTCAAAATGTTAATGTAACAACATACAGGGTTTTCAAAATGAAACTGCTATGCTGTGCTTACCAGTCCTGTACTGTGGGTAGAAGTGTCATAACATGTCACCGGTTCATTTTTGTGCCGACTTAGTTACTTGAATGAATTATTTGCAGACTGTTCATCAGTCTTTTAATAGGTGATGAGAAAAGACTGGGAGCTGTACAGCTGAGCTTATGGATTCCACAGAAGTTAATTTCTTATTTTCTTTAAGAACAAAGAAATAATCTTTTCACTGAAGTTCATCATATAAGGGCACTTGCCAGAGGTCTTAAATAAATGAAATGATATATTCACTTAAATAAACTATAGAGAAAATAAAGAATACAAACTGAGGTAAGGCAAGTAGAAAATGTACGCGTATAGGACATGTTGAAAGAAAAGGAAATAATCTGCTCTCTCTTTTGAAAATAAAAATGTGTGGGTCTATATGTTAAACCTAAGAACATGTGGCCTGAATAGTTCATGATTTAATTTTTACATTTTCTGTATCAGTGCAAAAATATTGAATCATCCAAAAGTGCCAAGGAAGAACTAGAAACCCAACCATCATGACAAAAAACATAGGGGAAATGAGTAACAGAAAGAAATTACCAGAATTAAAGGAGGCAAATGATCTCTCTAGCTCATGGGCCTCTGTCCACAACCTTTAGATCTACAAAAGCCTAGGAAAGAAATGGATTTTTAAAGACTTAAACAATCATTTTTATAGGAGACTTCAGTTGATAAATCCAGAGATAGCAAATTATGCACAGATGAGGCAAGTTAAAGAAAGAAGAGTGCCTGGTACATTCTAGCATCTACCATATAAAATGGTTAATAGACAAAATCGCGCGAGACAATGGGGCGCCGACAACTGAGCGCAGTCAACTGAGCGCAAGGTTGATGGTGCGCCGAAGAAAAGCACTATTTTAAAGGGTTCTGACGGGGGGGGTGTTGGTGGGGAACCCCCCTATTTTACTTAAGAGAGATCGCGCTGGCATTGTGGGGAGTTTGGGGGGTTGTAACCCCCCTCATTATACTTGAAACCAAACTTTTTGCCTGTTTTTTAGGGAAAAAGTTCAGTTTTAAGTATAATGTGGGGGGTTACAACCCCCCCAAACCCCCCACAATGCCAGCGCAATGTCTGTTAAGTAAAGTGGGGGGTTCCCCCACACCCCCTGTCAGAGCCCTTTAAAATAGTGCTTTTCTTCGGCGCGCCGTCAACCTTGCGCTCAGTTGTCGGCACTCAGTTGCCGGCGCGCCGTTGTCTCGCGCAATTTAGTCCCGTCACCATATAAAATAGCTATCCCCTCCCCCCCCTTTTTATTAAGGGTCTAAATTTGCATCAAAGCTAAGAGATTGTTGCAGGTTTGCTGTAGCCTTAACTAAGATTGTTTTGATTCTGCGGTCATCATCTATCCAGTAATAAAGATTTTCTTTTAAGAACATAAAAATTGCCGCTGCTGGGTCAGACCAGTGGTCCATCGTGCCCAGTAGTCTGCTCACGCGGCGGCCCCTAGGTCAAAGATCAGCGCCCTAACTGAGACTAGCCCTACCTGCATACATTTCGGTTCAGCAGGAACTTGTCTAACTTTGTCTTGAATCCCTGGAGGGTGTTTTCCCCTATGACAGACTCCGGAAGAGCGTTTCAGTTTTCTACCACTCTCTGAGTGAAGAACTTCCTTATGTTTGTACGGAATCTATCCCCTTTCAGTTTTACAGAGATAGTGCCCTCTTGTTCTCCCTACCTTAAAATTGAAATACATACACAATCATAAGTCTGCAACCCTCGTTTATACCTCATTTTTTGGTTTGCATCTCCCAGGAGCATCATCAATTGTTTTGATGAGCTATCAATAGATAGCAAAACCATGGCGTCATGATGATGTCAGATACTGCAAATGAAAATATCTGATTCTGTAGCAGCCATTTTGCAGTGCCGGTGAGCATGTAGCACAAGTGGCAGAGTAATATTCCAGCTCTTTGGGTTCTGGGGAGACTGTATACATGTTCATCTGTTTAACGATTAACAACGTATTCAACTTCACTTCAAACTTGTTATAGTTAAGCCTGGTTTGCCCTGATGCAGCTTCAGCAAAATGCTGGCTGGCCACTGTCTGTTGTGGCTGAATTGCTAAATGAGCATGGTATGAGATTTGGCTGAGCTTCACACGCACAGCTGAACTTCACAGACATTTATCAAGAATTATTGAGAACACTTTAGATATAAGATAAATTAATGAATTTAAAAATTTGGAGTTAAACTATTGAACTCAGTTTAATATTTAAGACTTGGTGAGAAGGATGATTTTTATGCTGATGAGGTATCTCTCAAGTTTGTGCCTGCCTGCAACAAAAAAAGTGATTGCGGTAGTCAAGAGCCTGAGGCTTTTTCCTCATTCTTATCAAATCATTTATCTGGAAAAACTGAAGCTTAACTTGTTTGTAGTCTCTCCAAACCACAAATTAGCAGGTTTTTAGGGGATTTTTTGGATGGTGAATCCCACTATTTACCTTTCTCCATTGAGAATGTTGACCATTTAAACCCACTCTCTGTTTTTTGTCTTTCAAGTTGCAAAGTTAATTTAAAATTTTTCTACCCCCACCCTCAGGAAAACCTTCAAGGCAGCTTACAGTCCAAGGCTTTCAACCAATTCTCAATCCATAAAAGGACATAATCTCCTATCCCATGACTTTCTAATTTCCTCACAAGTCTTTCATGAGGCACTTTGTCAAATTCCTTTTGAAAATCCAAATACACAATATCAACTGCTTCACCTTTATCCCTAGTAGGCAGTGTAGTCAACCATAGAGATAGGGACTCAGGCTCATATCCCAGTTAGGGTAGAATATGTGAGCCTTCGAAAACCCACACAGACTCCACTGTACCCACATATAGGTGAGACCTGCAGGCCTAAGGGCTATTGGTGTGGTATAGAGTTGGGTCCAATAAGTTTTGGGTAGATTTTGGAAGGTTCACCATATATTATATGAAGGTTATGGTGAAATTTGTACCTGTGACCTTTTATATGAAGTTTACTGCATTGCCCCCTCCCTAAGGTACCTCACTTCTCTGCTGGGATGTCTGTGAGGCTAGTCTACTAAGGATGCTGGCTCCCCCTCCATCCCAATAGCTTGTTCTGTGCATTTTTCATTTGGACATTTTTTTTTTTTAATTGTTCAAAAAGATAGACTTACTGAGCACAAACACATCCATAAAAATAAAAAAAATATATTTTATTGTTTTGAAAATGGATGTTTTGTACTGTATTTTTGTGCATGTTCCACAAGACATCTAAATTCAGATTCAGATATCATATTGAAAATGGCCCTTTTTATGACAAAGACCACTGACCGTTTTAGTAACTTTCCTCTGGACCAACTCCATCCTGTTTATATATTTTTGAAAGTTTCTGGTTTCCAGAATTTTACAGAGTATTCTAAACAAATTCTCACCAGTGTCTTATACAGGGGCATCATTACATTTTTCCTACTGGCCATTCCTCTTCCTATGTATTCACACATCCTTCTAGTTTTCACTGTCACCTTTTTTTTTACCTGTTTGGCCACCTTAAGATCACATCCAAGTTCCACTCTTCTTTCATGTACAAAAGTTGTTCACCCCTTAAACTATATCATTTCCTCAGTGTTTTTGCAGCCTAAATGCATTGCCATGCATTTCTTAGCATTAAAGTTTAGCTGCCAAATTCCAGATCATTCTTCAAGCTTCACCAAGTTAGCCACATCATTAGGGGTGTCTACCTTAATGCAGTATTTATATAATCCGCAAAGAGACAAACCTTATCAGACATCCCTTCAGCAATATCAGTTACAAAATGTTAAACGAACTAAGAACCAAACCTTGCGGCACACCACTGGCAGAGCAGTAGGGCACTTTAAAGGGCACTGCAGTGAACTTCACAAAAAAAAAAAAAAAAGGCCCAGGTACACATCTCACCATAACATTACATTACATTACATTACATTACATTAGGGATTTCTATTCCGCCATTACCTTGCGGTTCAAGGCGGATTACAAAAGGTTAATTTAAATAAAAAACAGAGTTACAATGATTAGCTAGAGAGGTAAGTTGTAGATCTTTTAAACATTTAACGGGTTGTTGAGGGTGAGGTGGTATGTAAAAGAATTATTAGGTGGTCATAGTGGAGGTTCTTTTGTTATTATTAGTGCAGTGATGGGTAGATCAGATGTCAGTTTTAGAGTTACTAAGAGGTCGTGATGTTATTGCTGCTTCAGGAATTTCTTGAAAAGTGTGGTTTTAATTTCTTTTCTGAACGTCCTATAGTCTGGGGTGGTCATCAGAAGGTTGGAGATCTGGTTGTCCAGCCTTGCGGCTTGAGTGGCTAGGAGGCCGTCGTGTAGTTTTGTCCTTTTTACTTCCTTGATTGGGGGGGGTATGAATGGGGATTGCGTTTTTCTGTGTCTGGTAGTGGGTGCTTGGATGACGCGATTGTTCAAGTATGATGGGCTGTCTCCGTGTTGGGTTTTAAATAACACTGCACAACAATTTTTTGGTTAAGTCTTGATTCCTGAAAAGTTTTTGGTGATTATGACAGGTACCAACTTGGTATGCTCAAATATGGTTTTGGTTTTACTGCATCACGTAAGAACTATGAGAAATAGACATTTTTATGTTTACTGACAATAAAATATATAGTCAAGTTTACGTTTCGCACAAGCGACTAAATGAAACAGAATTAAAAGTGTTTTGCTCCCGAGTTTCTTTTATATTCAGTGTCTGGTGCATCACGTTGTAGCATCCAACAATAGTCGGCAAGCATTGACGGATTCCAATTGCCCTGGTATCGTTTCTCCATCGTAGCTATGTCTTGATGAAACCTTTCACCGTGCTCGTCACTCACAGCACCGAGATTTGCGGGGAAGAAGTCCAAGTGTGAATGGAGGAAATGAATCTTGAGTGACATATTGCACTTCATTCTCTTGTATGCTTTGAGAAGTTTGTCTACCAGCTGAATGTAGTTTGGGGCTCTGTAATTGCCCAGAAAATTGTCAACAACGTCTTTCAAGGCTTTCCAGCCAATTTTTTTCCGGCCCAACTAACAGATCTTCAAATCGCTTGTCACTCATAACATGTCTGATCTGGGGGCCAACAAAAATACCCTCTTTGATCTTGGCATCAGTTATTCTTGGGAACATCTGTCTTAAATAACGAAAACCTTCCCCTTCCTTGTTCATTGCTTTCACAAAATTCTTCATGAGTCCCAGTTTAATGTGAAGAGGAGGCAAAAATATCTTTGTCGGGTCAACAAGCGATTCATGTGCTACATTTTTCTGTCCTGGAACTAACTTTTTACGGAGTGGCCAGTTCTTTCTAGAATAGTGCGACTCTCTGTCTCGGCTGTCCCATTCGCAGATGAAACAGCAGTACTTTGTATAGCCAAGCTGCAGTCCTAGTAACAGAGCAACGACTTTGAGGTCTCCACAGATATTCCAGTTATACCTGGTATACTGGACATACTTTAGTAACATTTCCATATTCTCATATGTTTCTTTCATATGTGCTGCATAGCCAACAGGTACTGAAGGATAAACGTTGCCATTGTGCAACAGAACAGCTTTCAGGCTTAACATTGACGAATCAATGAAAAGACGCCACTCTTCCGGGTTGTGATCACAACCAAAGACCGAGAACAATCCTTCAATGTCACAACAGAAACAGAGACTGTCGACTTGTGCAAAAAATTTGGTTATATCATGATGCCGGTCTCGAAACACAGAAATTTTCGTACCTGGTGATAGCAAACACCATTCCTGCAGTCTCGAACCTAGCAGCTCAGCTTTTGCTTTTGACAGACCCAAATCTCTGACCAAATCGTTCAATTCGGACTGTGTTATCAGATGTGGATCGCCTGATGAGGATGGTTCAAAATCCGGGTCAATGTCACTGTTAGAACCCTGCACTGCAGTTTCTTCATCTGGTTCGTCTAAGGTCCAATCCTCTGGTGGTTTCGGAACTGGAAGACTGTCATCATGTGGCATGGGTCTCATTGCTGAAGGCAGATTAGGATATTCAATTGACTTCTTGTTTTTGGCAGAGAAACCAGACACATTAGTCAAACAGAAATAACAGTCCGTCACATGGTCTTTCTGTTCTCGCCATATCATCGGAACAGCAAATGGCATCGTCTTTCGAGTACCTCTGAGCCAGGCTCTCAGACTAACAGCACATGTCGCACAGCAAATGTGAGGCGCCCATTGCTTGTCTTGATCACCTATTTTGCAGCCAAAATACAGATGATAGGCTTTCTTTACAAGGGCAGTCATCGAACGTCTCTGAGGCGTAAGTGTATATTCCCCACAGATATAGCAGAATGTGTCGCGGCTGTTACGACACCGACGAGACATATTGCCCGACACCAAAACGTCTATAGCATCAAGCTTACTTACTGTTATATTGCTACAGCTACTATACTACTATACTTTACTATACTGATACTATATACACACACGGACTATCTATATTAACCAAATGAGCAGGATCGGTGTATGGAAGCCACCATTATAGCATGGTGAGACAGCGCAAGCTCGTTCAGACCTGCCCAGACATGCCCAGGATGTCATCTTCCATAAAACAGCTTCCAACCTGGCTAGATTTTATGCATGGACATACCCAGGCGGCACAAACCGTTGTTGATAAGACACTTATGGGAGAAAAAATTGTTTGCATCCAAATATAAGAAAAAATCACGACAAAATTGAAGATTTCTCTGAAATGGTACGTGATGGGTAATTTTTGATGTAATATTCATGATCAGCACCCAAAATTCTATAAGAAACACCCAGCAGTGTTCAGGAAGCAAAAACTTTGTTGTGCAGTGTAATATGCAGTAGAATTTGAATTGGATTCTTTCTTGGATTGGAAGCCAATGTGAGTTGATGAAGGCTTCAGTGATGTGGTCATGTTTTCTCAATGAGTAGATGAGTCTCAAAGCTGTATTTTGGATTGTTTGGAGTTGTCTAATTGTGGTTGCAGGGCAAGGAAGGAGGAGGATGTTGCAGTAGTCCAATATACCTAGTATTAGGGATTGTACTATAAGTTGGAATTGTGTTCTTTCAAAGAATTTTCGGACTTGTCTCAGATTTCTCATGATTGCGAATGATTTCTGAATTGTTTTATTTATTTGCGGTTGCATAGTGCAGCATCTGTCTATGGTCATGCCAAGCAGTTTTATGGTGGTTTGGATGGGATACTTGATTGCGTTTATCTCTAAGTTGGTTGTGGTTTGGACCTTGTCATTTTCGAGAAGGATGAATTTGGTTTTGTCTTGGTTGAGTTTAAGTTTGTGGTTTTTCATCCAGGTTGTGACTGTTTCAAGTGTTTGGTGAAGTTTGTCTGTCATGGTAGGTTTAGAATGATCGTATGGGATGAGGATGGTGATGTCATCAGCATAACTATAGGTGGTTATGCCCAGATTGTCCAGATGCGTTCCTAGAGAAGCAGTGTAGAGATTGAAGAGGGTAGGGGATAGTGGAGATCCTTGTGGTACGCCGCAGGGGTTTGACCAGGATTCTGACTTTTCTTTGTTTGATTTTACACTGTAGGTTCTGAGTTTTAGGAATCCTTCAAACCAGGAGTATACTTTATCTGAGATGCCTATTGCGTCTAAGATCTGTAGAAGGATGTTGTGATCCACTAAGTCGAATGCCGCAGTTAGGTCCAGTTGTATGAGAAGCATTTTTTTCCCTGTACTAAGGTGTTGTCTTACGGTATCCTTAAGGGAGCCTAGTAGTGTCTCTGTACTGAAGTTTGTTCTGAAGCCTGATTGCATGGGGTGGAGTAGGTTGTGGTCATCTAAGTAATTGGTGAGGAGTTTGGCTACTAGGCCTTCTATAATTTTGACAAATAGCGGAATGGAGGCTATAGGTCTAAAGTTAGATGGGTGGTTTTGTGGTGTTTTTGGGTCTTTTTGGATTGGGGTGATGACAATTTCACTGAGGTCAGCAGGGAATGTGCCTTCTGTGAGCGTGAATTGAATCCATTGTAGAATTATGGTGCGGAATTTTTATAACCCCTTTATAGTATATAATGAGTCCTCCAAAGCTCACCTAAAACCTACTGGACCCAACTATATACCACTCTGACAGCCCTTATGCCTGCAGGTGTCACCTATTTGTTGGTACAGTAGACTTTGGGCAGGTTTTGTAAGGCTCACATAGTCCACCATAAGTGTAGTAGTTAGAGTTGGATATGGGCCTGAGGACCTATCTCTATCGTTGACTACACCACCCACTTGGCTACTCTAGGATCCTGCTTGCTGGTTTACTAGGACTGGCCATAACATATGAAGCTATAATTCAGTCAGGAATGTATTGTTTCATTTGCATCTTTGGGGGGGTGGATGGGGTCTGTGACTGCTGGAGGAGTGTGTGTGTGTGTGTGTGTGTGGTCATGCTTACATCCCTCCAGAGGGCATCTGATCAGTTGGGGCACCTTTTGGCACTTATTTGTTGTTAAACCAGGTCTAGCACCAAATATCCAAATTGTGCCCTGGAAATTTTCTAAAATGTTTGATTATTGCAGAAAGATATCCACATCATAAGCCCACCTTAGTCCTACTCAAACCATGCTTCCAACATACCCCCTTCTGATTTAGATGAACTGCAGACAACCACCAATGAAATCTATCTAGAAAATGGGTTTGAAGATACCAATTTGGAAGGGTTTGATGAGAAAAAAGTCCATCTGGCCCTTTATGCCACTTTTTGGGTATTCTTCTTATTTTGAAAATGAGCCCATTACCTCTTTTGCCTACCTTTGAAACCAAATCTACAGTTAACTCTCTATGTTGCTTTATTCAATTGACTAGCTAGCTTCTGGTCATATGAGACCATTTATTTCTGCATCTCTTTCTTGTTTAGCCATTTCCAGTTCTTATCTTCCTAAACGATGTATAACTAGATTTGTGTACCACTGGTACATAATTTTATATTTTTTAGTACTGAAGCTAAAAAGTATATTGAAGTAAGTGGAATATTTTATTTCGGCTGCATGGTCCTCTTGACAAATCGCTAACGCGCACATACCCCCTCTTTTACGAAACTGCAATAGCAGTTTCTAGTGCGGGGAGCCGTGCTGAATGACCCCAATGAGCGCCAGGAGCAGCGTGGGCCATTCAGCGTGGCTCCCCACGCTAGAAACTGCTATCGCAGTTTCGTAAAAGAAGGCAATAGAATATAATGGACGCACGCTAAAATGGCTAGCACACCTTAGTTAAAGGCCCCCTAATGTATTTATTTTGGGTAGGTAGCTTCCAACTCTTTATTTGGGCTTTCAGGTGAAATAGAATCTGAGGTATACTGTAGTGTTTTGAATTTTGGTTCATAAATACAATAGATTTTCTCTCTTTCACTCCCTCATATAATTAATTCATTACAAGGCTTTATTTACTTAAAGGTATTATCCGTTTGGCATACATTAACCATGTGTTAAGGATTTAATGCAAGATATGTTAAAGTGGTTTGCAATATTTTGTCTGTCAACACACAGTAACCCATACATTAGCTATTTTTAAAAAAATATTTTGGGAGGGGGTATTTTATGGGTGGCGAATGGTTGTTCTTGCATTATGAAGCTAGCATGCTAGGATCTGTGTGCACTAACCAGATAACATAAGAGGCAGTGAGTGCTCCCACATTAACTCATGACCTGCAAAAAAATAAAATGAAATAAATAAAAAGACTTATAAAAATGTCACAATAAATCTGGGCTTACTATGCAGGAAAGTCTCAAATTACAATGTGCTAATCCAGATTTTACTGTACTTTAGTATGAGCGACCCTCAGTGAATTCCATCCATAACAGGTGCTGTTGTGCCATGACTGGCCTTTCTCTTCTACAGGACCTATGAGCACTGCCCTACAGCATCTTAGCCGCAGCCAGGCAAAGGACTCAAACTGGATCTTCCATATGGTATTTTGCAGCAGTACCAATCAGCTTTCCCTTCTTAACATTTCAAGTCAGACAATTCTAGCATAAAACAGAAATAAGCATTGCTTGTTCTTTATGTAACAAGATGCTCTATAGACTGGTTATCTCCTAGTTTAGCCTGTATGTAGCATGAAGGGAGATAATGCAAAGAGTCACACGTTTTACTTAGAAAGGAAACCTATTAAATAGGTTCATAGATATTTTATTTGGCAAAAAGAATACAAAGAAGAGAGGGTCGTGGGAGTCAAGGAAAAAACATTTCAAACATTTTTAATGTAGAAAAGCCTTGAAAAAAAAATCTGATACATTAAGAGAGTGGTCTGTTCAATGTAAAAAATGCTTCTCTTTATTTATAATACAGAGCCCTTCTTGGATGCAACCAGCTTTTTCCCACTATTTATAATAATTGTTTACACTATGTTCTTTATATATATATATATATATATTTAGATTTTTTATTGTCCTCTAAATCTATTTAAAAAATAACAATTTCAATCAACTGTTTCTAAACTTTGCAAAATCCACTATTATTTTGTATTACTGATTTAATATAAATTGTATATCTAAGTGGAACAATCTAAGACATAAGGAATTGAGTAGAGAGGGGATGACTCTTTTATTTCTTCCTTACATTCTAAAAGACTCAATAGGAGACACTACAATGGATTTTGTTTTCAGAAAAGAGAATGCAGTTTATCGGGATGCTAAGGCTTTACTTTATGTGTTGCTAACTATCCCCAGGGATTTTTGAAAGCTGGTTGCACTTTTATTTTTAGATTTTATAACCTCACTCCCCATGGATTTGTTAAAATTGTGCATTTTGACGAGATTTCTACACCCCATTTGACCCTGTGTTGAGGCAGGTTGATAATATTGACTGATTGATGCTCTTGATGCTTAAGGGCAGGGGTGCCCACATTTTTTTGGCTTGCGAGCTACTTTTAAAATGATCAAGTCAAAATGATCTACCAACAATAAAATTTTAAAAAACACAAAGCACACTGTACGCAGAGAAAATGTTAATTATAATTTATATTTGTGGTTTTTTTTTCAAAGAGGTCAAGGCAGATGACTTTAAAATATGCAATGTCATCTCATTAACAACTATACAAAAATAGACAAATATAACCCCTCCCCTTTTACTAAATCATGATAGCGGTTTTTAGTGCAGGGAGCTGCACTGAATGCCCTGCACTGCTCCTGATGCTCATAGGCTCCCTGTGCTAAAAAACACTATTGCTGTTTAGTAAAAGAGGGCCTTAGTGCAAAATATAGACAACAGATATAAATTCTCAAAACGGACACATTTTGATCACTAAATTGAAAATAAAATAATTTTTCCTACCTTTGTTGTCTGGTGA